>NC_037333.1:94428824-95036816 GCF_002263795.3 Bos taurus
AATGAAAATATCTCCTGCCGTATTAATCAACTAGAAATGTCACAGCCATCAGTGATTTCTGGCCTCCAAATGTGAATGAGGGCTCCAAAAACTGATCCGGCGGATGCTGCCACCACCACAAGGTGATTGCTGGGGGGCCGGGGGAATGCAAGAAGCAGAGGAAACGAGGAAACAGGATTGGCCCCAGATAGCTGAGGGGCTATGAAAGGAATGAATTCAGTGAGCCCAGAGGCTAAAGTTATGACAAACCTAGACAGCATATTAAAAAGCAGAAACATTACTTTGCCAACAAAGGTCCATCTAGTCAAGGCTATGGTTTTTCCAGTAGTCATGTATGGATATGAGAATTGGACTATAAAGGAGGTTGAGCACCAAAGAATTGATGCTTTTGAACTGTGGTGTTGGAGAAGATGCTTGAGTCCCTTGGACTGCAAGGAGATCCAACCAATCCATCCTAAAGGAAATCAGTCCTGAATATTCATTGGAAGGACTGATGTTGAAACTGAAACTCCAATACTTTGGCCACCTGATGCGAAGAACTGACTCATTTGAAAAGACCTTGATGCTGGGAAAGATTGAAGGCAGGAGGAGAAGGGGATGAAAGAATATGAGATGGTTGGATGGCATCACCGACTCAATGGACATGAGTTTGAGTGAAGTCCAGGAGTTGGTGATGGACAGGGAGGCCTGGCGTGCTGCAGTTCATGATGTGGCAAAGAGTCGTACACGAGTGAGTGACCTAACTGAACTCAACTGAACTGAGAGGCTTGCCTCTTCCCATACATAGAATAGTATGCTAAATTCCTTGACTTGACACCTGATTTTTGATGTTCAAATTGCCTTCTCCCTTTGCTGCAAACTTGTATTTAGCCTGACTTCCCTGCTGCCTCCTTGGAGCAGTTTTCTCAGAGCTACTGATATGCTGTCTCCCTGGGGCTCCGAGTCCTAAACATTCCCACCAAATAAAATGAATCTCTACTTTCAGGTTTTTGTCAACTATATTTTTTTAGTCGCCATCATGATAAGGATTTTCTTGGCAGTCCAGTGGTTAAGACTTTGCCTTCCAAGGCAGGGGGTGCGAGCTTGATTCCTGGTCAGAGAGCTAAGATCCCACATGCCTTTTGCCTAAAAAAAAATCAAAACATAAAACAGAAACAATATTGTAATAAATTCAATAAAAACTTTAAAAATGGTCCACTTCAAAAAAGTCTCTTTAAAAAAAAATGATTACTCTGATGTCTTGTATACAGTATTGGAACAACAAAACTTTCACTTATAATTATAGGAGCAAATTTAAATCATACTGAAATTAGCTACATTATATATTGCTATAACATATCCCCCACCCCAGTGGAGAGGGTTTTAAATGCAAAGACACTCTGATATATTGCAATTTTCCTTTAGGGATCATTAGGCATTTAATATGAAGAATATTAGCTTGGGTAGAGTAGAAGCTTGAATCTATGCATTTAGTAATTTCTCACACGACAGTATAAATTGGAAGCAACATTCTTAGAGTGCTATGCTATGCTAAGTCACTTCAGTCGTGTCCGACTCTGTGTGACCCCATAGACGGCAGCCCACCAGGCTCCTCTGACCCTGGGATTCTCCAGGCAAGAACACTGGAGTAGATTGCCATTTCCTTCTCCAATGCATGAAAGTGAAAAGTGAAAGTGAAGTCGCTCAGTCATGTCCGACCCTCAGCGACCCCATGGATTGCAGCCTACCAGGCTCCTCCGTCCATGGGATTTTCCAGGCAAGAGTACTGGATTGGGGTGCCATTGCCCTCTCCATCTTAAAGTGCTGAATCCATGTTAATATTTATACATTGAAAATAGACACAGGGAAAAGATATCCTTTTTCAAAGGAAAATTCCTTTGAAAGTAGGTTTAATATTAAACCTTATTTCCAATACTCTTTTATTATGCTTACTTATTTTGTGGTGGAAAAGAAGAGGCAGAAGTACAATGAAACACAACAGCAATTATCCTATGCACAGACATGTATTAAACACAATAGTGAAACAAAAAACAATTATCATGCATGCATTTACATTAAAACAGAAATGAAATATTTACAAAGTTGAGTTTTTTCTTGGAATTGAAAGTAACTTCAGGAACAAGTTAAAAACTCTAAACCATTTTAAGTTCAACATTGTACAACCAGATATAACTCCAAGTTCTTTTCAAAACAAACTGTTTACAGCGGCTTCTTAATTCATTATAATTACCGCCACTGTTCAAATCCAACAGAACTAAAAGCTGGAAACTACGGCAAGAGTTCCTCCTACTCTAAATAGTGAAATCGAAGTAAAAGTTAATTATATTTTAAACCTATTTTTTCTTCCTTGTCTTATTTCACTGTTGAAGTCATTTAATATTCATGAAGGTGTGCAAAGATTAATTTTCATTTTTATATACTTGTTTCAGACATACTTAAACTGAAAGAGTTTGATTACTATACAAAATATAAGGTGATAAATCATAATCCTTCTCCATTTAGTAGAATTGGATTTTACCAATCTGTTACCTTAAATTTTATTTGCTGGACTACCCTGTGGTTCAGACAGTAAAGCATCTGCCTGCAATGTGGGAGACCTGGGTTTGATCCCTGGGTGGGGAAGATCCCCTGGAGAAGGAAATGGGAACCCACTCCAGTACTCTTGCCTGGAAAACACCATGGACAGAGGAGCCTTGTAGGCTACAGTCCATGGGGTCACAAAGAGTCAGACACGACTGAGCGACTTCACTTCACTTCACTTCACTAAGAACCTCAAGTAAGTTTGATTCTTTCAGCTTGACTCCCTGTGTCCTAGTATAAGTTGTTGTGTGCAGGGAGACAGTGTGATATGATTAGGAAGTATGTTATTTCAAACAGTTGGAACAAGAAGGCCCAAGGAATGAGTCCTAAATTAATAGCAACTAGTTGGTTTCTTTTTTGGTTTAAAAGTGAAACTAATATTTCAGGAGATTCAAGAATCAGAGGTCTCCAACCTCTGGAATCTAACAACTGGTGGTCTAAGGTGAGGCTGACGTAATGAGTCCCTTTGCTGTCCATCTGAAACCATTGAAACATTATTAGTTGGCTATACTCCAAAATAAAATAAAAAGTTTAAAAAATATAAAAATATTTTAAAAGGAAGCCACTCAATAAAATAATGAAACATGGACATGGAACTCTGAATTTTGGTTATACAAGAAAGAAACAAACTCCTCTCTGAAAACAAACTAATTTATCAAGTGAGAAATTATTTGCAATAATTTGTATACTTCATAAATATTACAATTTTTAAGGATAAAAAATTAAATAAGTAAATAATTCATAGCATATTAGGTCTGAAAGGAAATATTATTGCAACTTAAATATTTATTTTATTGATTTTTAACACTTTTTAAAAAATTTTATTTTATTTTTAAACTTTACAATATTGTATTGGTTTTGCCAAATATTGAAATGAATCCGCCACAGGTATACGTGTGTTCCCCATCCTGAACCCTCCTCCCTCCCCATACCATCCCTCTGGATCATCCCGGTGCGCCAGCGCCAAGCATCCAGTATCCTGCATCGAACCTGGACTGGCGACTCGTTTCATATATGATATTATATGTATTTCAATACCATTCTCCCAAATCATCCCACCCTCTCCCTCTCCCACAGAGTCCAAAAGACTGTTCTATACATCAGTGTCTCTTTTGCTGTCTCATATACAGGGTTATTGTTACCAACTTTCTAAATTCCATATATATGCGTTAGTATACTGTATTGGTGTTTTTCTTTCTGGCTTACTTCACTCTGTATAATAGGCTCCAGTTTCATCCACCCATTTGGTTTTAGGTGATGTTGGCACAGTTGAATTTTTAACCATTTAAGCTTTGCATTCATTCACTTGTTCATTCATTTAACAAATATGGATAGAATATCTACCATGTGCCAGGCACTCCACTGAGTACTAAAATGAATGGAACTATGCCAAAGATAAAAGTTGTCATAGCTCCCTGGAAACTCACATGTGATGAGTATGATGATCTAACCAACATGAACCATATATGGCTGAGGAGCTTTCTGTATCTAAGACTCAGAGAAGACTTCTGTGACCCACTGACCTTTCAGATGGGACCTATTTTCTGTGTCCCAGAGGGCAGTGAGGAAGGGAAGAGAGAATTCAAAAGGTGAGATAACACCTTCTTCTTGAAAGGGTTAGCTCTGTGTTTATATTTCATTTTTACTAGTTATTTTATTAGTTTTAGTACATTTTAGTAGTTATTTTCAAATAAGTATTTTCACATTGGTTCAAAATAAACTGAGATTTTTTTTTAAAACATGAGGGAAAGGTGAGATTTGGCATTTGCTATGGTTCTTTTGCTATTTGAAGGGCTCCTTCCTAGGGGCTTGACTTGGAAACAGATGGTGCATAGTAGTGACTTAATGAGATAAATGTTTCTCCCAATTAAGATCTGTGAGTGGGTCTTTCTATTAGTAAAGTATTTACTAAAGAATAAAATCAACTGCTTGTGTACTAGTGTTCCTTAAGCTAATGACACTTTATATTCCTGATATCTAATATTAGGATTTATGATCTGGGATATGATAATGCTTTCAATATAGTCAGTACTTCTTCTTTATATGGTTTATCTTAAAGAGGACTACTGTGTAATTACTTTTGTGCTTTCCCATTTGTTTTCTTGTATAAAAGAAAAAAGACAGAATATTAACAAGCCAGCTGTTAGCACTTCTTTGATATTTCCCTGTGGTCTGCCCCATTAGAGGGGGCTAAGTTCTTAATATCAGTTGGATTTGTTAATCATTGGTAAACAGTGCTCTATGAGTATTGGGTAATGGGTTCATTTTGTGCACTTATTTTTACCACGGAAATTTGGATGTTCTCTTATCTTTAAAAGGTTTGTTTAAAAAATTATGAAAAGCATAATCCAGATTTCCAAGCTTTCCACAAAATTAAACAAAATAATGTTTTCTTTTATTTGCATGACTAAAGAAAGTATGATTTTCAGTTTTTATTTCAAGAATTTATTTCAGATGATCTTAGATCACACTCTCCATACTTAACACCATGGGGAAAATAATAGGAAAAGCTATTGCATCTGTACATGAACACTATTCATTTATTCAGGGACTACTTTAATACCAGGTTTTTGTTAGGCTTTGCGGAAATGAAAGAAATGATAACGATGGGGAAAATTTCACCCTAGAGACTCCTAAGTAGTTAGTTGATCCTTTCAAATAAAGTTCAAGGGTATTTGGTATGGCATTTGCTATTTTATAGGAGACAAAGAAAAGCTCTAGCAAATTATGCCATAGACAGCCAATAAATGCCTAATTCCCATTTCCTTAGTGGTAACCCAACTCTGGGATAGATCAATTTATATCTTTACATCCCCATCACAAGAGATATCCATGGGGAAACCAAGAGACATAGATCTAGATGTTTAGCCCTAAGGCAAAGACTTGATAAGAATAACTTATTCAGCCAGGAGTGTTTTAAAAAGAAAAATGTTCTCTTCTCAGTGAGCTTCATCCAGAGAACATTTCTTCAATGACCTCTCTGCTGTCAGGTGTGGTGGCATCTGCTGTGTGGCTTTAAGATCAGACACTTAGGAGAGCTTCCCCTCTTTCATGAGGCAATCTTCATGAAGTATGTGACAGCTAGAAACACAGACAGAGCTGAAGATAAGGAGGGAACTTAAGCCTAGCATCCTTTCAGGTGCCCGATTTATCTGGGATGGGATCAAATTTTATTCATACTTCTCACTGAGGCAGAAACATAAATGACATGTGACTGCTTTACAATTTGCTTAGCTGATGACCATTTTCCCAGAATTGACTCCTAAAAGCCCACTCCATCAGTCTCAAGAACATTCTAAAGAAATTGACCACTTCCTTGATTGGAAGATTTACTAGGCAGTAGATTTCCCTCCGCCTCCCTGTACATATAGGTCCGTAGAGGACAACAAACTGAAATGATCCTCCTTCCCTGAAGCCAGTATGGAGGCAACGTAAAGTGCAGGCTAATCCCCTGAGTCCTAAATGGCCTTCAACAGACCTGTCCTAATGAAGCAAAGTTAAAAATCAGTAATAAATTAATGAGAATGTGCCTCATAGTGGCAATCATCCATCCATTCCCTCTTAGAGCACCTCTTAATTATTTTTACTAATGACAAAGTTTGGGGGTCACTGATTTCAGAAAAGAAGAAAACTTTTCTGCTCTCAAGGCTGTAATGTGCAGCCTCTACATTCTGCGTGTTTAGAATAATCACTATTTATTACTAGTGGTTGTTTCTTTTTTAAATGTTTGGTGATGGCATTGCTTCAGTGGGCTGAAAAGACCAAATTTGCTTTTTTTCATTCAGAAAGAGACTGTTGTTTGGGACTGCCCATCATTTATTGATAGTAAGGACTAGAGTAACATGTCCTCTGCACCTTCTCCATCTTCCCATGGTACCACAGTAATCCCTAAGGAGTCATAAAGGTGTGGATAAAAATGCCTGTTTCCCCACTTCCCATCTTTCCATTAACTGGACTTAAGTCCAATTTATGCAGAGAATCTTTCAGTCTTGCTGGTGATTGTTACAGCTGCTGGCTAACACAGCCCTCTTAACATCTGTACTAAATTCTAAAATCTGCTTAAAAAATTATCAGTGACACGTGTTGGCAGCAATTTGATTTCACAGAGAATCACGGAGTGAAGGCAGTGCTCATTTTTCCTCCCTCCCTTTCCTTTCTTCCCTCCCTTTCCTTTCTTCCCAAGATACCAGTGACACATTCCAAATGGGGTGACTTTCTGGGGTCACTTTTCTTGGAATATAACTTACAGGTTGGGAAAGTGTGTTTAATAAAATGTGTCACAGCACAAATGAAGAACAATCAACATGAGTCAGTACTTTGTCATCATTTTTAGAGCAACCAAGCTGTAATTGGGAATTAGAGGCTGTGGTCATCCCACTGGACGCCGACAGAGCCAAGAGCAAGGGCCGCTTGTCCAGAGCCCACGGTGTGGCCACACGTGGCAAGTGCCTGCCCACTGTGGTCCTGTGCCTTTCACGTCAGCCACCAAATCCATGTGATCTCTCTCTTGGCCTCAAACTTCCAGATTCAGAATCCATGAAGAGTGTAGAAAAGCAACCAAAGAAAACAGTTGGGTGTATTTTGATAGACTTATGAGAAACTACGGCTTCATCGCTTTGCTTATTACTGTTCTAACTCTGGCAGGCCCCCTCCCACTTCATAAAGGAGGAAGACATTACAGGCAATACTAGAAAATTCAGGATTAGTGAAATAAGAATAACAACAAATTAGCATTTTAAAGGTTTTTGTTGAGCTTTACATTTTCAAAGCTTCTCCCAGAATGCTTTTCCTCCCCCTTCAAGACTGCTGATATTGGATATATCACTCAAGAGAAAATAATATTATCAAGTGTTTTAAAAACAATCGAGTCGAAGGAGACTGTAGGATTAATATTTTTAAATGATTTACAGTGGTCTGTATGCACCACTTTCTTCAGCAATTTTTCTTGGCAGAGGAAAATATCAAACCCAGTCCAATGTGAAAATTCCCCACCACAATGAAAGAATTCAATACAAGCATCAAACTTGTGATAGTATGTTGTTCATTAAGAGATTTTCACAGCTAAAGTGCATTATAGGTCAGCCGATTTAATGCACATGTCTCATTCCTTACTAAAAACCAGCAAGGCTTAGTCACATCTCACTTCACGAATTCTCACCTTCATTGAAAACTGAACCACCCAAGTTCCCCAGAAGGCTTTGTAAGAAATGAACTCTTACTCGAATTACCATCACTTTTGCAATGTTCTATACAGGCTAATGCATCCCCCTTTGAGGAGAAATCTTTCCTGGAGCGAAAGAGAATGCCGTCAAGCACACCGAGTCTCATAAGGATCATTGACAGTGAAGTAAGTTCAGCAAAATTTCTTTCAACTGATTAAACTCTGAAAGGTCATCCACACAGATAGCAAGCCCAAAGTTACCCTCCCCCTTCACAGGATCAGAACATCTTATCGCCACCAGTTACAAGGCTCATGAAAGATGCCTTCACTTATTTATGCATTCATATGTTTTAAAGAAGACTTTTTCGCATTTAAAATTTTTATTATTGAATTTTCCAGAAGTCCTCGAGGTCTTGAGAAGAAAGTCACAAATTTGAGGCACTGTCATTTGGATGTTAAATTGGTAGCAGCCATTAGAAAGGCAGCCTGAGTTAATTATGTGGGATTTACCTGCCCTGTAGATTTGCAAGTTAGACTTTGTTGCAATTTCATTATTATTTGTGCTATTCAGAGAAACAAATAACTCCCCTATTTTTACTTTATGTTTTAATGCAATATTTATCTCTTGGCATTGGCAGAAAATAATACTTTTATTGGCATGACCCAGAATGATGGGGCAAAACCATGAGAAGATAGAGTTGATATATGACTTTGCTGATTCAAGTTTCTGTGATTAAAGTAGAGTTGATAGCATATTTTTATCTCATGGCTTGCACGATATTTCTATGCCCTCAGAAGAGAACTGGCATTGCTTCCCCTAATTTAAATCCCAATGATCTATTGCTTTTTAATATTAACAGTCATTGCTAGTCAAGCTCTTGCAGAACAAGCAGCTTCAGCTCCAAATCTCAAGGTCTAAAGACTGTAGTCATTTATCTAATGAGCCCCTGGAGGACCTAGGGTAACTCAGCCCATTAAGCAAGCTGAGTCTCAAGCAAGGGCTGCTGAAAGTTGACCTGCAACTGCCAAAATCCTCCTTTGTGGAGTTCTGTTATGAGTCATAAAACTCACCTCCTCCATGACAAATCCAACGTATTTGTTAATTGTGTCTTTGCTCTGAGCCGTAAGCTTTACTTCACCAGAGCATCTGCTTGGGCTCCATTCCATTGCTAATGATCATTCTCTACTTTCCAGTCACTAATTTTTAAGAAGTATCAGTGTAATACAGTGAAAATCTACCCTTAAAGAGGTATCATGAAACTTGATTTCTATTCCCATTTCTGCCAATAACTATCCAAGTAACATGGAGGAAGTCCTTGGGCCTTTCTGAAATTCAGTTTCCTCAACTGCAAAACAGAGGTGGGGGTACCGGGTGGGGGGATGTACTAGATGACATGAAGGTCCCCTCAGCTATAAAATTTCAGCTCTATTTACTTATAATGAAATGACTTTGTTTTTACTATTTTCATGTAAATTTTGGTGAAATTGGACAATTTTGCATGACTAAAAAAATTCATTATATATTCAGTTACCAACTCTTAGGAAAACTCTTTAAAACCAGAGGAAATCTAACACAAGACAAAAAAAAAAGCATATGAGTTTCACAGCATATTAGCTGATATGATTCTCTAGGAGGGCAAAAAATAATTTAAATCTTCATTAGTCACTCTTAAAACTCTGGATTTACTAGAATTTGGTGTTTAGTTTTCTGGAGTGTTATTTTGTATGATTTGCAATATCTCAACTACCTGAATTGATGCTTTTGAACTGTAGTGTTGGAGGATATTCTTGAGAATCCCTTGGACTGCAAGGAGATCCATCCTGTCAGTCCTAAAGGAAATCAGTCCTGAATATTCATTGTATTCATTGAAAGGACTGATGCTGAAGCTGAAACTCCAGCAGTTTGGCCACCTGATGCAAAGAACTGACTCATTGGAAAAGACCCTGATGCTGGGAAAGATTGAAGGCAGGAGGAGAAGGGGATGACAGAGGATGAGATGGTTGGATGCCATCACGGACGCAATGGACATAGGTTTGAGTAGGCTGTGGGAGTTGGTGATGGATAAGGAAGCTTGGTGTGCTGTAGTCCATGGGGTTGCAAAGAGTCGGACACAACTGAGCAACTGAACTGAACTGAACTACCTTAAGTATGTTCTTTATTTTCTAAATGTGGAAATTAAAACACAAGTTTGGAACCTGTGGTCTCTTACATCAAGGCTGTATGTCGTCACCCTGCTTATTTAACTTATATGCAGAGTACATCATGAGAAATGCTGGGCTGGAGGAAGCACAAGCTGGAAGCAAGATTGTCAGGAGAAATATCAATAACCTCAGATATGCAGATGATACCACCCTTATGGCAGAAAGTGAAGAAGAACTAAAGAGCCTCTTGATGAAAGTGAAAGAAGAGAGTGAAAAAGTTGGCTTAAAGCTAAACATTCAGAAAACTAAGATCATGGCATCTGGTCCCATCACTTCATGGCAGATAGATGGGGAAACAGTGGAAACAGTGGCTGACTTTATTTTGGGGGGCTCCCAAATCACTGCAGATGGTGATTGAAATTAAAAGACGCTTACTCCTTGAAAGGAAAGTTATGACCAACCTAAACAGCATATTAAAAAGCAGAGACATTACTTTGTCAACAAAGGTCCATCTAGTCAAGGCTATGGTTTTTCCAGTGGTATGGATGGGAGAGTTGTACTATAAAGAAAGCTGAACACTGAAGAATTGATGGTTTTGAACTGTGGTGTTGGAGAAGACTCTTGAGGGTCCCTCGGGCTGCAAGGATATCCAACCAGTCCATCCTAAAGGAGATCAGTCCCAGGTGTTCATTGGAAGGACTGATGTTGAAGCTGAAACTCCAATACTTTGGCCACCTGATGTGAAGAGCTGATTCATTTGAAAAAACCCTGATGCTGGGAAAGATTGAGGGTAGGGAGAGAAGGGGACAACAGAGGATGAGGTGGTTGGATGGCATCATCGACTCAATGAACATGGGTTTGAGTAGACTCCGGGAGTTGGTGATGCACAGGGAGGCCTGGCATGCTGCAGTTCATGGGGTCACAAAGAGTCGGACATGACTGAGAAACTGAACTGAAATTGTCCACTCCCCTCTTAAACACACTTGGGCTTCTTCTCCTTGGGTTTCTATGACCCTGTATATCTGGGTTTTCTCTCCTTCTATGACTGTTCCTTGACTTTTCACTGGATCCTCTCCCTCTGCTCACCATATACAGGAGAGTTTTCCCCAAGTTCCATTCTCAGTCCTCACATTTTAATTTCTCTGTGCATGTCCCATTAGTCATATCTTCTGCTACTATCTGAACATAATTTTCAAAGTCATTTCTCCATTAAAATATCTTTGGTGACTCACCATTACATCTATTGATCAAGTTTAATTTACTTAACAAGGCACAGGTGGCCCCAGCCTACCGTGGCAGAACTATTTCCATCTTGCTCTTTCACAAGCACCTAATTCTCTAGGCTTGTTTAACTAAGTACCATTCCCTGAGTCCTCAGGGACATTCAAGTTTCTCTTCCTTGACTATGTTATTTGCCCCTCTTATGATGTCTTTATCTTATCCCCTCCTTTTATATCTTAGAATTTTCTATTCATTTTTAAAAAATTTAAAGTCTTTCTTTTTTACCTCTTTTATTGGAGTTTAATTGCTTTGCAATGTTGTGTAAGTTTCTGCTATACAATGAAGTGACTCAGATATACGTAAACATGTATCCCCTCCTTCTTGGACCTCTCTAACCCCTCCACATCCCACCCCTCTAGGTCATCACAGAGCACCGAGCTGTTTTCCCTGTGCTATACAGAAGCTTCCCACTAGCCATCTATTTTATATATGGTAGTATATATATGTCAATCATAATCTCCCATTCATCCCGCCCCCCTTCCCTCACCCATGTCTATATGTCCATTCTCGTATACCTGTGTTTATATACCTGCCCTGCTAGTAGGTTCATCTGTACCATTTTTCTAGATTCCACGTATCTGTGTTAATATATATTTGTTTTTTTCTTTCTGACTTACTTAACTCTGTATGACAGACTCTAGGTCATCCACATCTCTACAAATGACCCAATTTCATTCCTTTTAATGGCTGAGTAATATTCCATTGTGTATGTGTACCACATCTTCTTTATCCATTTTTTTTTAATTGTAGGATAATTGCTTTAAAATATTGTGTTGGTTTCTACCATATAGCAACATTAACCAGCCACAGGTATACGTAAGTCCCCTCCATCCTGAACCCCTTCCCACCTCCCACCCCATCCCACCCCCTAGGTTGTCACAGAACACTGGGTTGAGCTCCCTGTGTCACACAGCAAATTCCCACCTGCTATCTACTTTACATATGGTAATGCATAGGTTTCCATGCTATTATGAACCTATTTGCAGGGCAGCAATGGAGACACAGACACAGAGAACAGACTTATCCATTCATTTTTTTTCCCAGTGTGATTAATTTATTATGAATCAGACAATAAACATTTGATTTGACAGGTACCTGGACATAGGCTATAGTCAACATAAAAATTAAACATCTGCCCTTTAACAAATGTAAATAAATCTAGGTCAACATTTTCCCCTAAGTGATTTTAAAGAGACATTTTATTTATATAACTTTGAACTTAGAGACCCAGCTCAAAGCCACTTTTCTCCTTGTAGCCTTACTGACCCAACTGGGAAGCACGAATTAATTGGGTCAGTAGGCTACAGAGACAGAGAAGGCAATGGCACCCACTCCAGTACTCTTGCCTAGAAAATCCCATGGACAGAGGAGCCTGGAAGGCTGCAGTCCATGGGGTCGCTGACGGTCGGACATGACTGAGCAACTTCACTTTCACTTTCATGCATTGGAGAAGGAAATGGCAACCCACTCCAGTGTTCTTACTTGGAGAATCCCAGGGACGGGAGAGCCTGGTGGGCTGCCGCCTATGGGGTCGCACAGAGTCGGACACAACTGAAGTGACTTAGCAGCAGCAGCAGGCTACAGAGAATCCACCTGCAATTCGGGAGACCACAGTTCAATTCCTGGGTTGGGATGATGCACTAGAGAAAGGATAGGCTACTCACTCCAGTATTCTTGGGCTTCCCTTGTGGCTCAGTTGGTAAAGAATTTGCCTGAAATGAGGGAGATCTGGGTTTGATCCCTGGGTTGGGAAGATATGCTGGAGAAGGGAAAGTATTCAGAACTCCAGTATTCTGGCCTGGAGAATTCCATGGACTACATAGTCCATGGGGTTGCAAAGAGTCGGACATGACTGAATGACTTTCACTTCACAGGCTACAGAAAGAAAAGTAGCTTTGAGTTGGGTCTTTAAAAATGACTGGATAAAACTACGTGCCCTAGAACCCATGCTCTGCAGCAAGAGAAGCCACCACAATGAGAAGCCTGGGCACCACACCCAAAGAAGTCCAGCACACAGCAAGGAATCCTCAGAGTAGCGCCCCTTCCCTCCCCCTCCAAAAAATGGAAATGAAGTATGATTTGGAAGAATAACTGAGAAGATGTGTTAAAGGACTGAATGTGGAAGATGAGGGGACAGAGATTACGAATGACTTCTAATTTGGGGGATCAATGAGGGTGGTATTCACTGATACGGAAAATATTGAACTAAAAAAGTATTGAATATTGAACTAAGTTTCAGTTTTGCTTTTGTTTTCTGATCTGTGCCTGAGAACAGGAGAGATTACAGAATTCTGTTTAGGTTATGTTAAATCTAAGGTATTGTGGATTGAAGTGGAGATGTCAAAAGGCGACCAACAAATATTGAAATTTGGAACTCAATGGTCATGGCTAGAAATACAAATTTAGTTGCCATGAGCATATACATGGATTTAAAGCTCAGTGACTGAATGGAAACACCTAGTGAGAGACTGCAGAAGAAAAATAAGGACCCACAACCTAGCTCTGGGTAAGTGACATTGAGGAGGAGCCCGCAAAGAGATCCAGAAGAATGAAAATACATCTTATTCAGTAATTTCTCAACATTTTGAATATGTGAGTAGTGAAACAGGAGCCTGTTCTTCAACCATATATCTCGGCACTAGTGAGAACTTAAAGCAGCAAGACGTAAGAAGATATTTGTAATTCACAGAAAATATTGTCAAAGTTTGGAGGAATTTCTCATAATACTGATACTTTGGAATTGGATGCATATGTATTACTTAACCATGACAGGCCATTCTCATATATGAAGGTTTGTAGGCAGAGGTTCGGCTTCCCTGGTGGATCAGAGGTAAAGAATCCACCCACAATGCAGGAGAGACAGGAGACGCCAGTTCTAGCCCTGTCCCTGGGTGGAGAAGATTTCCCTGGAGGAGGGCATGGCAACCCACTCGACTATGCTTTCCAGGAAAATCCCGTGGACAGAGGAGCCTGGTGGGTTTCAGTCCATGGGGTCACAAAAGGGGCCTACAAACTGAAGCAACTGAACAGCAGCTGTAGCAGGCAGATGTTATGAGCATAGATTTCAGAACTTCACCTTTTAGCTTTGGGATTTTGAGCAGGTTACTTCTCAGAGCCCCATTGTATTCATCTGTGAAATGGAGATCATAGTAATAGAACCTATCTCAGAGAACTAATCTAAGGGTTAAATTATTTAGTAGATGTAAACACATTGGAAAAGACTCTGATGCTGGGAGGGATTGAGGGCAGGAGGAGAAGGGGACGACAGAGGATGAGATGGCTGGATGGCATCACTGACTCGATGGACATGAGTCTGAGTGATCTCCGGGAGTTGGTGATAGACAGGGAGGCCTGGTGTGCTGCGATTCATGGGTCACAAAGAGTTGGACACAACTGAGCAACTGAACTGAACTGAAGCACTTAGAACAATGCCTAGAACAAAATAGCACTGAAATAAATATCAGCTATGAAACTCCAGTACTTTGGCCACCTCATGTGAAGAGTTGACTCATTGGAAAAGACTCTGATGCTGGGCGGGATTGGGGGCAGGAAGAGAAGGGGACAACAGAGGATGAGATGGATGGATGGCATCACTGACTCGATGGAAGTGAGTCTGAGTGAACTCCGGGAGTTGGTGATGGACAGGGAGGCCTGGAGTGCTGTGATTCATGGGGTCGCAAAGAGTCGGACATGACTGAGCCACTGATCTGATCTGATCTGATGAGCATCACATGTAGTTATCTTCAGGGAGCCATATTCTTGAGCCATCTACAGTATATCCAAATTAATGTAAAAATGAGTAACAGTTTTCTAGATTCAAACATAAATTGAGAGTTATATTTACTATGTCTTTGAGAGAACTAGGTGTGAACCAGGTAGAAAATATGTGTTTTACAATTCTGATACTTATCATAATAATTATCATAATATATCATATATATATACATATGCATGCTGCTGCTGCTGCTGCTAAGTCACTTCAGTCATATCTGACTCTGTGTGACCCTATAGACAGCAGCCCACCAGGCTCCCCCGTCCCTGGGATTTTCAGGCAAGAACACTGGAGTGGGTTGCCATTTCCTTCTCCAATGCATGAAAGTGAAAGGTGAAAGTGAAGTCATGTGCATGAGTGTGTGCTAAATCACTTTAGTAATGTCTGACTCTGTGCAACCACACACATACATATGGTATATATGTGTGTGTATGTGTATATATAGATACAATACACATATATACCATAATATACTATGAAAGTGAAAGTTGCTCAGTGGTGTCTGACTCTTTGCGACCCCATGAACTATACAGTCCATGGAATTCTCTGGGCCAGAATACTGGAGTGGGTAGTCGTTCTCTTCTCCACGGGATCTTCCCAACCCAAGGATCGAACCCATATATAACAATAATTGTGGCTTTGCAAAAGTATTTTAAAATTATGGGGTCCCAGCTATCCAATTTAAAGAACGAAGAAGTGAAAAGGACTAAAAGTTCCTATTGGTTTTCTCCAAATGTTATAAATTACAAGATTTCTTTATTTCTCATTTCACATGATTTTCTTTCTTTTGAGTCTACAAGTGGATGGAAACCACTGTAAATGGGTTAAAATCTTCACTTAAAGTCTGTGCATAATTAGTTTTTATGGAGCTCGAGATCACAGGAAATAATAGTTACTTTCTTGGTAATTTTTATAGATTACAGATACCAAAGTGTCAATATAACTGTGACTGTAGATCTATCCAAATGTCATGCTGAGAAGCTAATGAAAGCTATTTATGAAAATTCTTACTTGAGTCTGAGATAATTTATTTTGTCTATCATTCATTTGTAAGGTGTGTTTTAAGAAAACACATAGTGATTTCAATACATTTAGTTTAAAATTGATGACTTTCAAGCTATTTATTTGAAATTGAACATTCAAGGAATACTTTTTTTTTGAGATCTTAAGTTTGAATGTAAGTATTTGATTGAAGACATATACAAAGTGCAATTTAATGTGCAAATATCTTGAGAGCAGAAGACTGTGAACTACTACTACTTCTTGTCCACTTTCCAAACAGGTCAATAGTTCTGGGGAATTTAACAATGCTCCTTGGTTATGCTCAGACCTTCGGGCACTCAGTCATCCAGCCTTCTGAAGACCTTGCTTTTTAACTAACTACAGATAGCAATAGTGTTTCCCTCCTTCTTATTAGCAATGGGATTTTTACCTAGAGATTTCAGAACAAAAGGTAAGAAAGACAGTTAATTATAGCCCAGGCCTCACATGCAGAGTTAATGAATTTTAATGCACATCAATTAATAACTAATTGGGTTTTTTGCCTGACTATAGATAGAGATATTGGCTGATAAGAAGAAAAGAGGCCCCATTTTAATTGAAATACAACAGTCATTCTGCTATGGCTTTGTGTCCCTGGTTCTCCTTGTTTTTAAGTCAAAATCAGAAATAAAAAATCTGAAGCTTCTAAAGAAGTACTCACAACTTTTCACAAGAGGCAAATATAAAATTCTTTATAACTCTGTATGGAACAACACTCTCAAAGCGTGTTTACATCCTGTGTAGGCAAGATGGATATGGTACTTTAATTTCTAAAATAAATAAAGAGGAAAAAAGAAAATAAACGAAGAAAAAGGGAGAGAGAGGAGGTAGAAGAGCTCAGAATGTTTAAAATCTTGGTTTCATTTCATAGCTAGTGAAACGGAAACAGATACAAGACTTATGAATCTTAACTCCCAATTTCTCCTCACCACAACATAAAACACCCTCCAACTTCAGTATGCCCTCAGATAAGAACAATCAGGCTAGACTAATGACAGGCATATACATGAAAAGTGAAAGTGAAGTCACTCAGTCCTATCCAACTCTCTGTGACCCCATGGACTGCAGCCTACCAAGCTCCTCTGTGCATGGGATTTTCCAGGCAATAGTACTGGAGTGGATTGCCATTTCCTTCTCCAGAGGATCTTCCCGACCCAGGGATCGAACCCAGGTCTCCCACATTGTAGACAGATGCTTTACCATCTGAGCCACCAGGGAAGTCTGTCAGACTAATGACAGGCATATATATATACCCAAGTGTAGAAAAGTATTTATTTCAATATCTAAACTATTCTATAGAATATGTCCAGCTTTTAACAAAAACATACAAAGCCTATGAAATGCAAAAAAGTTTGAAAAGGCAACATAATCATCAAAACCAGAGTTAAATATGACATTAATGTTGGAAATATCAGACAAGGGATTTAAAATAACTATACTATGTTAATGACTCTTAATGAAAAGGTATACCACATGTTAGATCCGATAGATATCTTCATGAGGGAAAGAGAAACTGCAATCAAACTAAAAAGAAATGGAACTAAAACTAAAATCAAACTGAAAGGCTAGGAATATAAAATAACAGAGATGAACACTGCCTTCAGTGGATTCATCCGTACACTTTACACAGTCAAGGAAAAGATCAGTGAACTCACAGGTAAGTCAATAAAATCACTCAATCTGAAATACAAAGAGAAAAAAGTGAAAGCAGAGGGAGTATCTATGAGCTGCGGGACAATATCAAGCAGTCTAACATCTATAGAATCCTAGAAGGAGCAGAGAGCAAACGGGGCCAAAGTATGACTTGAAAAAAATAATGGCTGAGAATTTTCCAAAGTTAGTGGCAAGACACTAAACTACAGATATAAGAAGCTCAGAAAAACATTTAGTTTAGGAGGGGTAAGGGAACACCTCGGAGAAGGCAATGGCACCCCACTCCAGTACTCTTGCCTGGAAAATCCCATGGATGGAGGAGCCTGGTGGGCTGCAGTCCATGGGGTCGCTAAGAGTCAGACACGACTGAGCGACTTCACTTTCACTTTTCACTTTCATGCATTGGAGAAGGAAATGGCAACCCGCTCCAGTGTTCTTGCCTGGAGAATCCCAGGGATGGGGGAGCCTGGTGGGCTGCCGTCTATGGGGTTGCACAGAGTCGGACACGACTGAAGCAACTTAGCAGCAGCAGCAGCAGCAAGGGAACACCTATATATCATATTTAGATTGCTAAAACCTGGAGACAAAAGGAAAATCTTGCAGAGAAAAAAAGACATATTACCTATAGAGAAACAATGACAAGAATTACAGTAGACTTCTCATCAGCAATCATGTGGGAAAATAGACAATGGTGATACCTTTCAAGTACTGGAAGAAAGAGAAACAGAAAGACTACCAATTTAGAACTCCATACCTAGTAAAGTATAATCCAAAAATTAAAGAGAAATAAATTATTTTCTCAAACAAGCGAAAAACTAGTGAAGTTTTTAAAATTAATGAGTATATGACTATCTTGAGAAGAAATACTCAAAAGGTATTCAGGCAGCGAGGATGCAAGAAATTTAGATTTACACAAAATATGAAGAGCATTTGAAAAGGAATAAATTAAGGAAATTAAATGTATGTTTTTCTTTACTGCTCTAGAGATGACTGTTTGGAGTGAAAGATAATAGTATATTTTCTGTTCATAGCAGACGCAAACGTTAAAATCTATGCCAGCACAACAAAGGATGGCAGGAAGGGACTGGGAACACACTGTTAGAACTTACAGCGTGTGCGGTTCTCAGTCGCTCAGTCGTGTCTGACTCTCTTCGACCTTTTGGACTGTAGCCCTTCGGATCCTTTGTCCATGGGGTTTTTCAGGCAAGAATAATGCAGTGGATGGCCATTTCCTGCTCCAGGGAATCTTCAGGACTCAAGGATTGAACCTGCATCTCCTGAGTCTCTTGCATTGCAAGCAGATTCTTTATACCACTGAGCTATCAGGGAAGCCCTGCTAAGTGTGAGGGGAGTATAGTATTATTAATATTAATATTTGAACATAAACTCAGTCTTCATCAAGGTAAGCAATGAAACAAACTAATTCACACAAAAATGTTCTAAGATCATAACGGATTTAAACTAGTAACAGAAAGAAATCTAGAAAATGCTCCAATATTTGAAAAGTATGCAACATACTTCTGAAAAGACTGAAAACACAAAATGTTGGCAAGGGTGTGGAGCAAAGAAATCCCTTTTATATACTGATGGTGGGAGTGTAAACTGACCCAAACTTGGAGAACTGCTTGGCAGTTTCTTAAATATTTTTCACATGAACCAGCATTTCAACTCCAAGTATTTGCCTAAACGGAATCAAAACATAAGTCTAGTAAAACCTGTAAAAATATTTTTATTGCAGCTTCATTAATAATAATTCCAAACCAGCATGTGTGTTCAGTGCTCAGTCACGACTGACTCTTTGTGATCGCATGGATTGTAGACCGCCAGGTTTCCCGGTTCCAAACTGGAAACAATCTAAATATGTACCAAAAGGAAGGAAGATAGATAAATAGCTACATATTATACAAAGCAACACCAGTAGGTAATAAAAAAAGAGAATTACCTACTGTTCCATGCAACTATAGAGATAAATCTCTCAAAAAAAAAAAAAAAATAGCATAAGATGGCTCAGTGGTAAAGAATCTGCCTGCAATGCAGGAGATATACAGGTTCCATTCCTGGGTCAGGAAGATCCCCTGGAGAAGGAGGTAGCAACCCACTCCAGTATTTTTGCCTGGGAAATCCCATGGACAGAGGAGCCTGGCAGGCTACAGTCCATGGGGTTGCAAAAGAGTCAGACACGACTTAGCAATGAAAACAAGTAAACACATATTGGGTGGTTCCATTTGAAGTTCAAGAACATATTATACTCTTAGTGACGGAAACAGAGGAGTGTTTGCCTGAGGGTGATAGAGACTGATGGAATGGAGGATGAGGCAACTTTCTGGGTTAGAGGAGTGTTCTTTGATTGGGGTGTCAGTTATATATTTGTGTGAATTTGTCAGACTCCCTAAAGTACACAATTACTGGCTGTGAATCTGTGTAAACTTTACCTGAAATAATAAAAGAAGTTTTAAAATTTCTTTAGCAGATAATATTACAGTATTAGCAAATAGACAATAAATTCTTAATAATATGTACAAAAACACCTTAAAAGAAACTAAAGTTCATCATCACTTTGTTTTGCCCTCAAATAAATTAAATTTCAAAGGCAATATAATTTAAAGTTTCTTAATACTAAAATTAGTTTAAAATCATTATGGAGACCTGGCAAAATTTTAGATTTTAGAATGCTTAAGCAATGGACAAAAATATAATTTAGCATCTTGTATATTTTCAGTTTGGAGAAGGAAATGGCAACCCACTCCAGTGTTCTTGCCTGGAGAATCCCAAGGAGGGCGAAGCCTGGTGGGATGCCATCTATGGGGTCGCACAGAGTCGGACACGACTGAAGCAACACTTATCCATCTTCTTCATTTGATGTTATGATTACCATAATTAATCAAGATTTACTTAATTGTAAATAAAAAATACCCCAAATTACAGCTTACACAAACTTACTTTTTGATTTCTATCAATTTTCAAAGAATACTCCGGGAGGAAGGTATATCTTCAGAATCTACTAAAAATCGAATATTTATTTATGACTGCCAACATTTATTCTTATAGCAGATTTTTGTCCCTTCATAGAATTGTTTTTTAATGGGGCACTGAGTGATGGATACTATCACTTTAGAATTCTTTTTTTTTTTTCTTTACTTTTGGTTATTCATTTGATCTCAAGAAATCTGTTAACTTTCTTTTTGTAATACTTGATGGGGCACTGCTTCATGTATTAAAAATGGATGACTTCCCAAAGTGCAGTATGTCGTTACTTCTTGGCTAGTTTCCCATGTGGAAAAATAAGTGTTCATAATTATCTGAAGAAGAGTGTTTGCATATTACTCCTTAAGCATATAATTATCTCATATTTTGGGAAGCATTTTATGTGTAGGCCTACAGCCTACTGTATGTTTTCTTTAAAAGGCAAAGTAGCTAAAAATGAATGTGTGGAAAATGTGACAGTCATACCATGCTAGCTGTATTTGTTACTATGCCACTATATGATTTAAAAGCCACTAATGCGAAAGGAAAGTGCATGGTACTTGCTGTGTGTTTCTAATTGGCACAATTTGCTAATACAGTCCTTGACGCCAGAATTCTGTTGTTCACATATCTGATTTAATATAATTAAATGGCAGGCACTTTTTCCTTGCAATTTTGGAACACCAGAACAAACAGAAAGAAAGGCTATGCCCATGAATACTAATTAATAGCAGTTCTTGCTAAATATAAATTGCCTTCCTCAAAGGCAACTATGATAAATATACTATTAAAAATGAATGCATGGAAAAGCCATTTTCTAGAATAGAATTGTATCAAGATTTTCTCTGATTCTCTCCTTCAGCCCCCAAGTGTACAGCAGCTCGAGCTTTGGAACTCTGAGTAAACAACACCTTTTCTCATCCCTCACCTAATTCAGAAGAATCAATATCCATGCTGACTTTTAATGATTGGGAAGCTGCTCAAAAGAGCAGGTGACACCTGAGTTCTGAGCTGAGACACACCCACGCCTCTCCATATATAGTCCTGTCTTTCTCCCCTTTCCTTTCTCCCCACTCGATTGTCTGACCCCAAACCCTTGATGACAAGGATTTTTCTTGATGAGGAAGACTCCTCAGTGCAACCCCAAATTCACTCGTTCATCCATTCATTCATCCACCAAGGACTTATTGAGAATCTACTAGGTGTCAGAGGCCATGTTAAGTAATAGGAATAAAATATTAACCAAATCATCTATACCTTCAAGAAGTTTATAGCTTAGTGTGTGCCAAGTCGCTTCAGTTGTCTTCGACATTTTGCAACCCTGTGAATGGCAGCCAACAAGATTCCTCTGTCCATGGGATTCTCCAGACAAGAATACTGGAGTGAGTTGCCACTGCCCTCCTCTAGGGGATCTTCCCAACACAGGAATCGAACCCACATCTCTTACATCCCGCCAGTGGCAGGTTCTTGACCACTAGCGCCACCTGGGAGGCCCTTATAGTTTAGTGAGAGAAAGTAGATCAATTATTACAATATAGAATGAGAAGCACCACACTGGGGTGCTATGAGAAAGCTTTGCTATAAAAGGAGAGCATTTCAGGCAGAAAACTAACTGCAAGTGACAAAGCTGCTGCCCGCCCTACTCTACAACACTGTTTTGTAGTATTATATTTGTAAATGGATGTGAAAAGTTAAGTCATGAGAAACAGTAACACTTCCTCCTTCTGAAACATCTAGGAAATTTCTATCTAAATACTGCTGAAAGTCCATCTTTAACCTGTGTCTTGAAAATTGGCTTCTTCCTCAAAGAATTATTTACCATATTATTTGCATAGTGATACTCTTTCTTGTCAGAAGATTTGGTATGTTTTCTTTGTCATACAATGAGAAATATACTCTTATTTGACTTGGCAATCTGCAAGCCCAGAGCTATATTTAAAGCTAAATCGTTGGACCTTGTCATATGCTCCTGTTACAAGCTTTTTTTCATCAACCACGTTTTGTTGAAGAATATGTTTCTTGACCTCTCTAACTTTATTTCCAACCATTCTGCTATGCTCTGTGTCACCTCAGATCATCTTTTTACAAGTATGTATATATTGTAAACACTTATTTCCTTAGTAAATTCATACCAGATATTATCACTTGGGCCTTGATACAACGTTACTGAAAATTTGTTGTTGTTCAGTCCCTCATTCCTTTCCACCTCTTTGCAATCCCATGGACTGCAGCATGCCAAGCTTCCCAGTCCTTCACCATATCCTGGGGCTTGCTCAAACTCATGTCCATCGAGTTGGTGATGCCATCCAACCATCTCATCCTCTGTTGTCCCCTTCTCCTCCTGCCTTCAATCTTTCCCAGAACAGGGTCTTTTCTAATGAAAAGAAAAAAGAGAGAGAGAGACTGAGAATTAGATTACTTAATATACTTGAAATAAAATGCACATTCTCCTGATTATTCATTCCTAGTTTTCAAAAGTCACAAAGATAGTTTGTGAGCAACAATATGGCATTCATAAAACATATAAAGTCATTATTCTTTGCTTATCAAAAAGTCAGCAATACTTTACACTGATAGTCTTTATTAAAAATCAGCATTACTGCATTCATGATGAAGCTTGCATTAGGAAAGTTTTTAAAAAATACAGTTTGCTAAAAAGCACTCTATATTTCTACAACAAAATTTGTTTTCATCCACATAGTTATAGTATTGATCCATGCCATGAGTGAGTTGTCTGTAAGCGTTAGGTTGTATATCATAATATATTTTCATTTCCAAAATAAAAGAAATATTCAGTATAAATTTTGAAATGTGTCCCCGGTCCTGATCATTTTTCCCCCCACTTTTTATTGTTCAAGATAATATTTTAGTTTAAAACCTGGAGAAGTTAAAGGAGCATCCTTAAAATGAAGAATCAGTCTGTGCCACATCTTTTTGAGAATAAACTGTTCTAGGAGATCCTAGTGGAACAAAACGCTCTCTGGAAGACAGCAATTACAGGACAAACAGTACTTTCATCAGAGTGCTTGCTGCCACAAATAAATTGAAGGTCCAAATGGCATACACAATCCAAAATTAGAGTAAAGCTTTTCCAAAATCATAGTCTAAGATAAGGAAGAATGATGCTTATCTTGAAAGAATAAAACTGATTTAAAAAAAATACAGCTAGAAGCACGTTAAATAAACAGCATAGGACTTAGAGCCTTTTTATATTTGATTTAGTCCTCATCATACATTCACCATTAATCATTCCCCTCCCCCTTTTTCCTTCCTTTCCTTTTTTTCCCTTCATTCTTGCCTTCTTTTCTTCTTCCTCCCTGTATTCTTATATATGTTGGATTTACAGATGCATAAATAATACAAGAATAATAATTCAATAGTCAATGTCATTATGACTTCACATTTTGAACTGATTCGAGTGTGCCTGCTTTCTATTTTTCCCTCATTAGATAAGGGTCAGACCCTTTCAGGTTTTATAAATTTCTAACCACATCCATAGCTAAGACTTAACAGGCAGATGCAAATCAATTCTACTTAATACCAGAAATAAACACAGAGACTTAAGACTTGCCAAAAAGAAGTCAGAACAGTGTCCTGTCCCCTTATTGATTTTATTCTCATTAATTTTAACAAGAAGACATTATTTGCAATGATTTGTTGTTTTATCAGACCCTCATTAGTAAGTAAGAAACATTTACCTTTATTCTACAGCATTTACCTTACTTATTTACATCTTTTCTGATTAATTTTCAAAGTTGCAGTTTGAAATAGATTTATTTTATTTGGTTATGTTGACATGTAATTTTCTTTATCCTGATATCATAAAAAAAAACACTGGAAAATATGTTCAGTTGAAATAGTTGCCTATGGTCTTTCTAGAGGTTGAAGAGAAAATTTATATGTAGAATTTCCCATAAAATCTCTAAAATACATTTTTGAACAATTTTACTGATCGACAGCCAAAGGTTTATAAACCCACATGCTATTAATTTTTAAGCACCGGAGGAGAGAACAGTGATAATATGAAAAAGAAAGAACTTATTAGTTTTTAATAGACCACTGGATAGCACAGATTTTGTATCCAACTATATATCCCGGGTTTCTCACCATGCTCTTCCAAACTGCTGCTCAATAAATAATAAAAGATTAAAACCTTAAACCTGGAAAACTTAGAAAAAAATATTAGAAAATTTTATTTGAGATTATAAAAATCCTCAGATGATTTACTTGAAGAGACACCTTCATTGCCTCCATGCGCGAGGACTAATGATGGCCCGGGGCCTGGGATTGGCAAGGAGCTGTGCTGGGAAACATAGTCAGAGGTAGGTGATAAAGCAGACCCTCCACATGCCTCTCTCACTGTCACCCACATATCTTCTTACCATTTGTTACAAGAAAGTGATGGTCCATATACATATTTATATACTTGGACCGTTACGACCCTGATTTTCTCTTTTCCAGGACTAGTCTTTTTGTTCTAAGCAACCCAGTTTCTAGGCAGGGTGACTGAAATGAGTTTTGTGTCTTGAGCTTAAACAAAATAAAAGAAGATTCTAATTAAAGGAACTGCTCTGAGGCTACTGACATCTTCAGCGACAAGATTTCACAATCACGTTGGCTCTGTCTAGACCCACTCTGGCGCTCTACGCAGGCTCTTTTAATTAGGATGTCATGTCTTTAGTAACCTGATACTCATTTCTTCCCTCTCCTTCTAAAGATAATGTATTTTTGATAGTTGCTCAGATACCTATTGGAATGAGATTGGATGTGTCTTTTCTGTTGAATAAGACCTGAACGTATATTTGCCCTAGTCGCAACCAGGAGATGAAGATGAGGACTGAGTTTCAATAGGGTCACTTTTATCCACTATAATAGCAAAAGAGTAAATACGCTAAAAAAATTATTGTCTGGAAAAATCTACAAAACCAGCAGGCTGTGCATATTCTTTATGAAGCTGGGTTGTTCACTAAATATTTCATAAATTTACCTTTGATCTTACAAACAGGTATAAGGAAATGAGAAACAGGAGGCAGAGAGATAGAAAACCTCTGCCTCTCTCCCAGGACTTGGCACACTTACTAACTCACCACTGGACTGCACAATGACATGTTATTTCTAAATGCCTTGAATTGTTCGCAACTATTCTTGAAATACGGTGTCCCCACAGAGTTAAGACTTGTTTCCAGGACCCATCTCGCAGTGGGGTAGGGTATACGTTCTAGTTTAAACTCAGACATCTCTGCCTTCAGGAATCGCTCATCTTTAGCTGTGACTAGTCAGCCCTGTAATCTTAATCTCTCTAAGCCTCAGTTTCCTCCTTTACAAATAGGATAGTCATAAGATTAAGCTCATAAACTGTGATAAAAGTAAAACGTAAAGTCCTTGACATAAAGCCTGGCATACAGTGAGCATGGAATAATTTCTCTAAGATTATTACTGGCTATTGATCTTATAAAGTTTATTTTCTACTCACCAATGATGTTAATTATATGTCCATTATGTCAAAGATACCAAAAAATGTAAGACAGCAGTAAAGAAAAACTAAAGTAAATATGTTTTTAGGATGTTCCTAAAGATAGCAAAAGATAGCAACAGTAGTAAACCAGGAAAAAAAAATATTTTTTCCATCAACTACTAATGAGAAGAAAAGATAAAACGAGGGAAGGGAGAGAAGTGAGAGTTAGGGAGGGAAGAAATCAGCATTTATCAACAGGAATTATTTTCAAAATAATGTTTTTCTTAGGTAGAGGAAGTTTGTACATCTTTCACTTCAATATTTTGAGATGGATGATTGGGTTAGAAGATAAGTGTCATGTAAAAGTGCTTATTCTTTTTAACAAGGTCATTGACACATTCAGACTTTTAAGATGATATGTGGTTTATTGCTTATGGGGAAATTCATAAAAGTATTTTGACAAAAAATATGGAATAAAATTAAATTCTAATTCGTTGTGCCGTTAAAATTGTCTATGTGCCTTGTTCACCACTCAGTCTTTTCCCATCCATTTGTGGTTGTTCAGCTACTCAGTCGTGTCTGACTCTTTGCCACCCCATGGACTGCAGCACCAGGCCTCTCTGTCCTTCACCATCTCCCGGAGCCTGCTCCAACTCATGTCCATTGAGTCAGTGATGCCATCCAACCATCTCACCCTCTGTCATCCCCTTCTCCTCCTGCCTTCAGTCGTTCCCAATATCAGGGATCTGGGACCGTCCTGACCCAGGGATCAAAGCTGGGTCTCTTATGTCTCCTGCATTGGCAGGCGAGTTCTTACCACTAGTGCCACCTGGGAAGCCTTCTAACTGCATGCTGCTGCTGCTGCTGCTAAGTTGCTACAGTCGTGTCCGACTCTGTGCAACCCCATAGACGGCAACCCACTGTCCCTGTCCCTCTATCCTCTGTCCCTGGGATTCTCCAGGCAAGAACGCTGGAGTGGGTTGCCATTTCCTTCTCCAGTGCATGAAAGTGAAAAGTGAAAGTGAAGTCACTCAGTCGTGCCCAACTCCTAGTGATAGTTTTTACTATTTGCTTTCTTCTAACTTCACTATCATCTGCAGTATCATTTATCACTGCTGTGGCATTTTTCCTCTTGGTGACAGTATAAAGTTAATCCAGAATATAGGATTAACTCCAGTATATATATTAACTCTAGGTTTGGGGCTTCTCTGATAATTGTTGGATGTTTTTAAAAGATAAGTTGACTTACTTCATACTGAGTATTTATATATCTGAAGATAAGGATTAACCTCTTCAGAACACAATTATCTCTGAATTTTAATTCTAATATTAATTGTAGCCCATTCCAGAATCTTTTAACACCAATCAGTAGAAGCCTTCTGCATCTTCAGTCTATAAAACAATATCAAACAGTTGTGTCTTTTACTTGTACAAATGCAGATACCTTAGAAGACATAAGCCTTTTACCTTAGTATATGTTTTTTAAAAAATCAGTATCTAGCTGATATTAATAGCTCAAATCAACTGAGGATTTTAATTGGAAGGTCTTGAAATTTTGGAGGAGAAAGAATTTTAGGGAAGAACAAATTTTATAGAGTACTGAGTTCTCTAGTTATGGTTTAAGAGGAGAAACTAAACAAAAATTGTAAGGAGTAGAGGTGAGAACTTTGACTACTTAATTTTCAACAGAGGTTCTAAAGGTGTCTTAGTGAATAATAAACATTGTGTGTGTGTGTGTTTGTCCAAATAGTGTCCAACTCTTTGTGACCCATGGACTGTAGCCCACTGGGCTCCTCTATCCATGAAATATTCCAGGAAAGAATACTGGAGTGAGTCGCCATTTCCTTCTCCAGGGGATCTTCCCAACCCAAGGACTGAACCCGCACCTCTTGCATCTCCTGCATTGGCAAGTGGTTTCTTTACCACTGTGCCACCTGAGAAGCCCTGGCAGACATTACTGTGTAGTAACATCCCATGTAGATTGTGATGTGCCTATTTATTTCCTTTATACAGTTTACAATTGACTTATTGCTTATTCATTAGTAAAAGCTCTTTGTGGTCTAGGGATAATCCATTCTCATATGTGTTGGAGATGTTTTCAATTATATTATTTATCTTTTGATTCTATTGCTGATATATTTTCTTTAAAGACATTGAAAATATTCACTGTAATAGAACCTCTCAGCTTTTTTCAATATATCTGTGTTATCTTGGGTAAAATGTTCTTGCCTGCTTCATATCTATGTATAGATATAAATAGATATATGTATAGATAGATAAATAGCCTGACAGACATAAATAGGTAAGGAGAGAGAGGCAGAGAATCCTAAAGAAGAGCAGGACTTCCCTGGCAGTCCAGTGGTTAAGACTCTGTGTTTCCAGAACAGAGGGCAAAACAAGGTACAATCCTTGGTCAGGAAACTAAGATCCCACATGCCACATGGTGTGGCCAAAAACAAGAAAAAGGAAGCAAAAATAGAGATCTAGAGTTATGAGTGGAGTAGGAGCAGTGAGAGGGATAGGAATAGATACAGATAAAGAGCTAAGTAGAGGTATTCAGTCCTTAGGAAATTTACTCTTTGTGTAATTTTAGTAGGAGTTTATAGCCAAAATCAGTCATTTATCCACTTATTCTTATGCCCCTGTCATATGGTTTTGTTTACAGCTTTATAATGTTTTATTAACTAATAGGGGAAGTTCTTCCCTCATATTCTTCTTTTTCAAAATTTCTTGTCAATTCGTACACTCTTATATTTCCATATATTTTCAAAAATTATTTGATCAGCTAAAGCAAGCTACCTTGGAGTTTTGACTACAATTTTTTTTAATGTGTATATAGGTTGGAATTGTTTTACATCCTTCTATATAATATTGTCTTTCCCACCAGAAACGTGGTATGCCTTCCTGAATTTTAAACGTTCTTAGTTTCAAATTCTACCTCTTATTATTTAATATTAGGCTCATTAATTTTGTCCTGTAAACATTTTCTCAGTTAAATTTGGCCTAAAAATAGCTTCTTACAGGATTACTAAAAACTCTAAGAAGAAAACATTCGATGTCATTTTAGAAGATAAATTCAATGCCTAGCACTGCAGACCATCTTAGCCCCCTTTTCAAGCAAAAGAGGGAAGTGAAGAAATAGGTATAGGAAGAGCATAATTATAGGCATTTTATAAGCCACTTTCTACACTATCAACAGTATTCATTAGTACCCTATTAATACAGTGTTCAGAAACTGTACTACTTGGAATCTTTAAAATGTGTCACTATATATTTTCAGTCCTTCTTACAAAGAACCTCTAACCTCTGCAAAAAATGAAGCCGTGACTGGGATGCTGAAAAATATTGTTAGTCTTAGGCATGACAGAAATCAATACACCATATAACTTGAAGAAATGGGGAGTACAAGTTCTTAAAACAAAAAAAAACAAACGAATGGCCACCACAACAAGACCCTTTTTTTTTTGGCCCTTTAATCCAATTGGCTGGCTCATGTCCTTATTCCAGGGTTTAGAGTTTTCTCTTCACTCGTACTTACTGTTCTTTATATCCTTTATCTTCCCTCTTAAGGTGAGCTCGTGGTCTTCAGCTTCTCCTTTGGGTCTGGCCAGAATAACTTACACAATTCAAGCATCAAACCTATGCTAACCCGGGGAGCAGGACCCATCTTTAGACCAGACTTGTCCTGTCCTCCAGAGATCCATCAGCAGTCTGATCCTGTGAGTTCAGCTCTCATACCTGGAACTCCTCACTACGGTCCCATCGTCAGGAGAGACTGATGCTAAATAGACCTTTGTTACTGGGGAAATTGTCATTTTCACTATCAGTCAGTAACTAATATCAGCAAAGAAGACATATCTTGCTTATTAAAAGCCCAGCACTGTACCAGATATTACACATATTTAAGGAAACATGTAAAGAAATGGTTTACTAAATTAATTCCAATTGAAATTAAAAATATTAAAGAAGGTTAAATCTCGCTTAAGATCATTGAACTAGTTAAGTACTAACATCAAGATTGTGAGTCTGTGTTGCTGCATTTCAGTTACATTATTAAGGGTCTATTCATTAATTTAGGTAAGGATATTTAATAGGACTTTAGCATACTAAGAACTGAGAGGAGATGATATAATCAAATGCCTGCTTTTAAAAAAAGAATTTTTAAAATATTTTTTTAATGGAGACATTTTTTAAGTCTTTATTGATATTGTTACAATATTGTTTTGGGTTTGGGTTTTTTGGCCATGAAGCCTGTGGGATCTAGCTCCCTCACCAGGGATGGAACCCCAACTGTCTGCATTGGAAGGCAAAGTCTTAACCACTGGACTGCCAGGGGGTCCCAATGAAATGCCCACTTCCTGATCTTTAGTTCTGACTCTCCTGTTTCCTTACACTATATCTCCTTCTCAAGATATACCACACATATTAACAAGGTCACTGTTAGCATTATTTGCAAGTTAATTGATAGATGGAGTAAAGATTTTAAGTAACAAAAATGGATTTGTTTAGAATTGGTGAAGAGCATCTATTTTGTGGACTAATGCTATTTTAATAGAACTTTCATCTGGGACACTTGAATAATTGCTGTAGGGTATATTCATTTGCTCTTTAAGCAGATCACAATTTAGAAAGAGATTTTCACTATTGCTTTTTCGCTCTGTTCCTCATATATTTAATCTCTATACACGTAGATCTGATACTGCCTCTTTAAATATATGGCTGCACTTCACTTAGAAGTGTTTATCTGTTTATGGGGATGTTTATCTGTCAGTCAGTCAGCTAGTATTTATTGAGGGCCCACAGAGTATGTGCGTGTTTGTGAACACGAAGCTTGCAGATTATTTAATTTTAAAAAATGGCACTTGTAAATCCTGGCCGACTAACTCTATAATGAGGATAATATTGTTTCCCAAGACCTCTTCTGTGTAAATATTATTGTAACTGAGTCTTTTGGCCTCCAATACATTGATCACACTCATGTGGTATGACTCCTGTGAGAGTGACCTAATGCACGATTGCGTTTTTGTTAATACTCCTAATGTTTACTCTGTAACAGGATCACTCTCTTGCCTAGATTTGTGTTGTGAGCTCATTGAATTGCTTGCTGTAGACATACTCACACTCTGGATATCAGAATGAGAATGAGATCTAGCCTAGAAACATCTATCTGTGATTCTTTATAGCCATGTCATTGGAATAATCATTTAGCCTCACCAGACTTCAGTCTCCTTCTGACGGAAATGTTAATAGTCATCATTATATTCATATTAACAATGAACGACAGACATTTGTTAAATATTTACCATGTTCCATTCTTTGCTAAGAGTTTTAGATTGATTATTTTTAAAGAATTCTTATAATAAACCTCATTTACAAAATCACCATCATCTCCATACTTCATCCTACCCACACCTAACTTAAAACATTTCAGAGGCTTCTCCTTCCTTCAGGATAAAAGCTAAAATCCTTTACCTAGCCTCCATATTTCTATACTTCTCACTGTTTTTCACTCCTGCTGCCTTTCACTCTTTTTCTATCAGCCACACCCAGCTTGCTTGTTTGTTTACTTTCTTTTTTCATCAATTTCTTGAATACAGAGTGTTTACCTTCCTCCCATTGAAGACACACTTAGGAGGAATATTTTCAACACATACAACTAAAGCTCCATGTAGACAAAGCAGCTTCTTAAGTCAACTGGGGAAAGAATCTTACATATGTAGAAAAATCATGGACAAATCACCGCTAAGAGGCAATTCATAAACTAGGAAACGCAAACAGAAGTAAATATTATGCTCAATTTCACTAATTTTTAAGGAAATGCAAACTAAAACAATGAGATGGTATATTTGCCTTTTAGGGGTTCCTAGCATTGATGACCAGAGAAGGAAATGGCACCCCACTCCAGTATTCTTGCCTGGAAAATCCCATGGATGGCAGAACCTGGTAAGCACTGTCCATGGGGTCGCAAAGAGTCGGACACGACTGAGCGACTTCACTTTCCCTTTTCACTCTCATGCATTGGAGAAGGAAATGGCAACCCACTCCAGTGTTCTTGCCTGGAGAATCCCAGGGACGGGGGAATCTGGTGGGCTGCCGTCTGTGGGGTCACACAGAGTCGAACACAACTGAAGTGACTTAGCAGCAGCAGCAGCAGCATTGATGACAAGGAAAGAGAATTCTAATATTCTTCTCATCCACTTTCATACGTATATACTAAGATTCCAGCTATGCATCTCACAGCATTGCTTACGTATTATAAGAAAGATCTACACCACTCAGCTAAGCATAATATATGTATATATGAACACAAGAAAGAATCAGCAAATAACAGAATATTGATATATTGCTTCAAAGTATAACTGACATGACAGAGAAACCTATAAAATCAATACAACTCCAGTATTTCACATTTTTTATTATACTGGTGAAATATATAAAACCATATATGCAATAAAGGTAGAAACCAGTAAGTGTCACAACAATTCTGGAGCCAAACACTTGAGATAGTCTGCCCTCTAAAGAGAACTATCATGTTGAATACCACGCGTTTGTCACTTAACAACAAGAGTCTATGATGCAGCTGGTACATTGATATGCCACCTGCAACTGCTTGTCAAAAGCTCTAGTATGTACAGCTTGTAAATAGCATCATTCAGAGTATAATGTACAAAACTTTTATATGGAAGCAGTGAGGGAAAACAACTCACAGCTATTATACTAAGTCAAGATTAATTCAGCCCCATCATTTTTACATTTTTCACTTTGAAATAATTATAGATTCACAAAGAGTTACAAACATAGTGAAGAGGTTCCCATCCACCCAGTTCCTTTGAATGATTACATCTTATGTAACAATAGAAAACATGAAAAACAGAACATTCATTTTGATACAATATGTCTGTACCACTTTATTACAAGTGCCTTTTAAAAAGTGTATTACAGATGCAGATTCTTAGAGTTACCACAAGGTTCCATCACCACAACCATCTTACAAGAGATTTCTTTAGTCACACCCTTCTCCCTCTTCCAGCTCATGTCTAACCCCTGCTGCTAAGTCACTTCAGTCGTGTCCAACTCTGTGACCCCACAGATGGCAGCCTACCAGGCTCCCCCTTCCCTGGGATTCTCCAGGCAAGAACACTGGAGTGGGTTGCCATTTCCTTCTCCAGTGCATGAAAGTGAAAGTGAAGTCGCTCAGTCGTATCCGACTCTTAGCAACCCCATGCAGCCTACCAGGCTCCTCCATCCATGGGATTTTCCAGGCAGGTGCCATTGCCTTCTCCATGTCTAACCCCTAGCAACCTCTAATCTCTTCTCCATCTTTACAATTTTGTCATTGTGATTTACTCAATCACTTTTAACTTTAGTTCCTTGGGCATTTGTAAATGTGCATTTCTAAAGTAATGACATTTTCAAAAGTATTTCAGAACCAAGCATCACAGCTCTCAAACCTTGAGAAGGTGACAATGTTAGGTGAATTTGCCTGAAGCTTATCTAGTTTTGGTAATTTTTAAAACAATAAACTCACTCAAAATGTCAGTTGAAAATGTTGACAGTGGTAACTACTGTACTAACTAGATATACATCCTCTTATTCAGTGACCAAATCTTTTTATCGACAGATATAACTTCCATGATGAATGGATTCTATTATATCTCACTTACTAATCTATTTCCTCCAAAGACTAACCATTTATACATGCAAATCAAACATGTGTTTAGCAACTACTATGCACCTGGTGCATAATAGCTCAGACAGTAAAGAATTCACTCATATTGTAGGATCCCTGGGTTGGGAAGATCCCCTGGAGGAGGGAGGGCATGGCTACCCACTCCATTATTCTTGCTGGAAAATCCCATGGACAGAGGAGCCTGGCGAGCTACAGACCACGAGGTCGCAAACAGTCAATAGGACTGAGTGACTAAGCACAGCACAAGCACCTAATGCTGCTTTAATATTGTAGGAAGAAATGTATAGTCTTGAGGAATCTAAGATACAGATGAAGGTATTTTAAAATGTCCTATTGTTATATTGTATTTCTCTAGCCTCGTTCGTCTAGTCAAGGCTATGGTTTTTCTTGTGGTCATGTATGGATGTGAGAGTTGGACTGTGAAGAAGGCTGAGCGCCGAAGAGTTGATGCTTTTGAACTGTGGTGTTGGAGAAGACTCTTGAGAGTCCCTTGGACTGCAAGGAGATCCAACCAGTCAATTCTAAAGGAGATCAGCCCTGGGATTTCTTTGGAGGGAATGATGCTAAAGCTGAAACTCCAGTACTTTGGCCACCTCATGCAAAGAGTTGACTCATTGGAAAAGACTCTGATGCTGGGAGGGATTGGGGGAAGGAGGAGAAGGGGACAACAGAGGATGAGATGGCTGGATGGCATCACTGACTCGATGGACGTGAGTCTGAGTGAACTCCAGGAGTTGGTGATGGACAGGGAGGCCTGGTGTGCTGCTATTCATGGGGTCGCAAAGAGTTGGACATGACTGAGCTACTGATCTGATCTGATCTGATCTGATTTATGAGCACAAAGTGACCACTTCAAAATTATTGTTATATAACTGCTCATTTTAAATATTACAATGCCATGGTTCCTGAGTGGCTGATAAAATCAAAGGATGCCATGAATGCAAGCAGAAGTCTCTATTTGCTTCTGTTCATTAACTAAAGCTTAGACTATTTGCGTCCTGATTTGGACCAAAGTTCTATTCCAATTATCACTGGATTTGTAGTTCAATTAAACCTTGATAGGCTGATCCAGGGATGCATTCAATCATCCAGCACAGAAAGCTGAACTCATTTTTGCACATTCAGTACCAGATAATCCAGATTTTCTCCATGTTAATAGATATTTGGGCATGGAGAGAAAACTGCATCAATCTGTATTGGCCATATTAGTACAAAGTAACCAGTGCCAGGACTCATTTCCTATGTGTATAAGGAAGTAAGTAACTATGAAACAAATGGGCTACTCAGAACAGAGGCAATATGTTGCTTTTGTAAGTGAAAAATTATACATAATAATGACCGTGGCATATATGTGTTTGCTTTAATTGATGAGTACATTTATGAATTAATGTACATTGTAAGGAAGTTATTGGAAATATTCAGTAAATGAAATGGTATTTTAAGATATTGAGGTATGTTTTGTTGATATTGTTGTTTCTTTTGTATTTGTTTCTGTGTTTTTTTTTCTTCCAAAGATAATCTCTACAAAATAGTAGTTGAAAATATATAATTTATGTTGATAGACAAGCTTTTGATGTCCAGCTCTCATATTTATCACTTGTGTGGCCTTGAACAAGTATTCTCATTTGTAAAATTTAACACTGTTATCTCTGTTTTAGAGTGGTTATAAGAGTTAATTAGATTTTATTATGAATACTTAGCACAATACCTGGCATGGTATAAGAGTTCAATACATGTTGGTGGCTCTTATTTTACTTATTATTATAAAGAGCACAGACAAATATTTTGAGAAAAGTCTTAAAATTGATCAGAATGTAGCCTCCATTAACAGTCACAATTCTCTTTTTAGAACTTCTGTAATACTAATAATACCAATGAATATCTTAGTTTATTTGAGATCTTAGTAACTCAGTCATGTCCTGCTCTTTGTGACCTGTTGAACTGTAACCTATCAGGCTTCTCTGTCCAGAAGATTCTCCAGGCAAGAGTACTGGAGTGGGTTGCCATGCCCTTCTCCATTTTCTCCCAATTCCCCAGTAGTTTATCTGAAATTAAAGATAATGGCCAAAGAAAAGCATCCCATTTCACTTTCTCAAAGCCAACTAAAAAAAATAAAGAGGATGGAAAACAGAGGGGGAAACAACTGCAGGAAAATTTAAAAAGCACAGAGAAACCATAGACTATGACTCAGTGCAGTTCAGTTCAGTTGTTCAGCCGTGTTCTACTCTTTGCAACCCCATGGACTGCAGCACACCAGGCCTCCCTGTTCATCACCAACTCCTGGAGTTTACTAATGTCCAGTGAGTTGGTGGTGCCATCCAACCATCTCATTGTCTGTCGTCTCCTTCTCCTCCTGACTTCAATCTTTCCCAGCATCAGGGTCTTTTCAAATGAATCAGTTCTTTGCATTAGGTGGCCAAAGTATTGGAGTTTCAGCTTCAACATCAGTCCTTCCAGTGAATATTCAGGACTGATTTCCTTTAGGATGGACTGGATGGATCTCCTTGCAGTTCAAGGGACTCTCAAGAGTCTTCTCCAACACCACAGTTCAAAAGAATCAATTCTTCGGTGCCCAGCTTTCTTTACAGTCCAACTCTCACATCCATACATGACTACTGGAAAAACCATAGCTTTGACTAGATGGACCTTTGTTGGCAAAGTAATGTCTCTGCTTCTTAATATGCTATCTTGGTTGGTCATAACTTTCCTTCCAAGGAGTAAGTGTCTTTTAATTTCATGGCTGCAATCACCATCTGCAATGATTTTGGAGCCCAAAAAAATTAAGTCTGACACTGTTTCTACTGTTTCCCCATCTATTTCCCATGAAGCGATGGGACCGGATGCCATGATTTTCGTTTTCTGAATGTTGAGCCTTAAGCCAACTTTTTCACTCTCTTTTTTCACTTTCATCAAGAGGCTCTTTAGTTCTTCTTCACTTTCTGCCATAAGGATGGTGTCATCTGCATATCTGACGTTATTGATATTTCTCCCAGGATCTTGATTCCAGCTTGTGCTTCTTCCAGCCCAGCATTTTTCATGATGCACTCTGCATGTAAGTTAAATAAGCAGGGTGACAATATATAGCCTTGACATACTCCTTTTCCTATTTGGAACCAGTCTGTTGTTCCATGTCCAGTTCTAACTGTTGCTTCCTGACCTGCATATAAGTTTCTCAAGAGGCAGATCAGGTGATCTGGTATTCCCATCTCTTGAAGAATTTTCCACAGTTTGTTGTGATCCACACAGTAGATCTTAGACTATGACTGCTGCTGCTGCTGCTAAGTCACTTGAGTCATGTCCGACTCTGTGTGACCCCATAGATGGCAGCCCACCAGGCTGCCCCATCCCTGGGATTCTCCAGGCAAGAACACTGGAGTGGGTTTCCATTTCCTTCTCCAATGCATGAAAGTGAAAAGTGAAGGTGAAGTTGCTCAGTCGTGTCTGACCCTCAGCAACCTCATGGACTGCAGCCTTCCAGACTCCTCTGTTCATGGGATTTTCCAGGCAAGAGTACTGGAGTGGGGTGCCATTGCCTTCTCTGAGATTATGACTAAGAGATATCAAATCCAATGGAATTAATAGCAAATTTAAAAGGTTTCTGAAAGGATGTTGACAGCTACTGACCTTTCATATGCAGTCTCCCTATAATTAGCCAGGCCTGAAGAGCTCAAACCATGACCATACTTGCAGTAAGAATTAAGAGACTGAACAAGTACAAGCTTCATCATAGCCCTTTTCATACTAGAGAAACAGAAAGAAAAGGCAGAATGAAGAATCAAGGAAACACCATGGTAGCCTCAGCAGAAGCAGATTGCAAGTATAGAAGGAGAGGCTATGGGTGGCCGCCAACGGACTACTAGGCACTTAAATAAAGGCTATTATGTATTGAATTCATATCTTGAAGTTCTAATTCCCAATCTGACTACATTTGAAGATAGAACCTTTAGTGAGGTAATTAAAGTTAAATGAAATTATAAGGGTGGGATCCTAAGACTGTTGTCCTTATAAAAAGAGGGACACAAAGGATGTTCATGCACAAACAGTAGGCATACAGTGAGAAGATAGGTATCTGCAAATCCCAAGAGAAAGGTATTGGTAGAAATCAAACCTGCTTACACTTTGATGGATTTCTATTCCCCAGAGTTGTGAGAAATGGATTTCTGTTAAGTCACCCAATCTATGATATTCTGTTACATTCTCAATAACCAAATTTGGAACAATTGGAGTAAAAAAATAATGACAATGTTTAATTAAAATCTGTAGAATAAAATAAATATCCATAAGTCTTATTAATATAAATAAGTAATTGAGTAAATAAATGAAGTAGAAACTCTTTTTTACAAAGAGTTTCAATTAATAAATGTAGAAGTACTGAGGGGAATGTAGAATTATCGTTAGGTAAACACCACAGTTATAATTGAATCAAGCAAAATCCACCCATGGATAAAGAAGGCCATGGATGAAAGTTTGAGAAGAAATGGAATATTTGCATAACCTCAAATATCTCTCCCAAGATATTTATCAGTTTCCAAGGGAACATAGTAAACCTAGAACATAGTAAACATTGGAAAAACCTAGCAAACACCACATAAGCCGTGTGACTGAAGTTTATAGCACTAGCTATAATGCATACATTATAAAAATAATTTTCCCCTTGGTATACTGCAGTGAAAGGATACATCACTTCTGCAGTTTTCTTGCCAAAATGTAAAACCTCATTCTAATCATGAGAAAACATCAGAATTACAAAATAACTAACCATGAGATGAAAAGTACCAAGTCACAATAGAAGTGGAAAGACTCAGGAACTGTCACAGCTTAGAGAAGATGAAGGATGCAGCAACTACATGTAACTTGGGATCCTAACTGGATTATGAAAGTGAAAAGGAGTATAACGGGGAAACTAATATTTGAATGAGTCTTTAGTTCAGCTGATAAGAGCTTGCTAATGTTAATTTCCCGGTTTGATCATTGAACTATGGTTTAACATCATGGGAATCTGAAATGCACTGACATCCTCAAGGATGGTGTTGGTTTGATCACTAAGTCATGTCCGAGTCTTTTGAGACACCATGGACGGTAGCCTGCCAGGCTCCTCTGTCCATGGGATTCTCAAGGCATGAATACTGGAGTGGATTGCCATTTCCTTCTCTAGGGAGTCTTCCTGACCCAGGGATCAAACCTAAGTCTCCTGCATTGCAGGCAGATTCTTTACCAATTGAGCCACCAGAAATCTAAGTGGAGGGTGTGTATGAATTCTTTGTATTAGATTTGCAACTTTTCTGTAAGTTTAAAGTTATTTCAAAATAAAAAGGTTTTATTATAGAACAATAGGTAGATGTATTTCTAGACATTTATCTTTGAAGTTCAATAAAATAACACAGTCACTTCCTTAACAACTAATCTCTCACAATTCTACTGTAAAGACATGCTATTATTCTCAAAATAAAATCATACATAGATATATATTATATATTCACTTGCTAGGTTTAAAGGTACTAACCAAAAGCAATGTTAAAAATACCATCTTGTTTTTCTAAAACTGAAAGAAGTTACCATACTTATCTCATGCTTTTTCCTATCAAAGAGAAGATTTACTATGAAACTTGAAAAAAAGTAACTATTTTATGTTACTTTAGAACAAAGAAATAATTAGCTATCTTTTAAAAGAGCAAAATTCTTGCCCAGAAATAAAAGAAAAATTGCCCCAATAAACCCTTTATTGAAAATGTATCCTATACAGCCTCATAAATGCATGTAAACTTATACCAATCAGGATTTTTCCAATGGGATACTCTGAACCTAATGAAGAATGAAGTAGATCTGTACATTTTAAAATCAAAATCCATTGTAAAATAAAAAACAAGTCACAGTAGTGAGTATTTTACATTGCAATCTGTACTTTAAAACCTCTATAACTTATATCTGAATCTTATAAAATATCTATAACTTATAAGTTAATCTTCATAACTTATATAAGATATATATATATATATATATATATATATATATATATAGTTTTTTGGGGGGGTGACAGTTTTCTCAAAGAATCCCCAAGAAAATTTCGATAGTGGATGTTTCTAGAGAGTAGAGCTAGGGGATGGAGTCATTTTTTATATACTGCATTGCAGGAGACCCAGGTTTAATCCCTGGATGCAGAAAGTGCCTTGGAGAGGTAAATGGCAACCCACTCCAGTATTCTTGCCTGGAAAATCCCATGAACAGAAGAGACTGTCAAGCTACAGTCCATGGGGTTGCAAAGAGTCAGACACAACTGAGCATACATTAATTGAAAAGGTCTTTGCTGTTTCACAATAGGAATGTAAAAAAAATGATTTTGGTAACCAGAAATAAAGTTGAACAGTGTGTATCATGGGATATAAATGTATCATGGAATATAATATAATGTGGTCACCATGACTTAATTTGATTAGTTTGGGATCCTAGCTTAAAACAAAATGTGTTGGAATCAAACTTCAGTGAAGCTTAGAAGAAAGCTGAAATCTGGTTGGCAGATAGTAGTCACTCATTCACCTATTCAATAAATACTTATTGAGTACCTACTGTATTACAAGCTTTTCTACAAGAGGAAACACTGCAAAACACAAGTACCTGTTGCCATGTAGATTACACTCTAGTGGAGGGAGGATGTTTTCATAGGAAAGAAACATAAAATTATTTTATATAATGTTAAGCACTCTGAAGAAAATAAAACAAGGTTCTAGGTTAAACAGTATGGTCAGGAAAGACCTCTTGAATTGAGTGACTTTTGAATTGAGATATGAAAATATGGAGGAGTATTCCCAGGAAAGTAATCAGCTAGTGATAATGGCCCTACAAACGAGTTAAAGGGATCTAACTTGATGAAGGAATCAGAAGGCCACTGTGACTAGAATTTAGGTAGAGGAAAGCTGGGTAAAAAAGAGAAAAAAAATAAAATGCCTTTATCCAATTGACGTCTGTGACTTGATTTTAGTTATATTTGAATAAAAATATTTATTGTATTTATTCTTATCTATGGAGAAGGCAATGGCACCCCACTCCAGTACTCTTGCCTGGAAAATCCCATGGATGGAGGAGCCTGGCGGGCTGCAGTCCATGGGGTCGCTAAGATTTGGACACGACTGAGCGACTTCACTTTCACTTTTCACTTTCATGCATTGGAGAAGGAAAGGGCAACCCACTCCAGTGTTCTTGCCTGGAGAATCCCAGGGACGGGGGCGCCTGGTGGGCTGCCGTCTATGGGGTCACACAGAGTCGGACATGACTGAAGCAACTTAGCAGCAGCAGCATGAATCGTTATGGGCTTTCCTGATGATCCAGCAGGTAAAGAATCTGCCTTCAGTGAAGGAGACACAGGAGATGCGAGTGCAATGTCTGGGTCAGGAACATCCCTCGAAGGAGGAAATGGCAACACACTCCAGTATTCTTGCCTGGAAAATCCCCTGGACCAAGGAGCCTGGTGGGCTACAATCCAAAGGGTAGCAAAGAGTCAGACACAACTGAGCACAATACCATTCATTCATTCATTCATTCATTCATGTTTGTTCTCCTTTAAAAGTATAAAGCTGAAGTTACTGTGGATATTCTTAATATGCTTTGGGGAATTCACCTGTTAGTCACTGAGAAAGATGGTTTTGCATAATTGCAGTACATCTCTATTCAGGTATGAAGAAAGCTATATATATGAGTGGAAAGTCATTAAAACAACCCATTAGAGGATCTGGGAAACTGATGGAACTGGGAGATCCATTGGCAAGATGAACTGCCAACAGAGTAGGGTAGGTTCTGCTTGGACTACAGTTCTCTTCTTGAAGGAGTGTTTTCTTATAAGTTGAAATTTATGAGATGTATGTGTCAACAAGGCTCTGGCTGCATCCCTCTAAAAGCTGAATACTTGAAAGATAGCCTAGGAATAGTATCAATGTGAATGTAGCGTTTGCCAACTTAAATCTCACCATTGAATAAACAGATGGAGAGAAAAATTATTGAACGGTATAAATGTCACCTTCACTTTTTAGATACAAGCAAAGAAATGTGTGCCTGCTTGCTTAGAAGATTTTTGCTGGACAGATGTATGCTCAGATCCAGCCTATTTATTAGAGAACAGTCTCAGCTCTCATTTTCAATTTTAATCACTGTGTCAATTTTAAAAGGGCAGTTCTCATTATATAAACATTTGGAAGTTATAAAGCTGAAAGGTCAGGGTGTAGACAAGGCAAAGATAACATGCCACCAGCTGGCATACACTTCCATGTGCAAAACTTTTCTCCCAGTAAGCTCAACCCTCAGATATGAATGTCCTAGAACATAGGAATCATTGCCTACCAGTTTCTATTTCTCCAGCAACATGATTTTACTTGTATATGGAGAATTACATGTATCTCTCTATCCAAGGATTATGGAAAATGGAATTCTGCAATTAAACTTCATAACAATTTCACAGTTTGATTCAGTCAAACATCTTTATGTAGAATAATAATCATAATTGTCACTGTTTCAGTCATTTTGGTCTCTCAGTCATGTCCAACTCTTTGAGACCACATGGACTGGAGCATGCCAGGCTTCCCTGTCCATCACCAACTCCCAGAGCTTTCTCAAACTCATGTCTATTGAGTTGGTGATGCCATCCAACTGTCTAATCCTCTGTCATCCCCTTCTCCTCCTGCCTTCAATCTTTCCCAATATCAGGATATTTTCCAATGAGTCAGTTCTTCGCATCAGGTGGCCAAAACATTGGAACTTCTGCTTCAGCATCAGTCCTTCCAATAAATAGTCAGGACTTATTTCCTTTAGGATGGACTGGTTGGATCTCTTTGCAATCCAAGGGACTCTCAAGAGTCTTATCCAACACCACAGTTAAAAAGCATCAATTCTTCGGTGCTCAGCTTTCTTTATAGTCCAACTCTCACATCTATATATAACTACTGGAAAAAACAACTTTGACAACGGACATTTGTCAGTAGTTTATTTAGCAACAATTACATAACAATCGTTCTGTCTGTGTTATCTCATTTAATTCCTGCCACATCTCTGTGAGGTGGGTATTTTCATCATCAACATACAGAAATAGAAATTAAAATTTACAGAGATTAACCAATTTTCTCAGCTATTGTACAACATGTGTGTGGTAGATCTAATACTTTAGCCCAGGCTTTTGCAACTTCAACTCGATGACATTAGCCTCTGTACTACTTCATCCCCTTTAATAAGTACCACTTAGCTGAGGGTTTTATTCAAGATGCAGTAACATTTGTATTATAGGACTCAAGAAATCCTAAAATACCCAAAGCACAAAGGAAGCATCACAAATCTTTGACATCTCATTTACCTAAAAGGTATAATGTAACCTGAGAACTTCAAAATGTACTGGCTGGACTCTTAAATATAGCAGAATGAAGTTTATTTTTTTTTTCTAATTTCTTTTTTTAATTCATGAAAAATAATAAATATTTAAAACACATAAAATCTGAAAATAAAAGCACACTTGCAAATTTCTATAATATCTGGACCAAAATGTAGAAGAAAAATGAGATTTGATCAATTTTTTAATAATTTTCTTAAAGTTAAGCAGCATTATGGCAAGTGACCTATACAAATATCTCTCGTTGATAGACACAAGAACCATGGGTGTATGTGTATTACATGATGAAATGGATGAGACCCTGTTAGAGCCCTTGTGTGAGAGCAAGGAATGTAAAGGGAAGTGAAACTAGAGGAGCAAGTGTGTTGATTAAGTATTTGTATGAACATCATGCTTGCCTGGGGAGCCACTAGTGGGTAAAACAGGATCAAGGAGAAAAAGCATAAAGTGGTTGTCTGGTAGCAACACAGAGAGCTATGACCTAAAGACTTCCTCAACAACCCTCTTAAACACTAACAACAACAATAACAGTGACAAGAAAGTTGTCCCTAGGGCAAGGAAATAGCAAATTATTGAGTATATTTGCAATAGTAATTCTATGAAGAAGCTGACTGGTTTATTTCACTACCTCCATTTATCCCCACATGATTCTTTAACAAACAATTAGCTTCATTCAAAGTAATAATAAGAAAAGCTATTAAGTTTAATTAGGTCCCATTTGTTTATTTTTGCTTATGTTTCCTTTGCCTCAGAGACAGATCCAAGGAAATATTGGTATGATTTATATCAGAGTATTCTGCATAGCAAAGGAAACTATCATCAAAATGATGATGTCTAACTTACTGAAGGGAAAAAATATTTGCACATCATGTCAACATTTGATATTAAAATTAAACATTAAATATTATATTTAATATTCATATGGGGGTAATATTAAAATATTTGTGGTTTCTAAAACACAATATAAAAAATAGTAACCTTATTTAAAAATGAGAAGACCTGAACAATCTTCCAAAGAAGACATACAGATTGTCAATAGGCACATGAAAAGATGCTCAACATTGCTAATCATCAGAGAAATGCAAATCAAATCCACAGTGAGATATCACCTCACACCAGTCAGAATGGCTATCATCAAAAAGTCTACAAATAACAAATGTTTACACGGATGTGGAGAAAAGGGAACTCTGGTACACTGTTGGTAGGAATGTAAATTGATGCAATCAGTGTGGAACAGTATGGAGGCTCTTTATAAAACTAAAATTAGAACTACACTGTGATCCAGCAATTCCACACCTAGGTGTATGTCTGGAGAAAATGAAAACACTAATTCAAAAGATAAATGCACCCCAATTTTCACAGCAGCATTATTTACAACAGCCAAGATATGAAAGCAACTTGAGTCCACCAACAGATGAATGGATAAAAATCTTGTGGGTATGTTTGTGTATATATATATATATATATATATATATATATATATATATATATGTAATGCATACATACACACACAATAGAATACTTCTCAGCCAAAAAAAGAAGGAAATTTTGCCAATTGCACCAACATTGATGGACCTGGGGGGTATTATGCCTAGTGAAATGTCAGAGAAAGGCAAATACTCTATATTATTAGGTATATGTGGAATCTAAAAAAATAAAACAACTGAATGACTATAACAAAACAGAAACTGCCTTACAGATATAGAGAACAGACTAACAATTACAAGTAGGGAAAGGGAAGGCAGGAAGGGCATCATAAAGGCAGAAAAAGTATTTGAATAATAGACATCTAGAAATAGATACAGTAAAACATGTAGAAGACCTTCACACCAAAAAAGGAGTAAGAGGAATTAAAGAAGATTTAATATATGCGAGGCTATTCCATGATGAAGGTGTGGAAGATTCAGTATTGTAAAAATATCTATTTGATCCATCAGATCAGATCAGATCAGTCACTCAGTCGTGTCCTACTCTTTGCTACCCCATGAATCGCAGCACGCTAGGCCTCCCTGTCCATCACCAGCTCCTGGAGTTCACTCATATTCACGTCCATCTAGTCGGTGATGCCATCCAGCCATCTCATCCTCTGTCGTCCCCTTCTCCTCCTGCCCCCAATCCCTCCCAGCATCAGAGTCTTTTCCAATGAGTCAACTCTTCGCATGAGGTGGCCAGAGTACTGGAGTTTCAGCTTTAGCATCATTCCTTCCAAAGAAATCCCAGGGCTGGGTCTCCTTCAGAATGGACTGGTTGGATCTCCTTGCAGTCGAAGAGACTCTCAAGAGTCTTCTCCAACACCACAGTTCAAAAGCATCAATTCAATTTTTTTACTCAAAAAAAAAAAAAAAAAGCATCAATTCTTCGGTGCTCAGCCTTCTTCACAGTCCAACTTTCACATCCATACATGACCACAGGAAAAACCATAGCCTTGACTAGACGGACCTTTGTTGGCAAAGTAATGTCTCTGCTTTTGAATAAGCTATCTAGGTTGGTCATAACTTTCCTTCCAAGGAGCAAGCGTCTTTTAATTTCATGGCTGCAGTCACCATCTGCAGTGATTTTGGAGCCCAGAAAAATAAAGTCTGACACTGTTTCCACTGTTTCCCCATCTATTTCCCATGAAGTGGTGGGACCAGATGCCATGATCTTCATTTTCTGAATGTTGAGCTTAAGCCAACTTTTTCACTCTCCACTTTCACCTTCATCAAAAGGCTTTTTAGTTCCTCTTCACTTTCTGCCATAAGGGTGGTGTCATCTGCATATCTGAGGTTATTGATATTTCTCCCGGCAATTTTGATTCCAGCTTGTGTTTCTTCCAGTCTAGCGTTTCTCATGATGTACTCTGCATATAAGTTAAATAAACAGGGTGACAATATACAGCCTTGACGACTCCTTTTCCTATTTGGAACCAGTCTGTTGTTCCATGTCCAGTTCTAACTGTTGCTTCCTGACCTGCATACAAATTTCTCAAGGGGCAGATCAGGTGGTCTGGTATTCCCATCTCTTTCAGAATTTTCTACAGTTTATTGTGATCCACAGAGTCAAAGGCTTTGGCATAGTCAATAAAGCAGAAATAGATGTTTTTCTGGAACTCTCTTGCTTTTTCCATGATCCAGCAGATGTTGGCAATTTGATCTCTGGTTCCTCTGCCTTTTCTAAAACCAGCTTGAACATCAGGAAGTTCACGGTTCACATATTGCTGAAGCCTGGCTTGGAGAATTTTGAGCATTACTTTACTAGCGTGTGAGATGAGTACAATTGTGTGGTAGTTTGATCCCTAGATTTAATTTCTTGAACTGAGTGAAAATTGACAAGATGGTGATAAAATAGTTAAGGAAATTTAAAGGCCCAAGAATAGCCAAAGCATTCTTGAAGAAGAACAAAGCTGAAAGTTGCAGTGCTATATATCAAGATACAGTACAAAGCTCTAATAATTAGGAAAATATGATAATAAGACAAGGAAGAGGAAACAGATCAATGAAACAGAATTGAAAGTACAGAAAGCATCATTTCATTTTATGATCTGGATGTCTATTTAATGCATTGCTGAAAAGATGCTTTTTCAATAAATGTGCTAGAAAATTGAATGTTTTTATTAAAAAGTGAATAATGACCACAACATCATTTATACACAGAAAATATAGTCAAAAGCTAACTGTTGAAACAATGCAGATGACTTTGGAAAACATCTTCATGACATTATTTCCTAGGGCAGGCAAATAAACACAAAAAGTATTAACCATAAAGAAAAAGTAATAAATTAGACTATATCATAATTAAAAACTTCTTTCCATGAAAAGACACCATTGAAAGAGTAAAAACAGTAAAATATATTTGAAATATATATATATTAAACAAATAATTACTATCCAGAATATATAAAGAACATCAAAAAATCAATATGAAAAATGTGTACAATGGAATACAGTAGAAGGGGAAATATGCAAAATACTTGGAGACACTTTACAAAAGAGAACATCCAAGTGGCCAATAAACATACAAACTGCATTCAATTCTCAATAACATTCAAGTTATAAATATAATGTAATTAACTTTACATCCACTAGGATGGCTAAAATATGAAAGACTTTTTTATGGAGCAGTTGGAGCTACCATTGCTGATGAGACTGTAAATTTATATAAGAACATTGGAAATTTGTTTGATGAAATTGACTAAAACTGAGCATACGTGCACCATATGACCTAGTAATCGCAGTCCTAGGTATCAGTTCAGTTCAGTCGCTCAGTCGTGTCCGACTCTTTGCAACCCCATGAATCGCAGCACACCAGGCCTCCCTGTCCATCATCAACTCCCGGAGATCACTCAGACTCACGTCCATCGAGTCAGTGATGCCATCCAGCCATCTCATCCTCTGTCGTCCGCTTCTCCTCCTGCCCCCAATCCCTCCCAGCATCAGAGTCTTTTCCAATGAGTTAACTCTTCGCATGAGGTAGCCAAAGTACTGGAGTTTCAGCTTTAGCATCATTCCTTCCAAAGAAATCCCAGGACTGATCTCCTTCAGAATGGACTGGTTGGATCTCCTTACAGTCTAAGGGACTCTCAAGAGTCTTCTCCAACACCACAGTTCAAAAGTATCAATTCTTTGGCGCTCAGCTTTCTTCACAGTCCAACTCTCACATCCATACATGACCACAGGAAAAACCATAGCCTTGACTAGACGGACCTTTGTTGGCAAAGTAATGTCTCTGCTTTTGAATATGCTATCTAGGTTGGTCATAACTTTCCTTCCGAGGAGTAAGCATCTTTTAATTTCATGGCTGCAGTCACCATTTGCAGTGATTTTGGAGCCCCAAAAAATAAAGTCCTAGGTATAAACCCAAGCAAAAGGTATGAATCTAGTGTTTACCAAAAGACACATGCAACCATGTTTGTGACATCTCTCTATATAATAACCCCATCAACTAATGTCCATCTATTGTAGGATGGGTAGATAAATCATGGTGCATTCATACAATGGAAAACTAAATAAGAATGAACAATCCATAGCCTTAAGAATGAGAAAGATGAATCCCACAAACAAAATACTGAACAAAATAAGCCAGTTACAAATGACTATCTAGTGTATGATTCAACTTATACTCAATTCAATCCAGGGAACTACCTAAGGTTTAAAAGTGAGGGTAGTGGTTATGCTTGACACCATGGAGGAGAGGATGGAAGGGGACAGATGTCAGTCTGAGTCCTCTAAGAAGCAGGTGCTCAGACAGATTAAGACAGCAATAAATTTCTTAACAAGTAACAGTTGAAAAATACAAGTGGGTGAAAGCCTTATTGAGAAATGACTGTCTCTATACCCTCTGCTGCTCTGACATCTGTGCAAGAAAACAAAATGGAGCAAAAAAATCCTCCAAGTATAACACAGGCTAGAGAAAGTCTCAGCCAATCCAATGGGAAGTTCCACAAAATGATTGTCAAATACAGGAGTTCTATCATTACACTGGGGCTTCCCTGATGGCTCAGACAGTAAAGAATCTGCCTGCAGTGCAAGAGACACAGGTTTGACCCCTGGGTCAGGAAGATTCCCTGGAAAAAGAAATGGCTACCCACACCAGTATTCTTGCCTGGAAAATTCCAGGGACAGAGGAGCCTGGAGGGTTACAGTCCATGGGATAGCAAAAGAGTTGGGCATGACTGAGCAACTAACACTTTCACTTTCATCAATACATTGGCTAGAAGTGGTCAGGCTGTAACAACCCCCTGGACTTGTTTACTAGCCGAGGTTGCCCTAGAAGACCTGAGCCTCAGTGGCCACATGAAAGAGCTGCAGCTCAGGGCAGTCAGCTTGTTGACACTGCAGGCGGCTGAAAAGCAAGTCTTTTCTCGAGGACAGACATTGGCCACACCTCCACGGCTGCCAGGGCAGAAGAGTAGCTTCTGAGCTGCTAAAAATGTCTCTTTTCTTTACTCCAATTCAGTTTATTCCTCAAATGAGGTCACTTTGTGAAAATGGTTTGAGCTGTGCACTCATGATTTGTGTATTGTCTTAGCATATTGTGCTTTAATAAAAGAATTTACCTAAAAAAATCACTCTAATCTTTTAATGTTTGTCATAATATTTTATTTTTGCTTGGGCTAGTTCTGGCTTATGGCCTGTGGTTTTGTTCAGCCCCAGATCTAAGAATGGTTTTTAAATATATAAAAGGTTGTAAAACATGCCCTCCTTCCCCTATAAACACACACAAGGATATGTGTGAGAGAACACGTGTGGCTCACAGACTAAAATACTTACTAACTGGTCTTCTACATAAGAAGTTTTCCCATTTCTGCTTCAGAGAGTTCTTCTAGAACTAACATATCATGGGATTAGTAAGTCAATTATCTAAAGTTCAGCATGCCTTTAATTTCTTTTCTCCCAAATAAAATTTTATTTTATTTATTTTAAAATGGTATTATAGTGTATTAATCTTTGTTCTACCTTTTATCTGCAAATAAATACTCTATGTCTAGAAGAAAGCTGATTTTAAAAAAAACAGTAAGTTTCTGTATATTGGGATTATAAGTAACTTGGAAAAAAAAACTCCTTAGGACTTTTTTTTAGTTACATGATTTATATGAAATATGACCATCCCATGCCACAGTTTTAGAAATCAGAATGATATCACATAGTCACACAACCCCCCACCACCCCACCCCATGCACATACAATGTTTAATGTAATAAGATACGGAGCTTACTGGGTGATCTTTTTAAATGCTGCTTTTCTTAGTCCTGGATATCCACAGAAAACATAGCAACATGTGATGAAATGGCATAATGTGATTTATAAGAAAATAGTTCATCACATGCTGGACTTGGTGTGCTGTTTTCTCAGCAAGAATCACATGAACTCTGCAAGTTGCCACAAACCACAAATGCATCTTCAACTTTAAAAAGATATTAAAGTTCACCTGACACATGCGATTCTTTCTTGCCAAATATCTTTCGACCCAAACTGCGTTCACAGAGGCTCTTTACCTTCCTCATAAAAACACCCAGAAATATCAAATGCGTGGTAGAGTCACAAGTAAGGGACCTTCCCTAGGACTTTTTTGTGCCCTCTCATCTATGGAGAATTTACCATGAACTTGACAGAACTCTAATTCTCACTTCTTCCAAACCTCTTGCATAAGGGCACATTAGAAATATATATATATATATATATATATATATATATATTTATTAGCCACATAATCAAAAATCTACGTGTTAAAACATTTTCTGTTTGTCCTTGAGAAAATTAGGCATTACTATCAAGTCTTCATTCCTTTTTTGTAACATGAAATGAAAAGGTTTAGACGATTTGCCTTCATTTTCTATTGCTGTAAAACCAACACTACAAACATATGGACTTAAACACAGCATTACTTTGCCAACAAAGGTCCGTCTAGTCAAGGCTATGGTTTTTCCTGTGGTCATGTATGGATGTGAGAGTTGGACTGTGAAGAAGGCTGAGCGCTGAAGAATTGATGCTTTTGAACTGTGGTGTTGGAGAAGACTCTTGAGAGTCCCTTGGACTGCAAGGAGATCCAACCAGTCCATTCTAAAGGAGATCAGTCCTGGGTGTTCTTTGGAAGGAATGATGCTAAAGCTGAAACTCCAGTACTTTGGCCACCTCATGCGAAGAGTTGACTCATTGGAAAAGGCTCTGATGCTGGGAGGGATTGGGGGCAGGAGGAGAAGGGGACGACAGAGGATGAGATGGCTGGATGGCATCACTGACTCGATGGACGTGAATCTGAGTGAACTCCAGGAGTTGGTGATGGACAGGGAGGTCCTGGCGTGCTGCAATTTATGGGGTCACAAAAAGTCGGACACAACTGAGTGACTCAACTGAACTGAAACACAACACAAATACTCTCACTTTCTGTGGATTGCACATGATTGGGTTCTCTGTTCAGTGCTTCACCAGATAAAACCCAGGTTTCAGCTACATTTATAATTTTCATCTGGGGTTTAGGCTCCAGCCGTAAAGAATCTGCCTGCAATGCAGGAGATGTAGAAAATGAGAGTTCCATCCCTGGGTCGAGAAGATCCCCTGAAGGAGGAACTGGCAACCCACTCCAGTAATCTTGCCTGGAAAATCCCATGAGCAGAGAAGGCTGGTGGGCTACAGTCCATGGGGTCACAAAGAGTCAGACAGGACCGAGTGACTAAACACGAGCGTGCAGAAAGCTCACGAGCTGTTGGCAGAATGTATGTCCTTGCTCTTGCTGTACTGAGTCTTTTGTTTTCCTATTACTGTAGGTGTAGGACCACCCTTTTTTTTTAATTGGAATATAATTGCTCTATAATGTTGTATTAGTGTCTGCTGTACCATGAAGTGAATAGCTATATATATACATGTACCACCCCCTCTCCACCGGCTTTGACCTCCATTTCTCCCATCCCACCCATCTAAGTCAACACAGAGCACTGAGCTGAGCTCCCTGTACTGGAAGCTGCTCTCTACTAGCTATCTATTTCACATGTGGTAGTGTATTTATATCAAACCTAATCTCCCAATTCATCCTGCCTTCCACTTCCCCTGCCCCATGTTCGCACATCCATTTTCTACCTCTGTATCTCTATTCCTGCCCTGCAATTAGGTTCATCTGTACCATTTTTGTCGATTCCACATATGTGTATTGATATACAACATTTGCTTTATTGTTTCTGACTTACTTCACTCTGGATGATAGACTCTAAGCCCATCCACATCTCTACAAATGACCCACTTTCATTTCTTTTCATGGCTAATATTCCATTATATATATATATGTCCCACATCTTCTTTATCCTTTCATTTATCAGTGGACAACCATTCAATATCTAGAAGCTGCCACATTCCCTGACATCTGGTCATCTGCAAAGCCAGCAATGGAAAAATCTTCCTCACATCAAATCTTTCTCTTGCTCTAAACTTCTGAATTCCTCTTTGCTTCATCTATGCACCCATACTGTTTAAGGGGTTTGTCTGATTAGGTCTGGCCCACCAGGATAATCTCACTTTCTTAAAGTCAACGGTGCTACATAACACAATCTAATTATATACATAAAATCTACAAGATTCACAGTTCCAGTGATAATATACAAAAATGTACACTGGGGTGGAGATCTCAGAAGCCATTTTAGAATTCTGTCTACTAGGGTTGCTTTAGGGATTCCCTGGTGGCTCAGACGGTAAAGCGTCTACCCACAATGCGGAAGACCCGGGTTCGATCCCTGGCTTGGAAAGATCCCCTGGAGAAGGAAATGGCAACCCACTCCAGTATTCTTGCCTAGAAAATCCCATGGATGGAGGATGGAGGATGCCTACAGTCCATGGGGTGGCAAAGAGTTGGATACAACTGAGCAACTTCATGGAGGTTTCATGGAGGGTTGCTTTAAGGGTTAAATAAGATAACATGGCGGAGAAGGCGATGGCACCCCACTCCAGTACTCTTGCCTGGAAAATCCCATGGACAGAGGAGCCTGGTAGGCTGCAGTCCATGGGTCGCTAAGAGTCAGACACGACTGAAGCAACTCAGCAGTAGAAACAAGATAACATGGAAAAACACTTATCTGAATATCCAGCCCTTAATAGAGGCCTAACAAACTGATTTATCCTGATTATGATACTGTGGAGAAGGAAAGAAAATGAACTACTAACTAGTCAGATGAACCACAGGAAATCACCACTTCTATAGATCAATAATAATATATCAGCAATTTCATATTGTCCTATTTACCATATCTACTCAATAGCACATTTCACAAAACATTGAATAAACACCTCTAGGTGATTTTTAGTCCATAATTTATTCATTCTCTTCTTTCATTCATTCATCCGTAGCAATGTAGAGCTTACAGAAAAGAACAAGGTAACCATCCCTAAACCTTTTAAAACCTTAGGATCTAGTGGATTTGAGTCCTTATAGATTTTAACAGTGCAGTTGATATTAAACAAAGCTGCTTCTGACAGAGCTAAAAGAAGCAACACATATAGCAATTTCATGCGTCTAACCTCACATTGTTTATAATCCCATGACAAAAACAAATGGAAACGATAAATTTAGAAGAAGCTCTGTACTGCACAGGCTCTGTGACAAATGGAGTTTATAGTCTTGGCAAGCAGCCCCCAAGGTTTTCCAGCGTTAGCTGGCATCTTAGTTTGGAAATACCTTTCTTAGTTTCTCAGCAACAGTTAAGATATGACAAACAATCCCAGTGTCTCCTTTTTTGGCTTCAAATAAAATAGCATAAGCATATTTAAACATCTATCTTCTGGCTTCTAAAAATCCTCTTTCTCATGAGCACTTAATTCATAGCTCTGTACACCTTACAAGAGTCTCCCAAGGAGAGTTGTCCAAACTTTCCTGGAAACTTTAAAGCTTCTTTTGTAATATGATTCAGAATTCTGTTCTTTCCCAGTCTGTTTTCCATTATTTCATTGGTCAGGATGTGGGAAATATTTGCTGCAGATAAGACTCATCTTTTTACTTTGCCAAAGGCAACTTGTTTGACTTATACTGTAATGTAAAGACAGCTCTCAAATTATTATTAACTTCATTGTGTTGATATCATTACAATAAAGCATATGATAGAAGATGTTTTAGACACAATCTCCTCTAATTCTCAACCTCATCATACTTTGAATTCTTTTTTATTGTTATAATTAACATACAATATGATATTAGTTTCAAATTTCACTTTGAATTCTTTTTGCAATATCCTCAAGCAGTTGCCATGCAACCTCTTCTTGAACACTGAGATAAAGAAATCACTAGCAAAGAAGTATTGCTCACACTTTTTATTCTTAACTTCCAAGCTGGAAAAAAAAAAAAATAGTGTATTACAGGTTTCATTGCTGAACTTACAGTCTTTTGTGTTGGGATTGTGGATAAGCAAAAATAGACCTCCCTACCCTCCCCAGATACACGTAGATTAGATTAAATCTCAAACTTAATTAGCCAAGGACACAAATAATTAACAGAAGCAAGATTGACCAAACAAGTCAGAAACAGATGTAATTTATCTTAATGTGACTTTTTCTGGGCCTCCAGTTTTCAAAAAGACAGAAGCTAACAACAGTTTGAGCAGGGCAGAACAGTACCTGGTCTGAGAAAACAGTCTGATTTTTCTTACCACAAGCTTTCTTAAAAACTATTTATTTATTTATTTCCTTTCAGCTCTGCAAGTGGTTGTGCGTTTGTGGACCTTACTGTGCAATACTGTGTCTAGTACAGTAGTACATTATCTTTATTTCAAGCCTAGGAAGTCTAGAAGACAGCATAAAAGCAATGGTCATGTAGCTGGTATTACACTCTGTGATTGTCTTGTAGCTGGTATTACACTCTGTGATTGTCTTAAAAGCATATTACAAAACTCCAAATTTTTATGAGCATACCCTGACCATCCCCACACTGAAGTTTCTCTTTATTAACTATTTACAAATAAATCACTCACATCAGGCGAATTATCTGCATCACTTTTCTAATGGAAATCATCTTTAAGATTATGTGTTCAAAACAGTTCTTTCGTCTGTAGATTTGCTTATTTTCCCAACATTTCTTTTCATATTAATGACATCGTTATTATTCTGACCTCCCAAGTGGCTCCAACGGTAAAGAATCTGCCTGCAATGCAGGAGACCAGGGTTTGATCCTTGGATCGGGAAGCTCCCCGGAGATGGAAATGGCTACTCACTCCAGTATTTTTGCCTGGAGAATTCCGTGGACAGAAGAGCCTGGAGGGCTACAGTCCATAGGGTCGCACAGAGTCAGATACAACTTGAGCAGCTAACACTAACATCCAAGTTAAATTCATCAAACTGACTTCTTCTTAAATCCCAAATCAAAGTTGTCATTAAGTTGAGATATCTTGGCTAGCTATTTTCTGTCCACAACTGCTGACATAGTTTAAATTTATATTTTATCTTGCTGTCATAGCCTAGTATATTGAGTCTACTCCATCACAAAAAGCAAAAAACATCATTTTTTCCCCCATTCCACTTCCTTGGTCAAGAATCTGCAATGAATCATTCATTTTCCATAGTATCAGGAAGTATGACCAAAATATTATTTAACACTTTCTGCATGAAGGGTCAAAAGATCTGATCTGTTTCTTATTATGGAACATTTTTATGTTTAATGTCATCATGTTTGTTTCCTTTATAGCCTTTCCACAGCTTGAAATGACACATTTCTTTGTTTAATGATGTATTTATTATTTATTTAATTAAACTGTAAGCCTCGCAAAGGCAAGAGCCAGGCTTTTTTATTCACTGTGTATCTTGTGCCTACTATAGGTTATTGTATGCTAAAGCTGAAGCTCCAATACTTTGTCTACCTGATGCGAAGAGCTGACTCTTTGGAAAAGACCCTGATATTGGGAAAGATTGAAGGAAGGAGAAGGGGACAACAGACGATGAGATGGTTGGATGGCATCACAGACTCAATAGACATGAGTTTGAGCAAGCTTCTGGAGATGGAGAAGGACAGAGAAACCTGGCGTGCTGCAGTACATGAGGTCGCAAAGAGCTGGACATGACTGAGCGATGGGACACTAGGCAAATATAATGAAATAATGCCATTAACAGGAACATGGCTGGACCTAGAGATTATCATAGTGAGTGCAGTAAGTCAGACAGAGAAGGAGAAATATCATATGACATCCCTTATATGTGAACTCTGAAAAGAAACAATACAAATGAACTTATTTACAAAACAGAAACAGACTCCCAGACTTAGAGATTGAATTTCTGGTTACCAGGGGGAAAGTTAGGGAGAAAGGTAGTTAGGGAGTTTGGGATTGACATGTATACTTCTATATTTAAAATGGATAATCAACAAAGTCCGACTATATAGCACAGGGAACTCTGCTCAATGTTATGTGGAATCCTAGATGGAAGGGGAGTCTGGGGGAGAATGGATATATGTATATGTATGGCTGAGTGCCTTTGCTGTCCACCTGAATCTGTCACAACATTGTTAACTATCAGTTCAGTTCAGTCACTCAGTCATGTCTGACTCTGCGATCCCATGGACTCCAGCACACCAGGATTCCCTGTCCATCATCAACTCCTGGAGCCTGCTCAGACTCACGTCTTTCAGGTGGGTGATGCCATCCAGCCATCTCATCCTCTGTCGTCCCCTTCTCCTCCCACCTTCAGCCTTTCCCAGCATCAAGGTCTTTTCCAATGTGTTAGTTCTTCACATCAGGTGGCCAAGTATTGGGGCTTCAGCTTCAGCATCAGTCCTTCCAGTGAATAGTCAGGACTGATTTCCTTTAGGATGGGCTGGTTGTATCTCCTTGCTGTCCAAGGGACTCTCAAGAGTCTTCTCCAACACCACAGTTCAAAAGCATCAATTCTTCGGTGCTCAGCTTTCTTTATTATCCAACTCTCACATCCATACATCACTACTGCAAAAACCATAGCTTTGACTAGATAGACCTTTACTGGCAAAGTAATGTCTCTGCTTTTTAATATGCTCTCTATTTAATACAATTGACTGTACTCCAATATAAACTAAAAAGTTTTTTAAAAGGCAAATAGAAGGTGCTCAATAAACACTTACTGATTTAATGGAGAAAGGAAGTAAGGACAAAAGGAAGGGAAAGAGGAGGAAGGAATTATTCTCCTGGTCTCCTCACTTGAGCACACCACCTATTTCCTTCTCCACCCCCATTTCATATATATACTTCCAGATAATTCATTGCCTTTTTTTTTTTTTCACTACATCTCTTCCCTCTATAGCTCCCTACTTTTTCTGCACATCAAATCTTGTCACAGGACAAGTCACATCTCATCTCAGCTTCTCCTGATTCTATGTACCTTCCAACCAGAGACATGTCTCATATTTAATGAAAAGTTAAGTATCCATCTAATTTTAAGCACCTGGTTACATATTTTCTTACACTGCCATATAATCATTGAATATTTGGTATTGTTTCTGCAAATAGACTACCTTTCCAGTTGTTTGTCCTCTCCCTGTCTGCTATCAGAGTCTTTCACCACTCTTTCTCCTCTCTACTCTGCATTATGTTAATCTATATTTCCCAGACTCCCTACTCTCAGCTTCCCAGTAAGTTTAGCATTGAGAGAAACTCATGGAAGTTTAGGGGGAGGAGAAGCTGGGGTGTTTCTGTTTCCAGAGACTATTCTTACAGGTACTGTATTTTATCCATGGCTTATCTCTTGCTAGGCAGCCACTGCTGTGGTTCTACCTTCTTCAGATGCCCTCGTTTCTGGGTTCTAGTAATATCATCTCTCCCTTTGTTTTACTCTCCATTGGGAAAGTAAGGGCTTTCTGCTGTACCTAATTTCTGGGTTACTCCAATCAAAACCAGTTCAGCTGTTCTTCTATTCATGTATCAGAAATTCCTTTTATCGACTTTCTTGTGTTTGAAGGACTTCAAATAATTTTTTTTTTTTCTGGCAGGACCCTGACCAATGTGCCTTCTTTAACTATTTTCTAGGATATGAAATTTTCCTATATCCTTCCATAGTGGGTCTTGTAAAGTTGCTTATGTATGTTCATTGTTTTTTTTTAATGAGCTTTACATGCTTTTATTAGAAACAGTCACCTGGAAAATATTCCACTGTTTTCTATAAACAAGATTCAAATAGTGTATTCCCCCAGTTCTTGAAGGAATGTCATTTAGCTTTCTTCTGGGGTAAATAAAGGTGAGATGATTTTGACTAGCTCACAAACATCAAGGAAAATAAGTGTGTTCTCTGTGTTTAACATTACACATAAAATAGGCTTTTCACTTTCCCTCATTTTGTGTACTGAGTCACATCCCAATCATCTATAGAAAAAGTGTTATTAATAGCTAAGACTCTAAAGGCAAGAATTAAACTGTGATTAAAGTTGCAGTGTGTGCTCTTAAGTTCAATTCAATCTATGTGTCAATTAATAAACAAGATCCATTTAAATTACTTTACCCCTTTCACTAGAAATGAAACAAAGCTATACTTCCTCAAACATCTTTTAAACGAATCTTTTTTTTCATGCTTCATCCACTACTGATTGAATCACATGAGACTATTTCCCACTGTCTTCTACTTTTGTAAAAGGACAGTATAGTTCATGACTGAGTATAAAATAGAGGTGTAAAATCTCAACATAAAGTAAAACAAGGCTCTAAAAGATTGGAAAAAAAGAAAAACAAGCAAAAAACAAACAACCTAAAAAGCAAGATAAGGCTCTAAAAAGACTGGAAAGACTGGTGGAAAGATACTCACCCCACGGCTGCTCAGGACTAGAAGTGTAGTCTTAATTAAATCAGTGAAATGCTTAGTTTCCCTTCATGCTCCTTATTTTCAACATTCAGGAATGGGCTGGATTAAATGATCTGTTAAGACTCCAGCTGAAAAGATAGATTTAAACAAACAAAAAGCAGAACTGGTGACACCTCTCTTTTGATTCCAATACAAAAGCAGTCACACAGCCTTTGTGAATCAAGGAGTATTGACGTAGGAATACATAATAGGAGAGGCCAACAAAATATTTTTCATTTTTGAACCAGTCCTTTCACAGACAATGAGACACTGAATAAACTGAGAAGCAATCGCATTTTGCTTGGCAATAGGTAAACAAAGTTAGAATATTCAAGATTGGAAAAATGCAAGGCTTAGTTAATGTTATTACATAATTTTAAAGCTATAAGAGATCTTGAAACACAGTCCAGAGGGCTTTTTTTAACCTTTCTAAGGAAATCATTCTATCATTGGGAAATCATTCCATCATTGGGAAATCATTGGAAAGTTATAGAATCTCTTTCCTGATTAAAACCACCAAACAAAAACTAAACATATACACTGAGAAAATTGTACATACAGTTTCTGGGTGTTCACAAACCTACTGAAATCTACCTCTGCAACTCCTGAGCAATTCATCTCCATCATTTAACAGGTTAAAGACTTGATACTCAAAGGATTTAAATAGATAATCCAAAGCCACCAGGGTATTTATGACAGAAAGTATACTAAAACACAATCTCTCACTTAACTACTCTATTTCAAACTGCCTCTTATTTGGCTAGGAAATGTTAACAATTAATATCATTAATGAAATAATAAAGAAGATTATTAATTAACTTTGTTGTTGTTCAGTTGCTAAGTGGTGCCCAACTCTTTGTGACCCCATGGACTGTAGCACACCAGGCTCCTCTGTCTTCCATTATCCACTGGAGTTTGCTCAAATTCATGTTCTTTGAGCCAATGAAGCCATCCAACCATCTCATCCTCTGCTGCTCCCTTCTCCTTTTACCCTCAATTTTGCCCAGCATCAGAGTCTTTTCCAATGAGTCAGCTGTTCCTTTTAGGAGGCCAAAGTATTGAAGTTTCAGCTTCAGCATCAGCATTAACTTCACTGATGTAAAAAATAAAAAGTATCATTCGGACCAAGTGGTAAAATGTCTAAAATATATGATGGGGAAAAAAATCACTGATGGAAAACTTGAAGCAAATGTGAGAAAAGCTAGTAGAGAATGTAGTAGGTATTTTTTTTCCTAAAAATAGTATAGCTCAGAAAGCTTCCTATCCAAAGCACAGATCAGCAAACCAAAGGTAATGTTAAAATTAGTTCTCCTTTCTATGTAAATTGATCGAATATCCTGATGAAATTCCACCGCCATTCTTTAAGTTCTCTTTTCTTACATATAACTTCTCTTAACTCCCAGGGTTCAGCTCCCCTGGGAAATGCAGCAGAGGGACCCCTTGTTGATCCTTGGCTCCTGCCTCTTAATTTTCTTTCTCTTCTTTCCCTCCTGCATCACAAAAGAGTACAAGCAGGGGAACTACCTAGGATTCCAGGAGAGGGTAAAAAACAGAGCACATAAAATCAGTATCACATTTAGCAAAGAGGGGTTACGGGAAAGACCATGAATCATCATCCTTTACTGCTTCTGGATGTATTGCTTTGTTTCTACGAATTTGAGTTAGCATTTGGAATTTTCCTAAGCCCAGCTAAGCTGTGTTCGCACTCACCTCCTTTGTGCTGTTAATGGCAAATATATTACATTTCTATATATCATAGGTTCAACAAGTGGCTCAGGCAGTAAAGTGTCTGTCTACAATGCGGGAGACCCGTGTTCAAGTCCTGGGTTGGGAAGATCGCCTGGAGAAGGAAATGGCAATCCACTCCAGTACTATTGCCTGGAAAATCCCATGGACAGAGGAGCCTTGTAGGTTACAGTCTATGGGGTCGCAAAGAGTTGGACACGACTGAGCAACTTCACTTTTGCTTTATACAATTGATTTTTAAATTAGTTAAAAGACAAGAAGAGATAAGAAATACACTTTTATACTCTCTTTTACAATTATATTATGTAATTCCACAACTGCATAATTACCTTTATAGTGTTCTTTGTTTTCTTGTATGGATTTGAAAAAAAAAGAGCATTTGCTTTTAGCCTGAAAAACTTTCTTTAGATTTCTCAAAGATAGGGCTGAGATTAATGCATTCTTTCACTTTTAGCTTATCTTTTAACATCTTTTTTCTACTTTTATTTTTGAATGATAACTTTGCTGCATTTAGGATTCTTGGTTGTTCTCTCCCTGATGTCTGACCTCCACTGTTTCTAATGAGAATTTGCCTGTTTATTTTAGTGGGGTTCCCTGTAAGTAATGAGTTATTTTCTTCTTGCTACTTTCAAGATTTTTCTCCTTGCCTTTGACTTTCACCATTTTTACTCTGACTTGTCTGTCTGTGGATCTCTTTGCATTTATCCTTTGAGTTTGCTGAACTTCATGGATGTGTAATGTTTTCCAATATATTTTGTGAATTTTCAACTGCTATTTCTTCACACTTTTTTTGCTCATATCTCTCCTCTCCTTCTGGTATTCACTTTGTGTGCATTCATGTACTTAGTACTGTCTCATATTCCTCTGAGTGTCTAGTTTTCTTCATTCTTTTTTTTCTTTCTGCTCTTCAGGTTGCATAATCTCCATCAATTTATTTTCAGCTTTGCTAATTATTTCTTCTGCTTTCTCAGGTCTGCTGTTGAGCTCCTCCAATGAAGTTTTCATTGAAAATTTCAACTCCAGAATTTCCATGTAGTTCCTTTTTCATCATTTATAGCTCCTTGATACTTTGTACTTGTTGCAACATTGTCATTATGGCTTTCTTTACCTCTTTAGTCAGTTTCCTTTTAGTTTCTTAAGCATATTTATAATGCTACTTTGAGTCTTTCTCTATTAAACCTGACATCTAGTCACTTATAGTCTGCTTTTTTCCCCCCAATGTATAGGTGATATGTTCTTGTTTATTTGCATGTCTCAGAATTATTTGTTTGAAATGACATTATAGATAATACATTGAAGCAATTCTGGTACTGTTACTGTTAGAGGAAGCACACTGATTGAAACTGCCCACCCTGGCCAGGCACCATAGTAACCATATGCATGAGTTGTTTTAGGACAGGAGGTCCTGGTAAGGAACACGGAACTAATAAGCCTCCATCAACTGGAAGAGTTCAGGAAAGGTCAAAATGAGACACCACATGTCCGACCACTCCCAGAATCCTTCTCTCTAGCATTCATCTTGGCTGAACAAGGCATGCACCACCAGGAAGGACTCTTGAGTCAGAATGATTGGCTAAAGACAACCCGGAAACTGATCCCATCCCCATAAAACCTGAGACATCAAGCCATGTGACAGAGCTGTTCTCCTGGGTTCCCTTACCCTGCTGCTCTCCACCCAGGTGCTCTTTCCCAATAAAATCTCCTGCTTTGTCAACACATATGTGTCCTCAGACAATTCATTTCCAAGTGTTAGACAAGAGCCCAGTTTTGGGGCCTGGAAGGGGTCCTCCTTCCTGCAACAGTACCTTCCCTCTGGGGCTTGTTACTGTTACTGACCATGCTGTTTTTGTGAAGTCTATCACCCAGCCCACCCCACCCAGCACTCTGTCAAGCCTCCTATGCTATCCAGGCACACAGCCTTGGAGAGCCCAGATCATTCTCAGATGACAGTGGTTTGGCAGCACTTTCTTTAACTGTTTTCTTTCTCTGCCTTCACCTACCTATTAAACTGCAACAATTGCCAGCTAATTGCTTTATTGTTTTCAACAATATCCTGGGGATGAATTGTTTAACAGGCCAATGAAATTTAAGCTGCTTTGAAAGGATAGCTCCTAAAATCACTGTTTGAGGTTTGTTCTGACCCAAGGAGTACTCTTTACAGCTGTCTCTTTCCCTGGTTCTCCCTGGCAAACAGTTAGCCAACAGTTTTGCCTGTATTCCCAGTGAATCTAACAATCTCATCAAATGTTTACTGCCGCAACTCCTGCTAGTTTTGAGAACACCTCTGGGTTTAAATTTTTTCACACTTTTTTGCAAATGAAGTCAGATCTCACTAGTGGTAAAGAACACACCCACCAATGCAGGAGATATAAGAGACACGGATTCGATCCCTGGGTGGGGAAAATCCCCTGGAGGAGGGCTTGGCAACCTACTCCAGTATTCTTCCCTGGAGAATCCCATAGACAGAGGCGCCTGGCCGGCTATAGCCCATGGGGTTGCAGAGTCAGACACGACTGAAGCAACTTAGCACACATGCAACACACAGCCTGATTCTCCTTCCAGAAAAAAAAAATATATAGGCCATGGCTCTGGAGCTGGATGTGAGGACAATGTTAAGACATATAGCTTTGGAGCTGCATGCTGAATGGAAGGTGGGGGCTGGTGAGCAAACAGTAACCTCGGATCTTCTCAGCTTGCGTCTCTCAGTATGGAATCTCCACCTTACAGTCAAAGGAAAGGACAGGCTTCAGGGTTCTCAGTGGTGCTTTACTCAAGGTAGAGCCCCTGTCCCATGAGTGGGGGTTGAGTAGAAGAAAGGAGCCCCCACCCCTGTCAGTCAGACTTGCTGGTAACTTAGGTTCAGCAAGAAACAACAGAACAGGATGAGAAATGCTGTGGTCCTGCCCCTCCTAAGAGAACAGTGCTCTAACTTGGAGCTTGAATGAGAGGGAGTCCTGTGTTCTTGATCACACAAGTTTGGAGTGGAGTTTCTATCTCACTAAGATGGGAGAGCAAAGAAGGGAGTGAATCTTGGTTCAAATACCATTGATTCTTATGGTTCTTGCCAAATTTTAGCAGGTTTTCTTGAATGAATACTCTTCATTTGCTGTATGCCCTTAGGCCCATTTCCAGAAACTTTAAACGGTTGTATGTGTGTTTACATTTTTTTTTAATTTTTGCTGAAAAGCAGGTTCACAGAACCCCCCACACTGTCATACTGAAGGTAAAGCCTCCACATTACCTTGTTTTTTGGGAAATTTTGAAATACTTTGAAAATAAACACTGTGAATTAAATATTATCCTTATTTTATAAAGAAAGTATTCTTATTTCATATCACAATCCATTCCGTGAGCAAGAATTCAAATAGAGTTCTTACAAATGCAGACTTCAAAACCCCTACTCTTAATATATTACACTAACTAATTTAATAGCAAAGAAGGGATATAAAAGATAAATGATTACTTTGGGAAAACACAGATTTTGAAATGCAGAAACCTGTTACCTATTACTGTAGGCATTGTTAGTGAGCAGTAAACTTGTATTGTTTTATATTCTGAGTACCGAGGAAGTGTCTGGTAGTACAGATTACTTAATAAGCTTGTTGCCAAATTAATACAAAAATGAATTGTGATGAAGGAAATTTTACTAGCTTTGTCCTTTTCATTTTTAATTTCACCTTGTGATAATTTTAAGATAAGATATGGCAATTTGTAGATTATGAGGAGAAATTCTACATAGAAACACTGGAAGTAAATAATCTGAAAAACAAGAGTATACAAGTAAAGATAAATCAAGTCTAAGAACAGTTAGTAAGATCATTCATAGGTTTTATATCAACCTTTGATATTTCAAGACAACGGCAAGCATATGAATAAATAAGCAGCCAGCTTGAAACCTTTGATACTTTTTATTATCTGCAAATTGTCATGAAACTTTTAATTACTCTAGAAAGTAAAATTAAATTAAACAATGATTGTTTTTCTTAACATACACTTATAACTGTTATGTTTTCTAGATAATTATGTCATAGAATATATATCTTGATGCAAGAGACCTGGATTCAATCCCTGGGTGGAGAAGATCCCATGGAGAAGGAAATGCCAACCCACTCCACTATTCTTGACTGGAAAAATCCCATGGACAGAAGAGCCTGGCAGGCTACAGTCCATGAGGCTTCAAAGAGTTGGACACAACTGAGCACTTGTTTTGTAGATAATTATGTCATAGAATATATATCTTATACATATATATATATTCTATTTTATGTAATAAAATATACAACCACATATACTTATGATCAGTTTTGTAAAGGATACATTCTGTGCTAAGTTTGTTGTATACTGTAACCCTTGCTGAATTGTATATATTTTCATTAATAATTCAAAATATATATATTTGGTTTTATTTATTTTGAGCAATATTTTTAAAGTATGAAAAATTTAAAAAGAAATGTTTAAGAACCTATATACCTTATATGGATGAGGTTGACACACTTAAAGAGTGAAAATGTTAGTCACTCAGTCATGTCTCACTCTTTGTGACCTCATGGACTACAGCCCGCCAGGTTCCTTTCTCCATGGGATTCTCCAGGCAAGTTTACTGGAGTGTGTAGCCATTCCCTTCTCCAGGGGATCATCTCGACCCAGGGATCAAATCTGGATCTCCTGCATTGCAGGCAGGTTCTTTAGCATCTGAGTCACCAGGGAAGCCTGACGCACTGAGTAAATTATAATAAATGGCACCCTACAATCTGATAGGAGTTCCTGAAATTACTGGCATTACAGTCAGGACAGCATTTATCCAAATAGGATACGCAGGCCATCTGCAAAAGATCTTATCAGTGTAGATCTCTAAGCCCCACTCTGCATCCTTCACATTAGAATCTCTGGGGACATGACCCAGGAATCTATAGTGTCAATCATATACACCCTGGGTGACACTTCCACGTATGAATACTCAAGAACCATGGATTAAACAACCGAATCCTAGTAAAGATAATCTAGACATTCCACTTATTCCCTGAATATCAACTGTCATACAGGGATAAGACCTCAGAAGGAGACTTGAGAGCAATCACAGAGGTGAAGGGGTAATCGCTGATGAAAATTTATTTACCAGTATTCAGAGTTAATATGTAAAAAACTACATAAGCAAAGCAGAATATAGACATAGAAAAGAGCTTTTATTTGGTATAAATGAATTACAAACCACATACATAATCAGAACAAATGAAAAATATGTTTAGTGTGTGAACAAGAATAATTACAGTCCCTCAACCAGTCTTGGCATATGATACAGTAGTTTAAGGTTGATATTTCTGTTTTGACAGTAGACTTATAAAGGAGATGAAAGACAAAAAAAAAAAAACAACCCTGATTTTTCCTTTCTTATGTTAGGTTAAATGGGTAATGGCATACTGAAGAACTAGCATTTCATCAAAGGTCATTTAAATCAAAGCACTATAATTATTCACTTTTTATAGATACTAATTATAATTTCACTCATGCTTTTCAGTATTTCAAAATAAAATTGCTCTTCATTTTTATGCCAAAACATCTTTACAAAAGTTGTTACAGATTATTTCCAATACCTTTTGCTCAGCCATTTGGCATCATCACTATTCAGGCAACAATGTTCATATGGTAATAGTTAAATTTGTTTCACTAGGGCCCTCTCATCCAAATTTTTCATTTCCAGCCTGCACATGCTGAACTTCAGAAAATGTTTTAATTGTTTTATTTAAATATGGATATTTCTAATTCAATTAATATCAGATATGTTCCCCATCCTCCCCCTACCCTGGAAACCACCACTTAAAGAATAGGCCTACTATACAAATAGACGACTCAATTGTATTTTTTAGCTTACAGTTAGGCAGACTTGGGTTTGACTTTCAACATTGCCTCTTCTTAGCTGGATGCCATTAGGAGAGTGCAAACCTCTTTGAATCTCACTTTTGTCATCTCAGTTTGTAACCTCCAGAGTTGTTCAGGCGTGATTTGAAACTATCCCCTGTCCAGGGAGGGCAGAGAGGGACCAAAGAAGGGAACCTATATTGATAGGTGGTCAGTTTAAGAAGCAAGGGAACTTATGTGAAAGATTTGTCTTGTGTGGCCACAGCAAGAGTAAATGTCCACAACCACATGCCAAAATCTTAAAAACTTATATAGAGTTCTTACCAGGGTTCAGCCATGTGTTCTGTCCAGACAATCTTACAAACACAGTGCTCTCTCAAGGGTCCAACCTTGAAAATGGCTCCCATTTAGGGTGTGATGTACAGAACATACATTCTGAGGATGGGGAAGGGATGGGGAGCCTCCAACTGCAGCTTGTGGGTCAACCTACAGTCATGTTTTTCTCAATGACCATTTCCAACACCGCCACTTTTAAAATGAAATAACACTCACTTTGCCTTTGTGTCAAGATTAAAGGAGTTAATTGAGTGTGCAAAACAGAATAGTAGTACAGATAATATCAATCGGTTAGTATTGGGTGCATGCTCAGTCATGTCTGACTCTTTGCAACCCCATGGACTGTAGCCCACCAGGCTCCTCTGTCCATGAAAATTTTCAGGCAAGAACACTGGAGTGGGTTGTCATTTCCTACTCCAGGGGATCTTCTCCATTTAGGGTTTGAACCTGCATCTCCTGCATTTGCAGGTGGATTCTTTACCACTGAGCCACCTGCTAAGCCCCAATTAGTTATTACTGCTGTCTAACAAATAATCTCAAAACTATAGAAATCAGGAGTTGCTTGTATATTTTTGAAATTAGTTGTTTGTCAGTTGCTTAATTTGCTATTATTTTCTCCCATTCTGAAGGCTGTCTTTTCACCTTGCTTATAGTTTCTTTTGTTGTGCAGAAGCTTTTAATTTTAATTAGATCCCATTTGTTTATTTTTGCTTTTATTTCAAGTATTCTGGGAGGTGGGTCATAGAGAATCCTGCTGTGATATATGTTGGAGAGTATTTTGCCTATGTAATCCTCTAAGAGTTTTATAGTTTCTTGTCCTATGTTTAGATCTTTAATCCACTTTGAGTTTATTTTTGTGTATGGTGTTAGAAAGTGTTCTAGTTTCATTCTTTTACAAGTGGTTGACCAGTTTTCCCAGCACCACTTGTTAAAGAGATTGTCTTTTATCCATTGTATATTCTTGCCTCCTTTGTCAAAGATAAGGTGTCCATAGGTGCGTGGGTTTATCTCTGGGCTTTCTATTTTGTTCCATTGATCTATATTTCTGTCTTTGTGCCAGTACCATACTGTCCTGATGACTGTGGCTTTGTAGTAGAGCCTGAAGTCAGGCAGGTTGATTCCTCCAGTTCCATTCTTCTTTCTCAAGATTGCTTTGGCTATTCGAGGTTTTTTTGTATTTCCATACAAATTGTGAAATTATTTGTTCTAGCTCTGTGAAAAATACCGTTGGTAGCTTGATAGGCATTGTATTGAATCTATAGGTTGCTTTGGGTAGTATACTCATTTTCACTACATTGATTCTTCTGATCCATGAACATGGTATATTTCTCCATCTATTAGTGTCCTCTTTGATTTCTTTCACCAGTGTTTTATAGTCTTCTATATAAGTCTTTAGTTTCTTTAGGTAGATATATTCCTAAGTATTTTATTCTTTTCATTGCAATGGTGAATGGAATTGTTTCCTTAATTTCTCTTTCTATTTTCTCATTGTTAGTGTATAGGAATGCAAGGGATTTCTGTGTGTTGACTTTATATCCTGAAACTTTACTATATTCATTGATTAGCTCTAGTAATTAAGCTCAATTCCAGAAAAATAAACAACCCAATCAAAAAATGGGCCAAAGAACTAAATAGACATTTCTCCAAAGAAGACATACAGATGGCTAACAAACACGTGAAAAGATGCTCAACATCACTCATTATCAGAGAAATGCAAATCAAAACCACTATGAGGTACCATTTCACGCCAGTCAAAATGGCTGTGATCCAAAAGTCTACAAGCAATAAATGCTGGAGAGGATGTAGAGAAAGGGAACCCTCTTACACTGTTGGTGGGAATGCAAACTAGTACAGTCACTATGGAGAACAGTGTGGAGATTCCTTAAAAAACTGGACATAGAACTGTCATATGACCCAGCAATCCCACTGCTGGGCACACACATTGAGGAAGCCAGAATTGAAAGAGACACGTGTATCCTGATGTTCATCGCAGCACTGTTTATAATAGCCAGGACATGGAAGCAACCTAGATGTCCATCAGCAGATGAATGGATAAGAAAGCTGTGGTGCATATACACAATGGAGTATTACTCAGCCATTAAAAAGAATACATTTCAATCAGTTCTAATGAGGTGGATGAAACTGGAACCTATTATACAGAGTGAAGTAAGCCAGAAAGAAAAACACCAATACAGTATACTAACGTATATATATGGAATTTAGAAAGATGGTAACGACAACCTTGTATGCGAGACAGCAAAAGAGACACAGATGTATAAAACAGTCTTTTGGACTCTGTAGGAGAGGGAGGCGGGGGATGATTTGGGAGAATGGTATTAAAACATGTATAATATTATATAAGAAATGAATCGCCAGACCAGGTTTGATGCAGGATACAGGAAGCTTGAGGATGGTACACTGGGATGACCCAGAGGGATGGTATGGGGAGGGAGGTGGGAGTGGGGTTCAGGATGGGGAACACGTGTACACCCGTGGCAGATACATGTTGATGTATGGCAAAACCAATACAATATTATAAAGTAAAAAAATAATAATAATGATAAAAAATTTTAAAAAAAAAACAAATTAATGCATGCATACAATGGAATGCTTCTTGAAAAAAAACTATAGAAATCAAAATTTCACTTTTCTTTTCATTTTATATATTAGGAATTTGAGGAATGCTTAGCTGAGACATTCATCCTAAGGGTCTCTGATATAGACGCTCTCAGATGTTGGCTGGGAGACTCAGTCAAAAAAACATCTGAAAGGGTTGGCTGTGAAAGAAGACTCTCAAATGCTGACACTTGGGGGTGATTATAGGCTGGAGGCCTAGCTCTTGACTAAAGTGTGTACTTCTGTCTTCTCCAGCATTGAGATATCAGCATAACCATATTTACATGGTTTCTAAATACTTTTGGAGTGAGTTTTCTAAGAGAGCCAGATGGAAGCTTCGTAGTCTTTTCTGATCTGAACTTGAAGTTACAGAGCGCACGTCTACTAAATTCTACCCAATTGTAAGAGAATCGCTAAAGCTGGTCCAGTTTCAAAGGGAGAGAAATTTAGCCCCCAAGTCTTGATGGGAAGAAGTTCAAATGATTTCTCTTAAAATCACCATGTAGTCCTGCAGACTTGAGTTATACATAGTCCATGCTATTTACATTAATTTTCTCTTAAGTTTTCATATTTATATATCAGGTATATATAATATATTAGATAGATATATATATATATATATATCCTTCTTATTTTATATATATAATTTATACATAAATTCTCCTAATATTTGCATCTATTGGCCAGATGTAGATATTAAGAGTTTCCACTTACAGGTGTCAAGTATTAAAATAGATAATTAAAAGATTGGTATATCTTCTAGAGGATTAATATTTTTAAACATAGATGTTTAATTATAGATAAAGGCATTAACTAGACCTTAAGATATTTAGATATTAAGATACTAAATCTGTAGTAACCTCAGGGTTATATGAAACTACATCCTGAGAAGAAAACATTATAAACAAAGAAGCTTCAATTGTGACTATATTCAGATATTGGTTTCCAAAAGAACAAAGATATTTTGTAAGGATATCTTATATCTTATACCATGTATATCATTTTTTTCCTCCACCATATGGTATCTTTCAACTTTAATGTGTACCCTAGTGTTCTAATAACCCAGTGCTCCATGGACTTGCTATAGTCATCAATAAACCATAGAGACTGAAAGCAGAGCCGGATGTTTTCTAAGGACAAGGTCTTCACAAATGTGATAAATTTCCTAATGGTGATTTAGCTTGCTTGTCTCCTATAAATTAAAATGTGAATATTCAGTTCTGGAGCCTTCCCTAGGACATCAGATGACTATCGGGCCAGAGCTGCCCACCATGAGCCGGGTATTATATAATCAACCAAGCCATAAGGTCCACTAGGCACAGCAGCCATCCTGTGTATGAATGGGGACAATGTTTTACTTGGGCTCAGACTTGAGCAGGTTCAGAAAGAACAAGCAAATTATGAGAACAGACTCCCTTGAAAATTGTCTTTCCTGTATCAATGCCTTTCCTCAGATCATACCTTCTAGAGGCTGACTGCTCTTGTATATGTTGATATTCGCCACCCAGGTCTCCCTTCAGGAATAAAGGATTCATTATATCACACACTGTAATAGCTAGCCCTCAGCTGTCAGCCCTTTGGGAGTTTGCCTTAGCTGGACAGAGCTTCTTTTCCTAAGATCACTCCCTTCCTTGAGCACCTACTTTCAGTGACCACTTAAAAAGCATATAAAGACCTGGTTCTCGGGGCTTCCTTGGTGGCTCAGTGGTAAAGAATCCACCTGCCAACGCTGGAGAAACAGGTTCCATCCCTTATCCCACATGCCACAGAGAAACTAAGCCCATGTACCACAACTATTGAGACTGTGCTTTGGAGCCTAGGAGCTGCAGCTACTGAATCCCATGCACCCAGAACACGTGCTCCACAATAAGGAAAGCCACTCTAATGAGAAGCTCACTCAGTGCAATGAAGAGCAGCCCCCACTCACCATAACTAGAGAAAAGCCCTCACAGCAATGAAGACCCAGCACAGCCAAAAATAAATTTTTTTAAAGACCTGGTTCTCTTATCTCAGTCAGGACAGCTCTCAAGAGTCTCCTGGTCTTCAATCTTCTTGCAAGGCTGGTGGAGACACTCCAGAGAGAGAGAGGGCATCACAGTTCCCTTCTCTCTCTGCCCAATCCTGCTTCCCACCTTCCCCTTCCACAGGTATTATTCTAAAAAAAAAAAAAAAAAACCTTCACATTAAATCCCTTTAACAAAGTCTGCATCCTGAGAAACTCACCCTGAAACTGACAGAGGAGGCTCTGTCAATTGCATTCATCCCACATGCTAATAAAGTAATGCTCAAAATTCTCCAAGCCAGGTGTCAACAAGATGTGAACCATGAATTTCCAGATATTCAAGCTGGTTTTAGAAAGGGCAAAGGAACCAGAGATCAAATTGCCAACATCCACTGGATAACCAAAAAAGCAAGAGAATATCAGAAAAACATGTATTTCTGCTTTATTGACTATACCAAAGCCTTTGACTGTGTGGATCACAATAAACTATGGAAAATTCTGAAAGATATGGGAATACCAGACCACCTGACCTGCCTCTTGAGAAATCTGTATGCAGGTCATGAAGCAACAGAACTGGACATGGAACAACAAACTGGTTCCAAATAGGAAAAGAAGTACATCAAGGCTGTATATTGTCACCTGCTTATTTAACTGACATGCAGATAACATCAAGTGAAATGCCAGGCTGGATGAAGCACAAGCTGGAATCAAGTTTTCTGGGAGAAATATCAATAACCTCAGATATGCAGATGACACCACCCTTATGGCAGAAAGTGAAGAAGAACTAAAGAGCCTCTTGATGAAAGTGAAAGAGGAGAGTGAAAAAGTTGGCTTAAAGCTCAACATTCATAAAACTAAGATAATGGCATCTGATCCCATCACTTCATGGCAAATAGATGGGGAAAAGTGGCAAACTTTCTTTTTGGGGGCTCCAAAATCACTGCAGGTGGTGACTTCATTCATGGAATCAAAAGATGCTTATTCCTTGGAAGAAAAGTTATGACCAACCTAGACAGTACATCAGAAAGCAGAAACATTGCATTGCTGACAAAGGTCCATCTAGTCAAAGCTATGGTTTTTCCAGTAGTCATGTATGGATGTGAGAGTTGGACTATAAAGAAAGTTGAGTGTGGAAGAGTTGATGCTTTTGAACTGTGGTGTTGGAGAAGACTCTTGAGAATCCCTTGGACTGGAAGGAGATCCAACCAGTCCATCCTAAAGGAGATCAGTCCTGGGTGTTCATTGCGAAGACTGATGTTGAATCTGAAACTCCAATACTTTGGCCACCTGATGCGAAGAACTGACTCGTTTGAAAAGACCCTGGTGTTGGGAAAGATTGAAGACAGGAGGAGAAGGAGAAGACAGAGAATGAGATGGTTGGATGGCATCACTGACTCGATGGACAGGAGTTTGAGTGAACTTAAATTGCCAACATCTGGGAGTTGGTGATGGACAGGGAAGCCTGATGTGCTGCAGTCCATGGGGTCGCAAATAGTCCGACATAACTGAATGACTGAACTGAACTGAACTGACAGAGGAGGAAGAATGTGGGTCCAGTCCACAGATGGGAAGATGTAATACATCTTAATGTATTACATCAAGACTAGCAAGACATGGACTGCTGTCACCCTGCAGCCTTCCTCAGAGGTGGCCCCCCAAAAACCCAGGGTGAAGTAATTCTCTCTGTTGAAAATTGTGAATAGTACAGCTTATTGCTTATCATGTATGGAGAAGATAGTGGTTTGAGTTTGAATGTACACTGATTCCTGTGCCTGAAGGCACAGCAATCAATGTTCAGACACGAGGAAGTCTGGAGAAAAGATGGAACATGGAAGTGGCCTTAGAGTATCCAAATATTTATGCCCCATATAAATGCCCACTGATGTGCGTTCATCACCAAAAAGATACTCAGTAACCAACTGGACCAGATGATCCATCGCATCCCATGAGTGTCAATCACTTTATTGACTCAGCCCAGTGGTACTGATGCAATGAATTATGAATGACGTGGTCACTGTGTCAGGGACAGAGGCTATCCATGAACTACCTAGCACAAACTTTCTCTCATCAAGAATGATATAGCCTCTGTTTTGGCTACTTCATGATCATTGTAGACCAGCTGTTGCTTTGGATTCTTGATGAATAACTACAGCACTCAATGTCTGAGCTCCAGTAGCCGCACAGACTCACTTCTTTTGTTTCCTAGACCTGCTGTGCAGTGCCTGCCCCAGGGCCTGTATACACACTTTGCTCATGCTCTCTCTCTTTCTCTTACACAATTCAAGTAGTCTTTGTTGTAAGTTGCAAAATGTACCATACTGCATTCTTGCCCATTTTTTTCTGGTACAAAACACTTTGCAGCTGGTGAGAAATCCATAAAAATTTTGCTTTTTAAACTCATGACTATTCTTAACAGAACTTTGCAAACTCAGAATTTCAACCTTCAATTTCTTTTTCTAAATGGCCCACAGTACTTGAGCTTCCTGAAGCTAAGACAGCTGTTCCAGGGAGAAAGAAGGGGAGGAGAAGGTAGCAAACATCTAAGGATTTCTATTTTTCTTTCAATACCCACATACTTGGCAACATCAACCAGGTTCTTCCCATAACCAAAAGGCAGCTCCTCGCCAGTCTAAATGGCTCTCTTACCAAAAATCCCTAACCTTTGATCACCATTAACCATCATAACATGTGCACATGAGCTTGGGTTTACTGAATGATTTGCAAAAGGAATCCTGTTACCCTTGTGGGTTGCATTCACCATAAAATCATTATTTAAATTACATAGAAAGCTGCACATATATTTAACATATTCCCTGGTGGCTCAGATGGTAAAGAATCTGCCTGCAATGAAGGATACCTGGGTTCGATCCCTGGGTTAGGAAGATCCCCTGCAGAAGAGAATGGCAACCCACTCCGGTATTCTTGTCTGGAGAATCCACAAGGACAGAGGAGCCTGGTAGGCTACAGTCCATGGGGTTGCAGAGAGTTGGACATGACTGATTGACTAAACACAGCACAGCTGCCCTCTTTTGCTGGCTTCATCTTGAAAAGAAGAATCTTTTTTACAGACCAATTTTACAGCTAAAGAGATAGAAGAATGGTTCCATATTCACAGAATCCAGTAGACTTATTACACACCTTATCACTCAGAAGCACTTGGCATGAGTAGAATTGCTGACTTAGAATATAATAGTATTAATTGGCATAGCATCTTGTGAGGATGGCACATAGGCCTCCAAAATGTGGTTGTTTCTCTGAACCCTGAGGATAAAGGTCTAGGGTCACTCCACCAGGCTGATGACTAGCCTGTCTTACCAAATTTAAGGGAAATTCACAATGGATCACAGAGGAGAAAGAAGTACCATTATGGCTTTAGAACTAGTTATAAAAGTAAAGCCTGCAGCTCGCTCAGCTAATTCTCTTTTTTAAAATTAACTTTTATTGGAATATAGTTGTCCTACAATACTGAGTTAGTTTCTGCCATATAGCAAAATGAATCAGCTATATGTGTATACGTATCCCTTCTTTATTGGATTTCCTTCCCATTTAAGTCAACACAGAGCACTGAGTAGGGTTCCTTGAGCTATATAGTAGATTCTCATTAGTTATATATTTTATACATAGTATCAATAGTGTATATATGTCAGTCTCAATCTCCCAATTCATCTCACTCCCTCTTCCCCTCTTGATGTCCATATGTTTGTCCTCTACATCTGTTTCTCTATTTCTGTTTTGCAAATAAAATCATCTATACCACTTTTCTCGATTCCACATATATGTGTTTCTATCCCATACTTGGTTTTCTCTTTCTGACTTACTTCACTCTGTATGGCAATCTCTAGGTCCATCTACATTTCTACAAATAATGCAATTTCATTCTTTGTTGTGGGTGAGTAATACTGCATTGTATATATGTACCACATCTGCTTTATCCAATCCTCTGTTGATGGACATTTAGGTTGCTTCCATGTCCTGGCTATTATAATACAGTGCTGCAATGAACAATGGAGTACATATGTCTTTTTGAATTATGTTTTCCTCAGGGTAAGTGCCCAGTAAATCCTTGCAAGTTTGGCCACTACCTTGAAAGGGGCACTCTAAAGGGAATGAAAGATACCTCTTGGGCTCTGCCTCAAATCCTCTCCACATCCTATTCCAGAATTGCAGTGTTGGCCCATCCTTTGAAGGTTTCAACCAGTTTCCCACCAGTGCAACCTGACAGCACTTGACTCAGGTCTGTGTTAATATCTCTCAATCCCTGCCTGGGTTTTTGTTTTAAATTTTGTTGATTTCATTGCACCTTCTTGGGATGTCTGTAAATACTTATGTGTCATTCTAAAGTGCAGGGGAGGATCAATAAGGCTTCCCTTGACCAATGCAGGGTAGAAGCTAAGGAATAGATGTTCCTTTTGATATTCAGCTGGTTAATTCTGAAACACACACCAGAAGGCTCTTCAGAAGGGACCACAGAACTGACTGTGGCCAACTCAGTGCCTGTATTGCCTTTTCCTCCTTCCTGTCCAACCATCCATCACTTCTTGCTTTCTGGAATCACTTGCTTCATGCTTTACAGTGACCCATGGATCAAGTACCTACATGGAAACTTTTGTCTTAAAATCTTCCTTCAGAGAATGTCTAAGACAGATTACTATTAGAGAAACTGAGGCCATGGTAAGCTGGAATGGAAGAACTTCTGAAAGATGAAAGTGTGAACCACATCAAGGCATTCTATTTCTACACAGGAACCTGGGAAACTTTATTATGTCAGGACTTAGCTCAATTAAATTAGATTTGAAGCTTTTAAAAAACTATTGCATTGTTATTACATCTGATTCTAAGCCTGGAAAGTATTCTCTTATGGAAGTTCAAAACATCCAGTGTATGATGTCTCCAAGTCTGAAAAGATTTCAACCTGACACTCCCATTCATGTCACTGGGGCGTGTACATAATGATCAAAAGATAATACTTGGCTGGCCTTTAAGGGAAGGAAGGTCTCTGTGTTGTGGCAGATAAGCACTGACGCACATCTTCTCTTTCTGATTTCAAAACACATTTTATTCATCTCTAAACATTTCTCAATAAAGCTGGAGAATCTACTGCCCTAAACTAGAGCAAGCAGGATGGATTTGAGACTCATAAACACCATTCCCAACTTTCCCTGAGTGGCACATTTTTTTAAAGCATTCCACATGGGTAAACAAATGTTTATATGTTTTCTTTGAATAAACAAAGTTTAAAATATCAGAGTCAGCAAAAGCAAGACAAGGAGCTGACTGTGGCTCAGATCATGAACTCCTTATTGCAAAATGCAGACTTAAATTGAAGAAAGTAGGGAAAACCACCAAACCATACAGATATGACCTAAATCAAATCCCTTACAATTATAGTGGAAGTGACAAATAGATTCAAGGGATTAGATCTGATAGACAGAGTGTCTGAAGAACTATGGATGGAGGTTCATGACACTTATAGGAGGCAGTGATCAAGACAATCCCCAAGAAAAAGAAATGCAAAATGACAAATAGTTGTCTGAGGAGGCCTTACAAAGAGCTGAGAAAAGAAGAGAAGCTAAAGGCAAAGGAGAAAAGAAAGGATATACCCATCTGAATGCAGAGTTCCAAAGAATAGCAAGGAGAGATAAGAAAGCCTTCCTCAGTGATCAATGAAAAGAAATAGATGAAAACTATAGAATGGGAAAGACCAGAGATTTCTTCAATAAAATTAGAGACACCAAGAGAACATTTCATGCAAAGATGGGCACGATAAAGGACAGAAACAGTATGGACCTAACAGAAGCAGAAGATATTAAGAAGAGGTGGCAAGAACACAGAAGAACTATGCAAAAAAGACCTTAATGATCCAGATAACTACAATGGAGTCATCACTCACCTAGAGCCAAAACATCCTGGAGTCGGAAGTCAAGTGGGCCTTAGGAAGCATCACTATGAACAAAGCCAGTGGAGGTGATGGAATTCCAGTTAAGCTATTTCAAGTCCTAAAAGATGATATTGTTAAAGTGCTGCACTCAGAATTCCAGCAAATTTGGAACACTCAAATTTGTGTTCCAGTGGCCACAGGACTGGAAAAGGTCAGTTTTCATTCCAATCCCAAAGAAAGGCAATGCCAAAGAACGTTCAAACTATACTGCACAATTGCACTCATCTCACACGCTAGCAAAGTAATGCTCAAAATTCTCCAAGCCAGGCTTCAACAGTATGTGAACCGAGAACTAGATGTTCAAATTGAATTTAGAAAAGGCAGAAGAACTAGAGATCAAATTGCCGACATCCATTGTATCATCAAAAAACTAAGAGAGTTCCAGAAAACATTGACTTCTTTTTTATTGACTATGCCAAAGCCTTTGACTATGTAGATCACAAAAATATGTGGAAAATTCTTCAAGAGATGGGAATACCAGATGACCTTATCTGCCTCCCAAGAAATCTGTATGCAGGTCAAGAAGCAACAGTTAGAACCAGACATGAAACAATGCACTGGTTCCAAATTGGGTAAGGAGTATGTCAAAACTGTATATTGTCACCCTGCTTACTTAACTTCTATGCAGAATACATCATGTGAAATGCCGAGTTGGATGAAGTGCAAGCTGGAATCAAGATTACTGGGAGAAATATCAATAGCCTCAGATAGGTAGATGATACCATCCTTATGGCTGAAAGCGAAGAGGAACTGAAGAACCTCTTGGTGAAAGTGAAAGAGGAGAGTGAAAAAGCTGGCTTAAAACTCAACACTAAAAAAAACTAAGATCATGGCATCTAGTCCCATCACTTCATGGCAAATAGATGGGGAAACAATGGAAACAGTGAATATTTTGGGCTCCAAAATCACTGCAGATGGTGACTGCAGCCATGAAATTAAAAGACACTTGCTCTTTGGAAGAAAAGTTATGACCAACCTGGACAGCATATATTAATAAGCAGAGACATTACTTTGCTGACAAATGTCTAGCTAGTCAAAGCTATGGTTTTTCCAATAGTCACTTATGGATGTGAGAGTTGGACAATAAAGAAAGCTGAGCACTGAAAAATTGATACTTTTGAACTGTGGTGTTGTAGAAGACTCTTGAGAATCCCTTGGACTGCAAGGAGATCTAACCAGTCCATCCTAAAGAGAATCAGTCCCAAATATTCATTGGAAGGACTGATGCTGAAGCTGAAACCCCAATACTTTGGCCATGCAAAGAACTGACTCATTGAAAAAGACCCTAATGCTGGGAAAGATTGAAGGCAGGAAGAGAAGGGGACAACAGAGGATGAGATGGTTGTATGGATATGAGTTTGAGCAAGCTCCAGGAGTTGGTAATGGACAGGGAAGCCTGGCATGCTGCAGTCCATGGGGTCTCAGAGAGTTGGACACAACTGAGTGACTGAATGGAACTGTACTGAAAACATCAGAGACTCTATATTGGCATATTAGATTTAAAGATTACATCAAATGTTTAGTGCAAATATAACTATCAAGAAATTTCAATCATTGAAGTTTTTAGATTGGCCACAAGTCAAACATTATCATGCCTGAAAATTAAACTTAAATTTTTTTTAAATTTAAAAATAATTTAAAGAACCTCTCTCTCTGTATATATGGCTCCCTAGTACTCTTGCCTGGAGAATCCCATAGAGGGAGGAGCCTGGTAGGCTACAGTCCATGGGGTCACAGAGTTGGACACTACTGAGCAACTTCACTTACTTACTTACTTACTTACCAAGCTGATTTGGAGGGTTTTTTGTACGTTTTCAAATTAGGCAATAGTGTTATTACATTAAGTTAATAATCAGAAGTTATAAGCTATCTTCAAATGTAAAATTTCTCATTTCAAAATTGGTGTATTCTCTGACTAACCTGAATTTAAATGAGTAATGATGTGATGATAAAATTATTATTGCCAGCACTTACTGAGCACTTTCTATGTCCCAGCTTTTTGCTAAGCACTGCATATATTATTCCACTTAATTCTCAAACAACTGTGTCAGGTAGATTCTTATGATTTCTCTTTTTTGTAGCTGCAATTACACAGGCTCAGCAACAATTCAAAGTTTCACAATCATACCCAGCTTATAAGTCATGAAACAGCAATGAAATGTATTCAAATAACCAAAATACAGGGGGAAATGGCATCATATCTCTTCAAGATATGCTTTAGTAATAATGGCTTTCTATTGAGAGCGATAGGATAAATGATAACAACAGATATCCTCTTAAAATAATTTCATTTCATGTTATAGATCCACTGGCAATCTACTAAAGAGTCATTGTAGAAAGTGACATTCTTTTTTTAAATGAGTCATTGTGTGTGCAGTGGCATTGAACAATTGAAAGGGTCTTTAAAATATGTATTTCAATTATGAAATATAGTAGGAGTTTATGTATTTGCTGTGGGACTTTATGTCCTGTGGTTGAATCAAGATCATCCGTTCCTGGGCTTTTGTGAACATGTCTGTGTTCAAATGTTAAGAAATATACAAAAAACTTTTAGCCTCTTAACAAATGTCTTGCCCTGCAATGTGGTCACGCCAATCAGCTTGCATTTTGTGTCTCTCTTCTCACACTGTCATTGTGTTTTATGAAAATGCCCTCAGGCTCCTTACGTTTCCTTAGTGAAGGGGATTTCTGGACCCTCTGTAGAATCCTTGGGGCTTTTTACAATCATCTCTTCCCAGCTGTTCCCTCTCTACCTGGCCCGGTTCCGAGAAAATGATGCAAGGCTGTGAAATGGGACTGTGCTTGGGATCCAGCTGAGGGGAAAGCCTGCCAGAAAGGTCACAGAAATGTTCACCTAAGCAGAACTGTGACCTGACCCAATCTGGGCTGATGGGGTTAAAGACTGTTCTTCCTGTGAGGGCCCACAAACTGCACTCAACACGTTCTGTTCCAGGGCTGCTTCCCTGTCATTTATGCAACATGGGGAGATGCCCTTGACCGTTTCTTCCCCCTCTCTTGTGACTATGATTCAATGTCTCATTATAAATTATTTCACCAAGTGAGGAACCTCATTGGTTCCTCAGAGCAGGCCCTCAGCACAGTTACGGAGTAAGCCAGATGAATCTACGGAAGCCTCCTCCCTTTCACATCTTCAATCACTTTTCTTTCTCTGTTGGATTTCGAACACCCTGGAACTGTCCTCATCTAATGTCAGAGTGCCATGTCTAAGTCTACTCTCCCTGAATCTTACCACAACCAACATGGACTCAGGCGCTGTCATTTCCTTATTTTTCTGTCACCTCACAACCTGTAATCTTTAATTGACTGGTAAATCCCAATAGGAGTTCCTGTGTTAATTGGGCTGAAATTCTGGAAAGACCTCTGGAAATAATCTGTTATGTCAAAAAAACCAAAACCAAAGCTAGCAAGGGTCAGCTCACATTTGATGCTGGAGAGGACTCTGTTTGAATATCAAGAGCTTCTCCTGTCCTTTGGCCACCATTGCCCTCTCTGCTTTGTGGCTATGTCATTACGTATTTTTGCTACCCCTGGAGAAGGTAAAAAAACATTTTTTAGAAACTTCTTAATGTGTAATTCTCTTTATGATGTGCAATCATTTTGTCCGTTGCTTGGAATTTGTGTTTGGAGGAATTCCCAGGGCTTTGTAATCCATGTCTTAGCCCTTCCAAGCCTTTCCCAGTCTGTCCAACTTGTTCAGTTCAACGCCAGCTACAAGCCTTCCTCCAACTCCCTCTGAACCAAAATAAAAACCAAAGTCAGAGTATGTAAGAGTGAAAGGTCAGTGAAAAATAGAAATAAGTTCTATTTCCTCAAAAATTATTGGCCCCGAAAAATTACTGGGTTAAATACTGAATTAAAAATTATGGGCTTAATTAATAATCTAACTCATTCTAAGGGAGTATTTTGCATTAGCCTAGAAATGATCAATTATCCTACAACACAAAATTTACCTGTCTCAGTGTCGTAAGCCTAGAGGGAAAAGTATAGAACCTGAAGTCAGAAAAAAAAAAAAAGGGGGTGTCCTGTTACCAGTTCTGCCATGTTTAGCTGTGTGGGCTTGATCACATTAGTTACCTCTCTGATCTCAGTTTCCTTGTGGTTAAATAGATAAACTTGTCTAGCAAGATTGCCACAAAGTTTAAATTCTATGATATAGTATGTATCAAGATCCTTCCTTTGTGGCATATACTTTATTTTTTTTTTTTAAGAAAGAAAGCAGTAAAAAATCAAGAAGAGAGAAAATCCACAATAAACAACCAGCTAGAGGCTAATATGTTCTCTATGTGTTCTGTGATAAACAGCATGTCCCTCAGTTGTGTCCCCCTGAGTAACATACGATCCTTCAGGAAAAGTGACAGGTCTGCCCATACAATATACAAAACCAGGTGTGATCCAGTCTCTAGTCTTTTTCCAGCTTTTCTCCCAAGGCTTTATCTCCCAGCTTAGGAACGTGTCAGACCAAACTGTCTTGACTTCCTGAATTCCCCTGCTCTATTATGTCTCATTACTTTGGCATAAGCCGTTCCTCCCACCTAGAAAATATTTTTCCATCTTAATGTCCTAAAGAAACTCAGACATTTGCACATGCAAACACACACGCACACACACACATACACACACACCAGCTCACTCTTTCAGTTGTACCATGTATACCTCAAGGATTCTAAGCATGGGATAAACTCCCATATGGACTTTCATAAATGACCTTCAGGAAATAAAATATCTCTTGAAATGACATGTAAAATTCTGCTTATATGTGCATTGACACATTTTCCCCCCTAAAATTAGGATTTGCAGTTTTGATCACAAGCTCAAAGGGTTTGTGATCTAAAAACCCTAAAACAATGCCAAGACAATTGTCGCAGTTCTGGGTGCAAATCACCACTGTACTGCAACATTTTGCTGGTGGCAATCAGATCTTATTCATCTCTGTTTGCCAGCCTCTACTACGTGCTAAGTGCTCAAAAGGCACTTGATGGATGATAAATTGCCTTTTCAGGAGAGCACTCTCAGGGTGCTGGAAATTAGGGTCACAGTACTACACAAGGAGGAATGACATTCATGAAACAGAAAAGTCCATCCTTACCCAGCTGCTGTGAAGTAAAGCTCTGTTGGTGCAGTTTCCAATTTGCTAATTATTAGTGCTTTTCTACATACCAAATTAATTATAGCATAATAAAATCCAATAGCATTTGTTCTTAATTCTCCTCTGATCTGCATTCTGTTGTTTATTCTCATTTGTTCTGATAAGGTCCATTGTCTCTAATGTTGCCTCATAAAGGGTAAGAAATAAATCAATGGTATTTAGCTTTTCTAACCATCTGGTCTGGCAAACATCCCAAAATTAATGTTTAAATCTGGGTGCAGTTCATGTGTTTTGTCTTGTCTTAGGAGCATCTCTGGAGATGGGAAATGAGGGGTAAGGGATAACCCCCTAATCTCACTGAGGAATTTGATCTTTGAGTAGATATGACTCTATAAATACTATAGGTTTTCATCACATGTTATGAGGTTCAGTTATAGAACAAAGGCCAAGACTGGTCAGTTTGAAAGCTCCCACTTAGGACACTCCTTTGTGTTTCAGATTAGAGGTTAGCAAACTTTTCCTTGTTAAGGGCCAGATAGTAACGAGCTCAGGCTTCATGGGCCATACAGTTTCTCCTGCAATCATTCAGCACTGCTGATCAAATGTAAAAACTGATAGACAGCATGTAAAAAAAAATGGATGCGACTGTGTTCTAACAAAAGTTATTCACAAGAGCAGGTTACTTTTTAACTCAGATATCTGAGATTAGGTCAGAAAGCACAGTGCAGCTAGAAGAGGATAGAGGTGGGCAGGGCACAACCTTTAAAAGAATGATATGTCCACGCTGCTGCTGCTGCTGCTGCTGTCGCTTCAGTCATGTCCGACTCTGTGAGACCCCATAGATGGCAGCCCACCAGGCTCCCCCGTCCCTGGGATTCTCCAGGCAAGAACCCTGGAGTGGATTGCCATTTCCCCCTCCAATGCATGAAAGTGAAAAGTGGAAGTGAAGTCACTCAGTCGTGCCCGACTCGTAGCGACCCCATGGACTGCAGCCTGCCAGGCTCCTCCATCCATGGGATTTTCCAGGCAAGAGTACTGGAGTGGGTTGCCATTGCCTTCTCCAGATGTCCATAGGACATGACAAAAACTGCTTAGAATCAACTAGGTTCAAGACGGCAGAATATTTGACTCCCAGTGGACCTCGAGCTTCAATGTGTTTTCATGGTAATACTTTAGTGTGTTAAATGGCACACTCACCAGCACCATGACAATTCTGAGGCCAACTCAAAAATTGAGTGGTGATCCAATTCCTGGAAATCCCTCCCCCTTCCCCAAAACAACTGGAATAATCCTCCCACTCATTTGCCTATGAAATTACCCAGCCCATAAAAATCAACAATTTCTGTCTCTCACCTTCTGAGATGGCCCACACTCTGTTTGCGGAGTGTATTTCTTCCTAAATAAATCTACTTCTTACCTATCACTTGCTTAAAACTCAGCATTCAAAAAAAAAAAAAAAAGAATATCATGGCATCCAGTCCCATCACTTCATTGCAAAAAGATGGGGGAAAAGTGGAAACAGTGACAGGTTTTATTTTCTTGGTGCTGGAGAAGACTCTTGAGAGTCCCTTGGATAGCAAGGAGATGAAACCAGTCAATCCTAGAGGAAATCAACCCTGAATATTCACTGGAAGTACTGATGCTGAAGCTGAAGCTCCGATACGTTGGCCACCCAATGCAAAGAGGCAACTCATTGGAAAAGACCCTGATACTGGGAAAGACTAAGGGCAAGAGGAGAAGGGGATGACAGAGGATGAGATGTTTGGGTGGCATCACTGAGTCACTGGACATGAGTCTGAGCAAACTTGGAGATAGTGAAGGACAGGGAAGCCTGGCATGCTGAAGTCCATGGGGTTGCAAAGAGTTGGACATAACTTTGTGACTGAACAGCAGCAACAACCTATTACTTTTTCTTTCACTGAATCCTTTCTGTGATTACACATCAAGACCTTCACTTTTTCCTGGTTCTTCTGGGATGGAGAATTTAATTAAGAATAGTATTCTTTAATTCAGATTTCTAGACCCTCCATCTTCTGACACTAGATTGCTTTCCTCACCTTATGTTATGTCCCTTCTATGCATCAGTTCAGTTCAGTTTAGTCACTCAGTCGTGTCTGACTCTTTGCCACCCCATGAGTTGCAGCATGATAGGCCTCCCTGTCCATCACCAACTCCTGGAGTTCACTCAGACTCATGTCCATCAAGTCGGTGATGCCATCCAGCTATCTTATCCTCTATTATCCCCTTCTCCTCCTGCCCCCAATCCCTCCCAGCATCAGAGTCTTTTCCAATGAGTCAACTCTTCAAATGAGGTGGCCAAAGTATTGGAGTTTCAGCTTCAGCATCAGTCCTTCCAATGAACACCCAGGACTGGTCTCCTTTAGGATGGACTGGTTGGATCTCCTTGCAGTCCAAGGGACTCTCAAGAGTCTTCTCCAATACCACACTTCAAAAGCATCAATTCTTTGGCACTCAGCTTTCTTCACAATCCAACTTTCACATCCATATATCACCACTGAAAAAACCATAGCCTTGACTAGACGGAGCTTTGTTGGCAAAGTAATGTCTCTGCTTTTGAATATGCTATCTAGGTTGGTCATAACTTTTCTTCCAAGGAGTAAGCCTCTTTTAATTTCATGGCTGCAATCACCATCTGCAGTGATTTTGGAGCCCTAAAAAATAAAGTTTGACACTGTTTCCACTGTTTCCCCATCTGTTTCCCATGAAGCGATGGGACCGGATGCCATGATCTTAGTTTTCTGAATGTTGAGCTTTAAGCCAACTGTTTCACTCTCTTCTTTCACTTTCATCAAGAGGCTTTTTAGTTCTTCACTTTCTGCCATAAGGGTGGTGTCATCTGCATATCTGAGGTTATTGATATTTCTCCCGACAATCTTGATTCCAGCTTGTGCTTCTTCCAGCCCAGCCTTTCTCATGATGTACTCTGCATAGAAGTTAAATAAGCAGGATGACAATATACAGCCTTGACGTACTCCTTTTCCTATTTGGAGCCAGTCTTTTGTTCCATGTCAAGTTCTAACTGTTGCTTCCTGACCTGCATACAGGTTTCTCAAGAGGCAGGTCAGGTGGTCTGTATTCCCATCTCTTTCAGAATTTTCCGCAGTTTATTGTGGTCCACACAGCAAAGGCTTTGGCATAGTCAATAAAGCAGAAATAGATGTTTTTCTGGAGCTCTCTTGCTTTTTCCATGATCCAGCACATGTTGGCAATTTGATCTCTTGTTCCTCTGCCTTTTTTAAAACCAGCTCGAACATCAGAAAGTTCACGGTTCACGTATTGCTGAAGCCTGGCTTAGAGAATTTTGAGCATTACTTTACTAGCGTGTGAGATGAGTGCAATTGTGCTGTAGTTTGAGCATTCTTTGGCATTGCCTTCTATGCATCAGCAGCTCTTAAATGCATCTTCTGTGACAGTGACATTGGTGGGGGTGGGAGTGATGTGCTGGCTGCTGCTTGGTGATTGGCTGTATTTGGGGAGTGAGAGGAAAGAAGACACAAAAATGACTCCAAAAATCCCAAAGTTGAATGAGTAAGGGATGATACCCTTAGTAGAAAGGTTAAAGTTGATGAGAAAGAAAACAAAAAGCTACAGCATAAAACCATTGCTAGGCCTTTCTTGGTGGTCCGGCGGTTAGGAATCCACTTTGCAATGCAGGGGACACCAGTCTGGTTCTTGGGTCAGGAAGATCCCACATGCGGGACGGCAACTAACCCAGGCACTGCAACCACTGAAGCCCAGGCACCTAGAGCCTGTGCTCTGCAAAAGGAGAAGCCACTGCAATGAGAAGCTGCACCCCGCAACCAGACAAAGTCCACGTGCAGCAACACCTACCTAGTGCAGCCAAAAATAAATACACAAATTGAAATTGTTTTTAATTTAAAATGCCATTGCTAGCATGAAATTCCTCCCTTGTGTATACACTCAGTGCCCTCCTCTCTCTCATTTTATCATTTTAGACTGGCAAAACCCCATCCTGCTTAAATTCAGCGCTCTGTGGTTCTGCTCCTCTGCCCAGCTGAATATGACCGGAAAAGGCACACAACTGTGACATGCCCCACTGTCAAATGGGTTCCTAATGTACTCAGAAACAAAGTACGTTTCCCTAATGCTTTCCCTCGCCCACACTTCCAGAGGACCGTTTCAAACCTCCTGGGTTCTCATACTACACCCAGTACTTCCTCCTGATCACCAACTGTTGACCTCGCTTCCTATTTAACAGGACAATAGCAATGATGAAAAAAACAATTCTCACAAGCTTGAAAGCTTGAATCATTGCACCTAACTACCTCTTGGCATCTGTGTCCATGTATCCTTTCTTGCTTGCTTCCTGTTATGCTGTCATTTTGCACAACCTGTGTTCCTGTTTAAGGTCCTCTGTACACAAAACCACATGACCTCTTGCTTGGTTGAGGCCATAGCTCCAGCAATTCTTTCCTTTCTCTTGCATCACCAATTTTCTCCTTCTACCAAATAGTTTCTAACCCATTTATATACATGCTAGCATCTCTCCAATAGTAACAAAAGAATCTTTCCCTTGACCTCACAGTACTCTTACAGCCATGACTCCACTCTGGTCTTCTCTTCAGAAGTTGTTACCCTCTACCTCAATGTCCACACCCCTCTGGTCCTTCGCAAGCTTCTCCTTAGCTCACCATACTTCTACACATTGGAGTGACCACAGCTCAACCCATAGGTCTCTTCTCTTTTCTCCTGCACACGCTACCTCCTGGATTCCTCCAGTTTTATGGCTTTAAATACTATCTAGATTAGGGGATCCCCAACCTCTGAGATGTAATGCCTAATGATCTGAGGTGAAGTCGTTGTAATAATAATAGAAATAAATGTAATGTGCTTGAATCATCCCCAAGCCATCCCCCTCCCCAGGTCCATGAAAAAAATGTTTTCCATGAAACCAGTCTCTGCTGCTGAAGATGTTGGGGATCACTGATCTAAATGATGATAATTCCCCAATTCACAGCTCATCCCAGGCACTCTCCTGAATTCCAGACACATATATGCAGCCTACGGTTTAATTTATATTTCCATTTTGATGTCTAATCGCCCCCTAATTGATCCCAAACACACTCACCAAGTCAGTCTTCCCAGTTTCAGTTAATAGCCACTTCTTCCTCCTGAATCTCAATTAAACCTTGAAATTATTTCATTTTTCTCCTCATGCTTCACATCTTCCCTGTTAGAAAATTCTACTGGTTCTACCTTCCAAATATATCCAGAATCTCACCTCATCTTCCCGCATCTATTGCTCCCAACTTTTGCAAAGCTGCTCTGGTCTCTCAACTGAATGATTCCAATAGTTTCCTAAAAAAAGTCTATGCTTCCACATTCACCACCACAGTCTCCAGTCTAGTCTCAACACCAGCCAAGACATGTAGGTTCCTGTCTCAAAATTTTCCATGAAGTTCCTATCCTATTAGACTACAAGCCATCATCTTTGGAGTGACCCAGGAGGCTCCTGATGTCCCGACATCATCACCTCCCACCTCAGCTCCTGCTTCCCTGCCTCTCTGGCTCACTGTCTTCCAGGAATGCTGGCTTCCTGAGTTCTTCAGGAACCGTCCAGCCATGCTGTGGCCTCAGAGCTTCAGAACTCTGTTTCCCTTTCCCACAAAGCCCTTTTCCCAGAAAGACTCACTCTCTCACTCCCTTCACGTCTTTGTCTTATATCATCTTCCCAGTGACGTCTTCATAGGCTCTCTTACTAAAAATTGCAAACCACCCTGCTCCACACACTGGCACCCTTTTGTGCTCTCTTGCTCTGTTTTCCCCATAGAATGTGGCATCAGCTGGTATCATTTCCACCTCACCCTACTCCACGGAGACATGGATATAGAAGTACAGCTGAGACCAAGTCCTATCTCATGTGAGGGCTGTACACCACTGGTCACTGCAGCAAAGGATGCCGTTAAAAGTGGCCCAGGCAGGTGTGAGGCAGCAAGTGTGATGCACACAATACAGATGCCAACCGGCATAATCACACCTTAAGTCAGCCTGGACTTTCCAACCCACCTCTTGAAAACAGTGCCTCTCATCTTCTTGAAGTGGTTGTACAGAAACAGATTTCCATTTCTTTATCTGCTTAATGCTTTTGAGCTTCCATTCCCCATTTTTTCCTTTTCAAATTTTTTGTTTAATTTATGCTCACTTTTTACTGTACCTTCAGTACACAAGTGAAAAATGTACTTGACCTTATTGATGTTTCTCTATTTCCCCATGTGCCAGTTTGTTATGCTTCTGGAAAGGTAAAAGTGACCTTTTCCATGAAGGAGCCAGGACATACATAATTTTGGTGGTATGTTTAGTTTTGTCTTCACTGGCATGTCTTAACAAACGGATTTTTTAACTCCTATTTTAACACCTTGGTGTAACTAAGTAAATGTGAAAAATATATCCCTCAATATGTGCATTTGCATATTTACATGTTTTCAAAAATAAAGAGAAAATACATAATATTTAGGAATGAGATAGGAGAATCATTTTCACAAGTTACAGATGTCCTGATAACTCATAAGTGGTGATACTATATAAGGTCATCTCTAATGAGTGAAAACATTGTTGATTTCACACTTCCCACATCTTGTACTCTGTTTATAAGATTTACTTCAGATGTTTGAAGATTTTAAGAATTTTTAAATGGTAACTTAACTATCAAAACTAAATAAATACCTCTTTATAGAGTTTGGTATGGATGTGAGAGTTGTACTGTGAAGAAGGCTGAGCACTGAAGAATTGATGCTTTTGAACTGTGGTGTTGGAGAAGACTCTTGATAGTCCCTTGGACTGCAAGGAGATCCAACCAGTCCATTCTGAAAGAGATCAGCCCTGGGATTACTTTGGCCACCTCATTCGAAGAGCTGACTCATTGGAAAAGACTCTGATGCTGGGAGGGATTGGGAGCAGGAGGAGAAGGGGACGACAGAGGATGAGATGGCTGGATGGCATCACTGACTCGATGGACGTGAGTCTGGGTGAACTCCGGGTGTTGGTGATGGACAGGGAGGCCTGGCGTGCTGTGATTCATGGGGTCACAAAGAGTCAGACACGACTGAGCGACTGAACTGAACTGAAGCTTTCTTTGGACAGAAAAGGACCTTGAAATCTGTTTAACACCTTTGAGACATTTCTCCTAACCTAGAGCCCTCATCATAAATTCTGTTTTGTTTTCTAATCACTGTTAATAAATCCACCGTACATCTTTTCCACATGACAGATATCTTTTGTGTGGGTTTAATGACATAATCCTAGAACAACAACAAAAAAAACTTTGAGAAGTGTATTCACTTAAGTTACTTATTTAATTTAATTTGGTTGTGTGGGGTCTTCCCTACTGCACTCAAGCTTTCTGTGTTTACAGTGAGCGGGGACACTCTCTAGTTGCCGTGCTTGGGCTTCTCATCGCAGTGGCTTCTCTTGTTGTGGAGCATGGGCTCTAGGGCTCATCAGCTTCAGTGGTTGTGGCACATGAGCTGAGTTGCCCTGCAGCATGTGGGGTCTTCCTGGACCAGGGACCAAGCCCATATTCCTTGCATTGTCAGGTGGATTCTTAACCACTGGACCACCAGGGAAGTCCTGCCTTCACTTTTTAAGGCTATTTCATGGATGGAGTTCAGTAGAGTAAAATCACAGTAATTTCAGAAAGAGTATTTTTCCACCTTTCACGATACCAACTATCACATAGAGGGATCTTGAACTCAGCTCCTCTGATAAGCATACCAAATCTACAGCCACATATGAGAGAAACCCCCAGACTACCTGAGCAACTCCCCCACATTGGATGAACATGAAAAAAAAACCCACACCAAAGTATATAGAAGAGACTGAGACACAGTCTCATCGTAACACCCCCAGCACAGCAACCCACAGTCAGGAGGTAACTTACAACCCCGAGCTTCTCCTGAGGAACTAAGGGTTTGCACCCCAAGTCTGGTAGCTCAGCTTTTAAGATCAGCACCTGAGAGGGGACTCCAAGCCATATAACTTTTGAAAGCCAATGAGGCTGTGTCTACAAGACCCATAAGGTTATCCTGACCTGAGAACCTGCTCTTAAACAGCTAATGAGGACTCACTGCAGCTATACCCTGGCATCAAGTGCAGAAGCAGCCCGCTGAAATGCCCAGTATTCCTGAGAAAGAGGTCTATCAAGATTATCTTCACAGCTGCAACCCAAGGAGTGAGGCTTCCAGTTAAATCCACCCCTAAAAGTCTACTGTAATCGTCCACAGAGACTTTGGAAGGTGGTTGCTGTCTTCACGCTCTCCCGCTGTATGACGATAAATGTTTTGGTCTCTGCCTCTTGTTCCTGCTAATATTTAGCCTTTGACTTTTCATGAGGAGGAAATGGCAACCTGCTCCAGTATTCTTGCCTGCAAAATCCCATGGATAGAGGAACCTTGCAGGCTACAATCCAAAGGATCACAAAGAGTGGGACACGACCGAGTGACTGAGCCTGCACACAGACCTCACACGGAACTCCTAAAACCCTTGTAATTTCCCAAGTAATAAGAGCATCTCTTATTTTAATGGGGGGACTGTTGGTGGGCTCCTGGATGGAGGATGGTCACCAGAAAGACCAATAAGTTTGGAACTTTCAGCTCCATTCCCCCATTCTTCAGAGAAAATGAGTTAATAATCAATTATGTCTACATAATAAAGTTGCTGTAAAATTTTCTAAAGTATGATTGGTGAACACATCCACATTCCAGGAGGCCAGTGCATCCCAGCTCCACAGGGATAAAAGAGTCTGTGTTTGTGCCCTTTCTGGCCCTCACGCTGTGTACCTCTTCATCTGGTTGTTTATCTTTATCCTTTTGATCATATCCTTTGTTGTACAAAAACCCAGCATCTTGAAGTAAATGATCCCTTGAGCTTTGTGAATTGTTGTAGCAAATGATCAAACCCAAGAAGATGGTTGTGTAAATCATCATTTTTTTTCTCTACTGGATTTATAAAACATTATTTCTGATATATAACATTCAAGGATAATAAAGCTATCTTAAAATCTCAAATATGAGAAATCTGTGGCAAGAGTTTAAAAAAGTACACTAGTCAAGGTGAAATTTATATATTGATATACACATATTCTAAAACCCAAATCTTTTTTACATGAACACTAACCTCTTTTGTTGTTGTTAATTTTCCCCTTACAACATGACCTGACTCTGCAGCTGCCATGTCCTTCAGGAAACATTTGACATCTGGTATCACTGGGGCTGCCATGGGGGGACGGGTGCCAAAGGCATTTTTAGGATAGAACTTGAAGAAATACAGAACAGTCAGAAATACAGCTGACAACCTGGGATTTGTGATTGGCCTCTGAAATGGGGGCAGTCTTGTGGGACTGAACCGCTGACAAGTGTGATCTAACACTAACTCCAGGTAGATACTGTCAGAACTGAACTGAATTGTAGGACACCCAACTGATGTTGAAGAATTGGTCACTGTGGAAATAAACCCACACATCCGGGGTCAGAAGTGTTGTAAGTGTGGCGGTGAAGTGAGAGTAAAGAAAAACCCAATGCATTGTCCCCCAGATGGCAAGATGTCAAGAGAAAGGAAGTCTTGGTTACATGGCTGGAAACCTGAATCTTGCTTGTGCAGTAATAACAGTAATGGTAATAATTCCTTTGTTTCCAATGGGAATTGGAGTTAGGTTTGTGTCATTGTCAACTAAAAGAAACTTGATTGAGACAATGGAAGAAGTTACTGAAGTAATTATTTATTTCATTTATGTGTGATTAAGAAAGAACTCCTCACCACAAGGAATATGAAAGGGATGGGAGTCACTTTGTATATTGTGATGCAAGATCGTTTAAATAAGCTGTACTTTAATGTTAGACAAAAAAGAAAGTAAGGAGAGCATGATCCCTTTCTGATTTCCAAGAAAAGACACTTAGTCAATATGTGGGTGATTCATGTTGAACACATTTCTTGATATTGGCTGGTTGTAATACTGGATAATGCTGTTGGAATATCACTCCCTGTATTTAGGAAGGGGGGGGTCATTAGTGAAAGGCAACTGTTTCTATAAAGTTCGCCATCGTGACAGTCACATTCCTGAGGATAGAGTGTGTCTGTCAGACAAGTATTTGAAGGGTAGTCATGGAGAAAGACAAAATTAATATTATTCTGCTGAGCTCTCAAAGGCAGAACTATTAAAAACAGCTATAGTGTGTAAAATTCAAATTAAATAAAAAGAAGGCTCTCTTAGTCATTTCAGTCGTAAGTGACTCTTTGCATCCCTGTGGATGGTAGCCTTACAGGCTCCTCTACCCATGGGATTCTCCAGGCAAAAATACTGGAGTGGGTTACCTTGCCTTCCTCCAGAGGATCTTCCCAACCCAGGGATTGAACCCAGGTCTCCTGTATTGCAGGCAGATTCTTTACCATCTGAGCCCCCAGGGAAGCCCTCCTCCATAAGGAGTGTTCAAATAAGATTTTTCAGGGATATTTAGAGAAGATTCTTAAATTGAACAGAGGAAAATGCAGAAAATCCCTCCATTGCTTTGAGTGAGTTCTACACCATCTCCAATTCTAAACTTCCAGTAACCTACCCTCCAAAGTCCACACATAACTAACTGTTCAGTATGTATGTTATTTAATAATAACACAGAAATCTGAATAACTAGCATTTTCCTACTGTTTTATATTTGCGTAAAGCATTCTTAGGTATATGAGTAATTAGTATACTTCAAATCAATATATTTTATTGCTTTATCTTTAAAGACACCATATTTAAAACAAGTGGCTTCTATCAAGAAAATGGATCTCATGACACAAGATATAAGTCATCTTGACATACTTATTTGGGGAACATTTCACTTGCAATAGCAAGGGAAAATGGGAAAGTATCTTCCAGAAAATTATGTTTTCCCAAAGGTCATTTTAAATTTTAATAATTTAATCAACCATCTGATTCTGATTTCAAGTCAAGAGTCATAGAGTTTCATTTTATTATAAACAGAAAAACCATAGTCATTCAAACACTGATGACAGAGAATTACACCATTAACTGTGCTGGACAGGACAAAGGAGCCAAGTGAAGGAGAAAGACACAATTCATGTCTCTCATCAATTTAGGAATGTTTTCCCCCCCAGGGCCATCCTAAAGCCAAAACAGGGAAAGTATTTCCTACCTTGGTACATTATGACCTCTATTCCCTCCCCTACATGATCTATATGTCTCTGAAACTTGGTTTCTGTCTAAGTGTCTAAAGAAAGACTTTATTCGGTGAAATACATTTTTGTGGACATTCATGTGATCTCTGGGTTTTGAGTTACAAATGTTCTAAGTGCAGCGACTACAGGCAATGGACATAGAAGCGAATGAAGGAGAGTATGGAGCTGCCCCACTGCCGTTGCTCTGTTCACAGTGAGGACTGAGCCATTTAATCCCCTTGGATTTTTTATCTACCAAAACAGCTTGGGCCCATCAGCAAATTGCAGTGGCATATGGTCCAGGTTTACGAGTAATCTGGCTCATGATTAAGGCAAGGGGGATGTTATCCTTCAGCAAATACTGAAAATATTGCCAGAGAATTTGGTGGGGTTTAAAAGTCAAACTGATAAAATGATAATTATTGAAGACTTCTAGGAATCACCAATTTGGATTTGGTCAAATTAAAATTTTTCTTTGGAATAGGAAGTTCCTTCAGAAAAGAAAAATTAGAGCCCTAAGTTTTAAGAGGTAGTAGTTCTGTTTCTCTCTCGAATAAATAGCTTAAAGGCTGATTGTCAGAATCTTCAGGGGGCTATACTAGGTTTCCACTTCCCTACAATCAGTTTTGCCATTGTGTTTACAGCTGTCCTAAGGTTCCAATGATGAAGGAAACAATTTCAAAGAGAAGTGTGTGACCTGAAGACAGGTAGATGGTAGCTAATATAACCTCATCCATGTTTCTCAAATGGGCTAAGTCTCCAGGTACAGCAGGGATTCCCATCCCTGGGTGCACACCAGGTTCATCTGGTGAGATTAGAAAAATCTTTCCTAGATATTCAGATTTAATTGGGCTTCAGTGAGGCCCAGCAATGGCATTTTCAAAAAGGTTACCTAGTGTTTCTATAACCACTGAATTAGGCAACACTCTAGTATGCCCCGGAGAAGGCAATGGCACCCCACTCCAGTACTCTTGCCTGGAAAATCCCATGGATGGAGGAGCCTGCTAGGCTGCAGTCCATGGGGTCGCTAAGAGTCAGATACAACTGAGCGACTTCACTTTCACTTTTCACTTTCATGCATTGGAGAAGGAAATGGCAACCCACTCCAGTGTTCTTGCCTGGAGAATCCCAGGGACGGGACAGGCTGGTGAACTTCCGTCTATGGGGTCGCACAGAGTCGGACACGACTGAAGCGACTTAGCAGCAGCAGCAGCAGCAGCTGGTGTGCCCAGTGGTACCCCAAAGTGTAGTCTAAAAACTGAACACATCTTTCTGGAAAATCCATCTTACTCAAAGATTTGAGGAAGAAAATTAGCTATATTTTATTCCTCTTTAACAGTTATCATAAGACATAACACTTATAATTCTAAGACAGACATGAATACATCATAAAATGCAAAATTCACATGAGGTTTTCAGGTAAAACAGTGCCCCCAAATCCTAAAAGCAATATGTTTATTTTTTTTTCCTTCATTCATCAGATATTTTTGAAGAGGTAATATACACAAGATATTATGTGTGTGTTGATACACATATGTTGATACACCTAAATATTGATCAATCATCAGTTTAGGAATATATGTGTGTCTGTATGTGTTTGTATGAATTTATATTTCAATCAATAAGAAAAAAATTTTAAGACTCTATCATGCTAGATTGCATCTATGTCCAAACAAGTTTAGCAGTTTCAAGTACAGTTGTATAAGCCTGATTTAGGTCCTGATTCCCTCACAGATTATTTAGCATTTATGACGGTGAGGATACTAAGTAACAAATTGAGCAGCAGAAATAAAAACAGATAAAATGCTCATCTCATTCTGTTCAATGTTGTAGTACTCTTTAGATCTATAACATAGCAGGAAAAAAATTTTCAGATTCTTGGTTGTCTTGGGCATTATATTCTTACTTTATCAAGTGATTTCTTATTGGATTAAAGCTAATTAGTCCTACAGAAATTCATGATCATATAGTTCAATCTGTGTATAAAGGGATTCAGCTTTCCCAAACCTCTCTTCTTAGCACATAACATAGGAGAAACAAGCCAAGTTTAACTTCAGTCTTTCTAGTCTTTAACCTTAAAACAATATCAGCATTTATTTCAGTTGAGTTCTAATAATTACCCTCACTGAAGACCCTCCTTAAAATGTTCTCCCTTATGCTCTTCACCATTGATTAAGGAAAATGTATTTATTGATTCATCTTTACTACAGCTTCCAGGAGTGACAAAAATAAGAGTTTTGTTTGACACTCATCAAAGTAATTTTTGCAAAAACTCCTGCTGGGTAAACCAACCAGTGATCACTTGCTCAGCTACAGAATCACCATAGCAACAGAGTCACCTCATCATGTCAGGACCCCTGCACTCTCTGGGCTTTTAGAAGAGCTTCGTATCCAGTGGTACATACCGACACAAAAAAGCCAACATCAGAGATTCATGGCTTTGACTGTTGAAAAAAAAGAAAATCTCATGGTTTTGGCTCTGTTGAAAAAAAAAGTCTCATGTTTTAATTTAAAATATTCATGCCGAATACTTGAAAAATGCCACAACCAAACGAGGCGTCACAGGAACATTGGACTCCATTCTTTGCACTGGAGCAAAATCTTGAGAAGGGTCCAAAGTTCGCTGTGAACTGGAGGAGAAATGAGAGAACTAATGACACCAAAGTGGTTTCCTACATTGAAAGGAAACATTCCCCTCTGCTATTTGGAAAAATCAGGGTGGCCTATTGGTGACTTGCATGGAAAGTTGTTGAGATGGATAATAGCTATTTTGCAGCCTGTGGATTTTTAAAGCAAGAAAGCAAAAGGATTATTACAGCATGAGAAAATTGTAGGCTGTGCCAGAATCAGTGTAAAAGAGTTGGAATTCATTTTCCTGGCTTCCCCATGAGTCATGTACATTCTAAGGATATTAGAGTGCGTTTTGGAGAAGGAAGGAGCTACTTATCCCCAGCAAAGATGTTTCCAGAACTGATAGAGAAGGAATAAGAGTCAAAGTATAGAGTCAAGAAAGCCAAGTTGCAACTAAGACACAAGGTCTCAATTAAATCCAGGAAAGAAATAAAATGTCAGTTTTGGGTAAGATAATTGTGTTCGCTGATAGAGATCACACCCCAATTCTCCACATGCCCATGTATAATATGAATTATATAACTTAAAATAATTTCATGCAAAGACTTTTTTTCATTACTCAGGATTTCAGGGAAAAGTGAATACTATAGACAGTGGTTATCATTGGAACTCAAGAGTTTACAAAATCAAAGGAAATCTAGGAAAGGCACAGACTAACTAGAAACCACAGTCATACTCTCATTCAAATTTTTACCATCTTGCATGGTAAGAGTAAATTTGAAACAAGAGACGTTCCTACACTATGCCCTGAATTAAAAAGCATCCTTGTCATTCTGCCCAGAGAATCCATGCTTTACCCAGGAAGTTGGTATCCCAAAAAGTGCTTGTTCAGAGTAACTGGATAGGAATTTCATAGTTGTTATTAAAATACAAGGAAGGCATTCTCTCTTTCCATGGACTGTAGCCCATCAGGCTCCTCTGTCCATGGAAGCCCTTGTCCAGGCAAGAATACTAGAGTGTGTTGCCATTCCTTTCTCCAGGGGATCTTCCCAACCCAGGAATCAAACCCCGGCCTCCTGCATTGCAGGCAGATTCTTTACCATCTGAGCCACCAGGGAAGCCCTTCTAATGGTTTAACTCATCTTAAACCTGGCACACCTCTTCCAGGATTTCCTACCAATATTTTGCTTAGAAACCTAGTTTTTAATTTTTTTTTTTTATTTTTAATTTTTAGCTGTGCTGGGTGTTCATTGCAGTGCTGATTTCTTTGGTTGTGGCACATGGGCTTAGTTGTCCTACAGTGTGTGAGATCTTAACTCCCCGACCCATGTCCCCTGAATTAGAAGGCAGATTCTTAACCACAAGACCACAAGGGAACTCCCCCTTAGAAGCCTAATTTTTAATCAGAGCTCTAGCCTCAAACTATCGTCATGCTATCTTTTTTCCCAACAAATGAAGCTGTTAAAAGTAATAGTGGCAGCAATGGTTGCCATTTATCAAGTGCTAACTAGGTTCCAGGTGCTTCTGAAAACTCTGAAGCAAAGTTGCTAGTTGGGTTATTACTGGGTTATTCCAGTGCAGCAGTGCAGTGCTCAGTAGTGTCCGACTCTTTGCAACCCCATGGACTGTAGCTCGCCAGGCTCCTCTGTCCATGGAATTTTCCAGGCAAGAATATTGGAGTAGGTAACCATTTCTTACTCCAGGGATCTTCCAGATCCAGGGGTCAAACCCATGCCTCTTGTGTCTCCTGAATTAGAAGGCAGGTTTTTTAACCATTGTGCCACCTGGGAAGCCCTAAAATAAGTTATAATTTATAGATGAGGAAATTGAAATCTAAAGAAGTTAAACTCACCCAAGATTGCCCAGTAGGATCCCAACTTAGTTGCTTTATATTGTCCAGCTCCCAGCACTCACTCATTCCTTCCTTGCACAAACATCTGTGGCACCCTGACCTTCTGCTCTCTTGGAGCTCACACTCCACATTCCGCACATATATGTCAAATGCTGTCAAGTTCACCATGAACGAAGAAGAGAAAAGGGTAGAAGTTGAGAGAGATGAACTCATCATCTCTGCCCACCTCCCCAAATGCAGACAGACCTCTCACTTACACTTTTTCCTTCCATATGATTATGTCCAAGCTGGTGCTCTTTTCTTTTCTCTTAATTTTAAGTTTTTTTTTTTTTGGGGGGGGGGATATAAGGCAAGAGGATATGGGAGAGACAGAGGATGAGATGGTTGGGTGGCATCACCGACTCAATGGACATGAGTTTGAGCAAGCTCTGGGAGGTACAGAAGGACAGGAAAGACTGGCATGCTGCAGTCCATGGAGTTGAACATGACTTAGCAACTGAACAGCAGCATAGAAGATTAACAATGTAGTGATAGCTTCAGATGGACAGCAAAGTGACTCAGACATACATATAGGTGCATCCATTCTCCCCCAAACTCCCTTCCCATCCAGGCTGCCACATAACTCTAAGCAGAGTTCCCTGTGCTATACAGTAGGTCCTTGTTGGTGACACCAAACCTTTGCTTCTCTAAATTCTTGTAAAAATATATCTGGCTATATCATGCCCACTATATTTTTGTCCACTTCAGTCATCTAATTTCGTGTTTGGTTTAAAACTCCCCTCTCTGCTCTAAGTTCTATCGTAATAATTAGTGCTTCGCACATCCATGTGGAAACATCAGTTGGACAGTGTCTCCTCTCTGCTGCAGACACTCACCCCGCCTACCATGCACCACCCAGAGCTAACACACCTCTGAAATCTGAAAGTTCTATGTCCACTGTCTAAGCACAGTTTCCCATTTTTTTTTTTTTTTTGCTTTCTTATTTGAACTACTAACATCTTTGTTTCTAGTCCATAATTAGATTTGAAATTTATTGACTATTCCGTCTTGCCCATTAATCAGCCTCTTCCAGTTCCCTTTTCCCACATGAGCAATAATCCAGCATTTGAGTCACTCCTTTGTGTCTTGATTCTTTGCTTCCTTCTGCTGCATCTGCCCCCCTCAATCTGGCCAATGCCACAGTCCTCTCTACCTAAAATGGATGGGGATGGGAGAATGAAACATAAAACTGTGTAGATCTGCGTCACTGTAAGTGAACAGTGTCCTGGCCCTTAATACTGTCCAAAAATCCTGTAGTGTATTTTTTTTAATGTGATAGACTGCTTTATTTTTTCTAAGTAATTTACTGACAGTGAGCTTTTTCTCTAGTGTGGCCAGCAGGGCTACTCTTAATTGTGGTGTGCCAGCTTCTCATTGCGGTGATTGGCTTCTCTTGTTGTAGAGCACGGACTTCAGTAGTTGCAGCCCATGGGCTTAGCTGCCCGGCAGCATGTGGAATCTTCCTGATCAGGAATCTAACCCATGTCCCTTGCACTGGCAGGTGGATTTTTAACCTCTGGACCACCAGGGAAGCCAGCAGTGTGTTTCTTATCAGCTTGTATTTTATGATACAGCATAACTATTATAAGTTTACCTGCTTTGCACAAGTCCCCTATCCCATAATTTCACCTTTCACTCTCAGAAAAGGCCTCCTCTCAAATTCTACACAGAAAACACAATCAGGTGAAAATTTGTCCAACTTCACATGCACCTACCTACTCACTTTGCTATATTTGCTGTTTATTTTTCTTTCTCCTATTTCTCTAGAAAAGAGATTGTCCTCTTTTCTGAAGTTAATCCTGCCATCCCCTCCAGCTTCCATACAGCAGTTGCTCAGTCATTTCTTCTCTCTTATGGCAAGTCCTCTGACTTCTCTCTTTCTTCACTAACATTTCCTCTCTTGCTTACAAGATGGCTCAAGCCTCTACTATGCAGAACACTCTCCTTTAACCTTCTACTCACTACTAGCTCCCATCTAGTCTCTCCCATTTAAATACAAGCTAGTGCAAAAAGAAAAACTAGTCTGTACACAGGTAATTTAATTTCCTGTCATTCACCTCACTTCTTAACTCTCGCCTTCTGCAGCCTCTGCTCCCATCACTTCATTGAAATAATTATTCCAAATGGAGGGTGATCATGCATCCTGGGTTGCCTTGAAAACTTCTAGTTTATATTTGTCTTATTGTAATTATTAGTTAACAATCCCCATATTAGTTTTTTTACAGAGAAACAGAACCAAAAGATTGTGCAGATAGATAGAAGATGTGCATGCATGCTCAATAGTGTCTGATTTTTTGTGACCCCATGGACTGTAGCCCAGCAGGCTCCTCTGTCTATGGACTTTTTGAGACAAGAATACTGGAGTGGGTAGCCATTCCTATCTCCAGGGGATCTTTCTGACCCAAGGATTGAAGCTGTATCTTTTGGATCTCCTGCATTGGCAGGCAAAATCTTTACCAACTGTGCCGCCTGGAAAGCCCCAGATATGTGCTAAATAGACAGATAGATAGATGATAGAGATAGAGAAAGAAATGTATTATTATAAGGACTTAGTTCATATGATTATAGAGGCTGAAAAGATCTGTAATCTGTAATGTGGAGACTGAAGAAAGCTGGTGGTATAGTTTCAGTCCAAATCCAGGGTCCTGAGAACCAGGAGAACTGATGATGCAAATTACAATCCAAGTCTGAAGAGCTGTGAACCAAGAATGCCAATGTTGTAAGTCCCAATCTGAAAGCCAGAGAGGCTGATGTTGCAGCTCAAGTAGTCAGGGAGTGTGCATCCTAAATGCTAAGTTGCTTCAATCGTGTTGACTCTTTGTGACCCTATGAACTATAGCCCTCCAGGCTCCTCTGTCCATGGGATTCTCTAGGCAAGAATACTGGAGTGAATTGCCGTGCTCTCCTCCAGAGAATCTTCCTGGTTTAGAGACTGAACCTGCATCTCTTACCTGCATTGGCAGGTGGGTTCTTTACCATTAGCACCACCTGAGAAAGAGCAAATTCTTTTTCCTCTGCCTTTTTGTTGCACTCAGGCCTTTAATCGATTGTATGATGCCCCTGGTGAGAACAATATCCTTTACTCACTCCAGTGATTCAAATGCTAATTTCATCTAGAAATATCTTCACAGACACATCCAGAATGTTTATCCAAAACACTAGGCATCAGTCAACTTGACACATACACTTATCCATCAGTTCAGTTCAGTTCAGTCGCTCAGTCGTGTCCGACACTTAGCGACCCCATGGACTGCAGCATGCCAGGCTTCCCTGTCCATCACCAACTCCCTGAGTTTACCCAAACTCATGTCCATTAAGTCGGTGATGCCATCCAATCATCTCATTCTCTGTCCTCCCCTTCTCCTCCTGCCCTCAATCTTTCCCATCATCAGGGTCTTTTCAAATGAGTCAGTTCTTCTCATTAGGTGGCCAAATTATTGGAGTTTCAGCTTCAGCATCAGTCCTTCCAATGAATATTCAGGACTAATTTCATTTAGGATGGACTGGTTGGATCTCCTTGCAGTCCAAGGGACTCTCAAGAGTCTTATTCAACATCACAGTTCAAAAACATCAATTTATCGGCACTCAGCTTTATTTATAGCCCAACTCTCACATCCATACATGACTACTGGAAAAACTATAGATCAGACTAGATGGACCTTTGTTGCCAAATCAATGCCTCTGATTTCTTTTTTAATTTAAATTTATTTATTTTAATAAGAATATGCTGTCTAGTTTGGTCATAACTTTTCTTCCAAGGATCACAATCCCTTTAATTCTCAAATGTAATCTATGTTGAATAATAATTTACACCATCACTCTTTCCAATTTCTCTATCTGCTCCTTAAACCAATCCTCTTGGATTATATATTCATAATAATAGCATCAGCTATTATGATGATGATGATGATACTGCTGCTGCTGCTAAGTCGCTTCAGTCGTGTCCAGCCCCATAGATGGCAGCCCACCAGGCTCCCCCGTCCCTGGGATTCTCCAGGCAATAACACTGGAGTGGGTTGCCATTTCCTTCTCCAATGCATGAAAGTGAAAAGGGAAAGTGAAGTTGCTCAGTAGTGTCCGACCCTTCACGACCCCATGGACTGCAGCCTGCCAGGCTCCTCCATCCATGGGGTTTTCCAGGCAAGAGTACTGGAGTGGGGTACCATCATCTTCTCTGACAATAACTCCCAAATATACTTCTTCGAGCCCAGATTTCCCTCCTGACCTCTAGGCTTCATAAACAACAACTATGGGACTTTCCACTTGGATGCCTAAAAGAAAAACTGTAAAAAGAACACTTCTCAAACTGACCCCATCAGTTTCCCTCCATATTTGTTTCTCTTCCCAGACTACCCTATCTGGGTGAGTTGTACTCAGTCACTAAGGAGTGTCTGACTCTTTGTGGCCCCATGGATGGGAGCCCGCCAGGCTCCTTTGCATGTGGAATTTTGTAGGCAAGAGTACTGGAGTAGGAAATGGCAGGACCAAACCCATGGTTCATATCAGAGACCTGCACATCATCTTTGGCCCACATCTTCTCCTACTCCTTTATCCTGACATATTCCTTATGTCATGATTTTCAGTTGATTCTACTTTTTAAAATATTTCTGAAATCTTGATATCTGCATATATCAACTGTGATTACCTTGGTTTAGAAACTTATTTGTTTTTACTCTACTTACTATAGTAGTCTTTCGGCTCTCTGTCTCCACTTGCAATCCTTTTAACCTACATGCCACACTATCATCAATTTATCTTTCTAAATTTCACAATGGAACTTATCTAAGTTTACCTACCCAGTCTTTGTACCTTGTATACCAGTGTATCCAACTCAAAATGACTTATTTGACCCAAGTCTCTCATGCTGTTATACATGCTTCTTCCTTTCCCCCAAGGCCCTCCCGATCATTCTTCAAAATTAGTCTCACTCAGCCTTGGTATCAGCTCCCTCTTAGAGTCTTCTAGGCTGTTAGGTAGCCCTCCTTACACAGCATCCTTTGCCTCCTTCATCACAGAACTCATCACCCTGTAGTGTAATTGTACAGTTGCCATTTGTCTGTACTTCTGAACTATGAACTTTGAGATATCTTTGCATCTGTTGTGCTTCGCTTAAGGCATGACTGAATTAATGTTGTTGTTGTTTAGTCACTAAGTCGTATCCAACTCTGTGATCACATAGACTGCAGCACAGCCCTCCAACACCTCCTCCTCTGCCCTCCACAATCTCTAGGAGTTTGCTCAAATTCATGTCCACTGAGTTGATGATGATATGTAAACATCTCATCCTCTGTCACGCCCTTCTCCTCATGCCCTCAGTCTTTCTCAGCATCAAGGTCTTTCCCAATAAGTCAGCTCTTCACATCAGGTGGCCAAAGTATTGAACCTTCAGTTTTAGCATCAGTTCTTCCAATGACTATTCAGGGTTAATATCCTTTAGGATTGACTGGTTTGATCTCCCTGTAGTCAAAGGGACTCTCAAGAGTCTTCTCTAGCACCACAAATCAAAAGTATCAGTTCTTTAGCGCTCAGCCTTCAGCCTGACTGAATTAATGAGTATTCATTTTTTAATGCATGCATAATCACTGTCATGTCTGACTCTTTGGGAGCCTTTAGACTGTAGCCCACCAGGGTCCTCTGTCCATGGGATTTTTTCAGGCAAGAATACTGCAATAGGTTGTCATTTTCCCCCTCCAGGGGATTTTTCTCGACCCAGGGATCAAACCTGTGTCTCCTGTGGATTCTTTACCTGCTGAGCCATCCAGGAAGCCTCCACCAACTGGAAATAATTTCTACCATAATAGACAGAATACATATTAAAAAAATATGTTTTAAAGATATAATGTTTATCTTCTTAAAAGGATTTTATTTCAATCCAGAGATCTTTATATCTCGTAGAAGTGCTAAAATTACTGAGTTCTGCTCCATAGTTCAGGGTTCCATTTCATGCTTTACCATACAACACCTGTAGCTTAATTTTTTTCTTTGAAATTTATTATTTGATCATTAAGTCACACTCTGCTGTCTGTTGTGGTTATTTTAAGGCTGTGCTTGTGCAGTATTTCAAGCTTCCAGAAATGAAGACAAGTCATTATAGAGATCCTTTTCTTGTACTGCCTCCTGCTTGCTGAGACATATGTTTCTCTCTCTTCTAACACTTGTGTTTCTGAAATACTTTCAAGCTAGACAATATTGTAAAGACTCTTAGTATCAGATTATTACTCTGCTTTTACACCCAAAGGATGAGGAATAATTTCTTTTTTTCTTGGCCCGTTTGTGAAATACTATTTTAAAATTTGTTTCAAAGCAAAACAGTAAAAGAGAAATTCAATAGGGATCTATGATAAAAATGGGGAAAAGAAAAGTGTCCAGATTTAGCCATGTCATCCCAATCAGAAAGCATGAAATAGTCAATTACTAAGAATGGTCTGAACAAGCATCAGAGAGCCTTAGTGGAATATTGGATAAAGGAATGTCTCATGATTTTTACTGTACAACAAAAAATTCATGAAAAACATGACATATTCAAGTTAGAAAATGAGAGAAGCTATCACTTATGGAAAATCTGACTCAGCTTATCCTTAAGAAGAGTTCTACTCAGTTTCCATTGGTAAGTGGTAGGAAATTTTTCCTAGCTCTCAATAGACTTAGAGTTTCTGAAACTCTACTCACCAAAAATTCTACTGATGTAGAATTGCTCCTCTTCCATAACCTCCACTCCATCCATACACAATGCTATAATTTGGGAGTGGGGGTATCCTTTATATAAAATTAAGTCATATTTAAGACAATGAGAAATAATATTGTCTTATTTGTGTATAGTTGCTTTCCAATGTCATGTTAGTTTCTGCTGTACAATGAAATGAATCAGCTATATAATATGTATACATATATCCCCTCCCTCTTGGATCTCCCTCTCATCCCACCCCAATTACATCCCTCTAGGTCATCACAGAGAACTGAGCTGAACTTCCTGTGCTTTACAGCAGGTTCCCACTACCTACCTGTTCTATACATGGTAGTGTATGTTTGTCAATCCTAATCTCCCAATTCATTCTACTTCCCCCTTTGTATCTACCCACTGCGTCCATACATCTGTTCTCTGTGTCTACATCTCTTTCCTGCCTTGCAAATAGGTTCATCTGTACCATTTTTCTAGATTCTACATATATGCACTAGTATATGACATATATATCTTTAAATGTGTATCCAAAGAGCAGTAAGGCTGGAATGACCTCTGTAGTCTTATGTCCAATCCAGTGGTCTCATTAAGTCTCCTTCCCTCTCTTTAGAATCCCTCAGAAAAAGGCATACTTGAGTGAGTCTTATCTTCAAGGGTTCCTTCTTCATTTTGTCTTTGGTCTCTTGTATACTCATTCGTGAAGGTCCAAATGAATTTAATTAAAATTTTATCCAGAATTTGTTTAATTAAGATGAACATTTAGAATACCTAATCTTTCATATTTCTAGAAAGAAGTGTGTGTGTATTATCTCTTTAATATAAAAAGAAACCTGAAATTTGAGAAAAGACTCTAACATAAAAGGTAGAGGCTCAAAAAATAGATGAAAAGAAAATTTTACAATTAACATACAAAAGTAAGTATAGAGTTTGCAGCTATGTAATAAGAATATCAAAATAAATATAATACATTCAGATAATGGGAAAGTGCTTTTGGAATTTAAAAATATGAAAAACGAAATATACACAACCAATAGGAATGTTGTAAAATAAAGCTAAAGAATTGACCCCGAAAGTAGAACCAAAAGACAAACAAATGGGGAAAAAAACAGAGAAAAGAATCAATCCATGAGATTAACATTCTGTTCATAGGAGTGCTAAAATTTTTATTTTAAATCAAAGAGGAAATTATTGAAGGAAGAATACAAGTATATTTCCTATTTTCTAAAACTTGGGAACATGTGTTTGTGAATTCAAAGTGAAAGATCTCAATGAGAATACCAAGAAAAAAATGGAATAAATAAAAGATTTTAAAAGCTTTCAGAGAGACAAAAACAAGTCATACAACAAGGATCAATAATCAGAACAATATCAGATTTCTCAACAGCAGCACTGAGAAATAGAATATTTTAAAAAAATAGAATTTACAACATAGCATTCAAACATACCAATGATTGAAAAAGTAAAATAGAAATATTTTCAGACATGCAATGCTTCAAAACATCAATATCTCAGGCAACCTTTTTCAGAAAGCTACTGGAGGAGGTAGTCTAACAGAATGAGTGAGTGAGTCATGAGACAGAACATGAGAGGAGCAGTAATGTGGGGTCCAAGATAGAAAAGGACAAAATGGCAGTAAATCTAGTGGTTAGTAGTCAAGATGGGAACAAGAAAATTGAAAACACCAGGAGAAATATAGAAGACTAGAAGAAAAAATAATTTAACTGATAGCTTATTAGCTGTGTTTAGTCAATTATTTCATAGTTTTATGAATTAATAATTTATAAGTAAATAAATTATAAAAGATAATTATTAATCTAGGAATAACAAAAAGTATACAAGAATGGAAGATACTTTATTACATCAAGTGGCTCATCAGTAGACATATCTATGTTAAGAGCAATGTAAATACTGAAATTGACTTAAATAAAATGGTAGAACAACTATATTAGAATGAGAGAAGAAAGAAACATGTATGTCTATAGTTTGAGATGCCTGAGGGGGGGGCTGGGTATAAATATGGTTTGCAGCAAGAAATAAAACAATAATTTCTAAAATTTTTAAATCAAGAAATGACAATATTATTTAGCTATTTGGACAAATGTGGAGAAATTTCATCAGAAACAACTGAAAGGGTTCATGTTGGGAAGTAGAACACAGGAATGGGGAATGAGTGTGATAGGTGAATACTTTTGTTTTAATTAAAATCTCTGTACATGGTTGAAATCAAATAAAATTAAGATGAATAGCTTAATGTATCAAAAGGAATATAAAGCTGAAAATTCTATGAACCCTCAAAAACTTCCAGCTTCTTCATGCAATAGTGGCTTTTCCAACAATGGCATAATTTTTGCCAACTCTTACTGGAGAGAAAAAGAGTTTTGTTTGCCCCTTTACCCGAAACCCTACCCACCATTCTCTTACTGGTTCATAATCACAGGTTTGACTCCTTAAAAAAAATGGCAGATGAATGGATAAGAAAGCTATGGTACATATACACAATGGAGTATTACTCAGCCATTAAAAAGAATACATTTGAATCAATTCTAATGAGGTGGATGAAACTGGAGCCTATTATACAGAGTGAAGTAAGCCAGAAGGAAAAACACAAATACAGTATACTAACGCATATATATGGAATTTAGAAAGATGGTAACAATAACCCTGTGTACGAGACAGCAAAAGAGACACTGATGTATAGAACAGTCTTATGGACTCTGTGAGAGAGGGAGAGGGTGGGAAGATTTGGGAGCATGGCATTGAAACATGTAAAATATCATGTATGAAATGAGATGCCAGTCCAGGTTCGATGCACGATACTGGATGCTTGGGGCTGGTGCACTGGGACGACCCAGAGGGATGGTATGGGGAGGGAGGAGGGAGGAGGGTTCAGGATGGGGAACACATGTATACCTGTGGCGGATTCATTTTGATATTTGGCAAAACTAATACAATTATGTAAAGTTTAAAAATAAAATAAAATTAATTTAAAAAAATAAATAAAAACCTAGAAAAAAAAAAAAAAAAAAACGGGTAATTTGTTTACACAGTGACACGTGCCATTGCTTTGGTCACTAATTTGACCAGCACAGATAATCCTCTTGATGCACGTTTTCTGTTTGCAATTCCAAATATTAACTGAGCTCATCTGAGGCTTCATTAGTTCTGAGTCACTGAATCAAACATACGTCTTGAACACTGGGGGAAGCACAAGTTTTTAGGACTTTACTCTCAGCAGGAGAATCTTTGAAGTTTACCCCCTCCACTAATAAGGAGGGCTTCCAACTAGCAAGTTGTAAAGTTCATCAATATACTTTTTAATCCCTTCCAATATTCATCCAGTTAACATTATGCCTATAGCCTTCCACTGTGGCCAAGAAGAATAAAACCTACAAGTCAAAAAACCACTCCCATACACAAATCCTATGATTATAAGATCAGTTTGATAATTCTTTGAAAGGATTATGCCATAGTACTCACAAGAATGTGTGACAAAAATACATTTCACAATATTGTAGCTAACAAAAGTCTGTCTAGTCAAAGCTATGATTTTTCCAGTAGTCATGAATGTTTGTGAGAGTTGGACCATAAAGAAAGCTGAGTGCCAAAGAATTGATACTTTTGAACTATGGTGTTGGAGAAGACTCCTGAGAGTCCCTTGGACTGCAAGGAAATCAAACAAGTCCAACCTAAAGGAAATCAGTCCTGAATATTCATTGGAAGGACTGATGCTGAAGCTGAAGCTCCAATACTTTGGCCATCTGATGCAAAGAACTGACTCATTTGAAAAGACCCTGATGCTGGGAAAGATTGAAGGCAGGAGGAGAGGGGAACAACAGAAGATGAGATGGTTAGATGGCATCACCAACTAGATGGACATGAGTTTGAGCAAGTTCTGGGAGCTGGTGATGGACAGGGAAGCCTGGCATAATGCAGTCCATGGGGTCGCAAAGAGTTGGACATGTCTGAGTGACTGAACTGACTGACCGGCTTTTAATTTTATCTGAACTCGGTGAGCCCTTCAGAGGATTTTGCTCCTGCAGTAATTTGCCTCTTTGTGAGCATGTCTGAAAGGCAGCATGTCTTGGCTTCTACTTAGATAATTTTCTCTTAGAATATGAGACCCAACCAGAACTAAAAATGTCTTAAAAATCTCTCGATGAAGTTTGTTTTTAAGAAGCTTCAAAAAAAAAAAAAAAAAAGTTTCAAAGTGAATTACAATTGTATAAGCAGCCCTTAAGAACCTCAGTGAGAACAAGATGAAAATCTTTCCCAAATGTGATCCCAAAATGTAATAGGTGTAGGGCCCCAAGTCCATTAAGTAACCCTATTAGTCCTTGCAGAGTCAAGACATAAACCATATAGCATATTCCTCTCTAATTACAGACATCAGCTATCCATTCGTGGGGGTGTATTTTATGTTGGCCAACACAGGAGCCACAAGGAGGTCAAAGTCACCTTGTTTTCTGAAATCTGTTACCATCTGGTGAATTTCCAGCAAATTTTAGGAACATTCTGTCCCTCCTCAAGGAGGCTGAACCACAGTAACCATTCATAGGATCTCAAAAAGGAAAGCAAATCTATGTCCAAGCCAGAAAAATGCCGGAACTCAAATAGCCTACTCCTCCCAAGGCGAGCTCCTCTTATGCCTGAGAAGAGGTTCCAAGTTCATTATCTATTTAAAAGATTCAAATGATTTACCTTCACAAAAAAGTGAATTGTTACCTAATTAACTGTCGTGTCAGAGTTGCTTTCCTTGTCAAACAAGCACTCAGTGCTGCTGATATGAATGACATTACAACCGTATTTTAGCTAAGAAAACACACAGACCTGTTGAGATATGGTTCATCTCTCCAATCAGAAAGTTGGTACAAAGGAGACAGCAAGAAGAAAACCAAAGAGCTAGAGTCCAATCAAATTAATCACATTTTGCAAATGGATTTTCCTATGAATCAGTGACCAGAAGAAAACTCAAACTGAATATAACTTTCAATGACTCATGGCCAAAGAAATCGGGAGCACAACTAGCTGAGAAGTGGAAATTTTCCCTGCAAGACCCAGAGCCCAGAGTTAGTGACATTCCATCTCTATATCAGGAAAGATCACCTTAAGATTTCTGTCATTCTGGCCACACAGGTCGGTGGCGGAGTGTTTACTGGGCCCCTCCACCAGCACCAGTTAGGTACAATCCACAAAGGTCTTGCTGGATTTCATTGCTTCTTCTCAGAAGACAGTTTTACATTCCTCTGAATGCCTTAAATTTACCTCTGGTGGGATATCATGATTGATTCCTTGACTTTTTTCTTTTTGCTTATAAATAATTCTTTATGTCTCCCCCATGCAATGGAGGGCAGAGCAGGGGGTTGTATCCCTGCCCTCATGCAGGGAATGGAGGTCAATGTATACTGATCTTATTGCCAGCTGCCCTGTGGCCTTGCGGTGGGAAATGGTGGGGGGTGGTCTACAGCCCCCTTTCTTCTAACATTGGTCTCTCTTCACCACATCACCATAGTGGAGCTGAGGGGCTGGAGGTGCTAGGAGCTGAGGTAAGGATGCTTATCTAGGGAAAAAAAAAATGTCCCCACCTACCTGCCCACTGGTTGCCCCAGGAAAGGGCTGGAATGTATCCAGATGTCTCTGCCCAGTGGGCAGTAGAGGCTAGACAATGTCTCCAGATTGGGCTGCCTACAGAAATCCTCACTGGAGGGGACAGTGTGCCCCAAACATCTTGTCCAGGTGGTACCTCCAGCAGCGATGACAGTCATGAAAACATGACGGATTACTCGACTTCGAACATTTGTGTATTGATTTATACTTTTTGAATTTAAGACAAGGCAAATTTGCTCAAAATAAACTATTCTCGGAAAGCATTCCAAAGATAATATCATGTCAAATCATATTTTGATGTTTGAAGCCCCCATGTAACAATGACAGTAAGAAAGGAATATTGGGTGTCTACTGAATCCCGTTGTAATCATAAGGCTGTACTCATGAGTTTCTCTAGTCATTTCTGGATCTCCAGTCTAGTATCTTTCAACATTTTTTAAGTGAATGAGTGAACAGTTAAAACTATGATGGTGTTTATACTTTAGCAATGAGTAACAACATCAAGGCTCTCTGGTCTTAATCTCAACATTTTAGCCCTAGTTGGTTAGATTTATGATAAAAAGTTGTTCAGTTGCTCAGTCATGTCTGACTCTTTGCAAACCCACAGACTGCAGCTTGCCAGGCTTCCCTGTCCTTTACTATCTCCCAGTTTGCTCAAACTCCTGTCCATTGAGTCAATGATGCCATCTCATTCTCTGTTGCCCTCTTCTCCTCCTGCCCTCAATCTTTCCCAGCATCAGGGCCTTTTCCAATGAGTCGGCTCATTGCATCAGGTGGCCAAAGTATTGCAGCTTCAGCATCAGTCCTTCCAAAGAATATTCAAGGTTGATTTCCTTTAGAATTCACTGGTTTGATCTTCTTGCTGTCCAAGAGACTCTCATGATAAAGGTGGTGGGTAACAACCTTAACAATGCTAGGCTCAGCTAATTTTAAGCATGTTCTCACTTTGCTCACCTCTAAAGAAGAGTGGATCTAAGGTCAAAGGAAACTTGGGGAGATGACTAATTTTCTGAAATATACAAGAGATTTTTCATCCTGATTTATAAATTCACTGGCACCTGTGACTAACAGTTTGCTATGGAACAAAACTCAGCATAAGGCAGGTCCATCTTGAACTCTTTCCAAAGGGGTTTAATTACTGAATCGCACACACAAAAATCTTGTTATAAAATGGATTTACCCAAAAGGCAGCCAGATGGCCTAGTTCCAATGCATTCATGAGGATAAAAAGAACGACAAACATGTGTTCCCCCACCCCCAAGATGTTTATTGTGTCGCTGAGCAGAGTCAAAACCCAGGTAATAAGACGTTGATGCCTGGAAAAGGAGATGATATGAGCTTTACAACGTCCCTACAGCAACTGAATAAGCTCCCTTGACTGGGGTCTCAGCAGGTTTGGGAGGAAGATAGTTCCTCTAGACCAAGATCACTGTTTCCAAAAACTGTGGGTGCTACTTGCCTCCACGAGCAACTGTATCTTAGGAACAGAAATTTTAATTGACTGAAACCCACTGTGTGAAACTTAGAATGGAAAGTGGGTTCTCCACCTCCGCAGCACCTTTATTTTGGGCTATGAAGCTTTGGAAGGACAGCAGGGAGTATAAACTGGCTAGTGGTTGTCTCCTGTATTATTCATTTATGTACCACGAGAAAAAAAAAGAAAAAGAAAACCTTCTGGTCCTGAGGAAGTTGCATAAAAGGTAGAAACGCTGCTAGAATGACATCTGCCTTCTGGCTTATGAAATAAATGGACCTTTTGTATGTTTTTGTGATGGAAGGAAAAGCAGTTGTCATCTGTCATCTCTGGGAAGTTTGTCACCCATGAGAATTTCATTAGCCTTCTGTATAGTTTTATCCAATACTAAGCACAGATCTCTCTGAAGGCAGGCGCTGTGTTTTATTTATCTTTATTGCACCTGAGTCAACAAAGTTCCTGGCACTTAATAGGTTCTCAATAAATGTGGGGAGATGGAAAAAAAAGATGAATACATGAAATAATGATGAATGCATGAAATGATAACTTACATGTATGTATGTTTAATCTAGAAAAAAATGGTACAGATGAATTTATTTGCAGAGCAGGAATAGAGACAGACATAGAGAGCAGACATGTGGACTTGGTGGGGAAGGGGAAGGTGGGACGAATTGGGAGACTGGGATTGACATACAGAGACTACCATGTGCAAAACAGATAGCTAGTAGGAAGATGTTATATAGCACAGGGAGCTCAACTCGGTGCTCTGTGGTGACCTAGAGGGGTGGGATTGTGGGTGGGTGGGAGGAATTTCCAAGAGGGAGGGGATCTCTGTATAAATATAGCTGATTCACGTTGTTGTACAACAGAAACTAACATTGTAAAGCGATTATACTCTAACAAAAAGAGTGGAATGTATACTTAAAAACTAAAATTTTCTCATAAATCAAAAATAAAAGTATATAGACACAGCTTATTATAATAGAGAGAAGATAAATGCGCTACAGGAAAATTTCTTAAAATTTAATATATTTAATGTCTCGACTTTAAAGATAAGGAAAATAAGGTTTAGGGAAATTTAATGTATTAATTGACTAGAAGAATATTGAGGTTTCAAGATTTTGAAAAATACCTATTTAATATGTATGGATGCTACACTGTTTTGATTATATCCATACTGCCTGGTTCTATCTGGACCTCCAAGTCACTTCTGGGTTCCTTTCATGCATTGGAGAAGGAAATGGCAACCCACTCCAGTGTTCTTTGCCAAAGAATGCATACAATTTTAATACTAGCTTAAGTAAAACCTAATTAATTAAATCATATGAAAATGGATTCCAAAGACACATTTAAAATCCCTTCTCTACAATACTTGCTGAAGCCTGATCACAATGAGCCACCTTGTTTGAATTGTCAAGAACAAATGGAAGGAAGAGTTAAATTTAGAAAATCTCAAGTGGTTGGAGTGGTAATGTGACGAAGTGACCAGGCAATTAAATGTCAAATGCCAAATGTAGATAGTAACCCCTGTATATCAAGCAGACACTGACTACCTGCCAGTGTGTACAGAAGACAGAGGTGGTCCCCAGGTCTCCATTGCTTTTGCTCCACATCTCAGCTCAGCACCAGCCTTACAAGAAGGGGAAAGAGAGACCTCCCTGATGGTTCGGTGGTTAGGAATCCTCATTCCAATACAGGGGATGTGGGTTTGATCCCTGGTCATGGAACTAAGATTCCACATGACAAAGGGCAACTAAGCCCATGCACCTCAACTAGAGAGCCCACGAGCCACAACTAAGACGTGATGCAGCCAAATAAACAAATTTTAAAAAAAAGAAGAGGAGCAGGTGGCCTTTGTCCCGCATGTATGGGTCTTCATCCCACACTGTCTTCCTCAATAATTTCCTCAGAAGCCCTAATAGTCACAGTTTGTGAGTTAGAAACTTACCTAAATACAAACAGGCCTGGGAAGAAATTTTATTGCTAAAATTCTGTCTCAGATCGAAAGACTCATGGCCCTGGAGGCACAGCTGCTGCTGCTGCAGCTGCTAAGTCACTTGAGTCGTGTCCGACTCTGTGAGACCCCATAGACGGCAGCCCACCAAGCTCCCCTGTCCCTGCGATTCTCCAGGCAAGAACACTGGAGTGGGTTGCCATTTCCTTCTCCAATGCATGAAAGTGAAAAGTGAAAGTGAAGTTGCTTAGTCTTGTCCGACTCTTCGAGACCCCATGGACTGCAGCCTCCGTCCGTACATGGGATTTTCCAGGCAAGAGTACTGGAGTGGGTTGCCATTGCCTTCTCCCTTGAGGCAGAGACCGTTTCAAATACAGGGGTCAGCAACACCTTCTAGCCACACAAACTTGAGCAAATTAATCAACCTTTCGAACTTAATGTTTCTTGGTTTTCTTTTCTAAAAACTGTGAAGATGTTAAGTCCTACATTTGAAAGTCATTGTGAATATTAAATTAGATATTATATGTAAAACACAAAGTTATACTGGAAGAAGGGGGAGCAAGGAGGAGATGTCAGTAGCTTGTATGTTGTTTAGTTGCTCAGTCCTATTCGACTCTTTGTGACCCCATGGACTGTAGCTCGCCAGGCTCCTCTGTCTATAGGATTTTCCAGGCAAGAATACTGGAGTAGGTTGCTGTTTCCTTCTCCAGGGGATCAATCCCAACCCAGGGATTGAATTCATTTACTCCTGCTTTGCAGACAGATTCTTTACCACTGATCCCGCAGTAGCCCTTACCTAGATGGTTAAGCATCCCATCTCTATCAGGTTGTCTGAGTTAAAATGCCATCTGAGAGGCTGTGTAATTTGAAGCAAGGTACTTACCTTCTCTGTGCCTTTTCTTTCATCTGTAAATAAGGGAAAATAATAGTACATACATTATAGGTTATTATATAGATTTAATGATATCATAGAGATATAATGCTAGTATTGAGGCTGAATAAATGGAGTGCTGAGCTGGAGATACAGCAGCTGTGAATTTTTGAGTAGATAGTAGGTGAAGGGGAAGCATGTCAGGGAAACAAGTAAAGGTAAAAGGGACTTTAAAAGGAATGTAAAATGGTATTAAGAAGAAGGTGCTTATTCAAATTTTTATCCGAGTCTGTGCAAAGTTAATCTTTATCTTCCCACATCGCTATAGAAAAGCTGTAAATCTTTTAGTTCCATGTCTTGGACTTATTAATTTTAATTTGTCTCATTTTGATTTTGATTTTAAAGCCGGTATTCAATCATTGTCCTTCTGCATGCACTTAAAATTAACAAGTAAGAGAATAAAATATTTGCATCCCCACCCATCCCAGAGGGACTGAAACGCCCTTCCCTTAGTAAAGAGGCTGAACAGATGGGGCTTGCCCCAGGCCCCAAAGGTTCGTACTCTTCAAGCTGCAACAGAATAACAATAGAAACAAGCTCCAAAGTGGCAGATTCTCCACCCTTCCAGCAGAGTTCAAACTCAGGACCTGATAAAAACAATAGATTCTGCTAATGGGAGGATTCATCAGTTCAGTCCAGTTGCTCAGTGTGTCCAACTCTTTGCAACCCCATGGACTATATAGCACACCAGGCTTTTCTGTCCATCACCAACTCCTGGAGTTTACTCAAACTTGTGTCCATTGAGTCAGTGATGCCATCCAGCCATCTCATCCTCTGTCATCCCCTTCTCCTCCTGCCTTCAATCTTTCCCAGCATCAGGGTCTTTTCAAATGAGTCAGTTCTTCCCATCAGGTGGCCAAAGTATTGGAGTTTCAGCTTCAGAATCAGTCCTTCCAATGAATATTTGGGGTTGATTCTCTTTAGGATGGACTGGTTGGATCTCCTTGCAGTCCAAGGGACTCTCAAGAGTCTTCTCCAATACCACAGTTCAAAAAGCATCAATTCTTTGGCGCTCCTATTGTCCAACTCTCACATCCATACATGACTACTCTTATTACTCATCACATTTTACTAGTAAATTTATTTTAGTTTTTATTTTATATATTTTACACATAGTAGAAGGTGCAGAGCTTACAGGAGTAGAGTTGGATGAATTTTGATAAATGACACCTGTGTAACCATCGCTCAGTTAAGATATATAAGAATTTTTTTCTTTTACCCCTTGAAAGATCCCTTTCCAGTTAATACTGACCTCCTATCCACACTTCTCCCTGAAACATATTTTTACGTTTTGATCAGTATAGACTACTTTTGCTTGCACCTGAACTTCCTATAAATACAATCACACTATGTGCATTCTTTGCATTGTTCAGTATAAAATTTTTGTGATTCATCCATGATGGTGAATGTATCATCATTTTTATTGCTGTTTTTCCATCAAAAAGAATAGAGCACAAGTAGATATCCATTTATTTGTTGTTGTTGATGGACATTTGTTTCCACTTATTGGTTGTTATAAATAAAGCTACCATGGGCATCATGAACAACTGTTTATTGGATGTGTGTTATCATATACCTTGGGTAAATACAAAGAGTGGCATTGCAGGGTCATGCAGTAGGCATAAGTTTAACTCTATTGTTGCTGTTCAAGTTGTCACCAAGTTGTGTACAACTCTTTGCAATCCCATGGATTGCAGCATGTCAGGCATCCCTGTCCCTCCCCATCTCCCAGAATCTGCCCAAGTTCATGTCCATTGAATTGGTGATGCCATTCCACCATCTCAGAATATACTAAACTGTTTTTCCTAAATGGTTATCAGTTCATTTCAGTTCAGTTCAGTCGCTCATTTGTGTCTGACACTGCGACCCCATGGACTGAACCACACCAGGCTTCCCTGTCCAACACTAACTCCTGAAGCTTGCTCAAACTCATGTCCATTGAGTTGGTGATGCCATCCAACCATCTCGTTCTCTGTTATCCCCTTCTCCTCCTGCCTTCAATCTTTCCCAGCATCAGGGGCTTTTCAAATGAGTCAGTCCTTTGCATCAGGTGGCCACCGATTTGGAGCTTCAGCTACAGTATCAGTCCTTCCAATACTTCCAAAGAATATTCAGGACTGATTTCCTTTAGGAATGACTGGTTGGATCTCCTTGCAGTCCCAGGGACTCTCAAGAGTCTTCTCAAACACCTCAGTTCAAAAGCATCAACTCTTTGGCACTCAGCTTCCTTTATAATCCAACTCTCATATCCATACATGATCACTGGAAAAAACAAAGCTTTGACTAGATGGACCTTTGATAGCAAAGCAATATCTCTGCTTTCTAATATGCTGTCTAGGTTGGTCACAGCTTTTCTTCCAAGGAGCAAGTGTCTTTTAATTTCAGGGCTGCCGTCACCATCTGCAATAATTTTGGAGAGGAAAAAATTAAGTCTTTCACTGTTTTCATTGTTTCCCCATCTATTTGCCATGAAGTGATGGGACCAGATGCCATGATCTTTGTTTCCTGAATGTTGAGTTTTAAGCCAGCTTTTTCACTCTCTTTGTTCACTTTCATCAAGAGGCTTTTGAGTTCCTGTTCACTTTCTACCATAAGGGTGGTGTCATCTGCATATCTGAGGTTATTGATATTTCTCCTGACAATCTTCATTCCAGCTTATGCTTCATCCAGCCCGGCATTTTGCATGATGTACTCTGCATATAAGTTAAATAAGCAGGATGACAATATACAACCTTGATGTATTCCTTTCCCTATATGGAACCAGTTTGTTGTTCCATGTCTGGTTCTAACTGTTGCTTCTTGACCTGTGTACAGATTTCTCAGGAGGCAGGTAAGGTGGTCTGGTATTCCCATCTCTTTCAGAATTTTCCACAGTTTGTTGTGATCCACATTGTCAAAGCCTTTTGTGTAGTCAATAAAGCAAAAGTAGATGTTTTTCTGGAACTCTCTTGCTTTTTTGAGGATCCTACAGATGTTGGAAATTTGATCTCTGATTCCTCTGCCTTTTCTAAATCCAGCTTGAACATCTGGAAGTTCATGGCTCATGTACTGTTGAAGCCTGACTTGGAGAGTTTTGAGCATTACTTTACTAGGGTGTGAGATGAGTGCAATTGTGCAGTAGTTTGGACATTCCTTGGTATTGCCTTTCTTTGGGATTGAAATTCCTAAGGCTCACTTGACTTCAGACTCCAGGATGTCTGGCTCTAGGTGAGTGATCACACCATTGTGGTTATCTGGGTCATGAAGATCTTTTTATTTAGTTCTTCTGTGTATTCTTGCCACCTCTTCTTAATATCTTCTGCTTCTGTTAGGTCCATATCATTTCTGTCCTTTATTGTGCCCATCTTTGCATGAAATGTTCCCTATACCACTTTACAATTTCACTGGTAATGTGGAAGTTGACTTTCTCCATATTAACACCAACATTTGGTATCACCTGTATTTTGTTTTGTTTTGTTTTAGCAATGCTAGAGTGTACTGTAGTATCTCTTTCTGGTTTTAAATTGCATTTCCTTGAATACTAATGATGTTGAACATACTCTCATGTGCTTATTGATCATTCATATATCACATATCTTTTTTTAAATGAAGTATCTGTTTGCCCATTTGTTATAAGCTGTCTTTTTAATATTCAAGTGTAAGGCATTTTGTAGATGCTGGGTAGATAAGTCTTTTTCCAGATTAATGTTTGTATTGTGAATGCATTCTCTGAGTTTGCATTTACCTTTTCATTTTCTAACAGAGTTTTTTCATAAGCAAAGATTTTTATTAATCTTAATAAAGTACAATTTTCAATTATTGTATTATATTTTAATTATACTACATTGTCTTGAACTGTAATACACATTGTAGTATATTGCATTATAATTGATTAACTATGCATTATATTATACATGTTTTTCCGGACTAAAAACTCTTTGCCTACTCCAAAGTTATGAAGATATTGCCCAATGTTTACTTCTATAAGCCTTTGGCAGCTTTAGCCTTTACATTGAGGTCTATGATCTATCTCCAATTAATTTTTGTATATGATGAGAAAGTGAAAGTGTTAATCGCTTAGTCATATCTGACTCTTTGTGACCCCAGGCTCCTCTACCCATGGAATTCTCCAGGCAAGTATACTTGAGTGGGTTGCCAGTTCCTACTCCAGGGAATCTTTCCAACTCAGGGACTGAACCCAGGCCTCCTGCATTGCAGGTAGTTTCTTTACCATCTGAGCCACCGCGGTATATGCTGACACATAGGGGTCAAAGTTGTTCCCAAGCCCTTTGGTGAAAAGATTCTCCTTACTCATGAGTTTATCTTTTACCTGTGTGCTTCCTTAACTGTGAGCTTCTCAGAGGTCAGCTATGATTGATTTATCCTTGTAATCTTAGAATTTGGCCTAGTGTTTCTCTTATATAAAAACGTAATAAATGTCCCCTGGATGAATACATTTTCTAGAAGCTGAAAGAAAGCTGAGTTAGTACCTAAGGTTTCCCCATTTTTATATTCTTTCCCTTTGATCTTTAAAGAAATTTAAATTCCTTAACAGGTAATGCATGATATAGTCCACTTTTCTTTCTACCTTTATTTTATAGTATTTCCCTGCTATGGACTGTACTGTGTATCTCCACTGATATATTTAAGCCCAATATATCAATAGCCCAAGCCCCCAAGCCCTATCCCTTGTCCTAAATAGGACTCTGAGGGGGTAAATTTAAATGAAGTTATAGTGTGGGGTCCTAACCTGATAGGATTGGTGCCGTTATAAAGAAGAGGAAGAGAGGAAGATTCTCTTGCCCTCATTATGCACACATGCCAAGGGGAAATGATGTGAAGATATAGTGAGGAGATGGCCATGGGCAAGACAGGGAGAGCACTCTCACCAGAACTTGACCATGCTGGCTCCCTGAGCCCAAATTTCTATTACAGCAGAGAGTCCTATTGGAAAGCACCTCTCAAGAACTCACAAGTTGCTTTAGGAGGCAAAATATCCTTGAAATAACCTGAAAACAGCCAACAGACACAGGAGGCGTGGGTTCATCCCTGGGTTGGGAAGATCCCCTGGAGAAGGAAATGGCAACCCACTCCAGTATTCTTGCCTGGGAAATCCGGTGGAAAGAGGAACCTGGCCAGCTATGGTCTATGGGGTGGCAAAGAGTCAGACACACCTTAGCAACTCAACAACAGCAGTGATACCTTCCAAGGAGCCAAGAATCTCAATGGAATATGGTAGGTCCTCTGGAGAGGAAAGCAAAGTGCTTTGGAAGCACATGGGAGGGAGTATCTAGCCAAGTCTTCAGGGCAGTGAGGGCTACATTTAGAAAGTGATCTAGGGATGAATATGAAAAGATAAGTAGAGATGAGCCAGGCAAAGGGTAAGAATATCATTTTCAAGAAAAGGCAGAAACATGCAGAGATTCAAGAACAGAAGGGCATGTTGTATTGAATAATATTTCAGTTAGTCTGTAACTCTGAGTTTAAAGCAAGAGGTTTGGAGAGATGGTGCTGGAGAGGAAAGCAAGAACCAGGTCAGCGAGCCACTGGAGCCCACTTTCCACTGTTTAGACTCAGAAAATATTTAAAGATTTTTATCAAGGATGAGTCTAAATCAGAATTTCACTTAGTTCCCTCTCTTTTCACCCCCTGGCTTTCTCTCCCTCTTACTGCAATGTGGACTGGCAAGGAACAAGGTAAGCAGGAGGTCAGCTAGGAGGCTACTGTAGCGTGTTTAGATAAGAGACAATGGTCTCAATGGTCAATGAGAGGGGTCATCATGTGATAGAAGTGGGACAGTGCAAAGAGATGCTTACATAATACAATGACAGGGCTGATGCTTGAATTCGGAGTTTGAAGGGAAAAGGGTTTCCCCCTTTGTTGCTGGCTTAGGCAAGATGTGTCAGTTCAGTTTTGAGCACGATGGAGATAAGCTGACTCCAAACCTTCCCAAAGGTTGGTAGGAGACAGTTGGGTGCCCGAGTCTGGAGTGAGAAGAGAGCCCACGCGGTAGGAAAAGATGTAGAACTCTGTAGCACATGGATGATACTGGAAAAGCTTCCAGGAAGTATGTGGCTCAAGGATTTTAGTATGTTTTTCTTTCTGTACTTTCTAACTGGCCTACCTCTTTGAAAATGGAGCGACTCAATTTTCTTGGTATTGTGGTAATTGCCATGGCATTGCTTGAGGCAACTTTCATTTCTTTTCATGTAACTTCTGTGTAGAAAAAGAAATCTAAAATCATCTTATACAAGGAAAACAAAATGGCGATCACAATCTCAATCCTTCCCTTTATTGCTTAATTTCTCTGGGGATATTCCTAGAAACTGCTATTATTTCAGTATTGAAGGACCTTGATTTTATTTTTGTGAAATAACCAGGCTTACAGTTGAAGAGGGGGCTTCCCATGTGAAACTAGTGGTAAAGAACCTACCTGCTAATGCAGGAGACATAAGAGACGTGGGTTCCATCTCTGGCGGACTACTGTCCATAGACTTGCAAAGAGACGGACGTGACTGAAGTGACTTAGCGCACATGCACAGCTGAGGAGAGACTGTCAAAGGTCTGCTTTTTGAAATAACCTTTTAAAACATTCTTTCATGGGATATAAATTATTTTCATGTGTGCAAGAAGATTTTCTTAATCATGAAAAACGTTTTTGCTTCAATATACATTAGGATTCTACAGACATCCTAATTTATAAATTTGCATTCAATTAAAAATACTCTGTGAATAGAAAAAAAAGTGAGAGTAAATGTTCTAAAATGATATTAATCCTCTAAGATTGTGAAGGATTTTATCCTTTACATTTTTTTGTGCTTTCATAATGTGTAAGCTTATTTTACAGCATAAAAAAATACTATTGCTACAATGGTTTTACTACCATATTGCATTGTACTTGTACAAAATAATATTAGTATTGGTATTGTTTTTAGTGTTTTGAATTTGATTATCCAACATTTTTTTAAATGTCTTTATTCCCTACAGACTAATTCTAATTTTATTATAAGCAAAATGTAGTCCAGGTACAGATGGTTTAAAAATGACTTAATAAGCAGTGAACAAATCTTTCAACAATTTGGTTCTATATCCATCATGAGATTGTAGTATTAAAAATGGTTTTTATCATACAGATAAAGCTGAGAGAACCCATGGCTTTACAAGCTGCCAGTCAGTGGCAGAAATGAGATTAAAACTTTAGACCTTTGCACAAAAAGCTGGGAAAAATCATTACCACTTTATATATTTTAAAAAGTCAACTCAATTGACCTTCCTATCTCCAGGCTCAGTATAATTGGCAAATCAATATTATCAACAGTAATTAAAACTGCCAGCAATATGAAAAAAATCAGAAAAATTGTATACAATTAAACTCTTGTTTAAATGTTTTTCTCAAATTATCACAAATGATGCAACAAAAGACAGGAACGACGTTTTTCTGAAAGTGGGACACGTGTTCCCCATTGGTAAGACAAAAATGCAGAGAATGCTTCTCTGTGTTTCTTCTCAATAACATTTGCTTTAAGAACTAAAACTAAGTGTCTCCTACATACTTTGTACTTTATGGAAGTATTTTTTTCTTTCTTAAGAGAATAAAAGAAAGAGAGAAAGAAATGTTTTATAAACTAGCCAGGAGTGTCAGGGAGAATGCTGCTGCTGCTGCTGCTGCTGCTAAGTCCCTTCAGTTGTGTCCGACTCTGTGTGACCCCATAGACGGTAGCCCACCAGGCTCCCCCGTCCCTGGGATTCTCCAGGCAAGAACACTGGAGTGGGTTGCCATTTCCTTCTCCAATGCATGAAAATGAAAAGTGAAAATGAAGTCTGAGTCTTCGCAACCTTATGGACTGTAGCCTACCAAGCTTCTCCATCCATGGCATTTTCCAGGCAAGAGTACTGGAGTGGATTGCCATTGCCTTCTCCGTAGATAGTGTTTGACAAAATGTGCCATTTTAAAATTGTTGAGTGCTTGAATATAAACTACATTACGCATAAAGGAAATGCAATCTCCTGTAAGAGTTACCTAATAACAACTACAAGATTGTAAAAGGGTGTGTAATTCATCTACTTCTACTGATTTCTTTTTTTAAAATTTAATTTTGTATTGAAATATAGTTTATTTACAAAATCATGCCAGTCTCTGCTGTACAGCAAAGTGACTCAGTTATACACATATATACATTATTTTTTTATATTCTTTTCCATTATGGTTTATCACAGGATATTAAATATAGCTCCCTGTACTATACATTAGGACCTTGCTGTTCATCCATTCGATATGTAATAGTTTGCATCTACCAACTTCAAACTCCCAGGATATTCCTTCCCTTCCCTACCCCCTCCTTGGCAACCACAAGTCTGTTCTCTATGTCTGTGAGTCTGTTTCTATTTTGCAGATAGGTTCATCTGTACCATATTTTAGATTCCACTAATATCACTATATAGTGATATTGTATGGGATTTGTCTTTCTCATTTTGACTTACTTCACTTAGTATGATAATCTCTAGCTGCATCCTTGTTGCTGCAAGTGGCATTATTTTTGTTCTTTTTATGGCTCAGTAGTTTTCCATTGTATATATGTACCATCTCCTATATACGTATGTCTTCTTTATTCATTCATCTCTTGATGGACATTTAAGTTGTTTCCATGTTTTGGCTATTGTGAATGGTGTTGCTATGAACATAGAGATGCATGTATCTTTTTGAATTATAGTTTTGCCTCAGTATATTCCCAGGAGTGAGACTGCTGGATCATATGGTAATTCTATTTTTGGTTTTTCTGAGGAACTTCCATACTGTTTTCCATAGTGGCTGCACCAACTTACATTCCCACCAACAGAATAAGAGACTTTCCTTCTCTCCACACTCTACTTTCAGTGATTCTTGAGTTTAAAAAAAATAGAGTGACGACTCTTTTTATGCACTAAACTAATGGGAAGAAATGGCATGATGATAATATGTGATACCTAAAACAATCTTGTTTATTTCATCTCTTTCATACTAGCTTAATTTTTGTTCTGTTTTTGTTCTCTAATACAGTACAGTGTCAAATAACATCATTTCCTGTGTATTAGTCATAGCTCTCCCTTTTTCCACTTAAAATGTTGGTGGCCAGATGTATAACCTATTGGACCTATTATTGGTATCTTTGCCCTGGAGCATTTCAGAGACAGATGTGTTGGCTATTTTCCAGTTAAGTTTAGTATTTCCTGAAGGAGAAAATTAAATCAAAACCATTTTATCTAAGATGCATTTCCAACATTGACTGACTCTAGACATGGAAGATTTTTTCCAAAGGCAACTGCATCTAGCTTACTTTTAATATTATCTTCAACTTGAGAAATTGTAACTTACAAATAAATATTTTTCTTACAGGTATATAAGTCTTTGTATATATTTTGCTCACCTTGACATTGCCTGATAAAGAGTACAAGATAGGTTAGAGTTTGGAAACCTATAGGGAGGAGTGAGTATTAAAATCCCTGGGGAAAAAGGGCAACATTAAAGCTTCTCCTAAGATGTCCTCTGTGATGCGGGCATGAGACAGAACACTCTTGAACTGCTACTTCCTCTTGAGCAGGTGATTAATGTTGTTGGTAGAAAGACATGATCACAACATATAGCTCAGCAACTCAGTCTACTATACCAGATTTATGAAGCCTGGGTCAATATAAATTGTTGTAGGAAAGCTCACAACCTTGTAATTCACTAGGGAACAATGATCGAAATGAAAACATGGCCTTGATGTTGTCTTTGTTCACTATTTTCATTGGCAGATATATAATTGAATAAAAAACTATCTTGGCATTTAATGAGCAGGTAAAATATGAAGAATAGCCCTCTTTGAATCCTGTCTTTAATCTTCAGTGATGGCTCATGCATTGGAGACAAAGGTGAGATTTAAAGGGGGCAGAGTTGACTCCTTAATCCATTCAGAGGCTTCAACCAATTTCCCTGGTTAAATAAAAGTATTTATTTTTGTATTTTTACATTTCAAGTAAAAGAACTTTTTTAAAATAGGCACACATTGGGAAGATATTTTGTGTATGAAAATCATCCCTTTCAAAAATATGTAATTTGACACCCCAACATGATACAGAAAATTCTCTGACTTGTGAAGTTTATTTTAAAGTCAAAGAGAAACAACCATGTACACTATTGTCTCTGGATAATATGTATCCATCCACCTAGATGATTTTTAAAGGACCTTTTTGATCATTAGACTAAAATAACCAAATAACTCATAAGCATAGCATCAAATTCTTATTATCACCTCATTGTCATCTAAAGGGCTTATTCTTTTTATTACGTCTATTTCTTACATTATCCTCTTTTAAAAAGGCTTTCATGCTTTAGCAAAATTGTTCTCATCAGTAAAAGCCTTGTCTGAATTATACATTTCTTTGAATGTGGTATTTACTCTTGGTCGCAGCTCTATGGAATTAACTGAGAAAGAGCAGATATTCATTTGTTTTTCTAAGAGGCACATACTGGATCCTGAATGAGATGAGCGGTATTTAATTTTAATTGCAGTTAGTGAAAGGAAAGGAGTAAATAAAAGAGTCTTAGATAAAACATGAAAGTGAAAAATAAACTGGAAATTTGGTAAATGATGGTGGTCATGTCAACTTGGTTTGAATTACAACTTGTCACGTGATTTTTAATGTGCTGCTCTGTTTACCAAACAATTTCCTGAGTTTGGTTTAAATTTTAATAAGACTATGTATGTATGACCTGAAAGTAAAATAACAATGCAAAATCAATATTTCCAGTTGATTGGAAATGAAAAAGTTGGATTCTAAAAACAAATGACAGGGAAAATTTATTTCCTGTTGCTATGTGAACTCAGTACCAAAAGTATGTGAATACATCATAATTTAAGTAGCATCCAAAGGATACCTGTTTAATTGTAGTTCTATTACAGATATTTCTGGAATTCATGCAGTCATTCACTTTTTCAGAGGAAAGTATCAATAGTTCTTATTAGGATAAGAAAGTAATTCACTGAGATATAAAACCTCATGACAAACTAGTTTATGAGATTACCTAAATAGTAATCTGACAGTAATATTAGCAGCTAACACATATGATAGTTAAAAAGTGGCTCCCTAGGTGGCTCAGTGGTAAAGAATCTGCCTGCCAAGGAAGGAGATGCAAGAGGCGCAGGTTTGATCTCTGGGTTGGGAAGATCCCCTGGAGGAGGAAATGGCAACCCTCTCCAGTATTCTTGCTGGGAATTCCCATCAACAGAGGAGCCAGGCAGGCTATAGTCCAGGGGTTGCAAAGAGTCAGACACAACTGAGCACACACAGACATGTACTGAAATGATAGTTGAGAAACGGGGCACAGAAGATCTGGTGCACAAGGAAGCCGCCACAGGGCCAGTAATATTAGAAGATGGAGTGATTTCCCCCCACATACACACCCGCAAAGAAAAATGCAATGCTTCACAACTTGCCAATGGTCAATGGCATGTAGAGTGAGATGTAAAAACATGTCTATGCATGTACAAATATATCTATGTATACATGTATAGGAATATGTACATACACACATGTATACAGGCATACAAAACACAGGTTTATATAACTGATGTGAATATAGTTGAGACATTGATGGCAACGTGGACTAAAAAACAAGTGTTCTAAAACCTAAGACATAAGTCTATAACAAATTCCTAAGACTCAAGTTCTGAGTACATCTTCCACAAAATAACATTTAATTAGGTTTAAATAGGTATAGTTCATTTATACGGAGAAGGAAATGGCAACCCACTCCAGTACTCTTGCCTGGCAAACACATGAAAAGATGCTCAACATCACTCATTATCAGAGAAATGCAAATCAAAACCACTATGAGGTACCATTTCAAGCCAGTCAGAATGGCTGCGATCCAAAAGTCTACAAGCAATAAATGCCAGAGAGGATGTGGAGAAAAGGGAACCCTCTTACACTGTTGGTGGGAATGCAAACTAGTACAGCCACTATGGAGAACAGTGTGGAGATTCCTTAAAAATCTGGAAATAGAACTGCCTTATGATCCAGCAATCCCACTGCTGGGCATACACACTGAGGAAACCAGAAGGGAAACAGACACGTGTACCCCAATGTTCATCGCAGCCCTGTTTATAATAGCCAGGACATGGAAGCAACCTAGATGTCCATCAGCAGATGAATGGATAAGAAAGCTGTGGTACATATACACAATGGAGTATTACTCAGCCATTAAAAAGAATACATTTGAATCAGTTCTAATGAGGTGGATGAAACTAGAACCTATTATACAGAGTGAAGTAAGCCAGAAAGAAAAACACCAATACAGTATACTAACGCATATGTATGGAATTTAGAAAGATGGTAACAATAACCCTGTGTACGAGACAGCAAAAGAGACACTGATGTATAGAACAGTCTTATGGACTCTGTGGGAGAGGGAGAGGGTGGGACGATTTGGGAGAATAGCATTGAATATGCTATTCAATATATATATATTTCATATATAAGCATCATATATGAAACGAGTCACCAGTCCAGGTTCAATGCACAATACTGGATGCTTGGGGCTGGTGCACTGGGACGACCCAGAGAGATGGTATGGGGAGGGAGGAGGGTTCAGAATGGGGAACACATGTATACCTGTGGCAGATTAATTTTGATATATGGCAAAACCAATACAATATTGTAAAGTTAAAAAATAAAATAAAATATATTTTAAAAAAATCCCATGGATGGAGGAGCCTAGTAGGCTGTAGTCCATGGAGTCGCAAAGAGTCAGGCATGACTGAGCAACTTCACTTTCACTTTTCACTTTCATGCATTGGAGAAGGAAATGGAAACCCACTCCAGTATTCTTGCCTGGAGAATCCCAGGGACAGAGGAGCCTAGTGGGCTGCCGTCTGTGGGGTCGCACAGAGTCGGACACGACTGAAGCGACTTAGCAGCAGTAGCTCATTTATAACATTTTTTTTCAAATTTTGCCATCCTTTTCGGTTATTTTACCATTAATTATTATTTAGTGAGTAAATGCATGCTTATTTATTAAGGGACTCAATTAATTTTTATTTATTGATTGCTCACAGTATGCCAGGGATGGCTGGCCGAGCATAAAGGGACACCATTCTGCCCTTGAAGAATTCCTCAGGTACAAAGAAAAGACAAAAGCACTTGGCCTTACCCATTATATGAGGTTATTGGTGCTTCTGTTACACCAAGAGCATGCTCACGTGTGTGAATATGCCTGTGCACGTCCGTGTGTGTCCAGCCAAAGACTGGACAATGTCCAACTTGACTTTTTCACTTGGTCACCAATTCAAATAGGTTTGGCCCTCAGAAAGTTAAAATTAAAGTCACATGCACAGTAGCTGTGAAGTGCAATAAAGTGAAAAACAATTAAAAAGGTAAAAAAAAAGTCACATATTATGTTGGATACTGGCCTGTTATAATTAGGAAAGGGTCTCCAATGATGTTTATTTAAAAAAAAAACATTTAGTATGAATATTTTCAAACATACAACAGCAACAACAAAAAGAAATTATATAACAGACACCAGTATGTACAAAAATAAGAACAAACATATCTTAACACAGAGGATGAGAAGGTTGGAAGGCATCATTGACTCAGTGGACACGAGTCTGAGCAAACTCCAGGAGATAGTGAAGGACAGGGAAGCCTGGCGTTCTGCAGTCCATGGGGTTGCAAAGAGTTGGACACAACTGAGTAACTGAACAACAACATGTTTTATTATTATAGTAGCTAACACCCATCATGCTTACTATGACTCGATCACAAGGCTTGACTCATTTGTCACGTATAACCTCCTATTCCTTCACATTTTATCAGCTACCAGAGGTGCTGCTGCTAAGTCGTTTCAGTCGTGTCCGACTCTGTGCGACCCCATAGACAGCAGCCCACCAGGCTCCCCTGTCCTTGGGATTCTCCAGGCAAGAACAATGGAGTGGGTTTCCATTTCCTTCTCCAATGCATGAAAATGAAAAGTGAAAGGTAAGTCACTCAGTCGTGTCCGACTCTTCACGACCCCATGGACTGCAGCCTACCAGGCTCCTCCATCCATGGGATTTTCCACGCAAGAGTACTGGAGTGGGGTGCCATCGCCTTCTCCGTACCAGAGGTAACCAAGTTGATTTATATTAATATCATTTTCAGGAATGTTGTCATACATTTACTCTCTATATTTGTCCATGACATAAAATATATTACTGTTTTGTTTTTATAATTGATGTAATTTTATCATATGCTAGATAACTTCCGGCTGGTTGCTTTTTTCACTCGATGCTAAATTCTTGGGATTGATCTATATTGATACACTTATTTTAACTATATGAATGATCCACAGCTTATTCACCCAGTGGCCCACAAAAAAAAATCACTCTATAGTTTCCACTCTTTTGTAGGTCGTGATTCTGAATAAACATTCACATCCCAAGCTCCATCTCGCTTCTAAGAAACCAGCCTGTGTAACTCAGGCAGTAGCTCCCAGGTACTAGGAACAGTTTGGTAACAAGTGGGCTTCAGATTCGTGAAAACAGTTACCAGACACCATCACTGTCATCAAGCTACCCATTCTCATCGGTCTCTGTCTCAGCGTCTCCTTCCCTTTCTTGCTATGGCAGCAACCTCTAATTTTACCTCTAACCTTGTGTTCCCCCACCAAACACACAAAGAGAAAGCATGTCTTTTTATGACAAGGCTTCTATCTGCCTTCTGGATCTTGTTCTGCTCTTTGGGGGGTTTGGTCTGGTGTTACAAGTCTTTCCTCTTTGCTTTTTCCCCTTAATCTATAAATAAATTTAAGTTACCTTGCTTTGGAAGGCAACAGTAACAGAAGTTAATAACTTCTGTAATTTTGATCCTACAAAGACCAACTTCTGACCTTTCCAGCCATCCTCTCTCTCTCTCTCTCTCTATATATATATGTATATACACACACATATATAGGCTACACTGTGTAGCATGTAGAATCTTAGTTCCCCAATGAGGGATAGAATCCATGCCCACTGCAGTGGAATCTCAGAGTCTTAACCATTGGACCAGGGAAGTCTGCAACCTCTCTATATTAACTTCTTATCCCAGTGGAAACTGGCTTCTACCACCACTAGATTCACTGAAATTATTTTATCAAGGACCCTATTAACCACTTTATTACTAAATCCAGTGGACATTTTTTCAGTACTTGCTCCCCTTGAACTTCTGTTGGATTTGGCAAAGTTAATCACTTCCTTTGAATTGTATTAATATAAGTTTTTCAAATATATATGTTCAAATATAAAGCACATATAAAGATATGAGACATTTGTTACTTATTATCCGAATTAAACAGATATAGATGTATATATTTTGCCCTGTTTTCTTGAACACTATCTTATTGAAAATATAAATAAAATATAAAATGTAAGAGATAATTAAAAATTATCATCCTTTCCCCAAATCTTCCTCTCCAGGAGTAACATATAACCTAAAGTGACATATTCTAGCCAATCCTTCCTTTTCAAAATACTATCACTCTTTCTTCATTCTCACACAGTTTGATTACTAGTTTTTAGAATGATTTTTGGGCTCCACTTCCATCAGTATTTTCCTACTGCAAGTATTCCTTACAAAAGATTTCCTAGAAGAGGTTCTGTCTTTGACTCTCTTCTGTTTCCACTGTCCAAACTTTCTTTGAGTTATTTTCTTCCATCCCCATGGTTTCAAAAAGTATCTCTCCCGAGTTATAAATCATATATCTGAAACTCTACTTAAAATCTCCATTTATATAGTTTACATATAAGTGTAAGTGACTTTGTTTTCTAGACCTTTGGGAATTTGAATCTTCCCTATGCCTGAATACACAGGAGGTTTTCTCCAAAAGGTATTTTTAAATGACTAAACTCATGTATGGATGAGCTGAGGTTATGAAGTCTTCAGTTTGCTTCATCCGATATAATAGACACTACTCACAGCCTGTAGATAAATTAGATTAGAATTAAAATAAGTAAAACTAAACATTTATTTTCTCAGACTTTCTAGCTATGTTTCAAGTGTTCAACAGCCACATGTGGCTAGTGGAGAGTGAAGCTTCATAGACATTTTCCATGATCTAAGAGAGATCTATGAAACAGTACTGCTTAAGATTAAACTGACAGGAATATGAATAGCAAAGAAGAGAAAGGAAAAGGTAGTTCTAGTAAGAAATAGGAGCAAAAGGAGAGGAGGAAGTTGCATTATGTTTTCTAGATGTAACGATTAATTGATAAATTGATGGCTATTGGAAATGCCAAGCTATGCAGAGGTCAAGATGAGAGATTATTAATTGTTGCTGTTGTTGTTGATGCTGTTGAGCGTGAGATTTTACAGTGGTACATCCTAGAGAATATTTCTTAAGTCACTGCCACAGTATCGAAAACTTTGTTCCATACCTTGATTTAATATCAGGAGACATTTCTTCATAAATTTTTCTTTTTCTGCAACTATTTAAAGAATAGCTCTAAATAATGTTGGATTCTTATTTTCTTTATGCTACCTTATAATTAGAATAGATTAATTTTGTGAAAATCAATTGTTTCCATAGTTTTTTTTTTTTACACCATTTAAAAGTGGGTTTTCCCCCTGTGGGTTAAATTTACCACTAAGAACGAAGCATAATGATAATGGGGAGATGTACAAAAGTTATCAATCATTTGAATTTTTCAAATGTTTCCCATAAAGACATCCAAGGAATTTTAAATTTCCTCCTAGAATGATATGACACTGACTCCCACTTTAACAACACTGCTCCTTAACTGGGCTTCCCTGGTGGCTCAGACAGTATAGAATCTGCCTGCAATGTCTCCTTAAATGCTTCAGTACATGTAAGACCACTATACTTTACACTATAAATGGTCATTCAGGGACTTGTACAAATATATATATTAAGAGTGATGGATTGTTAGGGCTCATATTTTGTTTTAATTGAGTACAGCTGTTAGCACTTGTCCAGTAATTGACTAGTTAGGTCATATGAATATAAAGATGTTCTTCTCCCATACAACTAAGCCTGGCTTTAATGCTAAAACCTTGAGCAGGATATTGAATAAAGCTCTACTTTAAGAGATCTTTGATATCTCATGTTCACCCAAGAACATTAAATATACAGAATTCTGTCCAATGACTTAAAACTGACTTGCATTTTTCTCTTTTATATATTAACCTCATATCACGTACTAATCAACAAATTTTTCTGAAATATTTAGCCATTTAACTTTTCTTCAAGTTTTAGAATTTTAACTAGTCATAGAACAACAGATTTCTTTAACTTCAGGTGGATATCTACTGGATATCTACTCCTCTATTATCACCTGTGTTTTCCTCACAAAACTTTATGCATTCTTTGGATTCTTTGGTAATTTTTTATGTTCTTGTAGCATTTATATTGTTTGGTGGGTTTTATTTTTGTGTTATTTTTATTTTCATCCCCAAATTTATGTCATTGTTTTTTGGGAGACAGTGAGTCTTTTGATTATTTTAATGAGCATAATTTAATCATATACAAAAGTTTCTAAACCTTGGTTTATTGATGATTTGTTACACCTGTGTAAATACCACTGAAAGTAAGGAACTGATTCTCAAATATTTTCATATATCAAAAATCTATGGGAGGGCTTATTAAAACACAGGTTGCTGGGTCCACTTTCAGAATTTCTATTTTTGTTTCAGTAGGTCTGAAGGTGGCCCCAAGGATTTGCATGTTCAACTCAACCTTTTTGTGTATATCTGTATTGATATCTAAATTGTATGTTTGTGAATCTTTATGTGCATTTATTTCTATTTTTATTTCTATGATGAAAATCATAGTGTATGTACATTTTATAACCTAACGTTTTACAACAAATACATATATATATGTATATATATGTGTATATACTTGTGTATACTTGATATACACAAAAGTATATGTGTATATACACAAAATATATATATATATATATATATATATAGTGCCAATTGGTGATTGACTCAAAATCCTCTAGCAGTGTCCTTCAGACTTGCAATGGGAAACTTGAAAGCTGCTGCTGGTGCTGCTGCTAAGTCACTTCAGTCGTGTCTGACTCTGTGCGACCCCATAGACGGAAGCCCACCGGGCTCCCCCGTTCCTGGGATTCTCCAGGTAAGAACACTGGAGTGGGTTGCCATTTCCTTCTCCAATGCATGAAAGTGAAAAGTGGAAGTGAAGTCGCTCTACAGTTTAGAATTAGGAATTTGTATGGTGGGTGTGGCCAATTGACTAGAGACAAAGAATCTGAGAACGTTCAGCCATTCAAAATTATTAGAAAAGAGATCTCTATTGAGATGAGGAAAACAGAATTTTTTCACATGTGTTTCAATAAATTGGATTTATCTGAAATTAAAATAGAAGTTTTCAAATGCCATCATGAGAATTAGTGTAATTTCAATTTAGTTCCATTCTCATAGTGTGTTGTTGCTCAGTCACTCAGTTGTTTCTAACTCTGCAACCCCATGGACTGCAGCACACCAGGCTTCCCTGTCCTTCACTATCTCCCAGAGTTTGCTCAAACTCGTGTCCATTGAATTGGTGATCCCATCCAAGTATCTCACCCTCTGTTGACCCCTTCTCCTCCTGCCTCAATTGTTCCCAGCATCAGAATCTTTTTAGTTTAAGCAGTTACTTGAAATAGATTTATTTTGAGAAAATATTTTCATAGGCCTAATTCCTAAATTCATTCCGTATATTATGGAGGGAAGAAGAATAGTGCTCTCCCCACCCACAGATATCTGGGAATGAATGAATATAGTACCCTACATGTCAAAAAAATTATAAATATCATTTAAGACTTAGATCTTTGAAATGAGATTATTTTGCATTTTCTAGGTGGCCTGGTCTAATCATTCATTAAAATGGAAGAGAAAGGCAAAAAGTAGGTCCAGAGATGCAAAGTGAGAAAACTCTGACCTGCCATTGCTGGCTTTGAAGATGGAAGAAGGGAGCCATGAACCAGGGAATGTGGGAGGCCCATAGAAACTGGGAATGACATCAGCCGACACGCCAGGAATAAACGAGACCTCAGTCCTGTAACTTCAGAGAAACGGATTCTCTCCTATACTCTCCTTAGGAATGCAGTCAGACTTCTGATGCCCCCGAACAGTAAGATGATGTTAGTACATTTGTACTGCTTAAAGAAGAGAGAGTTGTAATTTGTTACAATAGCATCAGAAAATTAGGGAGATAAGCTTCATGAAAGGTGAGGATAATGTTTCTGTCTTTTTCAGTGCAGCAAATAAGAGGCCAATCAAATGCCTGGTATGTAGACAGTAGTCAGCAAATATCTATAGATTTAACTAATTAAACCCCATACATTATTCTCATGTATTTTGGCTTTACTCAGTAAGGGAAATCATCTCACTCAATTTTAGGAGAGAAATAGAATTTACTGATTAAATTCTGACTCTAACTAGCTTAAAAAATGCAAATAAAACCTTGGAAAAAAAGTAATTTCTTATGTAATTAGCTAAATATAACTGTATGAATGGGAAGGTTGGACCCTTCCAATGTAATGTTTTATCTCATTTTATTTGATTAGGAAAATTATGAAACAGCATGAAATGCATTACTATACTAATGTAGCCTCTAAACTGTGAATCTCATTGTAACTATGGCCTTGAGGTCTTTTAAGGTTGAACCTGAATGAACAAGTTAAAGTAGTTTAAAAGAATGCTCATTCACATGCACACACACACACACACACACACACACACACTCATAAGTATGATAATTACACTCTTGCAGAGGAAAGCTTAACCTTTGTGCTACAATCAGAATAAAAAAAGGAAATGGCACATCAGTCAATTTGTAAAAATGCTAAAAGTAGTCAAGCCACTTGAATGTTGCAGCAATTCCAAAAATGCTTAACTGTGTAATTTGGAAGATGGATGTTGGTGATGGTAGCACAACATTATGAATGTATTTAATACCAGTGAATTATATACTTTAAAATACTTAAGATGGTAAACTTTATCTTATGTGTATTTTAGCACAATAAAAAATAATTGAAAATACATGTGGAGTAGAGTACCTGTTAGCAGTCCCACTGGAGGATTCTTAAACACTCTGCCCATTGCATTTTGGTATTGGAGATGCCAAGGAAAATACAATGCAGTTGAGTGCTGGGTGAAATAACTCTACTTACAGAGAAGAGAGAGAGCAAGATCGGCCTCAGTGGCGGACAGTCTGCCAAGACGGCGGGTCTCTCCCTGAGGCACCTTCTTTGTGATAAGGCAACAGAGAAACCCAGGAGACTCACCTGCAAGCTTTTCATGTTCTAAGCAGTCTGCCTTCTTTCCACCTTTCAGAGGCTTTCAGAGGTTTTCTTTGTTGTTGTTGCTGTTATTGCTGTTTGTTAGGTCCAGGGGTTTGTGATAAGGGGAACATGGGAGAAACGGGACCACTCAGTCTTAAAAGGAGCTAGAAGTCTGAATAATCCTTACAAGAGCCTATTATTTGCCAGACACTCTGTTATTTTATGTTCTACTTATGGTGGCTCAGACAGTAAAGAATCCACCTGCAATGCAGGAGACCTGGGTTCAATCCCTGGGTTGGGAAGATTCCCTGGAGAAGGAATGGCAAACCACTCCAGTATTCTGTCCTGGAGAATTCCTTGGGCAGAGGAGCCTGGCGGGCTACAGTCCACGGGGTCACAAAGAGTCAGACAGGACTGAGGGACTAATGCTCAGTACTTTGTTGCTAAGCAATTAGGACTGAAGAAGAAAGGAGGGAGAAAGGGAGGGAGGAAGAGAAGGAGGGAAGAAGGGTAGGGATGGAGGGAGGATACTACTCATCTTCCGAGTCTCTGCAAAAACTTCACAGCTTTCCCTAACGACTCAGCCTAGGTTTGTTGTTGTTTACTTGTGTCTGACTCTTTGCAACTTCATGGACTGTAGCCCACCAGCCCTTGGGACTTCCCAGGCAAGAAAACTGGAGTGGGCTGCCATTTCCAGCCTAGGTTAGCCCCTTCCCATTACAAACTCTTCCGGCACTTTATATGACTCATGACTTGCATCATTTTGTTCAGACCTGTCTCCTCTTGCCAATGAGATTGCTGAGACCAATTTGTCCTTTCCGCTGCAGTATCCCATCACCCAGCAGAGAGGCCAGCACGAGGTAGGTACCTACCCGTCTTCATTAATTATGTTAATGAGTGTGCAATTTCCCTTCTCTCTGGCTTTGTTCTTATCATTGTTTTTCATCCCTGGTACAGTTGCTGTTGGAGTTCTGACTTTCCTGATCAGTTTTTGGCTCCTTTCTCTTGGCAACAGAACGATCTCCTGACCTCAGGCATGGTTTGCACTGATCTAGCAAGGGGTAGGGAGGGGGAAGTCTTTACATTTCTGACTGCTCAGTGCATCTAACCTCCTCTACTCCCAGGGACTCCACGATGTCATTTCTACTATTCTCCAGGTGCTATCAGAAAATCAGGATGTTATGAGCGTCTGGCTTCACCCTAAACAGCACTGTCCTTTACCTGCTTTGTGTAAGTCAAGGGGTACAGTGAAGAGAAAAACATGGATATCAAAACAGAATAAATACCTGGAACAGTTTCATTATCACAGAGTCAAAATGTAAAATATAAATCTAGTTGCTCAGTTTTCCATTGTGAAGGGTCACTTCACCATACAATCTTTAGAAATTAAAACCAAGACTCTGAATTAATTATCCTTTCACTGTGTTGGGTTTTCTTTCCTTTCTCGTTCAACATTAACTGCCTCTGAAATTATGTTAAAGCAATGATCTCTATCGTAATGTCCTTCAGCTGGCCCTGAAAGCAATTTCCTATGAAAACCTCCTTTTTTTTCCCTAGGAAACATCTCAACCTTCTTAACCTCATCATTTTTATGTCATTTTGTTTTGTTTTGTTTATACTTAGAGGATATTACAATTTTATGTGGCTTCACTTATCTGTGACTTAGACTAAAGTCGTGTTTTGCAACAAATAGAATGATTTAAAAGTATTTTGCTCCCTCAGGAAGGCCGTTAATGTACATGGGAAATTGTGTGGCAGCAAAATGAGATACTCTCCGTGGTACAGAGTTTATCTAGGGTTGCCCATATAAAACAGGCCTCATTTAGCATTAAATCTCATTTTATGTGATCAGGGTTTATTTTCCAATGGGCTACTCAGGATTCATGTGGTAAGACTGCTTTTTACTGAGCATCCTGAGAAGGCTGTCTCTATCTCTCTCCACTCAAGTTGCTTACACCTCAATTTCACACTTTAATTTGCTAAGTTTTGGCCCAATTAGCACTGAATATATTGTGTGCTGCCAGTACATATTTATTAAATAAAAACAATGAACAACACATGTCAAAGTGCTTCAGAAAATTATAAAGTAATAAGTACACATTATTAATGTCTTCAGGTGATTTGCCTGGTTATCATTAAACACGCTGAAAAAATCATTGTCTGATGTCATATTGCTTCACATGAATAATCAAGGATATCTTTAGGACTGTGGGGCACTTAAGAGTTCATATTATGAGTCATTTTTAGCATCTTTCCCCAGAAAGGATGGTGTGTGTTTGTGTACGTGCATAACTACATAAAGTAACAAAAATTATGAGCAACATGAAAACTATTCCTAGTTAATGTAAAGAATTTCATAATTATTCCTAAAAACTCAAGATTGATTGGTATATAATGTTGTATTTTAGGGGAAATCCAGCTGGAAAATCTGATCCCTTTTATTTCTAATATTTTAGAGTTTATCAATTTTATTGATGTCATGTTCAAGATTACTACTTGAACAATATTTTAAGTAGATATTAGTTTTAATAACATTAAAATCATTCTCCTTTCTTAAAAAAATTTTTTTATTCTGTGAAGAAAACAACTAACAGGTGAGGATATCTATATATTTAAGATCTATAGATTAAGATCTATATATTTAGGTTGCTGCTACTGCTAAGTTGCTTCAGTCATGTCCCACCAGGCTCCTCTGTCCCTGGGATTCTCCAGGCAAGTGGGTAGCCATTGCCTTCTCCAATATATTTAAGTTGGTGCAAATGTATTTCTGGTTTCAGACCATGAATTTTAAATCATTATAACTAGGCTCAAATATATCTTTATTAATCAAAATAGGAACCATTGCAATCAACACATTTTTGCCAATGAGAAATAAGTTTGTTTATTCCTGCAGCATAAAAATCTGTGCTTCAGGGTTTGATGAACTCTTGGAAAGCATTTTCTGCATTCTGCTGGTTGTGGAAGTGTTTTTTTTCCCTGTAAAAAGTTTTTGAGATTCTTGAAGAAGTGGTAGTTGGTTGTCAAGAGGTCAGGTGAATATGGCAGAATAGACAAAACTTTGTAACCCAATTCGTAAGTGTTGAATGTGCCATGTGTGGTTGGGCATTATCATGGAAAAGAATTGACATCTTTCTGTTGACCAATGCCGTCTGCAGGTACTGAAGTTTTTGGTACATCTCATTGATTTGCTGAGCATACTTCTCAGATGTAATGGTTTCACTGGGATTCTGCAAGCTGTAGTGGATCAGACGGGCAGCAGACAACCAACCAATGACCATAACCTTTTTTTTTTGGGTGCAAGTTTGGCTTCAGGAAGTGCTTTGGAGCTTCTTCTAGTCCAGTCACTGAGCTGGTCATCACCACTTGTTGTATAAAATCCACTTTTCATTGCATGTCACAATCATGTTGAGAAATGGTTCATTGTGTAGAATAAGGGAAGACACTTCAAAATATTTTTTTTTTTTAATTTTCAGTCAGCTCATGAGGCACTCACTTATCAAGCTTTTTCACCTTTCCAATTTGCTTCAAATGCTAAATGACCATAGAATGGTCAATGATGAGTTCTTCAGGAACTTCTCATGTAGTTGTAAGAGGATCAGCTTCAATGATTGCTCTCAGTTGGACATTGTCAACTTCTGATGGTCAGTATGCTCCTTGTCTGCGAGTCTCCTGTCTCCTTTGCAAAACTTCTTGAACCACCACTGCACTGTACATTCATTAGCAGTTCCAGGGCCAAATGTGTTGTTGATGTTGCAAGTTGTCTCTGGTGCTTTATGACCCATTTTAACTGGAAAAAGAAAATTGCTGGAATTTGCTTTTGTCTAACATGAATTCTCTAGTCTAAAATAAATATAAAATACAAAGCAAGTAATATATCACTAGCAAAAAAAAAAAAAAAACCATAAACTGAGAAATGTGCATTAAAATCATGTACAACATAACCACTTTATTTAAAAATGCATTCCAATATCAAAGGCAAATTTCAACAGTGCAAAAACCGCAATTACTTTTGCACCAACCTAATACTATTACCTCAAATCCATCCATCAGTTTTGGAATGGCCACTCCTCAATATTTCTGCTAATTTTCAGAGGCTTATTTTTTATATTAAGTTGAGGGAACGCTTTGCTTTTCTTGAGTTTGGCCAACTTCCTCAAGTGACAGAAAATGTGAGTTAGTAGACACTTGAAATGGAAGGGTTTACATTGCAGGAATGCCTGCCATTTAAAGTGGAATAGGAAGGATTCTCAAAATAGCATTCTTAAAAACATAAAAACTTCCTCTGTCATTTTCTCAATTGATCCTCTCACCTCCTGTAAAATTGCTCAGCCTCTTCTCTCTCTTCTTTTTTCTCTATTTTATTTCCCTTCAATTTGGGGTGGGAGGGGTAAGTGGAGATTCCCACCAAGATTTGATTTAGGCAGAGAAATTCAGTGTTGTCCAGCCTCTATGGCAAAACTGAGATCTGAGATTCACTTCACATGGAGGAACTGAGCTGAAGCTATGAATGCGTAACTTGCAAGAGCCCCTTCTGGTTGAATTACATTCTTAGACTAAGGCTGTCATGCTCTTTAGTTCTCTACAAAGAGGGGTGGAAAGGCAGTTTAATTTTCCAGCTACCCAGGTACCTAAGCAAATGAGTATAAGATATTTTTAATTTCCTGGTGTTTCTTTTAAGAATCTTATGATTGACTTGGAATATATCGATTCAATGGACATAAGTTTGAGCAACCTCCCAGAGATAGTGGAGCACATGGAAGCCTGATATGCTACAGTACACAGGGTTGCAAAGAGTCAGACACGACTCAGCAACTGAACGACAATATTATTTATCAGTGTTCCTTGAAAAATATGTGAACAATCTTACACAGATTAAAGAACAGAGGCTCTTTCTGTACTCTGCACAGGTCTACCTCCTTCCATTTTTGCCTTCTGAAGCTTACTCTCCATCAAGAAGCTAGAGTCTTTTTTTTTTCAAGTATAAAGCGGAACATATCACTATTTTGCTCAAATCCTCCAAGAGCTGGCTTCCCATCACAGAGTATAATCATACATCCATACATGTCCTTGCAAGCCCTGCATGCTGATTTCCCACTCCCCCATCTTCTTCTCTCACACACTCTCTCTTCAGCCCCTCTACCTTTCTTCATTCAACTTCTTGTTCTTTGTTATTGCTCAGTAGCCAAGTCATGTCCAGCTCTTTGTGACCCCATGGACAGCAGCAAATTGGGCTTCCCTGCCTTTCACTATCTCCCAGAGTTTGCTCAAACTCATGTCCATTGAGTTGGTGATGCCATCCAACCATCTCGTCCTTGTTCTTACCAAGCTCATTTCTGTCTCAGGACCTGGGAATGTGCTCTTTCTTGTGCCTGGAATCCTTACCCCTTCAGAGAGACTTTCAATGACCACCTCAACTATAAATCTTTTTAACTGTTTTTGTGTCATTCTGTTTTATTTTCTTCCCAGCACATGATATATATACACATGTATATACATAGATATATATCATATCTATCTATATATCATATCTATATATGATATATATCATGTATATATATTTGATACTTCACTGAGAGCATCTCTCTAGATGTCCCCTTGTTTATTTTCTATTTTCTCATTTGAATATAAAGTAGGGAACTTTCTCTTCTATTTCTCCAACACCCAGAATGGGCTTTTAATAAATTATAACATAATATTATACAGGGCTCTTTTGGTTTCAGTTGCAGCAGAAGCCTCAGGACTTCAGAATAACACTAGGCACAGCATCCTAGTGTGCATCATAGCAGCTCTTCTGGACATGATACACTGCTATTGTGAAACTGGTTGCACAATAGTCCTTTGGTATGTGCCATGCTAAGTCGCTCAGTTGTGTCTGACTCTTTGCAACCCTATGGACTGTAGCCCACCAGGCTTCTCTGTCCATGGGATTCTCCAGGCAAGAATATTGAAGTGGGTTGCCATGCTCTCCTCCAGGGGATCTCCCTGATCCAGGGATCAAACTTGCATCTCTTATGTCTCCTGCATTGCCAGACAGGTTCTTTACCACTAGCACCACCTGGGAATGCTTTGGTATGCATGGGGAATTGATACTAGGACACTCCACCCCCCATGGATACCAAACTCTTCTTATACAATGACACAGTATTGTCATTTACCCTCTACATCTGCACTTCTGCATCTGCAGATTCAACCAATGAGAACCTGTGAGTATGAAGGGCCGATTATACTGACATTAGCTAATCATACCTAGACAGCATATTAAAAAGCAGAGACATTAGTTTGCCAACAAAGGTCCATCTAGTCAAATCTATGTTTTTTCCAGTAGTCATGTATGGATGTGAGAGTTGGACTATAAAGAAAGCTGAGTGCCGAAGAATTGATGCTTTTGAACTGTGGTGTTGGAGAAGACTCTTGAGAGTCCCTTGGACAGCAAGATCAAACCAGTCCATCCTAAAGGAAATCAGTCCTGAATATTCATTGGAAAGGACTGATGCCAAAGCTGAAACTCTAATACATTGGATACCTCCAATACCTGATGCTGGGAAAGATTGAAGGTAGGAGGAGAAGGGGATGACAGAGGATGAGATGGTTGGTTGGCATCACTGGCTCAATGGACATGAGTTTGAGTAAACCGCAGGAGTTGGTGATGGACGAGGAGGCCTGGCATGCTGCAGTCCATGGGGTCGCAAAGAGATGGACATGACTGAGCAACTGAAATGAACTGAACTGAATGTGAGGGTAAGGCTGAAGCATTCAGATTGGCAATGAGAGACTTGGGTAGAGGCCAGACCCCAGAGCTCTAGGCATAGGAGTGAGACACCCTGGAAAGACAGCGGGTACAGGGGCAGGGCAAAGTACTGTAACAAAATTATTCAAAATAGTACTCATTTGAATCTTTAAAAGTAACAGAAAAAAATAGAAATGTGTATGGCTAGTTCTAGCCTTAAACACACGGCATCTGCTTAAAACTAAGGGGGAATATGTCTTAACTGAAGTAGTAGAAGGTAAATGTTCCCATAATTCAAAGGAGTTTTGAATTATGATAAATTCAGAAATGTAATATCTGGACAGTGCACAATGATGTGATATTTGAGATGAGATATTGAATTATCTACAATACATCCTTTCCTTTATGGTCTCCTCTGTAATCTGTGATTGCTTCAAAATGTCATTCTGATCATACAAACTGCTTTCCTGCTTTAGACCTTCAAACCTTGGTTGAATGGCTTCTTTTCATCCTGAAGATAACAGTGAAAAATAGTGAACATGGTTCTATGCTTTCTGATTTCTTTCTGTTTGGTTTTAAGTTAATTTTTATTGGCATATAGTTGCTTTATAGTGTTGTGTTAGTTTCTACTCTGAACGAATGAATAATCATTAGAAAGAATCAGCTATGCATATACATATGTCCCCTCCCTTTTGGACTTTCTTCCCATTCAGGTCACCAGAGTGCATTAATTAGAGTTCCCTATATAATATGGCATTTTAAACGAAGCAACTGACAAAGGATTAATCTGCAAAATACACAAGCAGCTCATGCAGCTCAATATTAAAAAAACAAACATCCTAATCAAAAATTGGGAGGAAGACCTAAGTAGACATCGCTCCAAAGAAGACACGCAGATGGCCAACAAATACATGAAAAGATGCTCAACATTGCTCATCATTAGAAAAATGAAAATCTGATTTCTTTCTAAATCATCCTGCCTCATCTTTTCCCACTCTTCCTGGCTCTCTATTTGTAATTCCCAACTCTCCATCCTCAAAGATAGCCTTAGTTTTTATTACTTCTGGGGCACACTTGTCCACTGTCTACAAGATTCTTCTTTCCTCCTCTCTTTGTGTCTTTATCCTTCAAAGTTTCTGCTTCTTTCAATTTTCCCCTGAAACCCTAGACCAAAGCTCACACACATTCAAAATGCCTGTCCCACTTGTTACCCATTTACTTAAAGTGGTTATTTTTTTTCTCCACCAGAATGTGGGCTTAACTTATTCCTTACTAATTATTCCTAACTTACTTATTCCTTAACTTATTCCCTACTAATCTGAATATTGCTTATCCCTCATTTGTTGCTCATGTTGGCATTAGAATGTCAACATATTTTTGTTCTTTGCCTCTAGTGATCTTTCAATACTTTCAGTATGACAGCAGAAAGTATTACAGGAACTAAATCTAGGTTAACTTTGGGGCTTATGCCAGATAGATCAGGTAAATACTCCGGAGGCAACAAAAACCTGCTCATATACTTCTCAGCCTTGTGTGAAGTTTATCATCTGGCAAGAATCTTCCAAGAATTTATCCCCTGGCATTTTTCCTTTTATGAGCAAAATCTCAAGTAAAATACAAAGCTACAAAATGAGGACAAATGGAATTCCTCCAAAAACAAAACCACTCATGTGATGACAAGATCTAAATAATTTGGGCAGGCAAAGATCTAATGTAGAAAGTTGTAGGTTTGGCATATATATATACCACCATGTATAAAGTAGATAGCTAGTGAGAAGCTGCTGCATAGCACAAGGAGCTCAGCTCAGGGCTCTGTGATGACCTACAGGGGTGTGATGCATGGGTGGGAGGGAAGTTCAAGAGGGAGAGGGTATATGTATACATATAGCTGATTCACCTCATGGTGCAGCAGAAACTAACACAATATTGTGAAGTAATTACACTCCAATAAAAACATAAACTCTGATAGACAGAGTGCCTGAAGAAGTATGGATGGAGGTTCGTGACATTGTACTGGAGACAGGGATCAAGACCATCCCCAAGAAAAAGAAATGCAAAAAAGCAAAATGGCTGTCTGAGGCGGCCTTACAAATAGCTGGGAAAAGAAGAGAAGTGAAAAGCCAAGGAGAAAAGGAAAGATATACCCATTTGAATGCTGAGTTCCAAAGAATAGCAAAGACACACAAGAAAGACTTCCTCAGTGATCAGGGCAAAGAAATAGAGGAAAACAATAGAATGGGAAACACTAGAGATCTCTTCAAGAAAATTAGAGATAGCAAGGGAATATTTCATGCAAAGATGGGCACAATAAAGGATGGAAATTATATGGATCTAACAGAAGCAGAAGATATTAAGAAGAGGTGGCAAGAATACACAGAAGAACTGTACAAAAAAGATCTTCATGACCCATATAATCACGATGGTGTAATCACTTACCTAGAACCAGACATCTTAGAATGTGAAGTCAAGTGGGCCTTAGAAAGCATCACTACGAACAAAGCTAGTGGAGGTGATGGAATTCCAGTTGAGCTATTTCAAATCCTGAAAGATGGTGCTGTGAAAGTGCTGCACTCAATATTCCAGCAAATTTGGAAAGCTCAGCAGTGGCCACAGGACTGGAAAAGGTCAGTTTTCACTCAGTTCCAAAGAAAGGCAATGCCAAAGAATGCTCAAACTACCACACAATTGCACTCATCTCACACACTTGTAAAGTAATGCTCAAAACTCTCCAAGACAGGCTTCAACAGTATGTGAATGGTGAACTTCCAGACATTTAAGCTGGTTTTAGAAAAGGCTGAGGAGCCAGAGATCAAATTGCCAACATCTGTTGGATCATCAAAAAAGCAAGAGAGTTCCAGAAAAATATTGGCTACTGCTTTATTGACTATGCCAAAGCCTTTGACTGTGTGGATCACAACAAACTGTGGAAAATTCTTCAAGAGATGGGAATACCAGACCACCTGACAGATTTCTTGAGAAATCTGTTTTGCAGATCAGGAAGCAACAGTTAGAACTGGACAAGGAACAACCGACTGGGTCCAAATCGGGAAAGGAATACATCAAGGCTGTATACTGTCATCCTGCTTATTTAACTTATATGCAGAGTACAATCATGAGAAATGCTGGACTGGATAAAGCACAAACTGGAATGAATCAAGATTGTCGAGAGAAATATCAAACCTTAGATATGCAGAAGACACCACCATTATAGCAGAAAGCAAAGAAGAACTAAAGGCCCTCTTGATGAAAGTGAAAGAGGAGAGTGAAAAAGTTGGCTTAAAACTCAACATTCAGGAAACCAAGATCATGACATCTGGTCCCATCACTTCATGGGAAATAGATGGGGAAAAGAGTGGAAACAGTGACAGACTTTATTTTTTTGGGCTCCAAAATCACTGCACATGGTGATTGAAGCCATGAAATTAAAAGACACTTACTCCTTGGAAGAAAAGTTATGACCAACCTAGACAGCATATTAAAAAGCAGAGACATTACTTTGCCAACAAAGGTCCGTCTAGTCAAAGCTATGGTTTTTCCAACAGTCATGTATGGATATGAGAGATGGACTCCAAAGAAAGCTGAGCGCCGAAGAATTGATGCTTTTGAACTCTGGTGTTGGAGAAGACTCTTGAGAGTCCCTTGGACTGCAAGGAGATCCAACCAGTCCATCCTTAAGCAAATCAGTCCTGAATATTCATTGGAAGGACTGATACTGAAACTGAAACTCTAATACTTTGGCCACCTGATTCTAAGAACTGACTCATTGGAAAAGACCCTGATGCTGGGAAAGGTTGAAGACGGGAGGAGAAGGGGATGACAGAAGATGAGATGGTTGGATGGCATCACCAACTCAATGGACCTGAGTCTGAGTAAACTCCGGGAGTTGGTGATGGACAGGGAGGCCTGGAGTGCTGTATTCCACGGGGTGCAAAGAGTTGAACGTGACTGAGCAAATGAACTGAACTAAACTGGACTGAAAAAACAAAATGTAAAAAAAAAAAAAAAAAAATTAAAGTTAATATATATTTTCTTATGGTGTCAGAAGGAAAATATTTACAAAAGGAAAAATATAAACTTCATGGTATGTTGAATAACAGCCTCCCAAGGTGTCCATGGGAATGGCTATCCACTCCAGTATTCTTGCCTGGAGAATCCCACAGACAGAGGAGCCTGGTGGGCTACAGTCCAAGGGGTCGTAAGAAGTAGAACAGGACTGAGCACCGAAGCACACAGCACAAGGTGTCCATGGCCAATCCCAGAACCCGTGATTGTTACCTTATATGGCAAAAGGAACTCTGAAGATGTGACTATGTTAAGGATTTTGAGATGACCAAGTTATCTGGATATCCAGGTGAGTCCGATGTAATCACAGTAGTCCTTTTAAAAAAGAAGAAGGAGACTAGAGACAAGAGGTGATGACTGAAGCAGAGGCTGAAGTGATACACTTTGAAAATGAAAGAAGGGTGCACCATCCAAGGAATACAGGTAGCCACTCGAAGCTGAAAAGGGCAAGGAAACAGCCTCCAAAAGGAACTAACCCCAATCAAACCTTAATTTTTTAGTTCAATGAATCTGATTTTGGACTTTTGACCTCCAGACCAGTCAGAGAATAAGTCTGTGTTAAGACACTAAGTTTGTGGTAATTTGGGACAGCAGCATTAGAAAACTAATATAAGCCTTCTCTTCTCAATTGAATTGATACTAAAAGTGTCTTTTTCAAAGTTAGAAGTTATAAACATATGCAGACCTTGGGTTGAGAATTATTGGACTGATTTTTAAAGAGGTTGAGGGAAATATTTTTAAAAGCAGAGTCAGGGGCTTCCCTGGTACCTCAGTGGTGAAGAACCTGCCTGCTAATGCAGGAGACCCAGGTTCTGTCCCTGGTCCAGGAAGTTCCTGTATGCCGAGAAGCAAATAAGCCCACACACCACAACTGAGACTGTGTTCTACAGCCTGGGCACCGCAACTAATGAGCCCATGTACCCCGACTACTGAAGTCCGCGTGCTCTAGAGCCCATGCTCCAGAACAGGAGAAGCTGCAACTAAAGAAAAGCCTGTGCAGCAACCAAGACCCAGCACAGCCAAAAATAAATGAACAAAAATCAGAGTCATCCCTTCCATTTTATCCATGAAGAAATATTTCGAGGAGTATACTATTGTTCTTCCACCAGATCAATAGATTCAGTGGTTCTGAAATCACTCACGAATTGGCCTTTATCATTTTGAATGAGAATTTAAAAAACCATGGCTACCACTACAGCATTTTAGTGCTTTCTGAGAATGACAGGAATACAGAGACACTGAGTATTTTCAATGCCAACATAATTTTCTTTTGTTTTTACTGCTGTGTCCTACTATTTTTCGTATCAGAAAAAGTACATTGACTATTCCAAGTCATCACTTAATCTTGATATCCTTTATAAAGATTATTCTAAATCTTTTTAAATTTTCTATAATATCCAGCACCCTCGGAAGAGACCCAAGACTTTAATTGCAGAAGCCCTGGAACTTTCTCCCATTTTTTTAAACATTAAGAATTTATTGAAGATTTTTCACACTTGAACATATTGTTTAAAATATAATCTTTCTTTCCATGTGACAGCCTCACACAAACAAAGTATTTAAAGAAGATGAAGGTCTGTCATTGCTCTGTTTAATTAACAAGAGACTTTTAGAATTAGAGAATGTTAAAAAAAGAATGCAGAAGAAAACTTAGTGTGATAATGATAATCGTTTCATTTCACATCAGAATTTCAACTCGTAAAAATTCTATTTACAGGTGTCATCTGCTCGAACTAGTCAATCTTCTTTCATAATGTGAGCTTTTCTTTCCCTAGTTACTTATACAAATCAGATGGTGGAGTACAAAATCATGCGGAGAGGTTTAGATTTGCTTCTAATTTAGCACATGATGTAACAACTTCCTTTTTCTATCATCTATGACTTTGAAAGCTCCCAGATCCTTTGTTTTGCATCTAAATTATTTAAAATTGCCTTTCCTTTTAGTACATAAAGGCAATGCATATCTTTTTAATAGTCTACATTCTTGAAAATTAACTCAAGGTTTCTAACCAAACTACTTCGATGCACATTTCAGTAACTTTTCAATTTATTTTGGATTACCCAGTGACACTTATGATCTTGAAAATACAATTCACCTAAGATACAAATAATTTTACAGTAATTAGGAGACAATGTTAAGGGTTTGTACATGCTGTGCTAACTTGCTTCAGTCATGTCTGATGCTTTGCGACCCTATGGACCATAGCCTGCCAGGCTCCTCTGTCCATGGGGTTCTCCAGCCAAGAATACTGGAGTGGATTGTCATTTCTTTCTCCAGCAATCAAACCCTCATTCCATATTTCCTGCATTAGGCAGCCTGGTTCTTTACCAGTTTTCTTTTACTATAAGACAGTGGTGACGTTGTAAAAGGTTAGCAATTTTAACACAGCACATATACTCAGCTGTGTTCACATTATTCAATAAAATGTTTTCCAATGAATACTTGTTGTGGGACGCACAAGCACAGTTATCATCAATTAAGATGTTTTTTTCCAATTTTGACTAAGCAAAGAAGAAATTAACTTTCTGCAGGGTATGAAGTAGCTCAATCATTACAACTGTAGCATAAATATCTCCTAACGATTTCTGTTTATATTTATATATGCCTTTGAGACACTTGTTAAGACTGTAAAGTCTAAGTGAAACACATGAATATATTTTCCAATATTTTACACAACTTTTGAGAGATTTCAGGAGATATAAAGTTTATTATCAGTTGTGTCTTTGACAAAGCATAGTTAAAAGAAATTTACTGAGAAATTACTCTATCATAGCTAATTACCAGATTTTGTACTATATAGTTCAATGCCTTTTTTATAATGAAATGGCAGTTTACAGAGCTAATATTATCACATTCTACAAATGAAGCCAGTTATTAAAATATGATATACATAAATACTAAAACATTAAATAAGATGTATATTCATAAAAATGTCAGAGTTGGAAGGAAATTTAGGTATTTCCAGTTCATCCATTTTCACTCTGTGGTTGAGAAGCTAATCTGTTCAATTTCATCAAGCTACTTGTGGCTAGATCTAGGTCCAGAACCTCCATCATCTGATTCTTAAGCCAAGACAATTTGTAGTACATTTGGGCTCCCCCGATGGATCAGTGGTAAAGGATCCACCTGCAAAGAATGAGGATAGGAAATGTGGGTTTGATCTCTGGATCGGAAAGATTTCCTGGATGAGGAAATGGTAAACCTCCCTGGTATTCTTCCCTTGAAAAATCCAATGGACAGAGAAACCTGGAGGGCTAGAGTCAGACACGACTGAGCAACTGAGCATGCATGCACTCTGAGTCAATCTCCACCTCTCTCCATGTCTCTCTTCCTCCCCTGCTTCATGCACACACACACACTTTACCTCAATATAGTTCTTGCAAAGCAATCTGAACAAGCACATTTTAATATAAATTTGCATATTATACTCTGTACTTTCTTATCAGCATTTTCTTTTGGCAGAAGAGTCCCAAAATAAAATGCATAAAAAAAACCCAGCACAGAGCTTGCTACACTATGAGAAAGAAGTTTTTCTATCTTTTGTCAAATTGACTGAATTAGATCCTGGTAAGAGTAGAAATATCCCCAAATTGAAGTGTTCTCTGAAATAAGCCATAGAAATTCACTTGGTAAAATATTAATCTAACTCTGAGCCTAGAGTACGTGGCCGCACTCACTTAATCACCTGCAAATAGACAACATGCTCCAGTCTCACCTGCTTGTTTCTTTACTTAAACATCCAAGAGATGAATCAGAGTTATTCGATGATTCTAGGATAGGTATTTCCTTTCATATTAAAATTATGTATTTTCTCCTGTGGAATACTAACATTTTTCCAGTAGCAACAGAGAAGTGATAAACTTCCTAAAGTAATGTGATGCTGAACAAAATCTAGTAAAAGTTAACCATAAGGCTTTGTGATAGAGGAAGTTATAATATTTACAATATTTGTAAATGTTACTCATTTATATTTTACCCTCTTAAAATTGAAAAATAATATATGTAAGCAGTTCAATTGAAAAAAAACACTTTAATAACCTTCTTGGCCACAATACAGGCTGTTTTAATTTTTAAAATAATCTAATTAAATGCCTCTGAGCAGTAAACAATGGTCAGTGATATCTAGATAATAAAGTTAAGTTCACAGAGACACCCAGATCTCGTATCCAGTAAGGATTTATTAGAAAAACAAATATTGAATAATTTATTATTTTAAATGGTTAGAATATAATTCAGGAAAAATATAAGCAAGTCATTTCCTTTCTAACAATTTAAAATGTAGAACGTTCAAACCTTATATATTTTTGCCAAAATAGTAATTATCCATAGATGACAGATGCTGCTCCCCACTTAATGGAGGGTCTCAAATTTTACTCTGCATCTCATTGGGAAGGAAATTTAAAAATTTAAAATAGAATTAACTTGGGGAAAGACATCAGTGCTGTAACTCTTAGCACCAAATGTTTCTTCTTGGAGCACCAAATGCTTTAAGGAAAACATTCCAAGTATCAAAGTTTTCAGATAGATAAATATTTATGGATCAAATCCATAAAGAACAGACATTGTTATGAAATATATATAGATGCCTTCAAAACTTTCTTTCCAGGCAGAGTAGACACATAAGTTAGGAGTCATTTCCCACTTAATTGTTTTTGCAACCTTATGCAACACAAATGGATTGTGGATAAAGACTTAAACTGGCTTATTCACAGAAAATAGATCTTGACTGACATTATGTCCAGAAAATTAAACAGGAACTGTTTCTCAATATAAAACACTATTAAACTTAAAGAAATGGCTTTATTTTAACCTTTTATATTCTTAATTGAAAGGCATAGAGGTTTTCAATTTTGTCCTTTTGTGAGAAAACAACACTCCTTAAGCAAATTATTCTCAATTTGCTAGTTAGCAAAATCAGAGAAAATCATTAACCTCAATCTAGTTTGTATCTTCAAGTGCAATAAAATTCCATCTGTCTTTGAACTTTATGAACAATACGTTTTTAGTCTGTATATAGACCACTGCCTCTTCCTCTTCACTGAAAGTTCTTCATAGTGATATTAGAACCAGAAATGCATTTTCCTTACACTCTACAGAAACCTACTTTGCCACGTAAGGGCAAAGGTGTACTTACGTTGCTCAGATAAAAAATAAAAGTGTCATAGAAATGCCATATGATACTAGACGAATTCAAAGGAACTACCAAAGAAGCAGACTTAGCTTCTGCATGTACCCTTGATGCTCTTCAATACCATTTAGGGGTGTGCACTGATCAGAAGGGCTTCCCTGATAGTTCAGTGGTAAAGAATCCACCTGCCAATGCAGGAAGAATGGGTTCAATCCCTGGGTCTGAAGATCCCCTGGAGAAGAAAATGACAACCCACTCAAGTATCCTGGCCTGGGAAATCCCGTAGACAGGGGACCCTGATGGACTACAGTCCATGGGGTCCCAAGAGTTGGACATGACTTAGTGACTAAACAACAACTGATCAGAAATGAAATGCCAAATTAAGAAAACAGCATCTGCCCCAGATGCAAATGTAGAACAATGGTCTACAAGAACTCGGTGGGGATGTATGTGGTTTCCAAGTTACACTTGCACACATGGATAATTACTACCAACACTATCATTTGTGAACATAACAGACATTTTGGAACTGGATACAATTCTGTCCCTGCAACTAGCCAAGACAATTCAATATGCAACCAAACAAGGCTTGAGTGTATGTGGGCTTAAAGAAAATGGTAGCCAAAGCACAGGTAAAATTTTATTTATGAATATGGAGACACATGACTTTGGATCCAGCCAGCCAGTGACATAAATAAACTCGAGCAAAAGATTCAAGCTAGAGGATATATATGTATATCTATATATAAAAATTTGTGTGTCTGAGTAAGGCTTCTTGGAACAGTGCCACAAATCTGAACACCAACCATCAGAATCACTCCCGTCCTTTGAAATTTCCATTAAGAGCACAATGGGGGTAATTATACTGGGATGCTCCAAATCGCTGTTTCCATCTTGTGCACTCACATGCCCGCCAAACATGAAATGTTCGCCTTCTCCCTTCCAACATGATGGTTGTTGAACTTATTTTTAGTGTCATTTGATAAGCCTTTGTGCTCGCAGAGAGACATCCCACTGACCCGGCCACTGGTCATTGTCTATACCAGTTCACATCAAAGCAGGCGCGCTTTGTCAGGTTTCCAGTCGAATATCCATTTCGCATCTGAAGTACAGTATCGAAAGTGACTAGATCATTTGAGCTTTTTCTTCAGCTGCTGCCTCCTTCCTCCCCCACAGTCTTTCCGCTCACGCTAACATAATTTGGCATCGTCGACGTGACACGATGGTGGTTTTTCTAAAAAAAAAAAAATTATAATACAGACATTTTCGATGTTTCGAGGTGGTCGGCCCTCCTGATATTTTCATTTATAATTTGATGAGAGGAGGTCTTTTTGTTTTTTCTCAACTGAATCACAACCAAGGTAGAGTGCCCCTCAAAAATCCAAGAAATATGCATATAGTAATAGGTCATTCAATGTCAAAAGGCATAAAAAAGATGAGCAAAATCTTCACAGGCTGCTGCTTGCTGTTGCCTTTAATTATATTAATTAAACTTTGAAATTTTCATGCAAAGAGAGTTGCTGGCTTGTGACGCTGAAGAGCCCTTGGAGACTTGGAGGAAGAAAAAAACCCTGAGCGGAAGCTTTGTGGTTACTGCTTCCTTTAAATTAAAAGCAAAACAAACTCCTAGGTATGTTTGCAGATATTAATGCTTTATGCACTACTAAGCCCTAAACATAGCAAGAGGGGTAAATCGACCCATCACAGGGACAAGTTCTCAAATCATGAGTCCATTAAACTCCACTCAAGATCTCTGGTGAGAGGCTGTCTTCCTGTGGAATAACGCACTATTAATTTTCTTCTTTTCCCAAGCGCATAATGAAAGGAAGGTGTCTTCAAAAACTAAAGGGCAAAATCTTGCTTGCTACCAATACCTTGAGGCATCCTGTCTACACTTTGTCATGCGTGTGCACTTTTCAGTGTTAGAATGACAAGATTTTCCAGTCAGAAGCTTCCCGGAAGGCACATTGTGGTAGGGGGACTTGGAAGGCTTCCGTGATCTGACATAGCTATAAGGCAATAGACTCCATTATTTGCTGAGCCTGGTGGGAGATTTCGCACTCTGCCTTTGGCTAACAATCTTGCCATGTAAACACACAAGTGCCATGTTTCCATGTAAAACACTCCTTTCTCCATTCAGGATCCACCACGGCCAATTGTTTTTTTTTTTTCCTCTCTATTTTGACATCATCCTCACACTTTTGTTTTCACTTTTTCCTCTTCTACACATTCAAGCAGACTTTCTTGTATAAACCACAGCATGTCCATTAATGTTCCTCTTTATTTTCAATGTCCTGAATCATGAGTTACCATTGAGTTTCATCAACTCCCATGTAGATGGCAGAACAAGTGTTTGAAAATGTTTGGTGCAAGCAAAGCAGAAGGCAGAGAAAACATTTCCTGACTGAGAGGAATAAAGCTGCTCTTCCAAAAACTTCTGAAATGCACTTTTTTCATTTGGTTGGAAATCGGCGTTCTGAACGTGTGCCATCTTCGTACCTCTTGGCCTTCTCGTTTTCCTTTTACTGAGATGGAACTCGAGAGAAGTTTATGCACCGGCCCTAGGAAAGAAACAAATACTTATTGAAATACTGAAATAATTATTTTTAAAACCTGAGAACACCTAGTTTTTCTACCATGATATAACAAACAATTACCCAAGGTAAGGTCAACATTAAGATGAAACATGGTCATAATTATTTCCCCCTGGGTCAAAGCATGACGGTTTATTCAGATCTTTACCATAGCAAGTTCATCTACACGATGGCATGATAGAATTAGAGTGGGAAAAAAAAAAAAAAACAACTATGAGAAATAGAACTTTGATATTGTTATTTAAAGAACAGTATTACTACCCTAGCAATAAAAATATAAAAGCCACAAACTCATATTTTCTATAATGAAATAAAAGTATCCCTTTATGCAAGCTGGTGTTTTTAAAGCTAATATAAAATTGGTGCTTCAAAAATGTATACATGAGGACTGTATAGAAGAGATTGAGAATAAGAAGTCAGGGAGAAAGGGAGAGATGCCATTTCTTTGTGATTCCATTTTATAATAGGCTTTCACAAGAGACTTATTAGCATTCCTGTCCACTACTCTCAACCATCTCTCACAAGTGCACACCACGGTTACATGGCCTCTACACGTAGTCACTCTATTTGCACTCCACATTTCCAAAGAGAGTCTGCCATTCTAGTTCCTTGGCACTTCAATAAAGCTTATAGAGAAACATTGTTTCATACGTAACTATAAATAATCCAAGAATTAGTTGAAAATAAATTTCCAGTTAGTAATAAAAGATCCCCTTCTTCCCCTCCTTGGTGTGACAGTGCTGATGTCTTGTACTGTCTAAATCATATCCAGATTCCTTAGTCCAAAGCTACCACACTGCTTTCTACTTTAGGGTTCAGATCATCATCTTATGGAGATTGTCCTATTTCTCTTAATATCTGCTCTCTAACTTCATATTTTAGACTGTCTTTTCATTTCCCTCTAAATGTTAAAAATACATTTATTTCAAGTGTACATCCTTTGTACATGGTATATTAAAAAGGAAACAAGATTTTGGTCTGTTTTCCTCTCAAAAATCACTGTACAACAAGTTGGCAATTTCAGAAATCAATGAAGAAATATTAAAGCAAGGTAGTTTACATTTGCTCTTGCCTATGGTTTTTCCTGTGGTCATGTATGGATGCGAGAGTTGGACTGTGAAGAAGACTGGGCACCGAAGAATTGATGCTTTTGAACTGTGGTGTTGGAGAAAACTCTTGAGAGTCCCTTGGACTGCAAGGAGATCCAACCAGTCCATTCTAAAGGAGATCAGTCCTGGGTGTTCTTTGGAAAGAATGATGCTAAAGCTGAAACTCCAGTACTTTGGCTACCTCATGCGAAGAGTTGACTCATTGGAAAAGACTCTGATGCTGGGGGGGTTTGGGGGCAGGAGAAAAAGGGGACAACAGAGGATGAGATGGCTGGATGGCATCACCAACTCGATGGATGTGCGTTTGAGTGAACTCCAGGAGATGGTGATAGACAGGGAGGCCTGGCGTGCTGCGATTCACGGGGTTGCAAAGAATCAGACATGACTGAGCGACTGAACTGAACTGAACTGAAGAGGCAAATATTCATCAAATTACCTGCCTTCTAAATAATTTTGGAAGTAACGTTATTACTACAATTGTCAATTTTATTCCTTACTTTGTGCCTAATGTCAACAGATAATATCTGTGCAAAAGGAAGTGGGAGAAAATCATGGAGAAGACTACTTTAGAATGAGATCAAAACTCCTTGATAATGAAATGATCACAGGTCATGTACTTAGACTATATTTTTGTTTTTTCTAGAACCTTCAAACAAGATTTTCAGAATGAATATTAAGGGAAAAGATGCTTTTCTCCAGATTAGCTACATTTGTCATCAAGTGCCAAGAAAAACATTTTAAATGTTATTTTCATGATATATCCCTTTTGAAAAAAATTTTTCCAGGGGGGTAGGAAGAAAAATGACATAATTTATAAATATTTGGGCAAAGCAGTAAATCAGTCCTTCTGAGCCATGACAGTATAAATAGTATAAATACATACAATGAGAAATAGATTTTAACCGTGCATATTAAAACAATGATGTATATTAAAAATATTACTTTCTGGCAGTTTTCCAAAACCAAACAAAAGGAAATATATGAGGAATGGCATTCAGAGAGCAAAGATACAAGTTAATGACATCTTTTCTTGTGTATTTATTGGACACAAAATGTAAAAGTTTTCTCTCTTCTATATCATTTTGAAAAAGAAGTTATCATGAATTTCTACTTTTATTTGCATTTCATCACTGCTGCTAAGTCACTTCAGTTGTGTCCGACTCTGCGAGACCCCATAGACGGCAGCCCACCAGGCTCCCCCGTCCCTGGGATTCTCCAGGCAAGAACACTGGAGTGGGTTGCCATTTCCTTCTCCAATGCATGAAAGTGAAAAGTGAAAGTGAAGTCGCTCAGTCGTGTCTGACCCTCAGCGACCCCATGGACTGCAGCCTTCCAGGCTCCTCCGTCCATGGGATTCTCCAGGCAAGAACACTGGAGTGGGTTGCCATTTCCTTCTCCAATGCATGAAAATGAAAAGTGAAAGTGAAGTCGCTCAGTCGTGTCTGACCCTCAGCGACCCCATGGACTGCAGCCTTCCAGGCTCCTCCGTCCATGGGATTTTCCAGGCAAGAGTATTGGAGTGGAGTGCCATTGCCTTCTCCAATTCCTAGATTTAAGTGTAAAGTTCTTTCTCTGACCATTTCTATTCTACAAATCAGATTAACCTTAGTGATGCTGACTCATTTATTTTAAGCAATTGAAGGGTTTAAACAGAGAAATTCACAGTACACTGGAATTTTCAAAATCATGTTATCATCTAAACTATTCCAGACTAAATTATTTTCTATTTCATTTGGTGTGGTTTAATTAAAGACCTAGAAACTAAAATGAAGAAAGCCATATTGATTTTCACCCTGAGGTCCTTACTCCAACTCTTCCCAACCTTGGGATTAAGTACTGATCATCAGTCTATTGATTTAAGTACCTCAAAACTCTGCTGAATACCATATATACCCTGGATTTTAGCACACACATTGATAAAAACAACCAAATACCTCCTCTACTTCTAATCATGGACTCAGTGTTTTTCACTTTTATCAAGATCTGATCACGTTTTAATTTATAGGAATTGAGAAGTTGGTAACTTAAAGGAGTTTTGTTCAGAAGTTACTTCCTCTGTTTAAGCCTTCCTCAGCTCACCCAGTCATGTGGCTCTTTCCCTGAAATTCCATCTCTATAATGGCCAAACCACATTGCACCATAATTGCTTGCTCCAAGACCAAAAGATAGTGCTCAAATCCTAGTGCTCCAAAGCTTGAATATGTATCCCAGTTCTGTTATTTATTAACTGTGGGATCATGAACAACTTATGATTTCTTCATCAATAAAATGGGGATTAAAAGTTGAATGTTTATATTATTAAGTCTGTTAATATATATCTGTAAAGCACTTAGAATAGTACCTGGCATATAGTAAACTCTCATTTAAAAAACAGTCACTATCCATCTCCTGTCTATGATGTTATTGCACAATGTCTAACACAGAACAGACATGTAATAAATACTTGCTTAGAAACAACTGGACAAATGGATGGTGTATTAAAAAAAGAATACCTCTACTTGGGGATGAGAAGACCTTGAAAATGGGAAGACAGAAAAAGTACGAATTTGAGAGAGAAAAAAAATGGACTACAAAGGAGAAAAATACAACAGTGTAAAGGAGAGAAGATAATATGGAAAAACATAGAATACAGTAGTTCTAAAAAGAAAAGACAGATAAAGAATAATCAAGAAAAAAAGAAACTATTGGCCAAAGGAAATTTTTATTTAGTATTCCATCAGTTATCTTACTCCCAGGGGATTATTTCATGCTAGCTACTACCATTCACTTACCAGAATGTTCTAAAATCAAGGCAACATACCCTGGTTGCAAGTGGCTGTAATTAAGAGTCTGTGGGCCTTCAAATACTACTCAATACTAAGATTACAAAACCTGTCAATATCATGCTAATTACATTTAAGGTCAAGAATATTTGGGCTGCCATTGATATCATGGCAAAGCAAGCACTCTAGGCCAGAACACTGCAGAGCAATTTTTGTTCACAGGAAATGGGATATGACAGGGCTTATAGGTCTGCTATATCCTCATGCTTACAATGCCTATACAATAAAGGTTTGTTACCAAGGTAACAAGGAAAGCAGTATAAAATAGCTTGAGCAAATGACTCATCACTGAATGGTTCGGAATGGAAAATACTAGTAGTAAACAGCGATTCTTTTCCTGAGACTATTTCACTTAGCGTGCATGTGCGTGTTCAGTCTCTCAGTCGTGCGCGACTGTTTGCAACTCTATAGACTGTAGCCTGGCAGGCTCCTCTGTTTGTGGAATTTTCCAGGCAAGAATACTGGAGTGGGTTGCCACTTCCACCTCCAGGGATCTTCCTGACCCAAGGATTGAACATGCATCTTCTGCATTGTGGGCAGATTCTTTACTGCTAAGCCACCAGGGAAGCCCCCCTATTTCACTGTAATTATAAACCATCAAGCTCTGAAAAATTTTTTAAAAGTTAGTTGAACTAATCTAAATATACAGAAATATACATAGATACATACTTTTAATACTTTATTCTCTAAATAGAGGTTAATACTAGTACCAGGGAAAGGACTATAGACTCTCTAAAATAAACCACTAAAATTGTAATATGCTAAAACAAATGAACACAAGGTTTCTGCTAGCAAGAGTTAAAACAGATGTGGCTTCCTGAGGCGGCTCAATGATAAAGAATCTGCCTGCCAATGCAAGAGACGCAAGAGATGCGAGTTTAATCCCTGGGTCAGGAAGATCCTCTGGAGTAGGAAATGGCAATCCACTCCAGTATTCTTGCCTGGAAAATTTCACGGACAGAGGAGCTACAATCCACGGGGCTGCAGAGTTGGACACAAATGAGCATGCTATATTATATTTATGCTATATTTTACAACATAATAAAAGAAGCTTGAATTCAGGTGATACAGTATTTAGAGAATAATATATAATAACATGTAATATTGTATTATGCATGCATGCTAAGTTGCTTCAGCTGTGCCTGACTTTGAGACTCTATGGACCCCACCAGGCTCCTCTCCAGACAAGAATATTGGAGTGGGTTGCCATGCCCTGTCCTTCTCCAGGGGATCGTCCTGACCCAGGGATTGAACCTGGGTCTCTTGCATTGTAGGCAGAAAAAAAAAACACATTAATTTTCTCTATATTTCCAAATTTTTATTGAATATTTAAAAAATAATTTTCCTGACTTAAAATCATGCTCTAATCATGCATCTAAATAATGGGTGAAATCAAAGTATACTGTTGTTGTGATGATTTAGGTAACACCGTATTATTTATTCAATTAGTCAATCACTACAACCAATCTGAATGTTGTACCATGCTTTTTAAATCACTAGTTCATAAGTTTCAACAGTAACAACATATAGTCAATATGAAACTGAATTAAAATAGTATCCTTAGGACTACATTTGTTTAAAAATGAACTATGAATATATTCTATTCTTTTGCCTTGGGAGTACAGAATTCTTTGGATGCAATGAAATAATTGTTAAATTTATTCATTTTGCATAAATTAGGAGCAAAACTACTTAAACATTTAAAAAAATTAAGGTTAGGTAGAACAAACAGAATAACTACTGACTTTAGATTATAGCCAAATACATTTAAAGTACATTAATTTCAAAACTATGATAATTCAGATAATTACTGGCCAGGTTATAATTTACCTTCTTAATATGCTAAACAATCAATGAGGCAAATAAACTATAAACAATATTGTTATTTGCATATTTACCAACTTAAAATAAGTTGTAGTATATTAGAAAGGCATTTATATATTAATAATTGAAACCATGGTATTATGATCTGGGAATGACATTTTATTTACCTAATAAAAATTATGGCTTAAAAGGAATAAAACTGCCTCACTTTGAACGTAAAACTGTTTTATGCAACTTTATATTGAGCACATTACCTAATTAGTGAGCTTCTGTGGCAAGAGAACTCACGCATTGCTAGTGAAAGCATAAATTGGCAAAAATTATATAGTAAGCCACATGTGTAATAAGTCTTTAAAAGCTTATATTCCTTGACTCAGTAATTTCATGTTGGGAATTCAGCCCAGTAAAGTATCTAGGCAAAGATTTCAAAATGTTTACCATTGCGTTTTTATAATATGAAAAATATAACAGTTAATTTATATTTCTATCAGAGGAAAATTAAATTATGATTCATCTATCATATATGTAGCCATTAAAATAGAAAAATTTAAAATATTTAAAGATGTAGGGAAATAATAAGTGAAAAAATTCCAATTTGCATATATATATATTTATTATTGGGCTTCCCTTGTAGCTCAGTCGGTAAAAATCTGCCTGCAGTGCAGGAGACCTGGGTTTGATCCCTGGGTTGGGAAGATCCCCTGGAGAAGGAAATGGCAACCCACTCCAGTATCCTTGTCTGGAAAATCTCATGGACAGAGGAGCTCGGTGGGCTGCAGTCCATGGGGTTGCAAAGAGTCGGGCATGACTGAGTGACTAACACTTACTTACTATATTTATTATTATGCAATGAGTATGTCTGGCGGGCTTCCCTAGTGGTTCAGATGGTAAAGAATCTGCCTGCAGTGCAGGAGACCCAGGTCAGGAAGATCCCCTGGAGAAGGGAACAGCTAACCAACTCCAGTATTCTTGCCTGGAGAATTCCATGGACAGAAGAGTCTGGAGGGCTCATATAGTCCATAGGGCCACAAAGAGTCAGACACAACTGAGCAACTAACAGTGTATGTCTAAAGAGCAAAAGACAAGACTAACAGACTATACCAAACATACTATGAGGAGTGGAACTGTATGATTTCTTACATTCTATTTTATATCTTTTCTGTATATTTATACATTTGATAGTTAAAAAAAACAGTTTTCAAAGAGTAAATTCAATCAGCAAAAATGTGATCCTTTCTAACGATCTATATTTATGTTTCTAAAAATCAGCCCAGGAACCCACTGACTGCTCTCAGGAATCACCATCATCTACTATCTATGCCAAAGTTCTTTAGCATTCATGTTCCCATAGGTCACCTCATTTACTTGCCTGAAGGTTGTCTTTTACAGTCAATACCCTGATGAACTCATGTGAGTGCAGTTCTACTCAAGAGGGACTGAGTATGGCAGAAGATGATGATTAATAAATTTTATAGTCCACAGTCAGTATTTTCATTTTTATGGTATATAATACTAAGAGTTTCCATAAAAGGCCTGTTCAAGCATTTGTCCAGGTCACAATCAGCAATCTAACTTCTTGAAATGTCTGTATGTATGTGCGTGTTCACACTCATGAGTGTGTACATGTGCACATATAGCCTACGTCAAACCCTATGCATACGGGAGTTGATCACCTTTAAATGAAAATATAAGATAAAACTTTCATACAACATCAAACTTTCCAATAACATGCATAGTATCCAGGGTATATGTAGGCATGTGTGCTCTGTCACGCAGTTGTGTCCAACTCTTTTGTGACCCCGGGGACTGTAGCTTGCCAGGCTCCTCTGTCTATGGGATTATCCAGGCAAGAACACTGGAGTGGGTTGCCATCTCCTCCTCCAGGGGATCTTCCTGACCCAGGGATCAAATCTATGTCTCCTGTGGTTCCTGCACTGGCAGGCAGATTCTTTATCACTGAGGCACAAAGAAGCAGGGTGTGTGTGTGTGTGTGTGTGTGTGTGTGTGTGTGTGTGTGTGTATCCACTCAGTCAATAACACAGAATATGTATACTTCAGGGACTCATCAATAATAATTTTGGAATCATTCCTCCCCAGATCTGTGGGCAAAACTATCTTTCAAAGTGAGGTTCTAAGTGAAATGCTAGCCACTGATTTCTCTAGGTCAGTCTGGTTTCTCATACTGTAGTCTATGATGTCCCATGGGTTCTAAAAGAGTCACTACCGCTGGAATAGTGCACAAGAATGGAGGAAACAGACACATACAAGCTCTCCTAATTCAAATCAAGAAGCTGTACTCTTATCTATGCTTTAAAATTACAATTCATATGAGATTTTGTTTTTGCTTAAACTAAAATTATAGTTTGATAACTATTATTCAAGCTATTCGTACCTATGTAAAACCAGATCACCAGTAAACTATCAATATATATGGACTTGGCGTCTTTACTTCTCTTTAGAAATACAATGCCTTCCTAAATATATTTATGACAACATTAAAGCATTATCCCTTCAACATTTGGTCATATCAAGACCCCATATAAACTTTGATCATATATAGAGAATTTCGCATTTTGGAAAATTGCTATTGAGGATGATGATATTAAGGGGTCAATTTTTGGAGTTCAGAGCTAGGTAGGAAAAAGCCTGTCATTTCTGGTAAGCTCATGCGTTTCCCTTGTATTATGTAATGCCAACTGTATAACTCAGCCTTTCTCTTTGCGCCTTGACTTCCAAAAGCTCAGACTTACATCATGTTCTAAGGCACTGCTATTCTTAGTGTACATTTTCTGGTATAGCTAACACTTTGGCCCATGATTATTTCTCTATTTTTATCCTTAAGTTTTTTAACACATTTTCCTCAATATTTCTTTACAAGTGGATTAGGTATAAGTAATTGTAAACTAATATATTTCTCTCTTAATTCTCAACTTTCTTAATTATGCAGACTCCACACTCCTCTAAACCTTTAAAACCCTCCAACAAATGTATTACACCCCAACCTCTATCTTACACAAAAGATCAAATCTTGTCTAATTCCCTTCTTTGTTGCCTTTTCTTATTCTGGTATGACTTATTGAAGTACCATGGAGATGGCTGATGTCAATTTAATCTTAACTAATATGAATTTGAAGCTTAAACATGCAAACATGTTGAAACTATACTATTCCATAAAATTCCAAAAATTCTTCTACAAAAATAAATCTCCTAGGTCTAAAGACTAAACGCTTAACTTCCTTTTCTTTGATTGCTAGAAAAAATAAGCACAATATGATGCTTTATAAACTTTAAACGTACTTATATGCCAATTCATCTCTTAGAGCTCAGGTCTGTGCAGAGGCTTTACTCTGTTACTCAATTTCCCTCAGTATAAGAAGGAACAGAATGTACCACGGATATATTACAAACCAGCATATCCCTTAACTCCATTTAGGTGATTTTCAGGAAACACCAAGTATCTATTAGAGTAAGAAGTTCATTGACATTTCATCGTTGGCAATACCTTCTCTTAGGTCACATAATAAGTAGGAGTAGAAAGTTGAGACTCAAAATAAAAATGTCCAGTGCCATTACTGTTCTTCAGCTAATGAAACCAGGAGATTAAAATTAGATAACAGTAGGAACCAATATATTTACTGTTGGTTACTCCAGTACTCTTGCCTGGAAAATCCCCTGGATGGAGGAGCCTGGAAGGCTGCAGTCCATGGGGTCGCTGAGGGTCAGACACGACTGAGCGACTTCACTTTCACTTTTCACTTTCATGCATTGGAGAAGGAAATGGCAACCCACTCCAGTGTTCTTGCCTGGAGAATCCCAGGGACGGGGGAGCCTGGTGGGCTGCCGTCTATGGGGTCGCACAGAGTCGGACACGACTGAAGTGACTTAGCAGCAAGTACATAGACCCCAACTCTGTTGCAATATTTGAAAATTGATTTTGCCAATCGATTGTTACTGTGACCAGAGTAGCATTAAGCAGAGCAAGTGCCACATTTCCCATCTCTTGAGCATTAAAATTCTGCTGGCATTAACACCTGCAAGCTCCTTTACTAGCTATCTGCACAGGATATATTTCACTGTTATAACCGTTATAGTATTATGCTCACCTCATAAATATCCATTGACAAGCTGAAGCATACAACTGCACTTTAGTTTAGACTTTTCAAACACAGATAGCTGATTTATTTATATCTGCACTTCAAAAAAGACTTTACTAAACCTTCATGCTTTGTGCAACAGTGAACAGTGACTCAAATTTAAAATTGTGTACAAAGCAGAGATACACAAGGAAACAGACCCAAGACAACTGAAGAGGTCTAGGAAATCACAAAGGTCAGGAAAGAATGTGGGCTTGAGAACACAATAGGCTCTTTGAGTGAAAATTTCCTGTAGCAACAGGAGGTACAGAGTAAGGAAAGGGCACCTAGTATTCTCTCTCTGTCTAAATGTCAGAACTTCCTGAGAGCTTTATTTCATTTTTTTAGTAAAAGGGCAAGTTAGTGAAGCTTACATATCTTTTTTTTTTTAAATTTTATTTTATTTTTAAACTTTACATAATTGTATTAGTTTTGCCAAATATCAAAATGAATCCACCACAGGTATACATGTGTTCCCCATCCTGAACCCTCTTCCCTCCTCCCTCCCCATACCATCCCTCTGGGTCGTCCCAGTGCACCAGCCCCAAGCATCCAGTATCGTGCATCGAACCTGGACTGGCATCTCGTTTCATACATGATATTTTACATGTTTCAATGCCATTCTCCCAAATTTTCCCACCCTCTCCCTCTCCCATAGAGTCAATAAGACTGTTCTATACATCAGTGTCTCTTTTGCTGTCTCGTACACAGGGTTATTGTTACCATCTTTCTAAATTCTAATACTAATAGTATAATAAGACTACATTCAACTATCAGGTATATATACACACTATATATGTATATAAAAACATATACATATATACGCTATAGACACACATAATGAGAAAAATATATATACACATAGTTAAGTGTTAGTTGCTCAGTTGTGTCTGACTCTTTGCAACCCCATGAGTGTAGCCTGTCAGGCTCCTCTGTCCAAGGGATTCATTCTCCAGGCAAGAATACTGGTGGGGGTTGCCATTTCCTTCTCCAGTATATACATAAATGTATATGTATGAAATGTATACATAATTATACATGTAAATATAGTATTTATATATTATGATATATACTATATATGTAAGAATCTGTGTTATCCTCTTTAAAATCTGTGTTATCCTGCTTTAAAAAAAACTGAAATATACTGAGCCAAAATATAAGTTCCAAATACTTTTGTTCTAACAGAAGCCCAACCTATACCATATGTTCCATTTATAGTGGAGACAACACACTATATAGAGATTCAGTTAACGTCATGAAGGGAAGTATTGAGTTTGCCTGATGAATTCACCTTTCAATTTTTTTCTCTTTATTCTGTTATGGCACCTGCAAACTTTTAGTGACTCTACATGTACTGGTAACATTTACTTTTGCAAATACCTATGTATCTTTATTTTTCTGAGATTCAGGCATATAGCTGGCAGTTAATGAAACAACTAATTCATACCTCATAATAGTAAGACACGAAGCTAACATAGCCTTCACTAAATGCAAGGCAGAACCCTACCAAAAGCTGGGGACATAGCAGGAAACCTGAGAGAGATCCCTACAGAGTACATAACATTTTCCTTGAAAGCAAAGGAATCAAGTGAAAGCTAGGGAGAAAAACAGGAGGGGAGTGAAATAATTACCTTTTCAAAGACACACAGGGCTTTCCCTAAGAAAAAGGAAGCAGCCCTTGAAGGTTTGGGGAATGGGAAAAGGAAGGGGAAAAACAGCCCTGAGGGACTCAGGACATTCTTGATCTACATGGCAATAACCTGTTGAAACCTGGAAGAGGAGAACTGAGAAAGATCCCTCCAGGATTCATGGGGCCTTCTGACAGTGCAGGGAATATGGCCAATCAAAGGATGTAGAGCAAGGAATCAATATGGAAATGGGTCTTTCAGTACAGAAAGTGATAATTGGTGGGGATAGGAGAGGTGTGGTCCTGGACGCTGGAGAGCAAAGAGAACTCCCCAAAAACTAGGAAGCTCACAGGTAGGTGGTAAAGGAGAGAGACAGAGATAGATATGAGATGGAGCTGGGGTGGGGTGGAAGGAGAGATCTACTAAAGGAAAATCCTTGAACCTGCCCTCAAATGTCTGGAAGCCAGTAGTACACTAAATCTAAGATGGCAACAAACTGAGACCAGCTCAACCTTAAATCAGCAACATGACAGAGGAACTGTATACACATTTCCAGAGGTAAATATTATCTAGGTTTTTTTTTTATTTTTTAATGACAGTGTCCAGCATAAAATCACAAATTATGGTATTCACAAGGAAGTAGGAGAATATGATCTGAAAATACAGGTCATATTTCCTGCAACAGAAAATACAGTTAATACAGGCAAATCTATGCTTAAGACACAAGGACTTTAAAATATGTACGATAAAATATTAATAAAATTTCTAGTGAGAAAGATGGATAGCATGCATAAAAATATGGTGAAATTCAGAATAAATATGCAAACTCTCAATGAGAGCAAAATGGAAAAACTAGAAATAACAAAGTAGTAGCAGATATAAAGAATGTTTTTGATTCATGTAAAAGTAGGCTAAAATAACAAGAAAAATGCATTGAACTTGAAGGTAAGAGAATATAAATTGTGCAAATTGAAAAAAAAGAGAAAAAAATAACTAAAGATAATCTGAGACCATTGGGACAATATCTAATGGTCTGTCACATGAGTAATTGGTGTCTCAGAAGAGAGGAGAAGAAATGGGGCAGAAAAATTTGAAACAAAAATAATGGCTAAGAATTTCCTAGACTTGATGAAAGGCATGAACCTACATATCAAAGAAACTTAGTGATCTTCAAGCCGGATAAATACATGGGAAACTTTACCAGAGAATATATAATGAAACTTACAAAAATCAAAGAATATCATAAGCGTATACCTCTCTGCCCCTCATCACTCCAGCCAAATATAGTCTATATAGAGAAAACATTTGTAAGCCCAACAACTAACATTTTATCAGAAACAATGGAAAATATAAGACAGCAGAATTCTCTCAAATGCTAAATGGGGAGGAAAAAAGTCAACCTCAGGAAGGTAAGCAAAATAAAGACATTTTAAGACAAGCAAAACCTGACATAATTTATCTACAACAGACTGCAAAAACCACAAGTGTTAAATGAAATTTCTTGAAACTGAAAGAAAAGACACTAGATGGAAGCCTGGATGTGCAGGAAGAAACAGAGAAAAACAGGAGTACATATGTGCATAAGTGTAAAATATAAATATATAAAAAATAAAAATTTTGTGACACTATTGATTACTTACAGCAAAAATAATAAGAACATATTATTGAATTCATAACATCTGTAAAAGTACAATATATGCTAATAAGAACATATAGAAATAGAAGTTAATAAATGAAAGTTAGGCCATGGTAATGTTTATATATGACTTTAAATTTGTATACAATTATTAGATTATAGATTAAGAAAAGTTGTCTCTAGAGCAACCACTGAAAAATAGCACAGAGGTATACCTTAATATTTTACATAAAATACTATATTAATCCAAAAGAGGTCAGAAAAAGAGAAACAGAGGAATAAAGAATGGATAGGACAAATACAAATAAAATGCAGTAGATGCAAGAACTGAAAATAAATGGAAACCAATGAACTGGATACATAATCACACTTACAAAACAACTATCTCAGGTGACTTAACACAGTATTTTCTTTGTGTATCTACTACAGAAAATAATTTAAGAATAAACAGACCAACAAAAAATGTTTTATTTCATTCATCAGTCTTAATTTTGCTAATGCTACTTTATTATTAATTTGTAGTTAATGTATATTATAGCACAGGGCAGATAAGTATTTAAATATTGGTAAGGCCAAGGTTTTTAATGTAAGAGAAAAGAGGTACAAGTATGAATTCACAAATACTTAGTAAGAGCCTTTAATTCCATAAACTCATGATTTTCTCAAAACTATTGATTTTCTAGTTCTACCTGCTGAAAACGCTTAGAAGCAATGAATACGCAAAACAACTAACACCCCCATATACAAACGTGCTTTATCTAAATAATATTATTTATTAAAAACATCTAAATCATCTTGGAATTGAATGATTTATTACAGTTTTGAAACAAAAATATAAAAGATGAGTATGGGACATATTTTGACAAAACTAAAGAAAATTTATCAAAGACTAATGTAGGCCTTATTGCCAAATTCAGACTTAAATTGAAGAAAGTTGGGAAAACCACTAGACCATTCAGGTATGACCTAAATCAAATCCCTTATGATTATACAGTGGAAGTGAGAAATAGATTTAAGGGCCTAGATCTGATAGATAGAGTGCCTGATGAGCTATGGAATGAGGTTTGTGACATTGTACAGGAGACAGGGATCAAGACCATCCCCATGGAAAAGAAATGCAAAAAAGCAAAACGGCTGTCTGGGGAGGCCTTATAAATAGCTGTGAAAAGAAGAGAAGCGAAAAGCAAAGGAGAAAAGGAAAGATATAAACATCTGAATGCAGAGTTTCAAAGAATAGCAAGAAGAGATAAGAAAGCCTTCTTGAGCGATCAACGCAAAGAAATAGAGGAAAACAACAGAACGGGAAAGACTAGCGATCTCTTCAAGAAAATCAGAGATACCAAAGGAACATTTCATGCAAAGCTGGGCTCGATAAAGGACAGAAATCGTATGGACCTAACAGAAGCAGAAGATATTAAGAAGAGATGGCAAGAATACACAGAACAACTGTACAAAAAAGATCTTCACGACCCAGATAATCACAATGGTGTGATCACTCACCTAGAGCCAGACATCCTGGAATGTGAAGTCAAGTGGGCCTTGGAAAGCATCACTGAACAAAGCTAGTGGAGGTGATAGAATTCCAGTTGAGCTATTCCAAATCCTGAAAGATGATGCTGTGAAAGTGCTGCACTCAATATGCCAGCAAATTTGGAAAACTCAGCAGTGGCCACAGGACTGGAAAAGGTCAGTTTTCATTCCAATCCCAAAGAAAGGCAATGCCAAAGAATGCTCAAACTACCGCACAATTGCACTCATCTCACACGCTAGTAAAGTAATGCTCAAAATTCTCCAAGCCAGGCTTTAGCAATATGTGAATGGCAAACTTCCTGATGTTCAAGCTGGTTTTAGAAAAGGCAGAGGAACGAGAGGTCAAATTGCCAACATCCGCTGGATCATGGAAAAAGCAAGAGAGTTCCAGAAAAACATCTATTTCTGCTTTATTGACTATGCCAAAGCCTTTGACTGTGTGGATCACAACAAATTGTGGAAAATTCTCAAAGAGATGGGAATACCAGACCACCTGATCTGCCTCTTGAGAAATTCGTATGCAGGTCAGGAAGCAACAGTTAGAACTGGACATGGAACAACAGACTGATTCCAAATAGGAAAAGGAGTACATCAAGGCTGTATATTGTCACCCTGCTTATTTAACTTCTATGCAGAGTACATCATGAGAAATGCTGGACTGGAAGAAACACAAGCTGGAATCAAGATTGCCAGGAGAAATATCAATAAACTCAGATATGCAGATGACACCACCCTTATGGTAAAAAGTGAAGAGGAACTAAAAACCCTCTTGATGAAGGTGAAAGTGGAGAGTGAAAAAGTTGGCTTAAAGCTCAACATTCAGAAAACGAAGATCATGGCATCCGATCCCATCACTTCATAGGAAATAGATGGGGAAACAGTGGAAACAGTGTCAGACTCTTTTTTTCTGGGTTCCAAAATCACTGCAGATGGTGACTGCAGCCATGAAATTAAAGGACGCTTACTCCTTGGAAGGAAAGTTATGACCAACCTAGATAGCATATTCAAAAGCAGAGACATTACTTTGCCAACAAAGGTCTGTCTAGTTAAGGCTATGGTTTTTCCTGTGGTCATGTATGGATGTGAGAGTTGAACTGTGAAGAAGGCTGAGTGCCGAAGAATTGATGCTTTTGAACTGTGGTGTTGGAGAAGACTCTTGAGAGTCCCTTGGACTGCAAGGAGATCCAACCAGTCAATTCTAAAGGAGATCAGCCCTGGGATTTCTCTGGAAGGAATGATGCTAAAGCTGAAACTCCAGTACTTTGGCCACCTCATGCGAAGAGTTGACTCATTGGAAAAGACTCTGATGCTGGGAGGGATTGGGGGAGAGAGGTGAAGGGGACGACAGAGGATGAGATGGCTGGATGGCATCACTGACTCAATGAACGTGAGTCTGAGTGAACTCCGGGAGTTGGTGATGGACAGAGAGGCCTGGAGTGCTGTGATTCATGGGGTTGCAAACAGTCAGACATGACTGAGCGACTGATCTGATCTGAATGTATCAGATGTCAAAAAGATATAATAATCAACATGAATTAGGTTTTTACAATATGGTTTCTCTGATCAAACTTCTCATCACAAATAGTAGAACAATTGATATGGTATATTACCAAGTGCATAGCACCACTTATTAATAATCCATGCCATAAAAATATGAATTTGAATTGCAGTAAATGGTTACAGAGTGCCAGTATATATAAGCGTGTGTGTTGCAGACCAGTGCTGGAGGAGCTGTACTTTATAGAAATGTTCAGATGGCACAGAGATTCTAAGGAAGTCAATGAAACTATGACTACCTGGGGAAGAAAAATTCTGGTAGAGAAATCAACAAGTGGAAAGTGTAACTGGCATTTCCACAGAAAAGTAATACAGACAGCATGGCAAGAGCAGACTGAGCAATGAAGGGAGGAAGATGAGGTCAGAGAGGAAAGCAGAGACCTTATGATGTAAAGTCCTGTAGCAGTAACAGTTATAAATTCTCTTTTTTAAAAGCCAAGTTACTAATTACACAAAGTTAACACCCAAAGCCTTTGACTGTGTGGATCACAACAAACTGTGGGAAAATCTTAAAAAGATGGGAATACCAGACCACCTGACCTGCCTCCTAAGAAATCTGTATGCAGGTCAAGAAGCAACAGTTAGAACTGGAAATGGAACAACAACATGTCCCAATTTGGACATGGTTCCAAATTGGGAGAGGAGTTATGTCAAGCCTGTATATTGTCACCCTGCTTATTTAACTGTTATGCAGAGTACATCATGAGAAACACTGGACTGGATGAAGAACAAGCTGGAATTAAGAATGCCAAGAGAAATATCAATAACCTCAGGTATGCAAATTACACCACACTTATGGCAGAAAGTGAAGAGGAACTAATGAGCCTTTTGATGAAAGTGAAAGAGAAGAGTGAAAAAGTTGGCTTAAAACTCAACATTCAGAAAACTAAGATCATGGCATCTGGTTCCATTACTTCATGGCAAATAGATGGGGAAACAATGGAAACAGTGACAGACTTGATTTTCTTGGGCTCCAAAATCACTGCAGATGATGATTGCAGCCATGAAATTAAAAGGTGCCTGCTCCTTGGAAGAAAAGTTATGACCAACCTAGACAGCTTATTAAAAAGCAGAGACATTTCTTTGCCAAGAAAGGTCCATCTAGTCAAAGCTATGGTTTTTCCAGTAGTCATGTATGGATGTGAGAGTTAGACCATAAAGAAAGCTGAGTATCAAAGAATTGATGCTTTTGAACTGTGGTGTTGGAGAAGACTCTTGAGAGTCCCTTGGACAGCAAGAAGATCTAACCAGTCCATCCTAAAGGAGATCAGTCCTGAATATTCATTAGAAGGACTGATGCTGAAGCTGAAACTCCAATATTGGCTACCTGATGCGAAGAACTGACTCATTTGAAAAGACCCTAATGCTGGGAAAGATTGAAAGTGGGAAGAGAAGGGGATGACAGAGGATGAGATGGTTGGATGGCATCACCGGCTCAGTGGACATGAGTTTGAGTATGCTCTAGGAGTTGGTGATGGACAGGGAAGCCTGGTGTGCTGCAGTCCATGGGGTCACAAAGAGTTGGACAGGACTGAGCAAATGAACTGAACTGAACTGACTGAACACCTGTATTCCTCATCTCTTTTACAATAGACTGAGCCTAGATGTTAAGTGATTTCCTTTTCAAAGTTTTTAAGACCAATACACACACACACACACACACATACTTACTCTCTCTTCCACATACACTCAACAAACAACATCAGGATAAAAACCCCAAACTCCAACCACTCTGTCAAATAATAGCTAATTGAAAACTCAACCCACATTTGAATTATGTATTTATATAAATGTTAAACAAATCCAAATGAAAAGTATGTTATATCACAACTCTTCAATCAAGTGGGGGAATAAAATAAATTAATTCAGTCAGTGTGGAAGAATGATGCATGAAAATATTAATTTTCACCTGAGTATTTATAGACTTAAAATTTTAACCTCTAGTTGTTAATATCACAGAGCAAAACTTTTACATGCAATTTTTGTATTTTTTTCCTAGAAAATTAGGCATCAAGATAATTCATTTGTCTTATCAAATTGATTTTGGCACATTAAAAGAGAAACCCCAAATGCTTATACACCATTGTCACTGAAAAACATTTATTGGGAGATTTTGTTAATGTATACAATCCTAGTAATACAATGATTTCTTTCTAGCTAAGTTTAGATTCTAAGAATTACATCCTCACTTTTGGGACAGTGTACGTTGTCCCATTTAAAAAGATTAATAACTAAAAATGTGTTGATGAATTCAGCCTATCAGAACGATCCCCTGAAATAGGAAATGGTTTCATTAGCTGTCTCTGCTTTAAAGTATTCACAGCTCTTCGGGTCATTTGTCAGAGAGCTAAATTCCCAGCTAATCTGAGACAAACTCCAATGATTTAACAGGTTCTTTCAAAGAAAAACAAACATTAAAAACTGCACTTTAAGTTTTAAAATCAATACTTAATGGATAATACCAATTAAAAATACCTTAAAAGATTTACAGTTTTAAAGCTTCATTCTGAAGGGAAATTATAAATTACTTTCTAGATGATAAATGAAAAAAATTTTATGGAAAAATGTTCCTAAAGCTTTAGCTGGAAAATTAGTCACTCTTATGCTGTTTCCCTTCAGTGCTGCAAATATTTAATGAACTCATTCCAGACATTCAATTTGAACACAGGACATAAGTATATCTTCAATTTATGGACAAAAAAAATTATGCTTTAGATATTTTTATTACATTTGGGAAAAACAATTTTGAACAATTGCTAAAGTCATTTTTATATTTAATGCTGCTGCTGCGGCTGCTAAGTCGCTTCAGTCGTGTCCGACTCTGTGTGACCCCACAGACGGCAGCCCACCAGGCTCCCCCGTCCCTGGGGTTCTCCAGGCAAGAACACTGGAGTGGGTTGCCATTTCCTTCTCCAATGCAGGAAAATGAAAGTGACAATGCTCAGTTGTGTCCAGCTGTTAGCAACCCCATGGACTGCAGCCTACCAGGCTCCTCCATCCATGGGATTTTCCAGGCAAGAGTACTGGAGTGGGTTCCCACTGCCTTCTCCATTTAAAAATGGTATCCAAATCCCCAAAGTCAGGATTTCATTTTGAACATTTATTACTGACTAATATTAAGACATGAAATGATATATACTTTTTTATAACACATAAGTAATATGGATTAAAATTATTCACAATACACTTAAACATTCTAAACTGCCAGAGCAGCAGCCAAATGATTACATTTACTGCTAAATTTATACCAGGGAGAACAAAACTTCAAGTGGCACCTTAAATCGTTGATATGAAAATTAGGTTGATAACAGTATGAAGACTATCCTCACTTTTATGTGCAGATGCAAGTCTGAACAGACCTTTCAGATACAGCTACCGGGATTCATATCGCAAAGATAGATGCCACTGTGACCCATATGTCACTTCACTTGTCAATGAGTATACAATGGCACTTAATGGAAAACCCTTGGTTTTCACATTATGAAAAGAAACTAAACATGAATTTTGTCCCTTGATCAATAGAGGCATTCCTTGCTTAAATAACATATCAACTAACAAGATAACTCTTAAAATAACTGAGGTAATATTAAACCATCCCAAGAGATATAATCTCCCTCAGAAGGAAAGGACAGACTTTCAAAGCTTAAACATTTATACAAAGATAAGCATATACATACACTCAAATAAGGAGACAAACATGATTGTGATACTGTTTCAGAATACTAATGACCTACTCATGTGTAATCATTTACCTCTATATACAAAGGACATTTATACTTCAGCCATAGAACTCAAAAATGCTGAAGACATGCACATTTGAGTCAAATAATTAAGTGATTGACTTTGATTATTTAATCTCCACTTGATTGTTACATGTAATTATTCAACATAAATCGCAAAACCAGAAATTAGAGTTTAGGTCTATCTACAACTCAAATGGGGAAACAGTGGAAACAGTGTCAGACTTTATTTTTTTGGGCTCCAAAATCACTGCAGATGGTGACTGCAGCCATGAAATTAAAAGACGCTTACTCCTTGGAAGGAAAGTTATGACCAACCTAGATAGCATATTCAAAAGCAGAGACATTACTTTGCCAACAAAGGTCCATCTAGTCCAGGCTATGGTTTTTCCTGTGGTCATGTATGGATGTGAGAGTTGGACTGTGAAGAAGGCTGAGTGCCGAAGAATTGATGCTTTTGAATTGTGGTATTGGAGAAGACTCTTGAGAGTCCCTTGGACTGCAAGGAGATCCAACCAGTCCATTCTGAAGGAGATCAGCCCTGGGATTTCTTTGGAAGGAATGATGCTGAAGCTGAAACTCCAGTACTTTGGCCACCTCATGTGAAGAGTTGACTCATTGGAAAAGTCTCTGATGCTGGGAGGGATTGGGGGCAGGAGGAGAAGGGGACGACAGAGGATGAGATGGCTGGATGGCATCACTGACTCGATGGACATGAGTATGAGTGAACTCTGGGAGTTGGTGATGGACAGCAAGGCCTGGCGTGCTGCGATTCATGGGTCGCAAAGAGTCGGACACAACTGAGCGACTGAACTGAACTGAACAACTGAAATACTGGGTCTAGTGTTAGTGTAAATAGATGATTTATGGATGGATGGATAGATGGATGGATGGATACACAGAAAGATAGATATTGATACACATATTGATAAATAAATAGGAAGATAAATAGGTAGTCAGATGTGGATATAAAAACCAATTTTCAGTTAGTTCAGAAAAACAAATTCTGTTATTCTAAGCCAAAATGATTTTCTAAACCAAAAATAATATAATAGGCCTAATATTCTACTTGGAGAAGGAAATGGCAACCCACCCCAGTATTCTTGCCTGCAGAATCTCAAGGACAGAGGAGCCTGGTGGTCTACAGCCCATGGGGTTACAGAGAGTTGGACATGACTGAGTAACTAATACTCATATTCAACTACGAAAGATATAATTAGATTTCAGATGATAGCAAAGTTTGTTCAGCAGTATAACAACTCTTCTAATTTTTTAACAACAAAAAAAATTTGTTTAAACTCTATCTTCCTTCCCAGACTTTAAGTTTCACGAGGGCTTCCCTGGTGTCTTGGATGGTAAAGCATCTACTTGTTATGCAGAAGACCTGGGTTTGATACCTAGGTCAGGAAGATCCCCTGAAGAAGGAAATGGCAACCCACTCCAGTATTCTTGCCTGGAGAATTCCATGGACAGAAGAGCCTGGCGGGCTACAGTCCATAGGATTGCAAAGAGTTGGACACAATTGAGCAACTAACACACAAGAGCTTCATGATCTTTTTTTTTTACTACCATTTTGTAAATGCTTAAAACAGTGTTCACCCTACAGTCTATGTTTAAAATATATTTGCTGAATTACTGATAACTACTGAGTATGAAATATTAAATTTGATCTATGCAGCTGCTGTCTCTCTAAAACATATAATTGATATTGATATAGATATTCATGTGAATATTGAGGTAGGTCAATCTAACCACACAATGATTAGGAAGCTATAAAATAAAAGACAGTGGCTCACTTGCATATAATGCACAAACACAAAACTATGAAACTACATTTCAATTTTTGCTGACTTATAATTAAACAATAGTGGCATTGTTCCATGGCCAAAGTCTTCCTGGCTTTTTTTGTGATGTGGATATTCAAAGCAATCCTTAGAGGTCTCCTTTCCTATGTGTCAGCCCAGTGCTAGGCATAATAGAGAAAGAGCTGAACTGGAGGACAGAAGTATTCTAAGCTGGAAAGCAAGTAGGCATCAGGGAGGAACTGAACTTGATGTCAATTTTAAATAGAGAACAGATGGTAGGAAGTGAGGTCTGCTTCAGGCTTGAAATCACCAACAGACAGAGAAGATAATCGTACATATTCCAAATCCATTATGATACTTAGATCTAAATACAACACATGTTTGACAAGCAGGAAGTGGTCATTACGAGCAACCAAACCACATGTAAACATGTCATGAAGTACTGAAATATTAAACCTGTGCCCAATTAATCAATTTTGTGGGTGTTTATTTTCCTTTATGACTCTGCTATTCCCTGTCAAAGAAATCAATATTTGAAGAAACATGGTACTTCTTAATATAAGGGGCATGTCTTGATGTATGTCAATAAAAATTCCAGAGACCAAGTCATGCATCAGGAAAAATTATTCTATATTTTCTATTGTTAACATCATGAGATTTGAAAACAATATAGCATAATTCATGCAGACTTCCCAAAACATATTTTTTCAAAACTCTCTTAAAATTAAAGACATTTGCTGACAAATGTGAAAGTTTAATATTTAATATATACTGTGCTGCGGTTAGTTGTCCAGTCATATCCAACTGTCCACAACCCCATGGACTGTAGCCCACCAGGCTCCACTGTTCATGGGGATTCTCCAGGTAAGAATACTGGAGCGGGTTGCCAAGCCTTTGTCTAGGAGATCTTCCCAACTCAGGTGTCAAACCCAGATCTGCCATATTATAGGTGGATTCTTTACCATCTGAGCCACCAGGAAAGCCCAAGAATACTGGAGTGGGTAGCCTATCCCTTCTCTAGGGGATCTTCTGGGTCATGAAGATCTTTTTTTGAATAGTTCTTCTGTGTATTCTTGCCATCTTTTCTTAATATCTTCTGCTTCTGTTAGGTCCATATCATTTCTTTCCTTTATTGTCTCCATTTTTGCATGAAGTGTTCCTTTGGTATCTCTAATTTTCTTGAGGAGATCTCTAGTCTTTCCCATTCTACTGTTTTCCTCTATTTCTTTGCACTGATCACTGAGGAAGGCTTTCATACCTCGCCATGCAATTCATTGGAATTCTGCACTCAAATGGGTATATCTTTCCCTTTCCCCTTTGTCTTTAGCTTCTCTTCTTTTCTCAGCTATTTGTATGGCCTCCTCAGACAACCATTTTGCCTTTTAGGATTTCTTTTTCTTGGGGATGGTCTTGATCACTGCCTCCTGAACAATGTCATGAACCTCCATCCAGAGTTCATAGTTCCGTCCATAGGTGGTGTGATTACTCACCCAGAGCCAGACATCCTGGAATGCAAAGTCAAGTGGGTTTTAGGAAACATCACTACGAAAAAAGCTAGCGGAGGTGATGGAATTCCAGTTGAACTATTTCAAATCCTAAAAGATGATGCTGTGAAAGTGCTACACTCAATATGCCAGCAAATTTGGAGAACTCAGCAGTGGCAAAAGGACTGGAAAAGTTTTTTCAGTTTTCATTCCAATCTCAAAGAAAGGCAATGCCAAAGAATGTGCAAACTACCATACAACTGCACTCATCTCACATGCTAGCAAAGTAATACTCAAAATTCTCCAAGCCAGGCTCTGACAGTATGTGAACTGTGAACTTTCAGATGTTCAAGCTGGATTTAGAAAAGGCAGAGGAACCAGAGATCAAATTGCCAACATCCATGGGGTGGATCTTGCTCTCATCGAAAAAGCAAGAGAGTTCCAGAAAAACATCTACTTCTGCTTTATTGATTAACCAAAGCCTTTAACTGTGTGGACCACAACAAACTGGAAAATTCTTAAAGACACAGGAATACCAGACCACCTGACCTGCCTCCTGAGAAATCTGTATGCAAGTCAGGAAGCAATAATTAGCACTGGACATGGAACAACCAAATGGTTCCAAATCAGGAAAGGAGTACATCAAGGCTGTACATTGTCACCCTGCTTATTTAATTTATATGCAGAATATATCATGTGGAATGCCGGCTGAATGAAGCACAAGCTGTAATCAAGACTGCGGGGAGAAATATCAATAACCTCAGATACACAGATGACACCACCCTTATGGCAGAAAGTGAAGAGGAACTCAAAAGCCTCTTGATGAAGGTGAAAGAGGAGAGTGAAAAAGCTGGCTTAAAACTCAACATTCAGAAAACTTAAGATCATGGCATCTGGTCCCATCACTTCATAGCAGATAGATGGGAAACAATGGAAACAGTGACAGACTTTATTTTCTTGGGCTCCAAAATCACTGCAGATGGTGAGTGCAGCCATGAAATTAAAAGACGCTTGCTCCTTGGAAGAAAAGCTATGACCAACCTAGACAGCATTTAAAAAGCAAAGACATTACTTTGCCAACAAAGGTCAAAGCTATGGTTTTTCCAGTAGCATGTATGGATGTGAGAGTTGGACTATAAAGAAAGCTGAGCACAGAAGAATTGATGCTTTCGAACTGTGGTGTTGGAGAAGACGCTTGAGTACCTTGACTGTAAGGAGATCCAACTAGTCCATTCTAAAGGAAATCAGTCCTGAATATTCATTAGAAGGACTGATGCTGAAGCTGAAACTCCAGCCTGATGAAACTTTGGCCACCTGATGAGATGAACTGACTCATTTGAAAAGACCCTGATGCTGGGAAAGATTGAAGGCAAGAGGAGAAGGGGACAACAGAGGATGAGGTGGTTGGATGGCATCACCGACTCAATGGACATGAGTTTGAGCAAGCTCTGAGAGTTGGTGATGGACAGGGAAGCCTGGTGTGTTGCACTCCATGGGGATGCAAAAGTCGGACATGACTGAGTGACTGAACTGAACTGACTGAGGGGTTCTTCCCAACCCAGGAATTGAACCAGGGTCTTCTGCATTGCAGGCAGATTCTTTACCAGTTGAGCTACACTAACTCTATCAAAAAAGTAAAGATTTGAGCTTAAAAAGAATGAAAACCTGCTTAAAAGGAATAAAATATAACTTGATAAATCAATTCCGGTGACTCCTTATTTAAAATGAAAGAGTGTTTAATCTACAATGCATTATTGCAGTTGTCCTCTCTTTGATAAAACATTATTAGAAAAGTATCAATTCTGTGGCAGGTCTGGTACTCAGAACATTTTTCCAAGTCAGGAACATGAAAGAAAAAGGCCAGAAACTGCCTTTTGCAATTGCAAAAAAAAAAAATATATATATATATAGTGTTCATAAAGCTTGCTTTCTTTGAATTCAGTCTTTCGTCACACTTTTAAAATATGACAATGAAAATTCAATTCCAAAAACTTGCCACTGGAAAATGTCTCTTTGACTGAAATGAAGAGAGGTGTAGTCGTGCATCAGTATAACACCACAATGAAAGCTGTGCCGAGCTGTCATATTCTAACCTAGCATCCCATCACCACAGATAGAAAGGCTATGTAAGATGACAATGTAATGTGTGGTTTGAATGGCATCCCTGAGAAAAATCCAACTGCAGCAGCACATTTTTAGATTTAAATGTGGAAGATGGGTCATACTAAATATATATCATTGTATTTTTTCATCAAAGTCAACATCTATCTTTGGGATGCAGAGAAAACTGAATGAATAAAATATGCTTGTACTGGCAAAACCCAAACCTGGACAATTGTATCAGTATTTTTATTCAGTCTCTTCTGACAACACCAATGCACCTTGCAAAAAGAAAGCCAGATGTTCCTTCCACTCAGTGCTATTAAAAGTCTGTTTTAAGACTTAAATTATATTCACTGTTTCTCTTTTTTTTCCAAATGATGATGGCATTGAAGCCTTTGATAATGAACAAAACATATTTTTATGTGGGTTTTTTAGTACTTCTAGATTTAAATATACAGCTTAACATATGTTTAAGACAGAGCATATGGAAATAAGAAAAAGTAAATCTGAAATCCAGGCACAAATATTACTTCATAGTCATTTCAAATCATGCAGGTTACTGAGACTCAGAAACAACAAAAATATAATCTCTTCGCTATAATCATACGAACCTACAGGAATTAAAATTTCCATGGTTAGTATCTCATTGTTCAGATTCTACAGAATTCATCCTAGATTTTAAAAGGATGAAACCAAGAGAGTTCTTCCCTTCGTGTGACTTGGGGTCATTTCTTACTGAGCAATATTAAAAATAACACCTTTACAAATCAGCCAGTGAATAAATTAATTAGCAGCAACCAGTGAGTACTTCTAGTGTAACAACTTCAATCTATTCACTTAACTGCATTATTACAGAAGTGATGCCCATGAAGAAGTCAGTAGAAAAATGTACAAAGCAGAGACATCACTTTGTCTACAAAGTACTCATGTTTGGATGTGAGAGGGGGACCATAAAGAAGACAGAGCCAAAGAATTAATGCCTTCAAATTGTGGTGCAAGAGAAGACTCTTCAGAGTCCCTTGGACAGCAAGGAGATCAAACCAGTCAGTCTGAAAGGAAATCAACCCTGAATATTCATTGGAAGGACTATTGCTGAAGCCTAAGCTCCAATACTTAGGACATGTGATTCAAAGAGCGACTCACTGGAAAAGACTCTGATGCTGGGAAAGATTGGAGGCAAAAGAAGGTGGTGGCAGCAGATGAGATGGTTAGATAGCATCAACTGACACAATGAACATGAATTTTGAGCAAACTCTGGTAGATAGTAGAGGACAGAGGAGCCTGACATGCTGCAGTCCATGAGTTTCAAAGAGTTGGATACATCTTAGTGACTGAACAACAGCAACAACATTGTATGATTTCACTTGTATGTGGTACCTAGAATAGTCAAATTAATAAAGATAGAATAATAAATAATGGTTCTCAGGGACTAGAGGAGAGGAAACAGAGAGTCATTGTCTAATAGGTACACAGTTTCAGTTTGCTTTGCCAAAAAGTTCCAGAGATGAAGTGATAATGGCTGCACAACAATCTTGACGCACTTCACGCTACTGAATTGGACACTTAAAAATGGTTAAAACTGTAAATCTTATGTGATACGTATTTTACCACAATAAAGAATTATTATTTACAGAATTTAAAAGTCAACTGAGATTATTACCATAATTTACAGATTAGTTAAATTGTAGAATTTAATTCATGATAGATGAACTTGAGATCTAAAAAGTCAAAAGTTCTCATATACCAGTAATGATTAAGTTAGGAATATTTTGGAAGATATGTTATATTTAAAGAAAAATATTTCATTTATTCTAAAAGATATAACAGACTTTTATACATTACTCATATTCCTCATAGCTCATTGGGTAAAGAATCTGCCTGCAACGCAGGAGACGCAGGTTCAATTCCTGGGTTAGGAAGATCCACTGGAGAAGGAAATGGCAACCCACTCCAGTAGTACTTTTGCCTGGAGAATCCCATGGATAGAGGAGCCTGGCAGGCTACACTCCATGCGGTTGTAAGAGTCAGACATGACTTAGCAACTAAACCACCACCATATATTACTCATGTGTGGTTATCTATCTATCTATATATATATTAATCATAATTATTTTATGTCATGATAGTCAATTTACTTTAATGTAATAAAACCAATGACAGCATGAAAAAATAATTATTGCTTAATAAGTATTTTGTAAGACACATAGCCAAGAAAATATCTGATATGTCAAAAGTTAACTCAAAATTCTATTTTAAATATAATTTACTATCTTAATCTCAGTAACATAGTAACAGAGTCAAATAAAGTCTTGACTGTATGCAGTAGTTTGGAATAAGTAATTCAGAGTGGAAAAACTATCATGATAATTGAAAACGAAAGGCAAAAAAGCTGCTGGCTTTCCCCCAGCCTCTGTTCTCTTCCTTCAGTCATTCAAGTAGGCCCTAACAGGAGTCCTCTCCCCTATTTACTATCATCTGGTGGACATAGGTGACAACCACTGGGCTCATAGACTCAGCAACCAAAGACAAAAATGTAAAGATTCTAACTAATAATGGACAAATAAACTTTTTGTGAGTTTTCCTTCATGTTTCTGCCACCACTATTTTCTCTAAATAAGACAGGACCCAGGGCCTAGGAGAAGAGCAAACATTACGGCATTTCTCTCTTCTAGTGCTAACTTGGCAATACCGCTGTGATTCTGAGGATCTTTCCAAACTGATACATGGTTAAACATATGCAAAATTATCAGAGAAACCAGTTACAATCACTTTTAATAAAATGATTTGAGCCATAACCCACTATATTCCTCAGGAATACAACCAATAGTTTTCTGACAACAACAGCAATAATAATTATGACCAACCATTATACAATTCAGTCCATATATATCAAGTGCTTTTCTAAGGGTTATGTAAGGACTTGACTGTGTGCATAACAATAAACTGTGGAAAATTCTGAAAGAGATGGGAATACCAGACCACCTGACCTGCCTCTTGAGAAACCTGTATACAGGTCAGGGAAGCAACAGTTAGAACTGGACATGGAACAACAGAGTGGTTCCAAATAGGAAAAGGAGTACATCAAGGCTGTATACTGTCACCCTGCTTATTTAACTTATATGCAGAGTACATCATGAGAAATGCTGGGCTGGAGGAAGCACAAGCTGGAATCAAGATTGCTGAGAGAAATATCGATAACCTCAGATAAGCAGATGACACCACCCTTATGGCAGAAAGTAAAGAAGAAACTAAAGAGTCTGTTGATGAAAGTGAAAGAGGAGAGTGAAAAAGTTGGCTTAAAGCTCAACATTTAGAAAACTAAGATCATGGCATCCGTTCCCATCACTTCATGGCAAATAGATGGGGAAATAGTGGAGACAGTGGCTGACTTTATTTTTTGGGGCTCCAAAATCACTGCAGATGGTGATTGCAGCCATGAAATTAAAAGACACTTGCTCCTTGGAAGCAAAGTTATGACCAACCTAGACAATATATTCAAAAGTAGAGACATTACTTTGCCAACAAAGGTCTGTCTTGTCAAGGCTATGGTTTTTCCAGTAGTCATGTATGGAAGAGTTGACTCATTGGAAAAGACTCTGATGCTGGGAGGGATTGGGGGCAAGAGGAGAAGGGGACGACAGAGGATGAGATAGCTGGATGGCATCACTGATTCGATGGACGTGAGTCTGGGTGAACTCCGGGAGTTGGTGATGGACAGGGAGGCCTGGCGTGCTGCGATTCATGGGGTCGCAAAGAGTCGGACACGACTGAGCGACTGATCTGATCTGATCTGATCTGATGTATGGATGTGAGAGTTGGACTATAAAGAAAGCTGAGTGCCAAAGAATTGATGCTTTTGAACTGTGGTGTTGGAGAAGACTCTTGAGAGTCCCTCGGACTGCAAGGAGATCCAACCAATCCATCCTAGAGGAGACTAGTCCTGGGTGTTCATTGGAGGGACTGATGTTGAAGCTGAAACTCCAATACTTTGGCCACCTGATGCAGAGAGCTGACTCATTGGAAAAGACCCTGATGCTGGGAAAGATTGAGGACAGGAGGAGAAGGGGATGACAGAGGATGAGATGGTTGGATGGCATCACGCACACAATGGACATGGGTTTGGGTGGACTCCAGGAGTTGGTGATGGACAGGGAGGCCTGGTGTGCTGTGGTTTGTGGGGTCGCAAAGAGTCAGACAAGACTGAGCGACTAAACTGAACTGAATTGGGGTTGTTTACCCATCACTTCTATGTGGTGCGTATTGATATCCTGAATTTACGATGCGGAAACTGATGCTTGGAGAAAGCAAATCCTTTACTCAAAAAAGTTCATTACAAGTGAGCAACAGCTCCAGGATATGGACCTAGGAGAGTCAACCTCCAACACCCATAATCATCATGGGTGTTGATTATGAATAAATAAAATTCTTTATTTTGTATATATGTATGCTACTGCTGCTGCTAAGTCACTTCTGTCATGTCCGACTCTGATCCCATAGACGGCAGCCCACCAGGCTCCCCCGTCCCTGGGATTCTCCAGCCAAGAACACTGGAGTGGGTTGCCATTTCCTTCTCCAATGCATGAAAGTGAAAAGTGAAAGTAAGTTGCTCAAGTTGTGCCCGACTCTTCAAGACCCCATGGACTGCAGCCTACCAGGCTCCTCTGTCCATGGGATTTTCCAGGCAAGAGTACTGGAGTGGGCTGCCATTGCTTTCTCTGGTGTATGTGTATATATATATATACATATATATATATATATTTTTTTTTAATTACATTAGAGATGATAAAATATTACTGGATGGGAATATAGGAAAATGCCTATCAGGTGGCACTAGTGGTAAAGAACCCGCCTGCCAATGCAGGAGTGCTAAGAGATGCTGGTTCAATCCCTGGGTCAGGAATATACCCTGGAGGACGTCATGGAAACCACTCCACTATTCTTTCCTGGGAAATCCCATGGAGAAAACGGCATGGTGGGCTACAGACCAAAGGGTCCCAAAGAGTCTGACTGAAGGACTTGGCACACATGAAACTTACATCTAGTGAGAATTCAGAAATTATTAAATACATTATAAATTAAATCTGCAGAATGTTATGAAAAGAATTATAAAATTTATAAAAGGAACGTACATGAGAGAGACCTTACCTATTTACAGCCAAATAAAATGAACTCAGTATTAGCACACCAACTAGTATGTAAGGATAAGTGTGAATCGACTACATTAAGTCCCCAGACTTTACATACTTTCCATTTAGAATGGAACTCTTTTCAGTAAATAACATACTCACACTCTATCTTCCTAGACTCAGTTGTCTGACATGTTCTCATATTCAAGACAAAGCTTTGCAATGATGGAAGTTGATAATTATACTAGGATGTAGTCCAGCAAGATCCTTAGGGCATTCTGGGGAATATGAAGTTTCTTAATACATTAAACAACTCCAGATTGCAGCATCTGAGTCTTGTGTCCATTCCTTTTTTCATTCTCTTTCTTGCAAATCTTACCTCTCATTACTGTGATATATGTATCTTTTGCACTTCAATTTTATTATATTGCTTCTAACTTGCCACAGGTATGGAAACCAGATAGTGAAGCCCACTAAAAGCAGGTATAAGATAAAAGTAGATAATAGTGTAAAGAGCTGGGACTCTTCAAAATCTATTTTTACTGATTGGAGAATTATTTATCCATTTAGAGCTCTAGAGTATGCTCTAGGTATGAAAGTTGCTGATCTGTTTTGCAATACCATATATTTTAATATATATAATTTCACAAAGATTCTACAAAATAAATTCAGTTGATTATATGTTTAGTACAGAGCCATACTTTCCCTACATATGACAGTAATATTCTTAAGTCTCAATTTCAACACATTTACCAAAATAGAGTTGAAATCAAGAAGCCTACCAGATCTAATCAACAAAACCAAACTTACTTTATGTATATTCACCGTCATAGAAGAAGTGCACATATATTCGAATTGTACATAATTTCTCTCAACTTGAAAATTTTGCAAATGTGCTTTGTTATATTTCATTATTTAAATGCTTGGTTTTAATCTCATTTGCATATTACAGGCTGAAAGTAAATAGCTATTTCATATATATATATATGTATGTGTGTGTATATATATATATATACTTTCTCTAAAAAAAAGATAAGTATATATCTTTTTTTAAGAGAAAGCAAATTAATAGTTTATTTTATAAGGGTTGCAGTCAGGGACAACAGCTGCAAATATTTTATCCTTTTCTAAATTGCATTTGTGCCAATGGTGAGTAAATTAATGCCCTAAGATCTCTCTTTCTCTCTCTTCTGCCTCTCTCCTCCTCTTCCTCTCCCTCTCTCTCCGTCTTTCCACTTTCAGATAAATGCCAGTCTTTGGCCAGGGCTCACTCACAGAAGGTGCAGCAGGCACAGATGGCACTAATGCATAAATGTAATCTAGCAAAAGAATGCCAACGCCAACCCAGAAAAGGTTCCAAAGAACTGCAGTGCACTTACAGGAAGTCTGTGATTGGCAAGGTTAAAGCTGCAACTGTGAGAGCTCACTATTTGCTCCCAGATCAACAATAGATACTCTTGAGCAAATGAGCATGTTTAATTTGTTTTATTTGCCACCAAAGTATTAATTTAGATGGTATTTAGATAAGTGATATAGCTTTACAAATAACACTAAATGAGGATCATCTAATTCCTGCAACTGAACATATTCATAGATTCATGTCCATCTGAGTATCTGTAGACTCTTTACAGCCACCCTCTATTTGCTTAACTCATTTTGTTTTCTTTATAGCTCTTGCTACCTGAAATTATATTTTGCCTATTAATATACCGACATATGCCTCCCCTAGTTACTTTCACTCAATCATTCTTCAAAGGATTTCACGTTTCATGATTAACTTTATTTCCTGTCTGTCCCCTGAACTCAACTCCACCGGAAGAGAGTCTTGATCTGCTTTGTTTACCTCTCTCAGTGCAAAGTAATAAACTGTTGACTGAATGTTAAAAAGGGGTGAATAAAGGCACTCACGTGTAACACATGCTTACATGTTAAGTAACAGTATTCTGATGTCCATTCAAACTTACTGTAAACTGCTGATATAATGCTACTCTGAGGATAGTTTCTCTTTTTTTTCCCTCAAAACCAAGTCATCTCACCATACTATAAATTTAGAATGCTCACAAAATATTCATTATTTTGTAAATTAACTAAGGCCATCAATATTCATACTTGGGTAAGTATTAAATATGAGCAAAACATTAATATAATAATATTAACTGTGTTTAGTAATCCCACTGCTGCCTACTTAAGAGTTCTGTTTATTTCATGAAAAATGCCACCTGATTGTCTAGTCTAGGAAAAGCAGGAAGATGAGTGAAGGAGACATTCTAGGAGAAGAGCGACATCAGGGCAGAAAGGATTTCCTTGTATCGTGATTAAAATGGTTTACAATAACTCTCAATAAAGGAATGATGTGCTTCCTTAGCAAAAGATACTGCTTCTGAGTTCTTCATTATAGACCTATTTATTTTCTTCTCAAAAATACCCAGCTTGCAATAAAATCAATCATTGCTGCATTAGTTATAATGCTACCATTCACATCATGAAAAACTATTAAGTATTCAAACGCATGAACAGTATGAAAAGGCAAAAAGGTAGGACACTGAAAGAGGAACTCCCCCGGTTGGTAGGTGCCCGATATGCTACTGGAGATCAGTGGAGAAATAACTCCAGAAAGAATGAAGAGATGGAGCCAAAGCAAAATCAATAGCCAGTTGTGGATGTGACTGGCCATAAAAGTAAAGTCCGATGCTGTAAAAAGCATATTGCATAGGAACCTAGGAGTGTCAGGTCCATGAATCAAGGCAAATTGGAGTGGTCAAACAGGAGATGGCAAGAGTGAACAGTGACATCTTAGGAATCAGTAAACTAAAATGGACTGGAATGGGTGAATTTAACTCAGATGACCATTATATCTACTACTGTGGGCAAGAATCTCCTAGAAGAAATGGAGTAGCCATCACAGTCAACAAGAGTCTGAAATGCAGTACTTGGAAGCAATCTCAAAAACAACAGAGTGATCTCTGTTCGTTTCCAAGGCTAACCACTCAATATCACAATAATCCAAGTCTATGCCCCGACCAGTAATGTTGAAGAAGCTGAACGGTTCTATGAAGACCTACAAGACCTTCCAGAACTCACACCCAAAAAAGATGTCCTTTTCATTATAGGGGACTGGAATGTAAAAGTAGAAAGTTAAGAAACACCTGGAGTAACATACAAATTTGGCCTTGGAGTACAGAATGAAGCAGGGCAAAGGCTAATAGAGTTTTGCCAAGAGAACGCACTGGTCATAGCAAACACCCTCTTCCAACAACACAAGAGAAGACTACACATGGACATTACCAGATGGTCAACACTGAAATCAGATTGATTATATTCTTTGCAGCCAAAGATGGAGAAACTCTATACAGTCAGCAAAAACAAGACCAGGAGCTGACAGTGGCTTGGATTATGAACTCCTTATTGCCAAATAGTCAGGAAAATCACTAGACCATTCAGGTATGACCTAAATCAAATCCCTTACTATTATACAGTGGAAGTAAGAAATAGATTTAAGGGATTAGATCTGATAGACAGAGTGCCTGAAGAACTACAGACGGAGGTTCATGACATTGTACAGGAGACAGGGATCAAGACAATCCTCAAGAAAATAAATGCAAAAAGGCAAAATGGTTGCCTGAGGAGGTCTTACAAATAGCTGAGAAAAGAAGACAAGTGAAAGGCAAAGGAGAAAAGGAAAGATATACCCATTTGAATGCTGAATTCCAAAGAACAGCAAGGAGAGATAAGAAAAAGCCTCCTCTGTGATCAGTGCAAAGAAATAGAGAAAAACAATAGAATGGGAAAAACTAGGGATCTCTTCAAGAAAATTAGAGATACAAAGGGAACATTTCGTGCAAAGATGGGTACAATAAAGCACAGAAACAGTATGGACCTAACAGGAGCAGAAGATACTAAGAAGAGATGGCAAGGATACACAGAAGAACTGTACAAAAAAGATCTTCACAACCCAGATAATCAAGATGGTGCCAGACATCCTGGAATGTGAAGTCAAGTGGGCATTAGGAAACATCACTACAAACAAAGCTGGTGGAGGTGATGGAATTCCAATTGAGCTGTTTTAAATCCTAGAAGCTAATGCTGTGAAAGTGCTGCACTCAATATACCAGCAAATTTGGAAAACTCAGGAGTGGCCACAGGACTGGAAAACATCAGTTTTCATTCCAGTCCCAAAGAAAGGCAATGCCAAAGAATGCTCAAACTACTGCACATCTGTACTCATCTCACACAAGAGTAAAGTAATTCTCAAAATTCTCAAGCCAGGCTTCAACAGTACATGAACCCTGAACTTCCAGATGTTCAAGATGGATTTAGAAAAGGCAGAGGAACCAGACATCAAATTGCCAACATCCACTGGATCACTGAAGAAGCCAGAGAGTTCCCGAAAAACATCTACTTCTGCTTTATTGACTATGCTAAATCCTTTGACTGTGTGGATCACAACAAACTATGGAAACTTCTTAAAGAGATGGGAATACCAGAGCACCTGACCTGCCTCTTGAGAAATATGTATGCAGGTCAGGAAGCAACAGTTAGAACTGGACATGGAACAACAGACTGGTTCCAAATAGGAAAAGGAGTACGTCAAAGCTATATATTATCACCCTGCTTATTAAACTTATATGCAGTGACAGACTTTATTTTCTTGGGCTCCAAAATCACTGCAGACAGTGACTGCAAGCCATGAATTAAAAGACACTTGCTCCTTGGAAGGAAAGTTATGACTAACCTAGACAGCATATTAAAAAGCAGAGACATTACTTTGCCAACAAAGGTCCATCTAATCAAAGCTATGGTTTTTCCAGTAGTCATGTATGGATGTGAGAGTTGGACTATAAAGAAAGCTGAGTATCAAAGAATTGATGCTTTTGAACTATGGTGATGGAGAAGACTCTTGAGAGTCCCTTGGACTGCAAAGAGATCCAAGCAGTCCATTCTAAAGGAAATCAGTCCTAAATAGTCATTGGAAGGACTGATGCTGAAGCTGAAACTCCAATACTTTGGCCGCCTGATGTGAAGAACTAACTCATTGGGAAAGACCCTGATGCTGGGAAAGACTGAAGGCAGGAGAAGGGGACGACAGAGGATGAGATGGTTGGATGGCATCACTGACCTCATGGACATGAGTATGAGCAAGCTCTGGGAGTTGGTGATGGACAGGGAGGCCTGGCGTGCTGTAGTCCACAGGTTTGCAAAGAGTTTGACATGACTAAGCAACTGAACTGAACTGATGCCAACTCAGGGTGTGCCTACATTTACCATGGGAAAATGCTTGGTAAAATGTTATGTGAATGTTATCATAAAATCTGTGTAACAATATAAAAAACAAAAATGATATAATTTTAAAGCAGAATGTAAATTAGTATTTACATAGTATGATTTCACCTATATTTAAAAAAGAAGTTCAGAAAAATTTTGAAGTAATATTTTCTTTAATAGTTTTGTTTTCTGTGATACTTAAAAGAAGATTTCTGGGCTTCCCTGGTGGCTCAGACAGTAAAGAATCTGCTTGCAATGACGGAGACCTGGATTCGATCCCTGGGTTAAGAAGATTCTATGGAGAAGGGAACGGCTACTCACTATTATATTCCTGCCTGGACAATCCCCATGGACAGAGCAGCCTGGTGGGCTACAGTCCATGGGGTAGCAAAGAGTCGGACGACTGAGCAGATTTCACTTTCACTTTTTTCCATAAGAAGATACTGTTTTCTTCTCTTCCTAAAACTTTTGCAGTTTTTCTTTAGTAACTGCTTGCTTTATAATAACAAAGAGTTGAAAGATAACTTACCACTTTAGTTACTTACGTATTTTAGCCCACCTTATTCCACACACACACACACACACACACACACACACACACACACGCACCAAATTGAAGTTAACTGTAAACTCTAATCTCACCTTGAATCAAATTACTGGAAGAAACTAAGTAGCTGTTAATATTTTGAGTGTTCTCTCAGATACAAATTGTGGCGTATGAAAAATGTGTACAAAAAACAGTAGAACAGAATTTTTGGAACAAAGAATATCAATAAATGACCATCAATGCTTCTGAGGAAGATGAAAGGAGTAGGTGGGCTCTTTCTATCTTTGAAAACCAAGTCTACAATGAGAGTCACTTGACTTGGAGTAATGTATCTGTTTTTTTGGAGTAATGTGTCTTTTCCACTATAATGTCCTCATTTATAAATTTTGGACAATAGCATGGCCTCATGGAGTAAGTGGGAGAACTGTAGGCATTCCCTGAAGTTCAATGCCTGACACAGGATGACTACTAATAAATGCCATGTGTTCCTACCACTGTTTCCATCTAACAGAGAGGAACTGGCAAATAGTATGGTGCATAAAATTGTTTTAAATAAAACTTCAAAGCAGATACTGGAGCAAAAAAAAAGTCTTCATTAGTCAAGTTCTAATCCAAAGAAATACTATCTATTCAGCGGTTCTTTCATGAAGAACATCAAGAACACAGTCATCAGAGTGAGATCCTGTCTGCTTTCAGGGGATTGACTCTGGACATTCTATTAAGAAAACAACTATATACTGTCAGACATAGCTAAGGACAGACAGGTTTGTAATATGCTCCTAAGATTAAAATGCATGCCCTCTACCAATGTGGAGAGTTTAAAATTTTTATGTTCCTTTTTTTGAAAAAAAAAAAAAAAATGGCACTGCATCTGCCAGTCAAAACAAGCACCGTCTCCTCCATGCTAACCCAACTTCTCAGCACAAATGGGCTGGATTTCAGTGGCCACACCTCATTCTTCCCTCAGTTTTCACCTTTACACAAGATACGACTTGGTGTTGGTGGTTCAGTGGCTAAGGTGTGTCCAATTCTTTGTGACTCTATGGAGAGTAGCCCACCAGGTTCCTCTGCCCACGGAATTTCCCAGGCAAGAATACTGGAGTGGGTTGCCATTTTCTTCTCCAGGGATCTTCCCAATCCAGGGATCAAACCACATCTCCTGCACTGCAGGTGCATTCTTCACTGACTGCATCACCAGGGAATCCCCAGGACATAATTTACTCAACTAGAAACAGCACTGCTGAAATTATACATAGCTCATGGTAATACAACATGAACCACAAATATAAAAATGAAGTAGTGGCAAGGGGTGACAATGCAGGAGGCACACTGTTTCAGGAGAAACACTGAACACAAAAAGAAGAGCTCAAAAGTGAGCTGGACTGGATCTAAAACTGGAGGAAATGCCACAAGGATCAGTAACTTGGGTGAGGGTGAGGTCAAACACGAATATGAGGAAGCAAAGTAGAAACCAAAGAGCAAGACACCACATCAATTATTTAGGCTTACATGCCTATGATGTGTGGCGCAAAATGGGAAGGAAGTCTTCTTTCCCTTGGCTGCAGAAATTGTAACATGAAGAAATTTCAAGATGTCTGCAATTCAATCAAAAGACCAGCTCTAAGGTGACTTAGAGTGAAGATGCTGTGTCCACCCTTGTGTATGCTGGCCACCTGTTTTTGGAAGGCACATTTGCTATTTCACATTCACTGTGTTAGTAGGTGGTACGTTTCAACAGCTGTATAGTTGTTGTAGAACCACGCTGAAGAGTGACACCTGAGTTAAACTACTTGTAGGAGATGACTTGGCTTCTAGCAGAATCTACCTTCTTAAATGATAAATGAACGTTTTGAAAAAAAAAAAATAAAAGCACCAAGAACTATGATCTCATTCTAAAGTTGTAAGAAATTGGGACTTATCAGTATTTGACATATGTACAACCTGATTACAGACTTCCCGGTGGTGCCAGTGGGAAAGAACGTGCCAATGCAGGAGAGGTAAGAGATGCGGGTTCAGTTTCTGGGTTGGGAAGATCCCCTGCAAGACGGCATAGCAACCCACTCCAGTATTCTTGCCAGGAAAATTCCATGACAGAGGAGCCTGGTGGCTACAGTCCATAAGGTCTCAAAGAGTGCAACACAACTGAAGTGACTTAGCACACACACACGCACAACCTAATTACAGGCCATATATTCTAAAACTAAAATATTATTCATAGCCCTAAAGGTAGGGAGTAATCATACCATTGTCAGAACCATTATGATTCTTCTCTTTAACTGTGTGGATCACAATAAACTGTGGAAAATTCTGAAAGAGATGGGAATACAGACCACCTGATCTGCCTCTTGAGAAATCTGTATGCAGGTTAGGAAGCAACAGTTAGAACTGGACATGGAACAACAGACTGGTTTCAAATAGGAAAAGGAGTACGTCAAGGCTGTATATTGTCACCCTGCTTATTTAACTTATATGCAGAGTACATGATGAGAAATGCTGGACTGGAAGAAGCACAAGCTGGAATCAAGATTGCGGGGAGAAATATCAATAACCTCAGATATGGAGATGACACCACCCTTATGGCAGAAAGTGAAGAGGAACTCAAAAGCCTCTTGATGAAAGTGAAAGTGGAGAGTGAAAAAGTTGGCTTAAAGCTCAACATTCAGAAAATGAAGATCATAGCATCCGGTCCCATCACTTCATGGGAAATAGATGGGGAAACAGTGGAACCAGTGTCAGACTTTATATTTTTGGGCTCCAAAATCATTGCAGATGGTGACTGCAGCCATGAAATTAAAAGATGCTTACTCCTTGGAAGGGAAGTTATGACCAACCTAGATAGCATATTCAAAAGCAGAGACATTACTTTGCCAACAAAGGTTCATCTAGTGAAGGCTATGGTTTTTCCAGTGGTGACGTATGGATGTGAGAGTTGGACTGTGAAGAAGGCTGAGGGCCGAAGAATTGATGCTTTTGAACTGTGGTGTTGGAGAAGACTCTTGAGAGTCCCTTGGACTGCAAGGAGATCCAACCAGTCCATTCTGAAGGAGATCAGCCCTGGGATTTCTTTGGAAGGAATGATACTAAAGCTGAAACTCAGTACTTTGGCCACCTCATGCGAAGAGTTGACTCATTGGAAAAGACTCTGATGCTGGGTGGGATTGAGGGCAGGAGGAGAAGGGGACGGCAGAGGATGAGATGGCTGGATGGCATCACTGACTCGATGGACGTGAGTCTGGGTGAACTCCAGGAGTTGGAGATGGACAGGGAGGCCTGGAGTGCTGCGATCCATGGGGTCACAAAGAGTTGGACACGACTGAGCAACTGGACTGAACTGAAAGTTGTTTCAATCATTGCTCTTAAACAAGTATACAATAAATGACTTAATTATTTAGTCAGAGTCTCATTCTTTGCTGGATTTTTAATTGATCTCTATTCAGATACATTTCAGGTACAGAACTGGACACGGAGCAACAGACTAGTTCCAAATTGGGAAAGGAGTACGTCAAGGCTGTATGTTGTTACCCTGCTTATTTACTTACATGCAGAGTACATCATGAGAAATCCTGGGCTGGATGAAGCACAAGCTGGAATCAAGATTTCTAGGAGAAATATCAATAACCTCAGATATGCAGATGACACCACCCTTATGGCAGAAAGAAAACAGGAACTAAAGAGCCTCTTGATGAAGGTGAAAGATGAGAGTGAAAAAGCTGGCTTAAAACCCAACTTTCAAAAAACGAAGTTCATGGCATCCAGTCCCATCACTTCATGGCAAACAGATGGGGAAATAATGGAAACAGTAGCATTGGGCTCCAAAATCACTGCAGATGGTGAGTTGAGTCATGAAATTGAAAGATGCTTGCTCCTTGGAAGAAAAGCTATGACTAACATAGACAGCATATTAAAAAGGAGACACATTATTTTGCTAACAAAGGTCCATCTAGTCAAAGCTATGGCTTTTCCAGTAGTCATGTATGGATGTGAGAGTTGGATCATAAAGAAAGCTGATCATCGAAGATGAATACTGAAGCTTTTGAACTGTGGTGTTGGAGAAGACTCTTGAGAGTCTCTTGGACTGCATGGAGATCAAACAAGTTAATCCTAAAGGAAGTCAACTCTGAATAAATATTGGAGGGACTAATGCTGAGACTGAAGTTCCAATACTTTGGGCACCTGATGCGAAGAGCTGACTCATTGGAAAAGACCCTAATGCTGGGAAAGATTGAAGGCAGGAGAAGGGAATGACAGAGGGCGAGATGGTTGGATGGCATCACCAACTTGGTGAACATGAGTCTGAGCAAACTCATGAAGGACAGGAGACAGTGAAGGACAGGAACCTGGCATGTTGCAGTCCATGGGATCACAAAGAGTTGGACATGACTGAGCGACTGAACGACAACATTCAGATACATTTTTAAATGACACAATGCTATTCAACTGTTATTTTCAGATCTTCTGTCATCAAAACTTGGCTATTCTCTTTCAAAACTACTACCATTCTCTTTCCTAAATTAGTACTATAATTGGTAGCATTGTAATCAACCTTCCCTACCTACAATTTCTCTATCTATGGGTTCTGCATTGGCAAATTCAACCAACCTCAGACTGAAAATATTTGGGGAAAAAATCCAGAAATTTCCAAAAACTGAAACTTGAATTTTCCATGCACTGGCAGCTATTTAGATAGCACTTACATTGTATTAGGTATAATAAGGAACCTGGAGATGATTTAAGATACACAGGAGGATGTGTAGGCTATATGCAAACACTACTACCATTTTACATTAAAGACTTGAGCATCCACGGATTTTGTGTTCTGGAACCAATGCTCTGGATACTGGATACTGGGGGACAAATGTACTTAAAATCCTGCTTTGATGAGTCCCACTTGTGTTTTCCCCTTAATCACATGTCTAAAACTTAAACGAACAGCCAAAATGTTCTCACATTTTTCTAATTCAACAAATGCTTCTTTTCTTTTTAAGAAAATGTATTTTCTCATAAAAGTTCAAGCATAACTGCTGATGGAAAGAAGTAAGAAATATTTCAACAGTATTCAAATTGGTCTCAGGGATTGGAGAATGATGCAAAAGAAATAAAAATCTCATATTAAAACTAAAAGATAGTGAAGAAAAAAACTAACATGTGAAATAATCAGAGGGCAATTAATTTAAAAATTATTGCACAATATTTAAAATAATTCACTTTAAGCTCTGGTTATTTATTGCACTCTGACATATAATGGCTTTTGCACTTACACACATTCCTACCCACTACTATACAAGAATAAGAGCTACCTTTCTATTTTCTATTTTTCTGTCTCTTGCACAATTCTAGACACAAAGTCAGCAAGTAATGAATAACTTCACTATGCACTCATTCAATCATTTGGAGGCAGTTCTCACTTAAATCTTTGTTACAAAGTAGAAAAAGTGTGTTGGTGACTTTTTTCTTTATTTAAAAAAATTAATAAATGGAGAAGCCTTAATTTTATAAAACTTAAAAACATCAGAAATTTAATTAAGCTTTTAATTCAGTGATAAAGAATAGGAATCAATCACTATAGTCTCAACAGTAGTATTAAGAAAACAAGGTGCCCATTTCAGTTCCTTAATGAGGCAATTACCAGTAATAGGAAAAGCTCAAAAGATTCAGATTTGGCTCAATTAAATTCCTTGAAAACTAATCTCATATAACCATCTAAAATAGCACAAAGCAAAGCAGAATAAATTCTCTGGAAGATTATTTGCAATATCCATAAAAGTTTAGGCTAAGGCAGCCAGTTTCTGATTATATGTGTTCAGACATATCTTTATCGACAACCTCACTATAGTAAATTCATAGAAAACTGTCTATCTGCAAGTGATTTTTTGCCATTCACTTGGGCCACTTTTTTCCAATTCTAATTTGCAACTCATATTTACCCTGACAGAGATACTGCCTGGAATGTGACATTCTTAAACAACAGATATCTGTTTCACTATCTGAACCAGAAATCAAGAAATCCCAAAATCAATGACAAAGTACAACTTGAGGACTTAAGTATCTATTAAGCCAAATATTTGTACTGAACATCAACCATGCTGCCTAGCCTTGTGTTGGTGTTTCAAAAATGCCTAATATTTTTGAATAGTTCATTGCTTTTGAGTGAAAACAAGAAATGATATTTGACAGCTAGTTACTATTTTATTCTAGTCTTCACTAAACAATGATGCCTTATCCATTCCTTATTTTTAGGAATTTGTTGCTTCAACATCTCACAAAAAAATTTCATGAGGTTGGTAACACACATTATTGCTGTCTACTTAGAGATGGTCAGAAGGAAAGTTCAGTTCAGTCACTCAGTCGTGTCTGACTCTTTGCGACCCCATGAACAGCAGCACGCAAGGCCTCCCTGTCCATCACCAACTCCCAGAGTTCACCCAAACCCATGTCCATTGAGTCAGTGATGCCATCCAACCATCTCATCCTCTGTCGTCCCCTTCTCTTCCTGCCCCTAATCTTTCCCAGCATCAGGGTCTTTTCAAATGAGTCAGCTCTTCACATCAGTTGGCCAAAGTATTGGGGTTTCAGCTTAAACATCAGTCCTTCCAATGAACACCCAGGACTGATTTCCTTTAGGATGGACTGGTTGGATCTCCTTGCAGTCCAAGGGACTCTCAAGAGCCTTCTCCAACACCACAGTTCAAAAGCATCAATTTTTCTTTGGTACTCAGCTTTCTTCACAGTCCAACTCTCACATTCATACATGACCACAGGAAAAACCATAGGCCTTGACTAGACAGACCTTTGTTGGCAAAGTAATGTCTCTGCTTTTTAATATGCTATCTAGGTTGGTCATAACTTTCCTTCCAAGGAGTAAGTGTCTTTTAATTTCATGGCTGCAATCACCATCTGCAGTGATTTTGAAGCCCAGAAAAATAAAGTCAGCCACTGTCTCCACTGTTTCCCCATCTATTTCCCATGAAGTGATGGGACCGGATGCCATGATCTTAGTTTTTTAATGCTGAGTTTTAAGCCAACTTTTTCACTCTCCTCTTTCACTTTCATCAAGAGGCTCTTTAGTTCTTCTTTACTTTCTGCCATAAGGATGGCCTTACAAATAGCTGTGAAAAGAAGGGAAGTGAAAAGCAAAGAAGCAAAGGAAAGATATACCTATTTGAATGCAGAGTTCCAAAGAATATCAAGGAGAGATAAGAACATCTTCTTCAGTGATCAATCCAAAGAAATAGAGGAAAACAATAGAATGGGAAAGACTAGAGATCTCTTCAAGAAATTTAGAGATACCAAGGGAACATTTCATGCAAAGATGGGCTTGATAAAGGACAGAAAGGGTATGGACCTGATAGAAGCAGAAGATATTAAGAAGAGGTGGCAAGAATACACAGAAGAAATGTACAAAAAAGATCTTCACGACCCAGATAATCACAATGGTGTGATCACTCACCTAGAGCCAGACATCCTGGAATGTGAAGTGAAGTGGGCTTTAGGAAGCATCACTACAAACAAAGCTAATGGAAGTGATGGAATTCCAGTTGAGCTATTTCAGATCCTGAAAGATGATGCTGTGAAAGTGCTGCACTCAATATGCCAGCAAATTTGGAAAACTCAGCAGTGGCCACAGGACTGGAAAAGGTCAGTTTTCATTCCAATCCCAAAGAAAGGCAATGCCAAAGAATGCTCAAACTACCAGAAGGAAAGAACACTGAACAAAATGTTAAGTTCTCTTGCTAAGTATGAAAGCAGAGTGTCATTCACTTCTGAGTTTCAGTCAAGTCAATTAAAACCTGCCAGAGGTTTTGCAAAGCCTACCACCGCTAGTGCTACTCATACAAATTACAAAATATTTCACTCCAGAGGATATCTCTGTGAGCCACAGAACAGTAACAGAAAAGCAAGAAAGACAAGAGAAGTCTAGAATTCAAGCTCATTAAATGTATCCAAAATGTTTCTGCCTTTTCATGCCAAGCTCTCTATAAGCAATTCAGTCCCTACAGAAAAATGCGAATGATGCTGAAAAAGGAGGACATTATCTTAAGGCTTGCTACTTTGTTATTCATGGTGGTTAATATATTGTATTATATATAGGAATAATTACTACAGTTATACTCATTAAAAGCCACTAAATCACAAGACCATTTTAAACTGCTGCAGTAGGAGAAAAACGTTCAGATTTTTACAGTATCCAATTCTGGCACCACACCAAAAAAAATGATGTACTGTACTACTTGGGAGATACAAAAAAAAAAAATGTGAACATGAGTTCTGGTACTTACGTGTATATTTCTAATTTGTGTGACAAATAAAAGGTATTTCTTCCAGCCTTCGGAATTAAAAAGTCCTACTCTATGGCTGTCACAACAGAAAAGCAAGCCACTGGCCTAATGCTGGTGCCCATATGGTTGTCACACATACATTTGTGAGTTTGGAACAGCATGCTTTGTGTTGGCCATTTTAATTTCAATAGGCTATTAATCTTTTAAATACATTAAGCATGACCAACCCTGCTGCCAGGGTCTCCTGCCCCTCCGATTCTCCTTCCTTCTAGCTCAGGGTTTTTGCCCTGGATCTGGAGGTTTCAGCAGAGTGACTCCTGCCAACAGGAAGGCAGAGAAGTTCATTTAAAATTACAGAGTTGTTTTGAAATTGCCTAGTGACACTATAATTTTCTATTCTTAAACTTCATAAAATGAAGCCCAAGTGCTTTTCAAATAGATAATGCTGGTTTTTACAAACATGACTTGAATTGTTTGAACTCAAATCTAGGCTTAGTTTCAAGCAGCTTCATTGGAGACAGATTCATCCACGACAAGAGCTACCTTGGTGAGGAGTGTGGGGTTCCCTCGGCCCCCTTCACATTTATACTACAGAGAATTGCCCACAGTAAGGAAAGATGAGAAAGCAAACAGGTGGTGATTTCTTGCCCAATGAGAAAACTCGGAATGTTAAAAAATATGTACAAAAGTCCAAAATGACAATCCCTTCTTTAGGAATATCCTCCCCAATTACTTTACATAGTAGTTGTTAACCTCAATATGGAATAATCATATTCCTCAAAATTCCCATTACAGTTTAGACTTCCAGATTTGTAAGTCAACCACCATCCATCTTATATCATTTTATTGGGAGAAGTGCACTGATTTCCTATGTACTGTTACTGTTACTAATGGCTCAAACACATGTTAACACTGATTGAACACTGACTTCATGCCAGGCAATGTTCTAAGTGTTTTACATGTAATAACTCGTACAGTCTTCACAAAATTAATCAGGGTATTTATATGACTGAATGCCAAGGAGGCAATTTTATGTTTTCCTTTTTATGAAGAAAGATACTGCTTATTTAAGAACCCTGGGGCATTTATGGAAATGCAGAAACCTTTTATTCAGCATTTGAGAAGTACTTAATTTGATGGGCTTCCCTGGTGGTTCAAACAGTAAAGAATCTGTCTGCAATGCAGGAGACCTTGGTTCAGTCCCTAGGTCAGGAAGATCCCCTGGAGAAGAAATGGCAACTCACTCCAGTATTCTTGCCTGGAGAATCACAGGGACAGAGGAGACTGGTGGGCTACAGTCCATGGGATTGCAAAAAGCAGGACATGACTGAACGACTAACACACTACTTCTGCTACTAGTTTGATGTAACACAGACAGATATTTTGGATTTGTCCAGAAAAGAATATGTTATTTCTAAGCTTATACTATACACTGAATTATAAATTTTTTAAAGGCCAAGAAAGAAGTGCTTAGGTCCTTCTGCTTATCCATTTAGCAAATCAAAATATGATTATTTGATAGCAATTAACAAGAAAATTTACCATCTGAATTCTGTAACTATATAGAAAGATTTTAATACAGATATCTTTAATGTTTGGAAAATATTTTGTAGGGGAGATTTGTTTTTATTTTCCTTTCAAATTTTTATTTTATATTGGAGTCTTGATGTTTTTCATCTTAATAAACCTACTATCTATTGATCTGAGATTCTCAATACAAGTTGAAATCAAAATACTCAGTTTTCACTAGATCCCTTTGAATCACAGCCACTTCAGACTCGCTTTTGTGGAGCTCACCTGGCACTCTTCCAGGAGCCTCAGCCATCAAACTTCTGGTAGAAGGAGAATGAGTGAAGAAGCCCCATGCAGTCAGCAAAGTCTGAATTATACCGACTGGAGCCTAATTTATTTTGATCATCACAAACAGGCCCTATCTTAACATATTTGTTCTTACATATAAATATATACTCAGATTTATCGACTACAATTTTTAAAAATAAAAATTCTAAAAGCCGAAAGCAGGGAAAGTAAGCTCTTCTAGAGCAGAATATATGAAGTGGTAAAAATGTAGAGTGAGAATGAAACTGAGAAGCAGAGGCTGCCAAATTTGGAAATATAATAAGTATATAACAGCAAATATTTATTAAGAACTTCCTGGATTTCAGTGACTGGGCTATGTGCTTCACTATCTCATCTAATCTTCAGTAACCAGGGGTGGTAAGTGCTATTATGAAATAATTTTTGTTTTAAATATTTTTAAAAAAGGAAAATGAGCTTTAGAGAGCCCGATAATGTGCTTAAGGGCACAGAGTAAACCATACAACCAAGAATGGAACCCAGGTATCATAAATCAGTTAAGTCATATGCCCCTGTGAACAGACTAAGATGAACATATGTGTGCAAAACGTTTACTGGCCAGCACTGTCAGAAACAACCCTTGCTTCTGTTGAAGAACACAGGATTGAACAAAGAGAGAATTTGTTTTGTATTTCAGTTTAAACAGAGGCCTCAACCAATTCCATGAAATTTCTGGAGCTTCAGGTTAAAAAGCCTTTGCCCACCCAGATCACTGAATGTGGGCTGTCCTATTACTATGGAAACTTCAGAGGAAATCCAGTCCTCATGAACTGTCCATCATTTAAAACAAAAAAAAGAGTGCCTTCCCTGGTTGTCCAGTTGTTAAGAATCTGCGTGCCAATGCAGCGGACGTGGGTTCAGTCCCTTGTCTGGGAAGATTTCACAGGCCAAGCAGCTAATAAGCTCGCGTGCCTAGAGCTATGCTTGGCGAGAAGAGAAGCTACTACCATGACAAGCCCACACACAGCAACTAGGGAAAGCCCTGAGTAGCAACACAGATCCAACGCAGCCAAAAATTAATAAGTAAATAAAGATTGTGAAATGGTAATAAGCATAACCAACCTCCGTTTTTGTTTTTTAATTGAAGGCATTCCTTTTTTAGAATATTAATACTATCTGAAGATCTATATCAGACAGTTTATGTCCTGTCAGCAAAAGTCCTTATCCCTAAACCTTAGGATCTAGATATCATATAAAATAAAAAAGGCACAATGCTTTCTCTCTTTTCTCAGTAAAGTAAGGATTTATATAGCCATGTAAGACAATATTTGAAATTGCTATGAGCCTCTTCTATATGTGAGATGCCTACTTATTCCGCCAGAAGCAAATAGGAACCAACTATAATAACTGACTTGTAATCTCTACTTCTCAGCTAGATGGGGCTATTTTAAGACTACTGAGAATGGCCACCCTAAAGTAAAGTGGTTCTTCCCATTAGAATTGTTCTCTCTCCAAATTTCAGGCCAAGTAGATTATTCACGTTTGTTTATTCTATTTTTATTTAAAATTTCTCTATTGAAATATAGTCAATGTATAATATTATATACTGCAGGTGTGCAAAATATAGTGATTCACAATTTTTAAGGTTATTTAGTCCCTTTAAGTTATTATAAAATGTTGTATAATATGTCTTTATACCTTATTTATTTTATACACAGTAGTTTGTGCCTCTTAATTTCCTACCCCAATATTGCTCTTTCCATCTCCCCACTGTAACCACTAGTTTGTTCTCTATTTCTGTGAGTCAGCTAACTTTGTATTATATGCACTAGGCTATTGTCTTTTAGATTCCACATATAAGTGATATCATACAGTATTTGCCGTTCTCTGACTTATTTCACTTAGTACAACACCCCTCCAAGTCTCTTCATGTTGCTGCATATGCAAAATTCCATTCTTTTTTATGGCTGAGTAGTATTTCACTGGATATACACACCACATTTTTATCCATTCATCTGTCGATGAACATTTAGGTTGCTTCCACATCTTGGAAATTGTAAACAGTGCTTCTATGAACACTGGGGTATGTATATCTTTTCAAATTAGTTTTTTTTTCCCAGATTTATACCTAGGAGTGGAATTGCTGGCTCATATAGTAGTTCTACTTTTAGTTTTTTTGAGAAATTTTCATACTGTTTTCCACAACGGCTGTACCAATTTACATTTCCACCAACAGTGTACAAGAGTTTCTTTATTCTACATCCTCACCAACGTTTGTTATTTGTGTTCTTTTTGACAACAGCTATTCTGACAGGTGTGAAATGACATTTCTTTGTGGTTCTGATTTGCATTTCCCTGTTGATTAGTGGCATTTGGTATCTTTTCATGTGCCTGTTGGCTATCTGCGTTTCCTCTTTGGAAAAATGTTTATTCAGTTTTTCAGTCCATTTTTTAATTGGGTTGTTTGGTTTTTTTGATATTGAGTTTGTTTATTGTATGTGTGTGTGTATATATATATATATATATATATATATATATGATATTAACCCTTTATTGGTCATATAATTTGCAAGTATTTTCTCTCATTCAGTAGGTTGTCTTTTCATTTTATCGATGCTCTCCTTTGCTGTGCAAAAGTTTTTAAGTATAATTAGTCCCATTTGTTTATTTTTGCTTTTATTTACTTTGCTTTAGGAGACAGATCCAAAAAATATTGCTACGGTTTATGTCAAAGAGTATTCTATGTTTTCCTCTAGGAATTTTAGTCTTACATTTAGGTTTTTAATCCATTTTGAGTTTATTTTTTTGTATTAGAGAATGCTCTGATTTCCTTCTTTTACTTGCAGCTGTCCACATTTGTCTTATTTTAAACTAGCATATGTAAACAGGGAAGAACGTACTCATAAGCAAAATATGAAATTGGAAGAAAAAATAATAATCACACTGCTCTGCATTGCTACCTCCTCTCATAACCAAATCTGCTCCAGCATACTGATTCAATTAGGTAAATCTGATTATGTAGGTAGCAAGGCCCTATTTAAAACAAGGATTGGTTCAGCATGACCATCATTCATGTTTTCAGTGCCACAGAGACTAAATAGGAAGACAAACTCATAATAAAAACAATGACCTAAAAATATTTATTATTGTGCTCCAGCAGAACATTTTCTAACCTACAACTTCCAATCACCTTTTACTGTGGGCGATGTCAAAAACACTTATTGCACAAGCAGAGATCTGTGTTTCCTTTGCCACAGACAATAAATCTTTAGTGTCTGCTCCTGATACGCATCACTCCACTTGTTCTCAAGAGGCACTGGATGTCTCTCTTGCCTTCCCCCTCACCTAACAAGGTCACTTTTGAGTGATGATACACTTACTGCAAAAATGTATAGGCATGCACAATAATTATTTAAATATCTTCTCAGCAAATATTACAAAACTCTCAACACTGTTGCTTTCCAAACTTAATATAATGTATACATAACCTTGGTATCACTAATATATCAAAATATAAGACCATCTAAAAACAGATATCTGTCCTGTCCTTTTTGTTTATTATTGCTACACAGTTATACTTTATTCAGAAAGTACATATTTGAGGAATTAATTTTAGCTTCAGAGAAATCTCCTTTTCATTGAGTGGTAATCTGGGAATTAAAGAAAATAAATTGCTACTTGACTGCATTCACCTCTAGCTTACAAATCCTAAGCTTTTTTCTCAATTAGTGAGAAAAGTAGTGGCGAAAATATGCAGAGTGCAATTTATTTTTTATCTTTGTTGGCCTTTCTCAACCAGGATTCTGTAAGTGCATTAACACCTTTGGAGGCATCTATTGTATACAATAAGCTAACTTTTCACCTGAGCCTGATGTGAGTTGTGTAGCATCCTTGGAAGAATGAGAAAATAATTCTTTAAATTATTTTCTCTGTTCTCTGATTCAGATAAAAACCTTCAGTTGAAAAGTTCTATTAATAAAAAGGTTCAGAGATTATACAACTTGCTGAGGGCCAATCAGTTGGTAAATTCAAAAGCTGATATTTGAACCTGGTCTTTTGACGATAAGCTGGGGCACATCATATAATGAATATAAGACATGTGTTATTCCAAATTTCAGGCATGACATTTTGCTTTCTTTAAGTCAAGTTAAGATACATAAAAATTCAGAAGTACATTTTAGATTAACTCTCCTAAGTAAAATAAGCCAAAACAGATGCCTTTGCGTCTAAAGCAAAACAAAGATAATACAAGTCGAAAAAAGAAAGTAACAGTCTTCAATCTCTGAGAAAAACGAATTTCTAAACATATTCAAATAAATACGTAATAATATTTTGATGACGTAAAATCATGATGGAAAACCTTTCCATTTCAGTAAGATAGTGAATCTCCCGTGTGTTCTCAAACTAAATGCGAAGACAAAAGGAAGGAAGAGAGGGAAGAAACTATCCTTGCAAGTAACTCAGATCTTTAAAGCAAAGTTTTTAATATAGGCACTATAATACCTTCTGTACATGATCTATACCCTTTAAATTTGGTCATCATCCTTTCTTTGAGTCAGCACTACCATTCCTTTCTCTGACTTCTACTCTAGCTCTCCGGTATTTTTAGTAGGACAAATAGCCACTCTAAATCCTTTGGCCATGTTTTATGTTCAGGAAATATTATCCCTTCACAAATGTCTGGCTAGTATTTAAAAACGAAGGAGATGAATCCTTTCCATATGAGTGAAAGAATGAAAATACTTCAATTGAGGTATAAAATGTATTTAAATATCATGAGGAAAAAGGAAATACAGAGGACACAGGTATCCACAAACAAGATGAGAACACAGGAGCTAAGACGGGTTTGGCATATTATCACATGACACTTAGATGTCTGCGATGACTAAGAGCTGTCTGTTAAATAGAGGATGACAGGTAGTAATTATTCTAATGCAATACATTGTACACTAAACAAGGATGGCTGGGATAAAGTGTCAAATGCTGGTCATTAATGATGACAAGGGCTGGATTCAGCTGCAGCAGCTGTCACCGTCCCAGGTGGGTGACCATACTGCCATAATCCCTGTCTCTACAGAGGTCCTTCCTGGGAAAGTACAAGCCAATACTGCAGGTTAAAAAATACAAGTAATAATATATACAGTAACATGCACATAAAATCTCAGTGTCCTTAGTACCCCCAAGAATTTACTTCTTGGTAGATTATACCTCTACAAGTCACTAACTCCAGTGTAATTTACATGAGAGCTTTGATATTATCAAACTCTGAGTTTAAACTTTACCACTTGCCAGCTGTTTAATCTTTTTTTAACATCCTGTGTGTGTGCATAATGGAGAATTTACTTTTTATGAGGACTATAGTGAAAAATGCATGTTACATAGTAGGCACTGCTGCTGCTGCTGCTAAGTCGCTTCAGTCATGTCTGACTCTGTGCGACCCCATAGACGGCAGCCCACCAGGCGCCCCCGTCCCTGGGATTCTCCAGGCAAGAACACTGGAGTGGGTTGCCATTTCCTCCTCCAATGCATGAAAGTGAAAAGTGAAAGTGAAGACACGCAGTCATGTCCGACTCTTTGCAACCCCATGGACTGCAGCCCACCAGGCTCCTCCGTCCATGGGATTTTCCAGGCAGGAGTACTGGAGTGGGGTGCCATCGCCTTCTCCATAGTAGGCACAAGACAGGAGAAATGAAGTGTTAGTCATCTCCTAAGCCATCAAACAAGTTGATCAAGTCTAAATTGCTTTCTGTTAGTGAACATGTATCATTCCTATGAAGATTTGATGAAAAGACATCAATTTTACACACACTGTAATTTATGAATTATGGTCTGATATTTAAAAATGAGGCACAACACTGATGATTATATTCAAAATTCTAGGATAAGGAAATGACTAGAACAGCTATCATATCACTGCTGTTCTCTGAACATGCATGATTACAACTAAGTCTGTAAAACTACTAGAAAACTTCCATTCTTAAAAAATCCCCACTCAATATTCATTACTTTATTCAGTATCACTTCACATTCTTTTAAGCTAAATGATCATCCTAAAACTCTCTGTTGGATCATCAATCTTAGAAACAGTTGCAGAAAATAATAAAAAATTCCATTATTATATCTTCATTCATACTCTTCCCCTACTCTAAGACTTCAGAAGTTACTACCTGCACTATTCCTTTCAAAACATCCAATATCATCATTCACATCATTCTTTAACACTACTTTCAGATACATTGGTTTACAAGAACCCACAGACTCTCATCTCTCAGTTATTTCCTCATTGATTTATGAAACTCCCACTGCTTCAGAGAAAAAGGGTTACATAGCCAGTAGCTACAAATCTATTGACATATGTCTTGATAACTAATGAGAACACACTCGGTAGCACAGGGAACTCTACTTAATGCACTGTGGCGACCTGAATGGGAAGTCCAAAAGGGTATATGTACGTCTGATTCATTCTGCCAGTACAGTAGAAAGTAACACAGCATTGTAAAGCAACTACACTCCAATAAAAATTAATAATAAAAAAGAACTAAGCTGCTGAAAATAGCTGGAGCAAGTTAATTGCTTCAGAATTTTCAAACCAAATCTCATATTTCTTCTCCATTTTTCTCTCATTCCTTCTGCTGAACTACCCTCCACTATAAATTATTCCAACAGTACCTCAGTTTCTGTATATTTCATGTTATCAAAAATGCTGAAGATTTGGAAAATACAAACCTAAACCAAGGAGAGGTTGGGATGCTAATTCTAATTTTTAAAATTAAACCAGATGCCAGTTTTGATTCACAAGAAAGAAAATACCCAATATTAAAGGAGGAGAAAACCAATTCTCAGTCTCTTAAACATAGTTTCAACTATTTAAGGAACCTCTCCAATCTTCATGCCCAGGTCTGATTTTTTTTTTCCCAAACCAGTATTTCTAACCTTCCACTGGCATTTCCAACTCTTTATTCAAGCTCAGTTCCATGGCACCATCCTCAGGGCCTTCCTCTTTTCTTTATTCTCCACACATCTAGCTGCCCTAGTAATCAAGTCCTGCCAGAAGCCCATTTTCCACTCTATTTCCATTCCTTTGGAATCCCACTGTCCCTTCCCCTGGTTGCTGCCCTCACTTGGTGGTTCCTGCATTAGTCAAGCCTCCTGATCTTTCCCTCAATCTATCCAAGAGTATACTATCTGTCATGAACCTAATACTCTTTATTAAAAAAAAAAATAAGTCGAATTTCTTTACAATGTTGTGTTAGTTTCTGCTACACAATGAAGTGAACCACATAGGTATGTGTGTGTGTGTGTTTATCTCCACTTTCTCCCCCAACCCCCTGATACCTCCCCTGTAGGTCATCACAGGGTATGGAGCTGAGCTCCTTGTGCTATTCAGCAGCTTCCCACTAGCTGTCTATTTTATCATGGTAGTGTATATATGTCAGTCCCACTTTCCCAATTAGTCCCACCTGCCCCTTCCCCTGTATCTGCACATCTGTTTTCTATCTCTATTTCTTCCCTGCAAATAAGTTCATCTGTACCATTTTTCTAGATTCCATATATATATGTATTAATATATAATATTTGTTTTTCTCTTTCTGACTTACTTCACTGGGTATGACAGACTCTAGGTCCATCCACATCCCTACAAATGACCCATTTGTGTTCCTTTTTATGACTGAGTAATATTCCATCACAGTCCCCATCTTCTTTATCCATTCATCTGTCAATGAATATTTCAGTTGTGAAGCTAATCCTCTTTAAAAAAAAAATGTTTCCATGAGGTCCTAATACAGAACTGGAAAGCAAAATTCAATAAAAACATTTTTATCTGGAGGGGTAAAACTTTAAAAAGCTTAAGGGGATTTCCCTGGAAGTCCAGTGATTAAGACAAATTTGTGGGTTCAGACCCTGGTTGGGGAGCTAAGATCCCCTATGCCTTGTGGTCGAAAAACTAAAACATAAAAAAGAAGCAATATTGAGACAAATTCAGTAAAGACTTAAGATGTGTGTGCGTGTGTACGTGTGTGTGTGCACACACACGTGTGCTCAGTCCTGTCCAACTCTTTGAGACTCCATGGACTATAGCCCACCAGGCTCCTCTCTCTATGGGATTTCATATGGTCCACATAAAAAAAAAATCTAAAAAAAATGTAAAAATGAAAAGCTTAAGAAACAGCACGATGAAATACTTGCTGGATATTGAGTGCTAAATGTTAATCTAATATACTGGAACCCTCAGAAATGGATATGACATATATTTAGTCCCCATTATTTCCCACCATGTAACTTGGAAGTGACTAAAGCATATAGTTGAGCCACTGTCCTGGAACACATGTGAACTTTTTTGTCTTCTCTACCTGTACAAATCCTTCAAGGTTAATTCAAACCTCTCTTCCTCTATAAACTGTCATCTTAGCTCCTCATCTGAAGTGCTCTTCCCTGATAACTCAAATAGCAATTAACGTCTAGACCATTCATTTGGAAATTAATTAGGCAACACATTAGCTACATCTCTTGTTACTGCCTTGAACTGATATTTAAATACCTCAGTATTTTATTTTCTATATATGTATTCTTGATTCGTTGAATGGATCAAAAACTTACTGAAGACTATGTACCAAATATTTTGGGAGCTCAAAGACTGCTTAAAAACACAAAGTGCTCAAGAAAAAAGTTACTATTTTTATGCCTCTTACATTCTAATTCTAGCTCATTTTGTCAAACTACCATTTGATGTGAAATTATAACTGTGTGGATATAAAGACGCTGATGCTGGGAAAGACTGAAGGCAGGAGGAGAAGGGGATGACAGAGGATGAGATGGTTGGATGGCATCACCGACTTGATGGACATGAGTGTGAGCAAGCTCTGGGAGATGGTGATGGACAGGGAAGCCTGGCGTGCTGCAGTCCATGGGGTTGCAAATAATCAGACACGTCTGAGTGACAGAACTGAACTGATATATATTTTACTCTTTTATTTGCTGCATTAATATATAGTATAGATTATCTGTAATATCTTTGTGCATGTATTACTAAGAATTAAAGCAGCAATATTAATTCTCCAAATATAGTATTTATAAAAAGCATCATCATCATATATCTCAAGGCCATACAGAAACTGGAGTAGAAAGCTGGAGTAGAAATTAGAATCCATCCAGAATGTACAACGGGCTTTATTTTTTTATATTTGTTTTTAACTGAATTTTGCTTGCTTTGCTTTGAATTATAATTTTTGAGGCTTTACTTTATCCTCTACTCCAAATAGATCATAAATTTCTAGAAGGTTAGGGACAAGAAGTAATTTTTTAAGTCATCATTATTTTTTTTTAATGTTTCTCTTAATTAAGATAAAAGAGTCTATTGACAATATTATAGTTCATTTTCCTTTCAGCCTAATTTTACTGAAAAGCATTTCAACCAAAAATGAGAAACATGTTTAAATGTATGTTTTCCAACACATAAAAAAGAAAAATTCTAGCATTAATAATTTTTAAATTCAAAGATATCCACCAGCAATCTTATAGACCATATAGTTTCATTAATGCAATGCCATTAACTATTCCATTGTTTTCCATATTTCTTATTCCTAAAAAAAGATTTTAAAAACAAATCAGTAAATGTTTATAAAGCATTAGAAGAACTGTTTACTATAAATATAATAAACTAGGCTTTAAAACATAGTTTAGGGCTTCCCTGGTGGCTTGGTGGGAAAGAATTTGCCTGTTAAGGCAGAAGACAGGGGTTCGATCCCTCATCTGGGAAGATCCCACATGCCATAGAGCAACTACACTCAGGAGCCACAACTACTGAGCCTGTGCTTAGAGCCCAGGAGCCACAACTAAAGAGCCCACGTGCTGCAACCACTGAAGTCCACGTGCCCTAGAGCCTGTGCTCCACAAGAGTCACCGCAGTGAGAAGCCCGTGCACCACAAGAGTAGCCCCTGCTCTCTGCAACTAGAGAAAGGCCTGAGCAGCAATGAAGACCTAGCACAGCCAAAAATAAACAAATACAATTATTTTTTTAAAAACATAGTTTATAAGGACATTGTTCTCATGCCTTCAGTTACATAAATTATCATTACTATTAATTTTAATATTCGTAGTTTATAAGAGAGGGAGCACATAGAATGGTATCTGGGAAATAAGGGAAACAGTATTTCTCGTAATTTGTTAAAAAGGTATTTTCTCAGCAAAATAACAACAACAACGGTTGTAATGATAATGTCAGCAAGCCATGTCATGAAAGTCTTTCTAGGTGCCTCATCAAAGACAGTTTTATGACAAGGAAACCCTGGCCTCACCGTGTGAAGTGGAAGGTACGTAAAAACCACTTACACCATTACACTGTAGCTCTCAACCTACAAACGTCAACCTTCAGTTCCTGCTACTTACACGCTAGGGATCTGCCTTAAAAGTAATGGTTGACAGCCTGTTTGCTTCAATTTTCACTAATGTACCTTAGAAGACACTTTAAAAACCATTTCAGTGGGCTCTTGTAGGATGATTTGGGGCATGCTATTTGCAGCTAGATCAAGGGATAAATTTGACAAGTGGAATCAGTTGCTCCATAGATCAAAATGAGAGCTCAAGCAAGAGAAAATGATTGAGGAAATAAACAGTAGACTCAATAAATATTTAACTGAAGTCGAAAATGATGATGAAATATTCTGAAAACAAGATTTTAAGAGGGACTCTAAACAATAAATTATACGACTGTGCCAACAGCATCCTAAACTAAAAATTATGTCCTTTCTTTAGTGAATATGAGTTTTGATATGAAGCACATTTGGAAAACATAACTTGGAATTGTGTCATAATCTCTGGATGGAACTTTTCTTTTTAGTTTGATTTTATAGATTAGAAATAACCATTGATTTGTAAAAGTTTAAGATTAACCTGTCAATATATTTTCTACCATTAATTATATCTCACTTCTTTTTGAAAAGAAAATGTTTTATAATTATTCCTTATTCTTGGCCCCTCCATAATACCTGCTGCTGCTGCTAAGTCGCTTCAGTCGTGTCCGACTCTGTGCGACCCCATAGACGGCAGCCAACCAGGCTCCCCCGTCCCTGGGATTCTCCAGGCAAGACCACTGGAGTGGGTTGCCATTTCCTTCTTGTAAGTGTCCCCAAATAAATCCACACATAATTTTCTGACCCAAATATTTAAAAAATGTGATTAAAATACTTTACATATACATGCTGGGTATACAGTATCTAAATAGTCACTAGTGATTTCTATGTTATTTAAACAGTTGACTAGAAATTCCCATTTCTATATTGGACTTTGCAATTTAATTTCAACGCATGGGTCTATAAATTGTAATCAAAACACTGAATGCATGTCTATATAACTGGCCAATTAACTTTAAAACATAAAGTAGAATTTAAATGGCACACTCATTTTTCCTATAACCTAAAGTTCAAACAAATTCAACACTCCGCACTCACTACTCCTCTGTGTGATGCTAACAACTCATCTGACATTTCTGATCCTCAGTTTCCCTATCCATAAGCATGGGGATAAGGAAAGTGAGTTGCTTTGAGAATTGTGGTGACACACACAAGGTCACTAGCACAGTGCCTGGCACATAGCTGCTTCTCTATAGATTATGCTGTTTTTTCATTACTGATGATGACATTAGAAATGATGGCCATGTACACTGACTTCCATAGACCTAGCTTAATTTTTTAGTGAAGTATATTCTTCAAGTTTTGACTTTCTATACCAGCCATCACAGTTTTGGATCCTGACACTGTCCCAACATCAATGTAGTCAATCTAAGGCATATGTTACATTGGGGTCTTTCCTGATTTATCTTTTCTAGTTGCAAATATGAAATTAAAAATTACTGTTTCCAAGTCTTCTAAGTCAGTTAAGTTCAGTAGCTCAGTTGTGTCCAACTCTTTGTGACCCTATGGACTGCAGCATGGCACGCCTCCTTGTCCATCACCAACAACCAAAGCTTGCTCAAACTCATGTCTATCGAGTTGGTGATGCCATACAACCATCTTATCCTCTGTCGTCCCCTTCTCCTCCTACCTTCAATTATCCCAGCATCAGGGTCTTTTCCAGTGGGTCAGTTCTTCACATCAAGTGGCCAAAGTATTGGAGCTTAAGCTTCAGCATCAGTCCTTCCAATGAATATTCAGGACTGATATCCTTTAGGATGGACTGGTTTGATCTCCTTGCAGTCCAAGGGACTCTCAAGAGTCTTATTCAACACCACAGTTCAAAAGCATCAATTCTTCAGCACTCAGCCTTCTTTATGATCCAGCTCTCATATCCATACATGACTACTGGAAAAATCATGTCTTGCTACATCCTAGTATTTCCCATTAACATGTTACTATTTATATCCATGTTGTGTTCATAATGAGATATTTCTGATATAGATTTGAAATATTAAAAGTCTAAGAAATTGGTGGTTAAGTAATATTAATTAAGAATTTTCTATTTATAAATATCTAAAACTTTTATCTAACTAATCAAGAATAAGATAATTTTAATATTAGAATAAAACTGCAATCAAACCATTGTCCTCAGAGCTTTATGTTAAAAGTGTTCAAAGGCTAAAGATCAAAACAAATGTTATTTGTCTTCTAGTTAGCTGTAGGGGAAAAGACCACTTAATAAAAGGAGTGTATTTAGCTGATTTAAAACAAAGTGATTGATTTTCATTTAACATTTGTCCACTGTTGTTAGCCTAAGGTAGAAAATCAATTTCAGAATGACCCAATGGGAGAACAGTCCCATGTAGCTATATATATTTAATGACAAAAACACATTAGTACTTCAATGCTTATAATAGTATTAAATAAAAGAAACTTTTGTGTTTAAATTATTCTGTAGTTGTGACACAAGACAGAAAACTGCCACATATCAAAATGACAATGGAGATAAATCCAAGATCACACATTAATATCTTCTCTCTTTGTTTTGAAATAAGCAGCAAAAAATAGATGTCTTATAGAAAGACAGAAAACTGGCATAAAATTTAAATATACTGCTCTCTTAAATCTGTATTCTCTTTACTTTCTTCCATGTGCACTTATTACCAATTTATTTAAAGCATAATAGTAGTAAAATATCCGTTATGGATCTAGAATCATAGCATTGTCATAGTTATTCAAGTGTATTTCAGAATATTGAGATACATATGCCACTTTTAATTCTTGTAGTAACCTGTAATATGGCTATATGTATTAATTATTGATGATATCATGAAAGGTCTAATTACTAAAAATGTATTAATTTAACAGCTTTGTAAACAACAAACAAAACATTCTACCGACATAAATTTTTTCCTTCCTCAAAGATTAGCAAAGCCTGCTGTCCGAGAGCCAGTGCATAAGCTCCTGGGGTTGTACTAGTGAGCAGGACAGGACAAGTGACATGTTCATGCGGAGCTGGCTTGGTTGGAATTAAACAAAAATCAAGATTTTGAGAATTCAAAGTTACCTTTGTGATCATTTATTTCTCTTTAGTACAAATGAGAAAACTGAGGACCAGACAGATGAGGAAATTTGTGGCAGTTTTCAAGACAATGTCTTCTGACTCCTAACGCAGTGATCTTTCCAATATGCCACCAAGGGCTTTAGGAATTGCTATAACTCTGCCCTCCTCTCGGAACTTATCTCTCCGTCTCCCAGTTTGTTGCTCCAGCCAAGGAAACTACCTGCAATTCCTGGAATATAAAAGTTATTTCATCCCTTGTGCCTTTGAACATCCTCTTCCTTTGGAGCCCAGAATTGAGATAGCAGTAGAAGTTGCAGTGTAAGAAGGTATTGAATTACGTAACTTCTGAGGTCCTTTATGATGCAAAAGTTCTGTATTCCACGCAGCTCATAAAATTTCTGTACAGTTTACTGCCACTTCTAATATCAGCTTTTATTTATAGATGTATGCAAAGTTAACTTATTTATATATATATATATGTAATAGGGTAATATGCATGCAAAGAATGCTCAAACTACCACACAATTTCACTCATCTCACATGCTAGTAAAGTAATGCTCAAAATTCTCCAAGCCAGGCTTCAACAGTATGTGAACTGTGAACTTTCAGATGGTCAAGCTGGATTCAGAAAAGGCAGAGGAACCAGAGATCAAATTGCCAACATCCAATGGACTATTGAAAAAGCAAGAGAGTTCCAGAAAAACATCTACTTCTGCTTTATTGACTATGCCAAAGCCTTTGACTGTGTGGATCACAACAAACTGTGGAAAATTCTGAAAGATGGGAATACCAGACCACCTGACCTACCTCCTGAGAAATCTGTGTGCAGATCAAGAACCAACAGTTAGAACTGGACATGGAACAACAGACTGGTTCCAAATCAGGAAAGGAGTACATCAAGGCTGTATACTGTCACCCTGCTTATTTAACTTATATGCAGAATACATCATGAGAAACGCAGGGCTGGATGAAGCACAAGCCGGAATCAAGACTGCCAGCAGAAATGTCAATAACCTCAGATATGCAGATGACACCACCCTTATGGCAGAAAGTGAAGAAGAACTAAAGAGGCTCTTGATGAAAGTGAAAAAAGAGAGTGAAAAAGTTGGCTTAAAACTCAACATTCAGAAAACTAAGATCATGGCATCTGGTCCCATCACTTCATGGCAAATAGTTGGGGAAACAATGGAAACAAGTGAGAGACTTTATTTTTTGGGGCTCCAAAATCACTGAAGATGGTGACTACAGCCATGAAATTAAAAGACGCTTGCTCCTTGGAAGAAAAGTTATGACCAACACAGACAGCATATTAAGAAGCAGAGACATTACTTTGCCAACAAAGGTCCATCTAGTCAAAGCAATGTTTTTTCCAGTAGTCATGTAAGGATGTGAGAGTTGGACTATAAATAAAAGCTGAGTGCCGAAGAATTGATGCTTTTGAACTATGGTGTTAGAGAAGACTCTTGAGAGTCCCTTGGATTGCAAGGAGGTCCAACCAGTCCATCCTAAAGGAGATCAGTCCTGAACATTCATTGGAAGGACTGATGCTGAAGCTGAAAGTCCAATACTTTGGCCACCTGATGTGAAGAACTGACTCACTGGAAAAGACCCTGATGCTGGGAAAGACTGAAGGCGAAAGGAGAAGGGGATGACAGAGGATGAGATGGTTGGATAGCATCACCGACTAAATGGACGTAAGTCTGAGTAAACTCCAAGAGTTGGTGATGAACAGGGAGGCCTGGCATGCTGCAGTCCATGGGGTCACTATGAGTTGGACACAACTGAGCAACTGAACTGAACTGAACTGATGCATTCTCAATACACAGTCTCTCTGTCCTCAGTATCCACAGTGGATTGACTCCAAGACCTCTCATGATACTACAATCCACTGACGCTCAAGTCCTTCATCTGAAATGGTTCTACCCACTGTTTCCACATCCACAGATTCAACCAATAGTGGACTCAATTTCAACTCTACATGCTAAAAAAATTTATGAATACAGACACAGATACAAACTTGATCATTTTGGCCCAAGAGAATCAGACTCAAAATTGGAAATTTTAAAAAGCACTTCTCTACGTGTATAAAAGCCCTAGTTCACTGAGTTATTGACTGAATAGGAAGAAGAATAAAGAGCAGCACTGGACAATGATAGTATGGCATAATGGGGCACTCACTGAACTGGAAATAAATAAAACCTGGGTTTGAATCTAGGCTCTGTTATTTTTCAGCAATGTAACCTTGGCAAATGCAATAAATTTCTCTGAGTCCCATGTTCTTCATGTATAAAATGGAAATGAAATGACACCTAATTCTAAGCACTAATAGCTGAACACACCTAACTGAACATACCTAAGACATTTGCAGTAGTTTAGTCGCTAAATCATGTCTGACTCTTTTGTAACCATCTGGACCATAACCCTCTAGGCTCCTCTGTCCATGGGATTTCCCAGGCAAGAATAGTGGATTGACTGGCCATTTCCTTCTCCAGGGGATCTTCCTGACTCAGGGATCAAACCCTTGTCTCCTGAATTGGCAGATTCTTTACCACTGAACCACTGAGCCACCAGGGAAACACCTAAGACATAGTAAGTGCTCAGCAATTAGCTGAAATTGAGTCCTAAATCCTTCCCATCAAGAGAAAGTGTGCCCTCTTTCCTGAAATTATGAGTGCCCTCAACAACCATGATGCCCTGTTGTCACCCCCATCAGATGCATAAACACACTCCACATGCATGCCTGCATGCACATATGAAAAAATATATGTATTCATGTACATCTGATCTGCTAGTCTGAGCTTTAATTATCTATCTAAATATTACTAAGAAGCAAGAAAGACCTCTAGACCTCTGACAAATCACGAAAAATATATGAAAGCCATGAAATATCAGATTTTTAGCTAATTAACCTAAGTTGGTATTTTTAAAAAATGCGATGTCTATTAGAAAAAAAGTGTTATTTTATCCAAAAGCCACTTAGTCATTTGACAATCCATCAGGTCTCCTATATTATAATGTTCATGTGATTCTTTCTACAACTCATGATGAAAGACTACACATAAATATAAAAGCATTGATACTAGATTATCACACACAAAAAAATTACCTCCACTCCTGTCCCAAATTTCATTTGGTCACATTATTAGGCAGCTCCAAAACTTTACTGGCTCTCCACTACCTATAAATTAAATTAAAATCTAAACTCTTGATATCTTCAGATTTTTGCATTGTCTCTCCAATAATTAGTGTGCAAAATAGGTAGACAGATAAATACTATGTTTTATCTTATTTATATTTAAAGCTAATAATAAAAGGAAGAAAACACTTCTGTAAAGAATAAACATTATATATATCAAAACCTAATTTGGGATTTTAAATTCATGGACAACAGTATTCAAGTCACTGGCTATAACCTGCTACTGCAATTCAGTTCAGAGTCATCAGAAGAAAGATACACGTGTAAAAATTAACTTAGTGCATTATATACTTTCGTTATAGACCTTTTCATTTGTCCAAATACATGGAGAATTTGAAATGTAATTCTGAATTCATAATTCAGAAGCTTTAAGCCATACCTGCTTTTTAGTGATTTTCCCTGGAAGTACTGCAAGCCTTATTCCATAGCCTCCTTGGCCAAAATATTAACAATTAATACAGTTAGTTGCAATTTCACACTGAAAAGTATCATGGAATAATAATGGAGGTTTAATAGCAAAGTAGGGTAAACCTGGCAAACATGAGTAGAACAGCCAAGTGGGGAGAAAAAAAGAATTTTAAAGGAAAGGCTGCTTAGTCATTTCAAGGTTCAATTTGTTTAATTCTAATTGATTAGGGCTGCAATAGAGGAATATGGAACTATACAAATGTATAATTTGTAGTTTAATATTTAAGTAAACACTAATTCTGTTGCCTGCAAGATTTTCAGAAGAATAATCTCTTTCTCATTCATTTCTTTTTCATTTGCTTCTTTTCCCACTTCTGCTCACGATCTTTCCTCCTTCTACTTCAGCCTATAATCTGACATTTCCTCTTCAGTGAAGTATTTTGTATGCTGGTAAACATGAAAGTAATATTATTCAGATTTACTGCTGTTGCTATACCTAGAAATTTTATTTGGATTTACTGTTACTTGTCTATAATTCCTAACTGCCCTACAGTAACTGTCAAAAGGTGAAGGCCTGAATATTAACCCAGGGAAATCTTTGAAAGATGTAAATGAAAATATTTATGTAAGATACACACACACACACACACACACACACACACACACTTCTCTCCCTCCTAAACCTTTTATCTTATAAAAGAGCATCTGATGCCAAAGCATGAACAGTATATTAAGGGCTTAATTTCAGTATTAATAACTCAGATTTAAAACTTGGCAATTAATTAAGATTAATGACAGAAGTCATCCCTTTCTTCCTAATGTAACACTTCCTCCCATCTCTTCAATTCTCCACTCCACTGACCCTTCCATGCTCATTTCAGGCTGTGAAAACCTCAGGTCCTGAAACTCTGATCCTGTTATGTGCTGCCTTTTTACCTGAGATTAACGAAGTAGACATTAGCAAATTTACAACCAACAGCTCAGACAGCTGCCCTACTTTAAGCAGTTAATGGAAAAGGAACTAATCTAGTTAAGAGCATAGGACTAGTTCATAAATCTGGATTCAGAGAATAGATAAAGCCATCATGCTTCTTCTGGAGAGTAGGGACTGAGTTCAGTTGTCAGCTTTCTGGTCATTTGTTGAGAAGAGCCAGTGTTTCTATAAACTGGACTAATGAGACTCAGAGCTAACATAAGCTGCATGTATGCTTGCAGAGAAGATGATAATAATGCAAGAGACTGACATCGTAATGTATGATTTCACTGGGATAAACATACATCCTACAAGAATTCCAGTCATTGAAAATTTTTCTTGGATCAAATATGAAACAAAGACTAAATCTGTTTTAAAAAAAAAAAAAAAGAACAATGCAACTGCAAACAAGAAAAAAATAAACATATCCCAATAAAGAGAATTAATAAAAATTATAAGCCTTCATCTATTCAGAATTCAACCTGAGGAGAAATAATTGTATCATGCTCTTATAACTCAGAAAATGTTCAACAGATTTAATTATGAATTAAAAATTAATCATCATCCCCAAATGATAAACCTTAGCTCCAGAGAAATAGCATGTTTATGTATCAGCATCCTCAGTCATACTATTATAAGAGACAATTCATATTTGTCAAATTTAAGAATTGCTCTGATGTCATAATTTTCTCAGTAGCTTAGTTTCAGGGTGGAAACATGAAGGTAAAATTATAAGTCCTGCTTACAAAAACCTTTTTAAGTTCCACAAAATCAAAATATGTATCTCTCCAGAATCAGTAGAGTTTACTACATAAATTCATCAAGAATTCATTTTAATCAATTACAATAAAGCTAAAGGGGACATTAAATCACATAATTCTGTTCATTCAATCAGTACCTTGTATACATTATAGGGTAATATAGTGATTTTTTGGCATGAGACATCACACTCAGAATAAGTTAAGGTCTTGTCTCTGCTCACTGAATTGTGGGAACCATGAGGTCTGTTCAGCTTCAGCTTAGGTACAGCAGGGGAAGGGTAGCTAGAATAACGGAAATAAAGTTAATATATGAAAAACATACATAGGAATATGCTAATCCAGTTAAACACAGAGAGTGTGGTAATAAGACAACATTATACATGTTTTCAGAGACAAGGAAGAGGAATTGAGGAAGGAGGCCAGAACTGTCTAAAATGGTGTGTATCGTGATGAGAGCAAAGCAGTGAAAATCTACATGGTCTCTAGAGAAAGGCCACGTAGAAAAAAGAAAGTTTTCTCTCTAGGAAGAGAGAAAACTTAAGATCAAAGGTTAAACTGTAAGAATCAACCAATGTTAGGCGATAGGAGAAGGGAGAGAAATGAAAGTGTCAGGCAAAGGTAATTGGAGAGTAATCATTCTTTACTATTGACCTCTAATCTGTTTACTATGTATATAGATGTGTTATTTGAATTTTTTATTGAAGTATGTTACAGATTTACTGTCAATCAAGATAGGATATAATATTGATATGATATGATGTATGTGTGTGTGATTGCAAACCAAACTGTGCTTAATGCTGGTCAGGATTATGAAAAATATATATAATATATATTATTTTCAATACAGTAACCTGCTTTGAAGAAGCATTATGGGAATCTAAAGTTTAGAAAATTAGAACCACTTTTTCCCCACATATTTTCTAAGTGAAAAGAGTTCTCTAGGGTGAGAAATATGAAGTATATCAGTGAACAAAATTATTTTGAAATGGGAAAGAGTTTGTAAACTATTCCAATTTCATTAACTGAAAAAAGAAAAGCATTAGGAGAAAAAAATTCCTTTTAAGTCTTTGAAATAAAAGGAGTTAATTTTTAATCCAAAGTCAGATAAATAAAAATGGTAAACAAGTAAATGGCCATTGGCATTCTTAAACATAATTTTTGCAAAGTCTGAATAGTAAATCATTTTTATTTTTTACCACAAAGTTTACAACAGTTTCAAATTCCTCATATACTAGAGGCTGTGATTTGATTCAGAGTGGAATTAGGGAAGAATGTAAGATTATATGAAGCAATTTTAAAGATGATTTACTTAGATTATAAATGTATATTATAAAAATTATAGTGTTTTATTTAGGAGTAGAAAAAGAAATGAAAGCCATTTAGCCAAAAATGTCACTTATTTCTCCTTAAAAGTATACATTTATACAATGTATTAGTATAAATTCATTTTTAAAAGAAGGGGACAATGAAAGCTTCCTACTCAAGCCAATTTCCTTAACTGAGTTACAAAGGTTTCCTTAAACTGAACTTATAAATAGGGGCCTGGTAGACATAAAGGCACCATCATTAGGCTCTCTGTTAAAGTAATAAACTGTCTACCAAACAATGTACTTTTCCCCCTCATTAGACTATATCCTTCGGGCTCTAAATTGAAAGCAAAATTTAAGATATACAGAATAATATAAATTTCTGTAAATTATCAGAAATTGTAAGGTGACATTTAAATAAATATAAATTTAATCTATCGTAATTAAGATTACATAAGGGCTACAGAAAAAGTAAACACAGAAAAAGAAAGGTTAAAAATCTACCTTTGCTGACATTTCTACTCCCAATTGGATGATTTAATTAATGTTCTCCAGGTGCTTAACAACAAAATTGTATATGAGCCTAAGAAAATAATGTACTTGGCCAGAGGGGGAGCAGAAGAAGATGGTGGAAGAGTAAGACGGGGAGATCGCCAGCCTCCCCACAAATACAATAATGCATTTGGCCATGGAACCAATGTTAACAAAGTTGATATTTTTAAAGTATTCTTTTAGTGTGCCAAAAGCTCACTGGTGACAAAAAAAAAAAAACACACAGAGACAGAGACTTATTTTTAAACTCAGTGCATTAATTCAAGAAGAGGATATTTATATTAATTTAATAATTTTTGTCTCGTGATTTTCTAAAGGTTGCTGATCAATTCTAACAAAAAAATATCTCTACCTAAACTTACAAATTAATATATAACATATATATGAGGCCACTAAATACATTCTGGATCAGAGGGGTAAGAAGCCAATTAAATATCTAAGTTCTACTTATACTTTGGTTGAAAAAATAAACCTTTTTGGGTAATTTAAATGATTAAAATTTGCATATTCTGTTTTTCACTTTGGGGAACCAAATTGAGTCAACACTTTTGCCAGCTTATATGCATAATTAAGCAACAATTTTATTTAAGCTATGAAATAGTATCAAAAAAGCACTCTATTTTCTGAACTTGCTATTTTCCACTGAAACAGACATTAGTCAAAGACATATACACTGAAAAATATGTTCTGTAGGACTATATATACACATACATTTATATTAAACATTATACACACACATATATATACACACACGCACACAGGCATAAATCAGACAGTGGAAACTGTAACAATGGCATGTTCACGACATGAGTTATTCTACTAAAAATTTGTCTTTCAAATATGTGTAAACCAAAGTTAATTCTTTCTGCTAATTTAAGTGGGATATTTAATGTATTTTAAGGATGCCCTGAAATGTAATGACAAGAAGTAATAAGAACTGGGGCTTTCCTGATGCTCCAGTGGTTAAGACTCCATGCTGCCAGTACATGGGGTAAGAGTTCAATCCCTGCTGCTGCTGCTGCTAAGTCACTTCAGTTGTGTCCAACTCTATGTGACCCCATAGACAGCAGCCCACCAGGCTCCCCCGTCCCTGGGATTCTCCAGGCAAGAACACTGGAGTGGGTTGCCATTTCCTTCCCCAATGCATGAAAGTGAAAAGTGAAAGAAAGTGAAGTCACTCAGTCATATCCGACTCTTTGCGACCCCATGGACTGCAGCCTTCTAGGCTCCTCCATTCATGGGATTTTCCAGGAAAGAGCACTGGAGTGGGCTGCCATTGCCTTCTCCAAGTTCAATCCCTAGTCAGGGAATTAAGATCCTCATGTATGCCATGCGGTACAGCCAAAAGATTAAATAAATAAATCTGCCTACTAAGGCTGTTTTCTGGGGTGGGGGTGGAGAACGGGAGAGAAAGATAGTAAGAATGGAAAGATACTGGTGGTAATAAAAAGGATAGAAACATCTACGGGTACTCTTTCCAAGTGTTGTCCAATCATACTTGGCCTAAAGGACCATACAAAATTTCAGATCTTATAGAAACAAAATGCAAGCAATCACTTAAGAGTTTTTACAAATGATATTTTTATCTACTCTTTCATTTAAGTATAAAAAGGGAAAAGTGAAAGCATTGCAGGCATTTTGTGTTCAGTAGGACTGACTCAATAAAGCTAAAGTAGAGTCCCTAAAATCTACGTTTGGCTATATGACACAAAGTATTTACATGGAATCTAAAAACGAAGTTTAAGAACGCAGTTATTAGCCGCATAGTTCCAAGCACTGAAGACATCTTACACATCAAATCGTCTGAGTGAAAGCTTCAATCTGCTCAGAAACATCCACAAGTGGTTTACGTCTTGCAAATGTGATGCAGAATTTAAAGGCATCCTCGTACGAAATCGCTGCCTTCCAGATGCTTCTTCAATCTGAAGATGAAGTGGTTTGATAGTACAGAGTGCTGCTTTGAAAGCATGAGTGTTCAGAGTGATCCTTGGGAGGGTTAAGAATCCTTGAAAAAGCCACCACTGAAGAGGTGAGGCCGTTAGTTTGGAGCTCGAGAATTCAGAAGCAGGACTGACAAAGGACTGAACCTAAATCTAGATCTGGAGATGGAAGCCAGAGGTCCAGCCCGAATCACCTACCACTGAGGTTCTCAGGCTTCTCTGCTGCTGCTGCTGCTAAATCACTTCAGTCGTGTCCAACTCTGTGCGACCGCATAGAGGACAGCCCACCAGGCTCCCCCATCCCTGGGATTCTCCAGGCAAGAACACTGGAGTGGGCTGCCATTTCCTTCTCCAATGTATGAAAGTGAAAAGTGAAAGTGAAGTCTCTCAGTCATGTCTGACTCGAAGCAATCCCATGGACTGCAGCCTACCAGGCTCCTCCGTCCAGGCAAGAGTACCGGAGTGGGGTGCCATTGCCTTCTCCACAGGCTTCTCTGGTGCCTTCTAAATAAACCTATGTTTTCAGACTGGGTTTTGGTGGGAGAGTTTGTAGATTTTTTTTTTAAATCAGAGGACTAGCACTGAGTTCTGTTATAATGAACTTTTTTCTTTTAAGCAGCTACCATCAATCATTTTTAAAAATGAAAATATCTGCACAATTAATGGAAGTCCTCTCCATGTAATAAACTTAGCTTAACTGGAAACTGGCTATGCACCTATATTGTTTATTTCACCACCGACTGATGAAAACTTTGCCAAGTGCTAGCATTTCTCCTCAGGTCATTGCACCCTGGCTGCCCTCACTCCAAAGGCCACTTTGGATCAGCTCCTTTCCTTTATCTTCGTGGCTGCCCAACTACTTCCTCAGGTGAGGCTGCCTAAATATTATTAACCATAACAGTTTATATTACCATAGAATCCTTATTACCTTACCATACCCCGAAGCTTTACTTGTCAGACTAATATTTTAACAAATCTGTTGTGCCAATACTGTGTGTGCACAATTATAAGTTGTTGCAATAATCTCAGCGAATTATACAAATCCTTAGGATTTTTTTCTGGCTCAATCTAGGTAGAAGAGGAGAAAACTTCTTTAAAAGGAAAAAAAAAACGCTTCCATTAACATGTTATTCTTACTTTTGATTTTTAATACCCAACTATCGCTACGCAGCCTTTATAAATGAGAAGAAAATTAAAGTCAGTGCAATTTTCTCAATTTCGTCTTACTAAAATTTAAACACATCTGGCAAGAAAACCTAATTCTCTTTCATCTCCGTGTAATAAAAAGCCCTAAGTTTAAAAAACGAAGACATAGTGTGCATACTTCACCACGGGTGTTACTACCACCAGCATTCTTTTCTGGCCGTGTTTCAATTTCTGTCTGCTTATTGGTGAAGGAGGGACTGCGGTCTGAAGGTTAACATAACCTCGATGACAGACAAGAAGCTCCTTGGAGATTGGGTTTGTGGAACAGCTCCCTAACCAGGGCTGCGCTTTCTTCTTTGCTTTGCTGCTTCTCTAACTCTCTTTTCAAATAGAAAAAGAAAAAAGAGAGAGAGAGAGAACGCCTGCTAATGCATCATTTATAAATTACCTTGTTATGGCAAAAACAAAACACCGCTTTGAAAACCAAACAATCGCCTGCTGCAGACCCCAGCCCGTTTGATGGAGACCCTTCAAAAGAGTCCCCGGCTTCACGGAGGCTGTTTATGTGGAGACTTCGATGGGTACCTGCTGTCCCCCGTCACTCCCTGGAAACTTGGCGGCAGATGTTGCCGCGTTAAGTTGTCTCTGAAGTGGCTTTCCGTCCTCGTCTCCCCACCGCCACGGAGTCAAACTGCATTAGATCTCTTTATTCGCGCCTAAGGCAAGTTCGGGAGCGCAGCTGTGTCCACCCCCTGCTCCTACCTTTGGTGTTTCAGGCCTCCAGGCAGCGAGAGGGAGACCAAAACGGTCCTGCCGCTCTCAACTACCTCCGCTGACAATCCGGCCGCTCGCTGCGGGCCGGGGGAGGCCGCCGCCGCCGCGGCGAACAGATGTCGGCGACAACCTGCGAGCTCACACCTGGACGCGCCGCCCGCACCTCGCGCCCGCGCGCTGAAACATTCATGACTCCGAGGACCGGCGGCCGCCATCAAAGCCCGGCGCCCCGGCCGCCCGCAGCCCCGCAGCCCCGCCGTCCCGCCGCCTGGCGGGGGCTGGCGGCGCCCACAGGTAGCCGGAGGGCGGAGGCCGAGCAAGAGGTGTCTGGCGTCGCTTTGATACTTGATGCCTGAACTTCAGTTACTTGATCAAGGACTTCAGTTCGGCCGCGGATGCTGCCATTGAGCCCGCTGCGGCCTCGGAGCCATGAAAGGAGAGCCATTTGGCTGGAAATTCGGCGTGACGGGCCTTGCAGGGGAAATGTGCGTGACTCCGGGTTTGGTTCTATGGACGCTGATGTGTTTATGAAACTAGACTCTCAAGAGGCAGAATCTGCAGTAAACAATTTATAAAGCCATGACAGGATGGGTTTTCGAGGTGGAAAACGGCGCTGTTGACTAAGGGGAGGCGGTGTTATTTTGGAACCATAAGCCACAATCTGAAAACATGATGTTTTATTGTCTCTCAAGCAGTTTTGTTGTGTCCCCCCCGCCCCCAAAGAAACAGCATGACTATTACTTTCTTTAAAATTGAAAAATGAGAAAGCGTTCTCATTTGTTTCTTGACAATATACAGCAAAACTGCATCCATGCCCAACGAAATGAAAATGTTTGCAAAAGTCCTCCTAATCTCTGCAATGTACAAATTGCTTTAAACACACACACACACACACACACCTCATACCATTATGCACACATTTCACAAGAAGCATAGTCAAAAGTAAATACACTCAAGCCTTTACAAGCACAGAAAAATAACAAAATTATTTGCAAAATTTATTCACCAGTTTGTTGATAAGATTAAGTTTTTCTTAAAAAGAACTGGCCTTGAACAGCTAGTAACATATATTCCAATGAACTATTTGATATGCAGAGACAAATCTTTTTAGTGGGAATCAATATTGATACATATATATACCTATATACACTGTATATGTTCAGTTCAGTTCAGTCAGTTCAGTACACACATGTTTAAGAAATCTTTCATCAGTTGTCTGAGTAGTCAGAGATCTATATTTTAACTTAGTTTTATCAATTACTGATTGGTTTCAGGGGAGTCAAGTTGAAGTTAGAATTTTATCCTTCCTTACGCTGGCGGAGCCTAGTCATAGGTAAATCTGGCTATCTAAATGTGTCCAAAAAAACCCTCCAAGACTAATTTTCTCATTAGGTGATTATGCCCCAGCTTGCCTAGGAAATCCAAAACAAAGAATAGGCAGAGAACTAGAGGACACTGCTACTTGGACATCTTTGTCTTCTAAATTTAAATTTTCCTCTACTCCATGTAATCCTATGAGATAAACCATATCTATATAAACTAAGTTGATAAAAACCTTGGGGTTCAGACAGTTTAATTTCTGAGAGCTTACCTAACTAGCCACAATAAATAGAAGGTAACAGTGAGCCATGGTCTTCTTCTCCTGCTTAGATAATTATGAAAGCAAAGCATCCCATCTTACTAACGTACAGAAAAATTAGCTGTGCCAAATATGTTCTGTATCACTTATTATCCTATCTCTGGGTCCTCAATTTCTTACTAGGTAAATTAAGTTTCTCAAATGAAAGCTATTCTAAAGCAAAAGAAAAGTACTGGAAATTTTAAAATATTATATGGTCTTTTTTTAAAAACAAAATTTGTGGGACGCTGGCATATCAGCACAGATTACGCCATGTACCATGCAAACAATTTTATTTAGAGAAATAATTAAATATTACTTTTTGGATAATAATATTTGATGTATTCCAGTCATTGTAAAGTTTTTAAAAATAAAACCCACCAAACATTTACTAAGATTAAGTGTCCTATGTTTGATGCAGATTCTTTGGGGCATAAGTACCAAAGTCCCATGAGTTGGCTGTTATCAATAACAGTATTTACTGTTATCAATAACTGTTATCAATAACAGTATTTACTATGCTCATGAGGAAAAGAATAGAGCAATTAAAAGACTTCAGAAGAAGAAGAAGCCAGAAAGAAAATTAGCATAGTGTATAAGAAATGCATAAACTAGTATAAGAAATTAGCATATGGAGGATGGGAAGTTAATATTGGAATTAACTCTATCAAATTAACTCTATTAACTCTATCAAAGAGGTCCTGGTAGATGATACAAAGGTGACAGAAACTCAGATATTCTCAATAATCTTTGTGAAACATGAAAAATGGGGAAATGAGGAATAAAAAGAGGGGAAGGCAAAGATTTCCCAGGCTGTCTAAAGGGAAAAAGTTATATGCTGTAAACTATAGGTCCGACATCAAACCCTAGTCTAAAAAAATAAATATTATAAAAGATCATAGCAAGAACTAGAAGCAAGAAAAAAATATGTCACAATTACTTGATTTCCAGAACCAAATAATTCTGCATCACTGATTCGGTTGAATGGGTGAATACATAAATATACGTTATACCTTAAATACAGAAAACTAATAACATTTATTAAATATCCTTGTGAATAAGATGGTAAACTGAGTTAATACTATTGGTGGGCTTCTACCTTTACCATATTCATTTCAATTAACAGTGTGGAGTGTCAATCTGTGCGGAAGGTGTTCATGGAGTACCCCACTGAGGTCTGAATTTGAAATAAGTGACAAAAATTTGCAGTTGACAAAATTTTGGAAGCATCAAACCCATCAAGAATAGGTATTATGAATAAAGATTAAATCAGGCTGTGTCAGACACACATAGAATCATAATATATATCTGATGAAAAGCAAATCAATTAACTGAACCAACAATTGATATTTACTAAGTTTAAAGTCCTGCATTTAAAAAAAAAACAAATTTAAAAATCATAAGTCACATATATAGGTGAAGAGTGAAAAAAGTGGTAAACAAAAAACTGGGAAACAGAGAGTTTACTACCTTTTGTCTATATTTTTTAAATACAAAATCTTTTAAAACTGAAAGTTTTGTGTTAACTGTGTCACTAAAATACATTTGGAAGAAAAAACTGACCTGAACTAACTGAAGAGTATTTATGGTCTATTATTATCCACCTGTACTAATCAATATTTCTGTAACAGAATGTCTCAACACTGAGCTCAAGAGATGATGCTTTCCACAGTATATAAACAGATATATGGACTGTATCAGAGTCCTAAAATCTGAAAAATTCTGAGTTTTGAAACAATTTAACCTCAAGAGTTAGGATAAAGATTCTAGGACTATATCAGACAGAAGAATGAGCAAATTCTCAAAAAAACAAAGGAAATTTTGGTCAAAATAATGAAAGCATTATTCTGCAATCATGGAAAAATAAATGATGCTTTAACCTGCTGGGGCAATGTGTAAACTATTCTAGCACTATAATCTAAGAAGAACGTTAGATTTACTTGGTATCTAACAAAGTGTTTGGTACATTTTAGACATTAGATAGATATTTGTTTGAATTAATGGAAGAATGATTATAATGCATCATTCAGAAGCACAAATATATCAATTTATCCAAACTCAAAGATTTCTTCTATTCCCAATTCATCATTCTGGCTTGAATCCCCAACCCCCAGACTATCTTTTAATCCACACATCACTGTTCTCGGCTACCTCAGAGATTTTGCTCATGACGCTTCATCTGTGGAAATACTCATTCCACCTAGCTCCACCTGATGAAATCTTATGCATTTTCAAAACTAGAAGGGCTCTATTTCTGATGAAACATTCCCAGATTCCTCCAGGAAGAGTTAATATCTCTTCCTCCATGTACTCAAGAGTACTTGATGCTTATTTATATATGGCTTAGATCATGTTCTGGAATAAATTTTATTTTTGTGTGTATCCCAAAGTTTAGATTTCTTAAGGGCAAGGCTATCATCTGTACCCCCCAATATTACCAGATGCTATTACTTGTGCATATTTATAATCTACAAATTATTGAATTAACTCAAAATTAGTACAAATGAGAAAAGGCCATAAAACTAAATTTTAATCATGAGAGTTAAAGGAATATAGAAGGTTACTGACAAGAGTATTGGAACCACTGTCTTGTTTTTGCTAATACATCTCAGTGCTACCACTATACCCAACACTTAAAATGTTGAAAATTAATGTCTAAGTTGGGGGACAGAAAACTAAGATGATGCATGAAAACAATTTTAAAACCTAAAAAGTGAAAGTCTAGCATATTGAAGAAGAGAGTTGTTACATGTCATTTGAGAAGCAGAACTTTATATTATGCATTAATTTGAACAGAGGCACAAACTTCTTAAATACAAGAAGTTTGTATTAACCACAGTGGTTTGGTAATGAAAAAGCCTGCTTCACAAACCACCTAATTCTTTCTACCTGTGGTCACAGCAAAGGGTAAATTATCTGTTAGGGATATTCCAGGAATATTTTCTCAAATTGGTTTTCTAAATGGTTGAACTCAGATGTTTTTAAAATTATCTCCATCTCATAGAAGTAAAATCTTAAGATTTAGATGTTTTGATAGTTTAAACACCATGCTAGAATCATATAGCATTAAATATAGCTTGGAACTTAAAATACTAATCTCATCAATTATTTCATCCTTAAAAGAATAATCTAGTTTTTTCCCAACACATCCCAGGTACAAACCTCATCTCCTTCCTGAGGTCGCATCAAGGAAACTCGGTCGTACTGCCTCCGCAACAAAGCCCAGAGCGCGTCCAGCCGACCCTAAAGGGAAACATGATCTGTAAATCTCTGGGAAATGTACTCAACCTCTGCTTGCTAGATAAATGAGCTAAAATGAAGAAGATAAAGTCTTTTCCTCTACTCTCATTTCTTTCATAAATTAAATGAATAAATAACAAAAACAGAGTTTCTTGTTGCTGAGAAATGACTCGGTCAGTCATTAGAAGGTAAATTGAATGTCTGCTGTTTGATATACCTTGGTCCTCCTTCAGGGAGACTAAAAGGATTACACTTTAGGAAGCTGCAGTTAAATCCCACAAAGTTTGAACAATCACCTTAATTGGCGTGTACCACTTTGTCTGAGGAGGCTGGTGTGTGGGTTTAGATGGCGGTGGTCTCGGTCTGACGGGTTCCTCTGGTTCTTCAGGAAGGGTTACCACAGCATTTTTGGCTTTCTCCAGCCTCGCACCTTCTTCTGTAGATCCTTTATCACCCCAACGAACCTTTAAAACAAAGGGAAATATTGCTATCAGACATACAGTGGCCTAGGAGAACAGACTCTTGTTCAGCTGGTTCTTGGCTCATCACCTCAGAGTCAAAAGATGAGTAAGTAACCTAACTCCAAATTTCTCTTCTGAGATTTAACAGATTTTTCACCACTCCTTATGCATTTAATATCAAGATCCTAGAAATAAAAACCCTTTATAAAAATTTGGCATCGATTAAATTTGATACAACCAACCATTTCTCCATTGTTTCAAATAAGGAGTTAATTTGTATTTTACAAGGGAAATGTGTAATTCTATTCTCTAGGTATGTTCTCCTTCTAGCTAAACACACCCCTATATACTGATGACAATGGTTGAAACAGATGGTAATGATGATGATAATTAGCATTTACTGAATAATTATCATGTGCCAAGCTGCATTTAATCCATACAAAAAATGCTATGAGGTAGATACTGTGTTTTTTGCTTCCCATGGAGGAAACAAAGATACAGAGAGGTTAAGTGATGAGCCCAAAGCCGCACAGTAAGTAGCAAGACAGGGATTTGAACATGTTAATCTGAAGTGGACAAGATGTTTCAACTAGGTTCGAATTTTACAAATATATTTTATAAAAGAAGTTAATTTTTCCTTCCAAAATTCCCATCAAGTTTGACTAAGGACAAAAGTGTGATTAAACTTTCACCTTTGGAAGTAAAAATAATTATGTATGTTTTATCTTCATTTTGTAAAGCAGTTCTCAGTCTTCAGTTCCTCTGCTCATATGGATATGGTTATTTGACATACACATTTTTCATTAAGGAAGACAAATCTGAAAAGACTCTGAAGAGAAGAATTCAGAGACATGAGAGATTTCCACAAATTTGGGGGAATTCCTTCCTCTGAAAACCCTGGATACTGAAAACAACTGCAAGGTCAAGTGATGTTTTCTTTATTTTTCAATGAAAATTGGCTAAATCTGAGCCAAATTTTTTTCCAGTGTGGGGATGTGAAGAGGATGCGGCCCCTGGAGGAAGGTTTTGTTCATCCAAGAGCAGCATAAAAGTCTAAAAAGCAAGGATGTTCCCAAAGAAGACAAAGATAAGTGAAGCTCTAAAAAGAAACAGGAAGGCCTGTCCTGGGCACACAGCAACTCACCAGTGTTAGGTAATTTCTACAAAGAAAAAATGATTAATAAGCTTTTTAAAAGCATTTTAATGACCTGAATTAGTGGACAGGAATACAGATGATTACCATTCATAGAAAGATCTATTCATAGCTTTTTGATAAGGCTTACTTAGATATTTTTACCTTTTTTTAACTACAATTTTAGAATAGGTTTTCAATTTCAAGTGGACCCTGTTGAGTCATTAAAATGTATCTGTATCTTTCAGTGTGATCAGTGGTACTAGAATGTTCTTTATGAGGTTGTTAAAATTGTTTTAAACACCATTAAACCTTTAGAGCTAGATAGTTGGCTTTCTTTCCAGAGAAATGACCTTCTCTTTCAAATCAGTGTCTTCGCCTAGATTAATTAAAACTTTAAAAATCTTTAGATATATCTAAATTGAACTCAAAAATTCTAAAACCAGGACCCATCTCCTGCAGTTATAAAGTCTCAATTCTAAGAGAAAAACAAACAAACAAACAAAAAATAAGATACATAGTCAAATAGTATCATAACATAGAGAAGTAATTCAGAGTAGAAGTATAAGTAGGTAAAATTTAGGACCATCCAGAAGTTATAGATGTTTAAGTCAGATTTTAACTAGTGCAGCATTCACAGTTGATATCACAGAGGTGATGGTAATTGTATCCTTCCTCTAAATAACATTGGCACCATTCTCAGATAAAGAACACGAAGATAGTTGAACTTGAGTTCTCACCCAACATGGCATTTCTAAGGACTCAACTATTAAACAACTAAATGTATGATACTAGATTAGTGGAAAAGTCCATTTTACAACATCTTATGGAAAAAACTGAATGAACTTTTTGGCCAACACAATATATAATTGTTGTTGCTGTTGTTTAATCACTAAATTGCATCCAATTCTTTTGCGACCCATGGATTGTAGCCTGCCAACCTCCCTGTCCATGGGATTTTCTAGGCAAGAACACTGGAGTGGGTTGCTGTTTCCTTCTCCAGGGCATCTTCCCGAGCCAGGGAATGAACCCATGTCTCCAATGGCAGGCAGATTCTTTACCTCTGAGCCACCAGGGAAGCCTCAATTATAGTTGCTGAGTTCTAAAATAAATGCATTACATAAATCCATTATTCTTAGTTCATCATAGCTGTTTCATCATTATCATCATCACTACAAACAATAGCACAATCCTTTCTCACTCAACTTCAAATTCTAAAGCTAGGAAACACTATATAGAGTTTTCCTTAAACTCTTAAAAACAATTAAATATATATACATACTTATATGTATAAATTTTAATATTTTAGTTTGACCACATTGAGATAGCCAAAAAGGATAAAAGAATAACAAGAATAGATTGCTAAAGGCATTCTTAACAAAATTGACTTTTGAATATTTTTTAAAAAGTGCAAATTTTATAGCTAAATGTTTCCAATTCTATTTGGTTTTCATGATAAACAATGAAATTCCATAATTTCTGAGCATATTCAGAGGTTGTATCATAAAGGAGCAATTTTAGAACTGAGAAAAGAAACAAAAACAGTTTCCTGCTGAACTGCCAGAAACACACATGTGAAGTCATCAGGTACTGTGGCTCAGTTGTGCTAACAGCTATTATTAACATCAGTTCAGCTCCAGCTTTCTGCAAATAACCATTACTATAGTGTTTAAGTATTTAATGTAAAGGAGAAGGAAGAAAGGACTTTCTACTAAAATTCCTATCCTGGCTTAAAACAACATTTAGTTACAAAGACTTATTTTTTAATTCAGATGTACCATGATTTCTATAATTCCATTTACTTTCCCTTTAAGGTATTTATTTTTTTTAAGGAAAATACTTTCCAGATTTGAATAGGCATGATTTTAAAACAAGGTATGTTTTCTATTTTTCCTCTCCAAGTTTAAATAAATTCACGCTTGAAAAAGTCCAATGGTGCTTAATTCTCAGTATATTTGTATTGTGTATTTTTACGTATTGTGTTTTCCCTTTGTGATGCCCATATTTACTTGCTCATTTTTTTTATCATTCCCATCCTTATTTCCTCCTCACTGATGGAGTAGTCCATAAAATGTAGCCCAAATTATCCATGGTTAGGGAACTTCCCCAGTGGTCCATTGGTTAAGACTTTGCCTTCCAATGCAGGGGGAGTGGATTTGATCCCTGGTCTGCGAAGTTAAGATCCCACATGCCTTGTAGCCAAAAAAAACAAAATGTAAAATAGAAACAAACAATATTGTTTTGAAAAACCAAAATGTAAAACAAATTGAACAAATTTAATAAAGACTTTAAAAATGGTCCACATTAAAGAAAACACTTTTTAAAAAATTGTCTATGACCAAAATGGACTCTGATTTATTAACAGTGAGTGAGTCCTTCTCATAAATTTTCTTCAGCTAAAAAGAAAGGGCAATGTAATTTCATATTAGGGCTTCCCTAGTGGCTCAGATGGTTTAAGTCAAAACTAAAACACAAATTAATAAATTTCAATTTGACTAAATTTTAAATAAAAGAGTCAATAACTCTTAAAACTTGAAATGTGAGTTACTCAGGGATGTTCATGGCCCCATGGCTTTCCTGACCATATTCCAGTAATATGCCTTTTAACTTGGAACCCATTCAGGAGCTCATGCATATGCTTTTATTTTCTGTAGAAAGAGACTCCTAATCTCTGGAATACTAGAATATTGGAATAACAAAAATCTGCCACAATTCCTGGTGTTTTCAATAAGAACAAATATACCAGGTGGCTCAGATGGTAAAGGACCACCTGCAATGCAGGAGACCTGGATTTCATCACTGGGTTGAGAAGATCCCCTGGAGAAGGGAGTGGCTACCTACTTCACTACTCTTGCCTGGAGAATCCCATAGACAAAGTTGCCCGGTGGGCTACAGTCCATAGGGTCGCAAAAAGTTGGACACGACTGAGCAACTGAGCACGCGTGTAGTGTATTTGAACCCCACTGTCATGTGGCATTCTAGATGTGTGGATTTCAAAGTGGAATCAGGCTTATTATTCTGATATAAATTAGTACATGCTCACTGACAAATAGGTCATGAACAAGCAGGGAAATACATAACACAAATTGAAAATCACTCCATTCAAAGACAACTACTAACACGTTGTGCTAATTCCTGTCTAACCGCTTTCCCCCTGCATACATCTTCTTATATACATGCTTTGCCAGGATCTGTGATTAATAATAAAGTCATGATACCAATGAGAAAATCCCTCCAATTGCTCCCTTGGGTGGGAGGCTGGCTTATCTCTGCCACTGTTAAGGGGTCAGTGCTGACAGGGCTTGCTTATTATTAATTATTCCACCACATTGAAAAATATGTCTGTGGTGATAAGAAGACCTCATTTGATATTTAAGATATAATATTTAAGTTCTGTTTTAATCCACACTTTTTGCCAGTCTAAAAATTTAATACATTCTATAAATGATATTTAATATTAATTATGATTATTCATAAGTGGCAACTAAAACCTATTTTTATTTTCATGTTTTTAATATGTTTATTTTAATTGGAGGCTAATTACTTTATAATACAAAACCTATTTTTAAAAAGCCTTAAAGGTACTTCCTCTACATTTGTGATAGGGTCATATCCACTCTACTGAATAGTTTAACACTTTTTTCTCCCCAAACAGTACTTAACTACTGAATCTTTTCAAAGACAATCATTGTTACAACTTTAAGTAGTTGGCTTCTTCAAAGTTGATGTTCTCTGTAGTCATTTTTTCCAAAACAGTGAGGAAAATCCCTAATTTTGTTTTGCCCTTTAGAATTCAGGCGTCTTATCAATGCAATCCATTGGCTAATGAAGTCAGTTCTTGCACAGTTTTGAAATGGCTAGAATTATTCCATGGAAAAAAAATTGCCCACAAAAATACTACATGTTAAGAAAAATTGGATGGTATTAGGAAATTGAGCTGTGAAAAGTAGTTTCCATGGCTTAATAGTTCTAAAAATATATATTCCAGATTAGCAGCTTCTATTTTTTTTAAGAGATACCAACCTCCATTCTTTTAATTCCTCCAACACCTCGACCACCATAATAGGAAGCATCCACAGTTGGCCATTTCTTGGTAGGCAGAGGTTCTTCTTCCTCCTACGCAGATACAAGTTTTAAAAAGGTGTTTAATAATTTCTTAAAATGTTACTTAGTCAGAACTGGCTCACATTTAGATATTTTTCTGAATAATACCACTGATATGGAAGAAATATAGTAAAAATTGCACATAGCACAAGTGTATGTACTTCTGCTTACGTGTATAAATTTCTAGTGAAGCTCTACAGAATATAAGGGCTCCTTTCATTCCACAATTCATGGAATCTACCTTATTTTCCCATCATTTCATGGGAAATAGATGGGGAAACAGTGGAAACAGTGTCAGACTTTATTTTTCTGGGCTCCAAAATCACTGCAGATGGTGACTGCAGCCATGAAATTAAAAGACGCTTACTCCTTGGAAGGAAAGTTATGACCAACCTAGATAGCATATTGAAAAGCAGAGACATTACTTTGCCAACAAAGGTTCGCCTAGTCAAGGCTATGGTTTTTCCTGTGGTCAGGTATGGATGTGAGAGTTGAACTGTGAAGAAGGCTGAACACCGAAGAATTGATGCTTTTGAACTGTGGTGTTGGAGAAGACTCTTGAGAGTCCCTTGGACTGCAAGGAGATCCAACTAGTCCATTCTGAAGGAGATCAACCCTGGGATTTCCTTGGAGGGAATTATGCTGAAGCTGAAACTCCAGTACTTTGGCCACCTCATGCAAAGAGTTGACTCATTGGAAAAGACTCTGATGCTGGGAGGGATTGGGGGCAGGAGGAGAAGGGGACAACAGAGGATGAGATGGCTGGATGGCATCACTGACTCGATGTACGTGAGTCTGGGTGAACTCCAGGAGTTGGTGATGGACAGGGAGGCCTGGCGTGCTGCGATTCATGGGGTCACAAAGAGTCGGATACGACTGAGCAACTGAAGTGAACTGAACTGAAAGTCTCAACATGTGTGTAAATTTGAACCCTGCAAAATTGGTACTAAAAAGGTAGTTGAGAAGCTTTGAAAATGCACAATGCCATGTTTCTTCTTGCTAACACAATATTACTAGTATATGGCATATACTAGTAATATGATATTTAATATATACTATATTAATAGTATGATAATACAGCATATAGCAGTAATATAAAAGTAATACTAATTTTGAAGAAAGTAATAATATCTTTAAACTTCAAGCTTAGATCTTCCAACTTTTTGTAAATAAGGTAAGTAACAGCAAATTATTCACATATTGGTATAAAAAGTAAATTAAATCTCTATGTACTATTGCTCCTGATAGCAAGTCTATGTTTATCAATGTATGAAGGTCCTATCTTCTAACATGTAAAAGAAACCACAAGGTTTGAAAAATAACAAGTGACTTAGTCTAAACTCAAAGTCAATATATCAGAGTTACCTAACAACAGCATAATTGATCAGATCTGGCATAATATCTAAATACAAAAAAAAAAAAATACCCACATCACTTATTAAGCACTCATTTACCTCTTTTGGTGCAGAAGGTGGTGGTGGAGGAGGATCCTTGATAACCTGTACCAAAAAAAAAAAATTTAAATGTTGGAACTTCAGTGACATCGAGAAGAGACAATAAGAATGTATAAAATAATTAGATTAGTAAAATACTGTGATGGTGCCAAAGATGTCCCTGATCAACTTAGCTTCTCAATACTTATCCCCCTATCGCCCTTTATTTTTTTTTATTTTTTTTTGTTTTTATTTATTTATTTATTTTATTTTATTTTTAAACTTTAAAATATTGTATTGGTTTTGCCAAATATCGAAATGAATCCGCCACAGGTATACACATGTTCCCCATCCTGAACCCTCCTCCCTCCTCCCTCCCCATACCATCCCTCTGGGTTGTCCGAGTGCACCAGCCCCAAGCATCCAGTATCGTGCATCGAACCTGGACTAGCGACTTGTTTCATACATGATAGTATACATGTTTCAATGCCATTCTCCCAAATCTTCGCACCCTCTCCCTCCTATCGCCCTTTAAAACTGCGTTTTTTTTTTTAACTAGCTTTTGACTAACCAGTAACTACTAGTCATTTTTTTTTAAACTAACTAGCTAACCAACCAGCACATTCACTCATTTTATCTTTAGGATATAGATACATTATAGCTTCATTTTTCAGGTGAATAACAAGAAAACTGTCAAATACCTTTCACTAGGTGTTTCTTCTAATGTTAAAATGCAAACATTTTTCACTAGATTACAGCTTGTTCCCTCAAATGGAGAGGGTATTTACTAGCAAAGTCTTCCTGCTGTGATTCACTGATTCTTTTCAAATTGATGATATAAAAATCAGTTTGCATTGGATGAGATAAGGGAGATGAACATACTCTCTTCCCTCACCTTTTTTTTTTTCTAGAAACAAATCAACCTCTTAGCTAAGATTCCTTTCCTCAGTGGATTATTTCATGAAGTCTGATATGGTTAATTCTTTATGTGAGAGGAATATAGACTGAAATCTGATTTAAATGATCTTCACTGGTATTGGGGTGTCTGGACTTTCATACCATCCTGATAGAAAATGACGGACCAAGTGCCAATGGCTTCTGATAATTTGGGTACACATCCAAGTCTGTATACTAAGAAGGAAAACTTTGAAAATATAACTGCTCCACTTCATTTAAGGTCAAATGTTTCAATTCTGTTATTAGATGCTTAAAATTTTAAAAGAGTAGCTTTGAAAATAAATATCATCAAAGAATTCTTTTACTGTACCGTTATCTATTATCATGAATATGTTTTTATTTTTTTTTAACTTTTTATTTTGTATTGGGGTATAGCCAACTAACAAACAATGTTATAATAGTTTTAGGTGAACAGTGAAGGGACTCAATCATGCATATACATGTATCCATTTCCCCCCAAACTCTCCTCCCATCCAAGCTGCCACATAACACTGAGGAGAGTTCCATATGCTATGCAGTAAGTCCTTGTTGGTTATCCAATTTAAATATAGCAGTGCGTACATGGTCCATCCCAAACTCCCTAACTATCCCTGAATATGTTTTTTACAGAATGCTTATATTTTAAAGATATATACCAAATCACTTCCAGGTTAATGATATAATTCTGATATTTTCACCAAAATAATTTGAGGTGGGAAGTGAATAGGGTTACAGATGAAACAAGATTAGCCATAATTGAGAATCACTGAAGCTGTGTGAAGAAGACATGGAGGATTCATTATTTTACTCTTTCTCTTTGCATATGTTTGAAATTTTCCATAATGAAAGGCTTTTAAAAAATATTTAGAGACTGACTCATAATCTTTTTTATAATTATTTTCATCATTCTAATTTTGGTTTAGATCTAAATCTCAGGAAGAAAAAAAAGATAGTAACCACAATCACATGGATATAAATGGACAGTAATTTAATTTGATTGAATCTCAAAACTAATTCATCGTAGCATTTGAATGCTACAAGAAATGCTGTTATTTTTACTTAACCCTTTTATTATCCAAGTTCATTTTATCAATGAACATAAAATTCCAGTTCATTTTGGTAATATTGAAGGATAGAAATCTGTGAATTTTGAGATTTAGCCCAGAAATAAATGCCAAGAGAGGATAAAGATTTAAAATAATACTGTAGTAAAATAAGGCAAAGGTTATCATGCTACAGATGCATTTCCTTTATAAAAAGGAAGCACTCAGCTTATTTGCAGGGCAGGAATAGAGATGCAAATGTAGAGAATGGATATGTGGACAAGGTGAGGGGAAAGGAGAGAGTGGGGCGAACTGAGAGAGTGGCATTGACGTATGTAACTGGCATGTGTAAAATAGATAGCTAGTGGGAGACGCACCGGGAGCTAAGCTCACTGCTCTGTGATGACCTAGAGGGGTGGGATGGGAGTGGAGGGTGGAAGGGAAGCTCAAGAGAAGGGGGATATATGTATACATGGAGCTGATTCACTTTGCTGTACAGCAGAAACTAGCACAACACTGTAAAGCACTTATACTTCAATAATAAAACAAAATTTAAAAATAACAGTAATCTAGAAAATAAATAAAAATATGGCAAATCAAAAAAAAAAAAAAAAAAGCACGCATGTCATTATCAACATGCATGTCCAAAATAAATGAAAACCAGATCAGTCAATATTTCACACTCAACAGAGTCAAAACCAACCTAATTACCTTCATTTAAAAGCTAATTCTTCTTCCTGTCTTCCCTGTTTCTTTCAAGTAAATCATTTTCTTTAAAATTGCAGCCTTAAAATTTTCTCATAATCTATAATTTATTCCCACCTCTGAATGATGTCACCAAATCATTTACCATGTCCAACAGACTTTTTGAAATATTCTAGTCTCTGCAGTGTGCATGTGTGTGTCTGTCTCTCTTTCTCCCCACATTCCTATCTTTTCCTCTCCTTTCCCCACCATGAATTCCCCAGTCTTCTCAAAGTAGTTCAGATTTCCTTAATATGCATGGATGCCTGTTTGTTCTCCCCTAGCATTGATCACAATTGATAATTTTATCCAACTCCAAAGCACTGTAACTTCTATGAGAATGAATTTTATGTCTGCTTTGTTCCTAATTATATTCCCAGAACTTAGCAAAGTGTCTAGCAGAAAAGCAGGGAAGAAAGGAAGTTAGAAAGAGAGAAAAGGGAGTAAGGCAGGAAAGAGAAAAGAAAATGGAAGAAGATAGAATGAGGAAGGAAGAAGGGAAGAAAGAAAGGAAGGAAGGAAGGAGGAAAGGGAAGGAAGGAAGGAGAGAGGAGAAGAGGAAGGAAGGAGGGAGGTAAAGGAAGGAAGCGAGGGGAAAGGAAGGAGGGAGGGCAGGAGGACAGAAAGATGACAGGAAGAAGGAAGGATTCTTTACATTCCATTGCCATTCATTTCAGTTCAGTTACTCAGTCATGTCCAACTCTCTGCAACACCATGGACTGCAGTATGCCAGGCCTTCCTGTCCATCACCAACTCTTAGAGCCTGCTCAAACTCATGTCCATTGAGTCGGTGATGCCATCCAACCATCTCATCCTCTGTCGTCCCCTTCTCCTCCTGCCTTCAATCTTTCCCAGCATCAGGGTCTTTTCCAATGACTCAGTTCTTCGCATCTGGTGGCCAAAGTATTGGAGCTTCAGCTTCAGCATCAGTCCTTCCAATGAATATTCAGGACTGATTTCCTTTAGGATGGATTGGTTGGATCTCCTTGCTGTCCAAGGGACTCTCAAGAGTCTTCTCCAACACCACAGTTCAAAAGTATTAATTATTTGGCACTCAGCTTTCTTTATAATCCAACTCTCACATCCATTCCCATTATCACTACCTAAAATCATGAACTCGAGAGTCTTTAGACCTTAAAAATATCTAGTACAATATTTTTCAACTTCCCCAATGCATCCAACCAGAACTTCATTATTCTGAAAAATCCCCACCTAGTTGTCATCCAACTATGTCTGAATTCCTGCAATAAAGAGAAATTCACTACTTCACTAAGCAATTCATTCCCCTGGCAAGGAACCCACATCATTTGAAAAATTTTCCCCTAAATGAAGCCAAAACCTCCCTCTTCGTAGTTTCCACTTTTTAGCCCTGATCCTACAGTGTGAAATGTATACACACACACAGAGACAACTATTTTTAATTCCAGAAGAGAGGGTTTCCTGTTTTTGAATACGAACCATATATCATCTGACAGCTAAACCTCACAATCATTTTTCATGTAATGGTCTGAGATATTGGGTAATCTTGGTCAGTTTCTTTAGTATGTATTCATTTGTACAATATCTCAAAGTGTGGATTCTAGAACTGATAAATAGTATTTTAAGTGTGACCAAGCCATTAATTAAAGGCATGGTACTCAGGAAAAACAGATGCACCCCTGGCAGTCCTCACCTTCATTCCATGCATTTTAATTAATAACATATTGAAAACTAGGATTGATCTATAATTACCATCGCTTTATTTTGGCATTAATGTCTACAGCTTTGCATGTGTGTGTGTGTAAAGTCGCTTTAATAGTGTCCGACTCTTTGCAACCCTATGAACGGCAGCCTGCTAGGCTCCTCTGTCCATGGGATTCTCCAAGAAAGAATACTGCAGTGGATTGCCATGCTCTCCTCCAGAGGATCTTCCTGACACAGGGATGGAACCCGTGTCTCATTATGTCTCCTGCATTGGCAGGCAGGTTCTTTACCACTAGAGCCACTTGGGAAGCCCCTACATGTTTTACTTGTAGCTAAATTATACATGCAGCTTGCTTCTCTATCTCTAACTCATCCATCATTCTAATCTATGCATCCAGGTCAATATTTTTCTAAGCTTGTTGTTGTTTGCTGTTCAGTCTCTTAAGTTGTGTCCAACTCTTTGCAACCCCGTGGACTGCTCCTCTTTCCTTCCCCATCTCCCAGAGTTTGCTTAGATTCGTGTCCATTGAGTCGGTGCTGCTATTCAATCATCTCATCCTCCGCTGCCCTCTTCTCCTCTAGCCTTCAATCTTTCCCAGCGTCAGGGTCTTTTCCAGTGAGTCAGTTCTTCACATCAGGTGGCCAAAGTATTTGAGCTTCAGCTTCAGCATCATTCCTTATAATGAATATTCAGGGTTGATTTCCTTTAGAATTGACTGGTGTGATCTTCTTGCAGTTCAAGGGACTCTCAAGAAGTTTAATTGATTGCAATAGGAGCTTAATTGATCATTTCTCTAGTCAAAATGGATCAAATGTTCCAGTGACCACAACTGAAATCAAGGAATTACTGAATTTGGGGAAGAACCTTACACATCATGCTTCTACTCAGTTTTGCAAATTATCATAAAGTGCTCTAGAGTTCTTTCACTGGGAAGAAGCTAAGGTACCTCCATTCCACCAAGTCTAATTTAATATATGGTACTCATTTTCATTTCCTTGTGAGGATTTTAAATTTACTCTGGTTACTACATGTACACCTTGTAGGGTGTATGAATCTCTGAGAACTGAAACAGCATCCCCAGTCCTATATTAGACTATGTGCATGTGCACACTCAGTTGCTTCAGCTGTGTCTCTTCTCGACCCCATGGACTGTAGCCCACCAGGCTCCTCTGTCCATGGGATTCTCCAGGCCAGAATACTGGACTGGGTTGTCATGCCCCCCTCCAGGGGATCTTCCCAACCCAGGGATGCAACCCGCATCTCTCATGTCTCCTGCATTGGCAGGCAGGTTCTTCACACCAGTGCCGCCTATACCCCCTTGAGAATTACTGAACATCCACCTCCATAACACCTCTTTTTTATGTCATATTTATCATGCTCATTATCCTGCATAGCATCGAGTTTTAGCATGGATATGGGCAAATCATGTTTCAGTTTAAAATCCTCATCTGACGCTGCTGACAACCTCACAACAGGATAATGAGAGGCATTTTTACCTTCTTTTTTTTTTTTTTTTTTTTTTTTTTTTTTTTTTTTATTCTTCCAATTTTATTTTATTTTTAAACTTTACATAATTGTATTAGTTTTGCCAAATATCAAAATGAATCCACCACAGGTATACATGTGTTCCCCATCCCGAACCCTCCTCCCTCCTCCCTCCCCATACCATCCCTCTGGGCCGTCCCAGTGCACCAGCCCCAAGCATCCAGCATCGTGCATCGAACCTGGACTGGCAACTCGTTTCCTACATGATATTTTACATGTTTCATTGCCATTCTCCCAAATCTTCCCACCCTCTCCCTCTCCCACAGAGTCCATAAGACTGTTCTATACATCAGTGTCTCTTTTGCTGTCTCGTACACCGGGTTATTGTTACCATCTTTCTAAATTCCATATATATGCGTTAGTATACTGTATTTATGTTTTTCCTTCTGGCTTACTTCACTCTGTATAATAGGCTCCAGTTTCATCCACCTCATTAGAACTGATTCAAATGTATTCTTTTTAATGGCTGAGTAATACTCCATTGTGTATATGTACCACAGCTTTCTTATCCATTCATCTGCTGATGGACATCTAGGTTGCTTCCATGTCTTGGCTATTATAAACAGTGCTGCGATGAACATTGGGGTACACGTGTCTCTTTCCCTTCTGGTTTCCTCAGTGTGTATGCCCAGCAGTAGGATCCTCTATGACCCACCTCCCAGAATATTGGAAATAAAAGCAAAAATAAACAAATGGGACCTAATTAACCTTAAAAGCTTCTGCACATCAAAGGAAACTATTAGCAAGGTGAAAAGACAGCCTTCAGAATGGGAGAAAATAATAGCAAATGAAGCAACCGACAAACAACTAATCTCAAAAATATACATTTTTACCTTCTTTATCAGAGACGCTATCTGTTATCATAAGCCACAACCCAGAAAACAAAAAGTCCTTTTTCAGTGCATGAGTCCTCTTGCACTCTCATTGTTCAAATGCCTTAGCATGGCCCTCAATTCAACACTCTATCTACAAAATCTCTGTTTGTGTACCTCTAACTCCAGATTGACTGAAGACCCCTTTGCTACCCCGGATAAAATGACCATTTCCATATTAAGTCCCTTCCATCCTTCATAGAGTAGTCTACCAACTTTCCATTCCATTATCTAGAAACTTTAAAACTTTTAACAATATAAACATTACCACCCAGTTGAACCATTCATGCTTCATCAATTTGGGTTTATATGTTTATTTTGGAATTTTTCAACTACCCCTCAGAAGTGTTGATTTCTTAGGGGCAATATCATTTCTCCCTCTTTAAAAATATCATAGTGCCTAATACAGTGCTGTGAAAACAACAGATACTAAAGACATGATTGAAAGTGAGTTGAAGGAACTAGTTGAGAATGTTTGCAAAGGCTCATAGCCAACCTCTAAATTTATTTTTTTAATGGAGAAAAAAGATGTAAATGATGACTGATAAAGATTTCCATGAAAATAAAATATTGCTAGTTCCAAAGAAAACGAAGTATCAAATGTCTCTTTTGACCAATAAAGTCCAAGAGCTAATGAACTCAAAGACAGATGGGAAAATATAAGCCCATGCTAAGTTTCTTCATCTGGGAAATAAACTTGATTCACTATAGGTCCTTTCCAAAATGAAAATTCTAATAGAATGATAAAGACAAAATATGTATCACAATATTTCCAACAGGTCTTTTGCTTCTATGCCTTTATGTAATTAAGTAGGCCATATGTCTACATGTATTTGTGTTCACCTTATTTCAGAAAAGAACATTAGGGTTTGTTTTTCCAATAATGTGTAATTAATTGTATGTATGACTAAATGCATGACTTATTATAAATTTAAATTGATTTTGAAATCCTGGCAAGTATACTTTCTACATTGTTAACAATGGAAAAAAAAACCCTTAAAATTCTGCATAAATAAAAATTTGATCTTGTAGATTAAGAGACACAACCACCACCACAACAAATAACAGCACTTTCAGAAACTGAAACAGACCCAAGGCTCATCTGTGTGCTGTTAATACTATTAACAATAACCACATTTTATTGGTGCTGGCATATGCCACACACTCCATATTGCTTCCATTTTCATAATAATGCTATGCAGTTACTATGTTTATTTTAAATATAAGGAAAGGGAGGCTCTGAATTCAGTAACTTGTCCAAGGATATACAGAGAAAACATTAGAATTAGTATTTAAACTCAGAACGCTGGTCCACCTACCTCCAAACTCTGGGTTCAACTTTCTCTGGCACATGACATTCTCTTAAAATAAAGTTTGGATTGCCAAGGCAAAGGGTACAGGAGAAAAAGTTTAAGATGTGTTGAGAAGTACATTACTTGGTGGGATGGATGGATGGTTAGATAGATGAATAGGTAGATGAGATAGATAGAGATAGACAAACAGATATAAATCAATATTTATGGTAACTGTATGAGACAGATGCTATCATCCTCATTTTATAGGGATATAACATATTAATTCATATGCCCAACATCATTGCCCTAGAAATGTTGGAACAGGAAATAAATGTTGTGTGTATTTGATGTTTGTAAATGCTCCGTCTGGCCATTGTACCACACAGGCTCATAAGTAACAAAGGAGAGTGAAAATAATCTGAAGTCATTCAGTCCAAAAGCCAAAAATGGCGAAAGTCTGTGTCCACTGATGTCCCTACATTTCAGTAAAATTAGTGCAGGAGAAAAGGAAACCTGATTGTTGTCCAAATACATTAAAAATAACAGTCATGAGAATCCCATTCTTGTATTAAATAGTGCAAGAACACTCATCTCAGAAAAGGATGTATTCGTATGCACCATATTTTATGAGAATTTGCAGATTTTAAAAGGCATAATATTGCCTAGTTGCCAGGATTTTTTCTACTTAGCATCCTTCAACTCGATATTGAAGATTCTGGAAAACACTTTCACCACTTTATGAACCATATGCAGAGTTTGATTCTTCTCCAATTTTTTTTTTCATTTGTTATTATCATCATCAGAGAGGATTATATCTCATCTACTTAGCTGCTAGAATGAAGATTTCAGTTTGGAGGAGAGCCGATTTTAAAAAAAAGAAAAAGTTAGCTGCTTCAGGCAACAGTCCTTTTGATCTGCTCATTAACACTTTTCAAATGTTCGAGTGATGTGGGCATTCTTTGCGCTAGAAAATGTCAGCACTGGAGCCTGCAGCCAGCTTGATGCGATCATATGTTCCGATATTCAGAAAAGAGTGAAAAGAACTGTCAACAGTGAACTGCCTTAGATTGAAAAAAAAGATACTGTGTAATGACTGTAGATCAAGTAGTATTTCAGAAGTGACTCTTGCCAGTGACAGAAACAAATGCCCAATATTTCAGCAATGTCATCTAAGTACCTAAGGGTCCACAGACTTCAAGAACTCATTCTTAGAGTGTACAAAAACTTGTTTAAAATACATGTGGGATTTCCTTTCACTCTTCCCTTTCTTTCTGGATAAGATCATAGAACAAGTGCAATGCCTTTCCTCTCATGAATACAAAGTTCTCTGACATTAGTGTTTGGGAAGTCCTTTCCAAATCCCACAAAGTGAGTTGCTTTCAACAATGAGACCAAGATATGGTCAGGTTATCTGCCTCCCTTTCCTTTCCTCCCTGACAGACTCACCAATGTTCAAAGAGACTGCTTTGAATAAACAAATAATAGTGGGAAGTCTGGACAATAAATATAATTTTAAATGCCTAATGAGGACTGGGAAGAACGATGTGAGAGTGTGCTTTGAAGGGTTGGGGAGCACGCATGCTCAGTCCTGTCTGACTCTTTTGCAACCCCATGGACTGTAGCCAGCCAGACTCCTCTGTCCATGGAATTCTCCAGGCAAGAATTTGCCATTTCCTCCTCCAGGACATCTTCCCGACCCAGGGATCGAACCTGCGTCTTCTCTATCAGCAAGCATATTCTGTACTACTGGGCCACCTGGGAAGCCCCATGAGAGTGTATTCTCCTGGAGTTAAGTAAAGGTACTGCCGTCAAGATAAATAAACTAAGACTGGGAAGAGTGTGATAACCTGTTTTGTAATGATGCTGTGTTGGAAAACATCACCATAGAACCAATAAGTACTAACATCACACTCTATTTCAAAGGGGCAACCAAACATAAATCATTTTAATTAATGGTGCAAGGAAGGCATATTAAAATTTAAATTCCTTCTGTTTTATTGTGCATTCTTTAAAAAAAAAATCAGGCTGCTCTCAAAGTAACTCAATAAAGGCACCAAGAGCCCTCCTCAACAATAAAAAACAAGTGCAACGTAGAAGCATTATTACTATTTAGAAAGAACAGCACAGCTGTTGCTGGCTAAGAAAACGATTCTATATAGCTCTAGTCAGATATATCCTCATCATGAAAGCCCAGCTTACTTGTTAGTAAATTGGGCTTTAAAAAGATAAGTTTTTAAAACGGTTTTTTAAACAGATTTATGAGATCTTTATGCAATGTCTTAAATGGACTGAGGAAAAATGAGCTTGCGGTTTTCCCTTGTGGATGGAGAACTTTGGCCAAGGACACTAGAGCAAAGTGAACATTTATCATTTCCGGCATATTCAGATATTTATTTGCAGCTGGATAACACACTCTAACTGACAACACTCCAGAAAGTCTTTGTTTGCCACCTCATTAGCCTTACATCTGTAATTTTGCAGAATGCCCAGTTCTTCCAAATGATGCAACTGAAGGACGGTCAGTTCTGCTATCCTGGTAGTGAAACAAACCTGCCGTAAACTCCACACATCTTATGAGTTAAACAATGATGCAAAGAGCCGTATCTTCTCATATTTCCCTCATGATTCAATACCTGATTGTTTTTAACTTCTCCCCTTTTTTAATCTAAGGAAAAGGAAGGATGCTGCTGACATCTTTGTTATAGAAAAGCAGTTGTAAAGGATGGGTGTGAGGTTATTCAATGAGTAGGAAACAGAATCATAAACAGGTTGTGAGAAATTACTTTAGACAAAAATGAGAACTTCCCCCTTGATGGAATAGTTTGCAAATTCAACATACTCTACAGTTCACCAATGATAGTGCCTAAAAGTTCCAGCTTTGCATAAGGGTTCCACTATTATTACTACTATTACTATTACTACAAGATAAAGTTCTCCAAAGATCATTGATTTAGATCCTATTTGCCATGGAAAACCTAGGCACACAGAGGACACAAATCTGCAACATTTTAATCTGTCTTTAATGATATCACCTGTCTCTTTTATCCTTGAATATACTCATTAAATGAATCGAAAGATTTAACATTTCAAAATAAGCTCATATTAAAAGCATCATTGGTAGCCAGAGATTCTATTTGGGGAGTTTTTTCCAACCTTTTTTATTCTATGTTCCTCTTTGGCAATCTGATTATAGGGGACCAATAAACCCCTTCCTAGACTAAACAAGCTAAATTAAAATACACAGGATTAAAAGGAACCCAATTGTACTGAAATGTAACTGTCAAATCTACTTTTAAAAACAAGAAACCAGATCTGTGAAACAGAAATACTATGTGCTTCTTTATTAATTCATCAAATAATGAAATATAATAGTAGGTCTAGGAACTATCATGATTTCTTAAAGTTTCATTGACTTACAATAGTTTTGCATGTATAGCATAGTGGTTCAATATTTTTATATCATAGACAGTTATAACAATACAACTATTGTGTCTGTTCCATACATTATATCCTCATGACTAATTTATCTTATAACTTGTATTCTGGACGTCTTAATCCCCTTCACCCATCCCTCATCCCTTCCCCTCTGGCAACCACTTGTGTGTTCTCTGTATCCATGTCTTCTGTTTGGTTATATTTGTTCCTTTGTTTTGTTTTCTAGGTTGCACAAATAAGTGGAAACATATAGTATTTGTCTTTCTCTCTCATAATTTTGAAATAGTGGATATCTGAATATGAACGGGACTGTACTGGTTTCTACCATCAAATAACAAGCACCCTGAGAAAGCTGACCACGGATCTTTGCTGTCAATGGGTTCTAATATCATATATGTCTTGGATACTTCTTAAAATAGGAAACCTCTTTCTTCAACAAATCCCTGTCACTCTGAAACAGTGAGTAAATTCTACTCCGTATATAAAGCATTACACGTATTTACTTGACAGTTGACCCAAAACAAAACAGAATGGTAACTCTAATTTTAAAGAACGCACATGGGTTTTAACTGCCACAGAATCACTGCAAATATTTTAAGAATATTTCCTTGTCTCCCATCTTACAACTTCCTGTACTCCATAGGCAGGTTTTGTAATGAGTTGATCCAAAAACATATTCCATAAGAATTCCCCCAAATCAATAGCCCTGAGCAGTGATCCCCAGCTCTGGAGAATATCAGAATCATGTAGGGAATCTGTTAGATCTTTAATGCTGCAATAACAAATTAGCACACACTTAGTGGCTTAACACAACAGAAATTTATATTCCTACAGTTCTAGATGCCAGGAGTCCAAACTGAGTCTTATAACTAAAGTCTGGTGTCATCAGAGCCGGTTCCTTCTGCAGACTCCAGGGGTTTATCACTCCTTGCCTCTCCAGCTCCTGGTGACCAGCATTCCTTGCCTAGAAGCTGCATCACTTTGGTCTCTGCCTCCATGGTCACATTGCCTTCTCCCCATCTATGGTCTTATCTCCTCTGTCACCCTCTTATATGGGCATAGTGATGGTATTTAGAGCCAGCTAGGTCATTCTGGGGAGAAGGCAATGGCATCCCACTCCGGTACTCTTGCCTGGAGAATCCCATGGACGGAGGAGCCTAGTAGGCTGCAGTCCATGGGGTCACTAAGAGTCGGACACGACTGAGCGACTTCACTGTCACTTTTCACTTTCATGCTTGGAGAACGAAATGGCAACCCACTCCAGTGTTCTTGCCTGGAGAATCCCAGGGACAGGGGAGCCTGGTGGGCTGACGTCTATGGGGTCACACAGAGTCGGACAGGACTGAAGTGACTTAGCAGCAGCAGGTCATTCTGGATGATCTCCCTATTTCAAGATCCTGAATTTAATCATATCTGTAAAGTCTCTTTTGCCATAGAAGACAACGATCATGGACACCTTACCATAGGGGCTATCCTAAACCACACTGATCCTTGGAGATGTTTCACCCAACTACCCTTTCCCCTGGTGTGAGAGAGACACCACAGATGGAAATCTGAGAGCAGCTACTCTGAAAGCCTTCCAGTTACTAGGAGCAGAAAAAAAAATCCAGGCTAAGACATAGGTAACACTGTCATTGCTGAGTCATTAATTAGATATCTGTGAAATTTTAATCTCTGAAACATGAATGGTTACATTATTTCACAAGATATTTTTTAAAAATATGAAATGATTCAATGAAGAACCCTCTGTTCAGGGTTTTTTTTCCATTCCAGGATTTCTATCTCGATAAGAGCTTCTAAGCATATGATTCCCAAGGAGGTGATGGCTGACATAGTCTAAATGTGCCTGAAAACAGACATTTTAAGCTGTTTAATCATATTTCAGTTGAAAGACTAAATGTTTGTCCCAGTACTTAAAAGACACTCAAACAAAAGAAATTTACACAACACCAAGCTGAAATAAGGACTTCTCTGGTGACTCAGACAGTAAAGAATCAACCGGCAATAAGGGAAACCCAAGTTCTATCCCTAGGTTGGGAAGATCCTCTGGAGGAGGGAATTGCAACTCACTCTAGTATTCTTGCTTGGAGAATTCCATGGACAGAGGCTACAGTCCATGGAGTTGCAAAGAGTTAAACACAACTGAGTGACTAACACTAAGCTGAAATAAATGCATTTCATTTCCTATTAAAAAGAATTATTACCGGTAATAGCTGATAGTCAAAGTTCAAAATAATCCCTAATAACGAACGCTGTTAACAATTAACTAATCATATTCTAATACCAGCATTGTGGAAATATGTTCTCTAAACATAATCAAATAAATAAATATCCTGCAATTGTACCATCATGGTACACCTTCTGTTATACTCAAGATCTTGTTTTTCATAAGGTTATGGTTTCCTTTGACCCTTCCTTTTCACATCACCTTCTCATCTTTCTCTAACTGATTTAGCTTACTTGTTATATTCCAACTCTCTATACTTCGTTAGAGATACTTTGCTCAGGCTATATCTTTTTTTTAAATACAAATGTTAAAGGTTACACTCCACTAACAGTTATTACAAAATAATGGCCATATTTCTTGAGTTGTGTAATATACCCTTGTAGCCTAACTTACACCCAATAGTTTGTACTCCCCACTCCCCCAATCCCTACGTTGCCCCTCCCCTGCCCACTGCCATGTCTAAGGCTCACTGTCTATTACTGGCTTGTATTTCAATAACTGATGGGTCTCAGTTGGATAAGACTTAATCCCCACCGGGACCAGATCTCAGCACCATGTACAGCAAGTAAAGCTTCTTTCAGGGGATCAGTGATCAAATCTTTCCAGTGTATTCTCCTCACCCCTGGGGTGAGTTCAAACGTCCTCAAAGACATAGGAGGTTCATGCCTAGATCCTAAACCATCTTTCACCACTCCCCTCCCTGGCATGTTAGACCTCAGCCTAGGACATCTCAAAGCCCATCTGAATAACTTGTAATTCCACACACACCTCATAGGAAATGTCCCTCATCAACTGCCAAAGTCTTGTTCAATATTCAAAATCAGTTTGGAATCGGCAGCTCCACCCAGTTTCCCTGAAACAATCCCTCAATTCTGGCAAATCCCTCTTTCCTTTGTGTTCCTGACATGTGTTGCTCCTGGCGTACTCATGAACCTCCATTCTCAGTTTCTCTACCATTCTGTGCTTCATGCTAAAATATGAGTTTCCATATCATATGGTAGTCATTTCTGAACCCCTAATTCCAAGCCCAGCACTGGCTCAGATTACTAAGGGCTGAATGCAGAATGTTGCCTCTACTTTCTCTCTGCTTTTAAATCTGTGTTTTTAGGGAACATTTGTTCTGATTCATTTATGTGCTCAGTCGCTCAGTAATGTCTGATTCTTTGTGGCCCTGTGGACTGTAGCCCACCAGATTCCTCTGTCCACAGGATTTTCCAGGCAAGAATACTGGAGTGGGTTGCCATTTCTTACATTTTCTTACTGACCCAGGGATTGAAGCAGCATCTCTTATATCTCCTGCATTGGCACATGGGTTATTTACTACTAGCACCACCTGGAAAGCCCAATTCATTTATTTTTAGATCTAAATGTAAGTTCATACTCAAGGCTATGTAGTCTATATTTCTAAATGTAAAATATGGATGATTCTCTCTATTAAATAAGTTGCAGAAATTAGTAAGCATTCATGATGTTTCTGTAAATAGGAAGCCCTCCTGACAGCCTAAAAACACACCTTAATGGTGTCCCTCTGCACCCTGCATAAAGAAATATAATTCCTGATTTCCAATCTGCAGAGTTTCAGAGATGGAATGGATCTATTCTCACTACCTGATGATCGAATCCATGTGACGGTGAAGACTTCATTTGATTACATCAACTGTTGTGGTAAAGAAACTGCCTGCCAAGCAGGAGACTTGGGTTTGATCCCTGGGTTAGGAAAATCCTCTGGAGAAGGAAATGGCAACCCACTCCAGTGTTCTTGCCTGGGAAATTCCACCGACAGAGGAGCCTGGCAGGCTACATACAGTCCAGGGGGTTACAAAAGAGTCAGACACAACTTAGCAACTGAGCAGGCATGCAGCAACCTCACAAAGAAGCCCAGTTCATTCTTCGCAAGTGTCCTTTTAAAAAACCATATACTTTGACACTTTTGAGCCCTCTGGTCAATAGTAGATGAAAATGCAAAGTAACAAAAGAATGAAAACCACCCCTGTGAATTTTAAATTAAAAAAGTAAGGAGTACAAATCACATTAAGGCATCTTTTTGCTTTTTAATTTGAGACTCAAGAAAGTTAGCTCGTCTAAAAATCACCATATCTAAGATAATCAAGGTTACAACAGGAAACTGAGCAGAAATTGCTATGCAGGAAACTGATTAGTTCAGCAAAGAGACAGGATGCTTCATGTCTCTGCTGTTGTCTAAATTAATTCCGTGCCTCCTCCGTGGCCAACTGCTCTGAGATAAAGGACTGCAAAGTTGCCTCATGAAAGTGGACTGAAGTACAATGAATAATAAATGCAGAAGTAATACAAAGCACTGCCTGAGGTTGCAAGGAGTGGAAATCAGTCAGCAAGGGTGAGAGGGGAAAAGAGTCAGTCTAGTAATATTACGTAAAACACTACTGTGATCCACAAAACATAAAATTCAATATAAGGTGCTGATAAGAGGATATCAAAACAGGTGGTAGGCATGCTTTGAAGGAGTGCTTCTTCAGAATAACCTTTTCTATGAAGCCTGAACAATCCAAGTTATATTGCTTGAACTGTGCTGATGTTTGTTACTCAGAGTTCCACCTTGTGACAGGCAGAATAATGGCCCCATAAAGATGTCCACCTGCCAAAGCAGGAGATGCAAGAGATACAGGTTCAATCCCTGGGACAGGATGGTCCATTGGTGAAGGATATGGCAACCCACTCCAGTATATTTGCCTGGAGAACCCCATAGACAGAGGTGCCTGGAAGGCTACAGTCCATGGTGTCACAGAGAGTCACACACAACTGAGCACACACACACATACATGGATACCCACACTCTAATTCCCTGGAACTGTGAATAACCTGTCTTCCAGGACCAAAGAGACCTTGTAGATGTGATTAGCATGAAGGATCTTGAGATGAGAGATTATGCATGCATGCGTGCATCAAGGTGGGTCCAACCTAATCACATGGTTCCTTGATACTGGAGGTCTTTTCCCAGCTGGGTTTGGAGTCAGAAAGACAAGTGACTACAGAAGAATGGTGACAGAGATGCAACATGCCTGGCTCTGAAGCTGGAGGAAGGGCTTACTAGGCAAGAATGGAAGGAGCCCCTGCAAGCTGCAAAAAGCAAGGGAGCAGATTCTCCTCTAGAGCATTAAGAGAGGAATGTATCACTGTCAATACTTTTCAGCTTAGTTTAGCCCAGCAAGACCCATGTTGGATCTGGGATTACATAACTGTTAGGTAAAAAATTTGTGTTGCTTTAAGCCAGCAAATGTGTGGCAATTTGCTACAGTAGCACCAGAGAGCTTGTGTCTATCCATGTTCTTTCAGAGCTTTTACTCAAGCATGAAAAAGGACACAACCTCAAACCAACTGTCATAACTTCAAAGTGACTGTTTCAGATACCTAACATTTGCATGTGACTTATTTCTAAAATGATTTCCCCAAGAGGCAAACAGAAAAAGTCCTGAAATAGTGTATCTTTCAAAGAGATAATGAAACATTCAATAAGCAATGAAAACAAAACAAACCCCAAACCTGACAGATTATCAATCCCTGTCAATGAATCCAGTAGAACATATCATTCAATTTACTTGAAATTCTTTTGTACTTGAGTGGGAAACCCTTTATGCCTATCATTATTCCTACCTTCTTCTCTTCTTCCCCTAAACCTGATTTTGAAGTACTTTCTAGATTAAGTTTTATAGTATACATTTATTAGCAGGCATGAACAGAATTTCTTACAATGATTAAAATATATAACTATTAAAATTCAATTTTCTAATTGAAACTTTGCTGTTGTTGAGCAATGTGCCACTGATTCGTATTTCAGCCTTAATTTACACCTTGATGTTTAAAAAAAAAAAAAAAGGGAGGACTGCAAATCCTTCTTACTTACCACTTTGCAGCAAAGGGGCCAAAACCACCACATCAGTCCAATACCCAAGAGCAGCAGTAACACCAAAATAGCAATGAGGGCTGCAATCCCAGTAGACTGGAGGAAGCCGAAAACAAAAACAAGGCAGTCAGCAAAGTTGACAGTCAAATCCCAAATATGTACTTTTTAAGGAAACACCAGAAAAAATGATAGGAAGCATAATAATGTTAAACCAGATTGCTAATATATTCCTTTACATTCTTAAATTGTATAAATTATCTTACTACTTATATACTACCTATATTATATTCCATTTTATTATATTTATATAATATACTAAATATAATCTATTTGTATTAAATTCCCTCATATTATACCTCATATATATTATGTTAAGACAGGCAAGGATAAGTATAAAACCCTCCCAAAGTGTCTGAAATTACACCTTAAAGAAAAATAGGGAAAAAAAATCACAATTTGGAGTTGTGCGAATGGTCCCGTGCTGTGTGTGCTAAGTCACTTCATTTGTGTCCAACTCTTTGCGACCCACCAGGCTCATCTGTCCATGGGATTCTCCAGGCAAGAACATTGGAGTGGGTTGCCTTTTCCTACTCCAGGGATCAAACCACGTACTTTCCTCTCTTGCCTTGGCAGGCAGGTTCTCTGCCACTAGTATCACCTGGGAAGCCCCATGAACAGTCCCTATGGTCCCCATCTTTCGTCTCTGGGAAAAGATTATTGTGGCTACAAGCATGATTACCTCTAGGCAGAATTTATGCAGAATTTCCCCAGACTTTTTGATGATGGGCATTATTTCTTCATATACTTAAATGGTAGGACAAGATGAATACCAAAACTCACCAAATAGGTGACAAACCAACAACAGTTCTTGTTGGCAAGTGGTACACAGGTATCAATGAAAGGATGCAATTTTATGCATTCGTATATCAGAGCATCACCCATGCCAGTTCAAGTGCTACCCACTCTCAACCACAAACCACACTGGTGTTCTTTCACTTCGTAATGACAAGCTCCTCCAGCCCTAACACCTCTGTCCTGGGCTCAGCCTCTACCTGCTTCATCTACCAACTACCTATTCATCCTACAGGGCGTAGCTAAAGCCACTTCCTCAGGAAGCCTTCCTCATACCTTCTGGCTAGAAAATACCCCTTCTTACTGTACATGGCATAGTTCTCTGAACCTTAAACTTTAGCACTTAGCACAATTTATTTATTTGGTTTGCTTATTTAATTATGATGAACTACAATGATTTAATTTGTCTTTTCTGTATTCACTATGAGTTCTAGAAGACAGGGCCTATTCCCAATCTACTTATCCAGGTATATTCCAGGCCAGGTATGTAAAACTATTTACTAAGAGAATGAACTCCAAAGAAATGAGATGGCAAGAGCCACAAACACAAAGTGAAAGTCGCTCAGTGTTTCCGACTCTTTGCAACCCCATGGGACCCCATGGAATACAGTCCTTGGAATTCTCCAGGCCAGAATACTGGAGCAGGTAGCCTTTCCCTTCTCCAGGGGATCTTCCCAACCCAGGAATCGAACCCAGGTCTCCCACATTGCAGGCAGATTCTTTACCAGCTGAGCCACAGGGAAGCCCAAGAATACTGGAGTGGGTAGCCTATCCCTTCTCCAGCAGATCTCGCCAACTCAGGAATCGAACCAGGGTCTCCTGCATTGCGGGCAAATTCTTTACCAACTGAGCTATGACACAAAGAAGAATACTTAATTTTTAGCATAGAGATCAATTTTCCAAGAGAACAAGGTGTCTCTTTCAAAGGCTTACTCTCTGATATCCCCAGTAATCATGTTTTGTTTGTGTTTTTATTTTTTTTTAAGAAAAGACTTCAAGGAAGGGAAAATAAATCAATACATTATCTCTGGGTGGGAATTTGGGTCTTCAAAGGTAGGTTTTCAGAGATACACACCCTATCATTCAAAACAAATAAGAAGTACAAGCCCAGAAATCAAGACAAGAGTCACATTTATCCCAAGAGCGGATAGAGAGAGAGCCTGGAGCTGAAAGAACCTACCAATACTCATCTTAAAATGGTCTTGCCTTACAAGTGTTAGTCTGGATGTCTAATTTTAAGCAAGCTGTTTAATTCTTAGGGGACTCTGTTTTCTAATCTATACAATAATAAAGTCAGTTGTTCCCAAAGCATGAAATTATTTGCGGCAAAGTGATAACCAGGATATCTCTCTTAGAAAAGCACTGTGCACATTAACATATTTTTAAAGCTCTGAATGGTTTTGTAGTAGGAAAAAAAAAGTCCAACTTACATCAGCACAAATCAATTTTTGTCTCATAACATTATCAATATCCTACAGAACTAGGATCCCCCAGTATCCATTTGGGGAAATGTTAGAATTGATCAAAAAGCTAAAAGACTTTTGGATGTTGAAGTAACAATTTTTCTTAGTAATTAGAACATTTTATGATGGAATTTGAATTGTAATACATAATAACTTATGCACAAAGAGATAATGATTTTTATGTAGACATGCTTGACTGCTCACTCCCTCAGTCGTGTCTGATTCTTTGCAACCCCATAGAGTGTAGTCTTCCAGGCTCCTCTCTCCATCGAAGTTTCCAGGCAAAAGAATACTGGAATGGGTTGCCATTTCCTACTCCAGGGGATATTCCTGACCTAGGGATTAAACTTAGGTCTCCTGCATTGCTAGGTGGGTTCTTTACCACTGAGCCACCAGAGAAGCCTCTTTATGTAGATAGTTATTTGTAAATAACTGAAGAAGAGAAGGTAGGTTTCAAAAGTATTAGTTTAAGGAGCGTTAGCAAAATATTCTTTGTACAGCTTATCAGAAAAATCTTGAAATGTGAGTCATAGTTTCCCTGTATCATCTGTTAGTATATCACAGTGTAAAAAAAAAAAGAGAGATTACCATACAGTGACTTGGAAACTATCTCCAAACAAATCAGTTTTCAAAAACATTGATTATTAACTGCATTTCAATTTTAATAAATCCACTAAAAATAACTTTTAAAATAATTCTCAGGGCAACATAGACCATAAAACATGCACTGACTTCAGAAATTTTAGAAGAAGATTAACAATCAAGTATATACATGAATAATGAAAGCCATCCTTTGCTTTCTAATTTTGCATCTGGATATAAGAGGGAATAACCATACAAGCTATTTATATAACTCATGTTGCTGCTGCTGCTGCTAAGTCGCTTCAGTTGTGTCCAACTCTGTGCGACCCCATAGACAGCAGCCCACCAGGCTCCCCTGTCCCTGGGATTCTCCAGGCAAGAACACTGGAGTGGGTTGCCATTTCGTTCTCCAATGCATGAAAGTGAAAAGTGAAAGTGAAGGTTGCAAATTAACCAAAACATACAGCACCAAAATATTACCTAGAATCTTTGCCCTGTCCTGTAATCTATTTTCAGAAGACAACAAAAATAAGTATAAAAACTTAACACACACATACAATCTTCATAAAGCTCTATTATTTACTATTAGCTCACTCTTAAGGCACTTGAAAATGCTACTACATGGTATTTACCATAAAACATTAATTTTAAGAAATGAAAAGACATGCAGTCATCTAGCAACTTCTTCATTACAGTTTAATATAATTAAAGTGTAAACTCAAAATGTATTTATTGATGTAGCCTAAACATCTAAGTCAGTGTCTTGCAGATAGAAATTTGTTTGTGTATATGTGTGTGTATCAGTGAGAGAGAGAAGATAAATACATTATAGAAAATGTTCAGGTAATTATCTAAGTTCTGTGTCCTCAAAACCAAAGGAAGTAATTCAGAGCACACATCAAGATTCTTATGAAAGCACTCAAAGGGCATCTTTCTACATGGAATTCCAAACATTCATGAACAAATCATGCAATGATTACACTAAGCTCTGAAATCAAACAAGAATACAACAGGAAAAGAGTGTCAACGGAATACATAGAAAACTATGATATCCTATGGGAGAAATGTTGTCAAATGTGTTAAATTCATGATCCCACCTTTAAGCTCTTACATAAGACACCCCTGATCTGTGACTGTTCATGTATGGAGTGAACACAACGTTCCCCCCAGACCTTTCCCACAGGAGGATCGAGCCACAGTGTCCATGGAAATGGCTCACCATTTGGCTCTGCTCACAAATTCCAAAAGGGTACTATGAACATTTGTTTTCCCCTTTTCTTAGAATTCAAATCCTATGTTCAGAAATAAAGACACGAAACTAGAGGGTGTGAATATGCTACAAGTTTAGTGGTTAGTGTTTTTTTTTTTTCTTCTTCCCACAAATGTGTCATGAGCAGGAAATTCAGAAAATCATACTGACAGAATATAAAGTAGATGGGCTAGCCATGACAGGCAGTCAAAATTCTTGCATTTTCTTTCAAAAATGTCCCTGTGAGGAATACTCACAAAACACTGTGCACATCCAGATGTAAATATCATTTTGTACAATAATATTATCATCTCAACTGATTCTGAAGATTAGTATACAAGAAAACTATGAAAACATACACTTTCCACAGACCTACAGACTTACTCTTGATCATATTTAAGTTAAGCATGGTGGAGAACAGGTCACAGTAAACAAAGAATTGAAAGCAACTGGAACTTGCCATAAACACTTCCCTGGATGCCCCAGTCCCAGACATTAGCTCAGTTAGCTGGATACAAATCCAGGCTTCCACAGTTCCTTTGTTTTGATTTGCCAGAGCCATTATCAGAACATGAAAGACCTCAGCAATGAAAGGGAAATAATTTCATAATTCAGATAACTTTATAAACAAATTAAGAAAAAAGGCCAAACACATAGACTTCAGTTCTATGAGCAGACACTGTGCTGCAAAGTGCAAACTTCAAAGTCAGATGAAACCAGATCTGATTACACAGAGATCTGTATCATAGGGAGAAACTAAAAGCCTCTCACTTCTGTTTAGGTGTGATACTCTTTAAACAGTAGAGAGTTAAAAAGCTGCCAAAGCTATGTTGTGCAAGTCTTCATGAAGCCCACAGGTTAGTTAGAGGGACAACCCTTGAACACACAATCAAAAATGTGAGGAGGATGGAAAGATGGTACCATAGAAACGGGGCAAAGAAGGAACTAGCCTGCACTGGGGTTCTCAGAGGACCTCCTGGGGAAGTATAAGAAAGCCCGGGAAGAAGTGCGGGTCTAACGAGTGGCTTCTTGCAAGCACAAGAAAAGACAACTTTTGGCTGGAAAACAGAATCTGAGGGAACCTGAAGCAACTGAAGAAACTAATGAAACACAAATTTCTGGAAAGCAGGAATCCTCTTTATTACACAGAGAACTGGGTTGTTGGGTTGTTTGGGTTAATACCTAACAAATTTGTTGGACGACCTTCCAAGTAGCCATCTGTTGGATCAATTCTTCCTAACTATAGTTCTGAACAAGTAGCATTTTCAGATGTCTATAAAGACAAGTTAGCCGAGGAGACCAATTAGAGACAGTACCTTGGGGCTTCCCTGGTGGCTCAGATGGTAAGAAATCAGTTTGCAGTGCAGGAGACCCAGGTTTGATCCCTGAGTTGGGAAGATCCCCTGCAGAAATGAATGGCAATCCACTCCAGTATCATTGCCTGGAGAATTCCATGAAGAGAGGAGCCTGGCTGGCCACAGTCCATAGGGTCAAAAAGAGTTGAACACAACTGAGCGACTAACACTAACTAACTCAGGTGTTGGTCAAGGCTGTGAAGCCAAAACTTTTTAAAGTTTCAGTTGGAGACAGAACCCTGAGCTTGATTTGGGGGTAAAAGGAATATATTTTCTAGTTGTCCTGGACGCATTCAGTCTTCGAACTTCACCTGCATCTAACTTCCTTTTCTTTATTCAAAGCAAGCTATAGGGTAACAATGAAAAACTGTACTCTGCCAAACAGATGTGAACTTCTAGTGAACTTCTAGTCATTAAAGAAGTATAAAAACAAATCAGAGTTACTACTGTACTTGCAAAATAACTACAAGAAAAGATGAATCACTCAAAAGTTTCAAAACTTTGTGACTAGCATGTTGCAATTTATCTAGAAAATAATTAATCACAACAACCACATTAGAATAAAACAGAAACAGAAAAGGAGAACTAGATCTCCATAACTCCATTTCCATGAGTTGAGAGCTTGGGAAAGAAAAAAAACAGTCATAAAATAAGTGATGATTTCATTTACTGGATTCTTTTGAAATATTCCATATCAGGCCAAATCAGCTCATCAATTTCATAAGATACCTAGCAAGCTAAAACAAATATTTTACATTACTATACAGCTGGGAAAATTGAAATAAAAATATATTACATGAAATTCAAAGGTTAGTGTACATAGTTGGTTGAACATAGCCATGCCCATTTGTTTATATATCTATAGCTGCCTTTGCGCTAATGGAAGAGTTGGGGAGTGCAACTGTATTGCCACCAAAGCTGAAAATAATTACTATCTGACCTTTTACAAAAAAAAAAAAAAATGCCAACCTTTATCTTACATAAATCAGATCAGGACCTGGTAATGAATGGAAGATTGTGCAACAGGGACAGACAGACAGGTTCAATTCTCAATTCTAGCATTTACTCGACTATGAAACTGAGCAAATAATTTAACCTCCAGACTCTCCAGGCTCCCAGTCTCCCCTTTCTTGGGGGCGGTGAAGGCTGAAATCATTTAATATTCTGTGCATTAAGCTGTGTGTACCCTACTGAGAGTTAGATCCACTTACGAGAGGAAGCACCTTCTACTGTGTTTGCATAGACAGGCACTAAAGATTGGAGGTGGCTCTCTGTGTTCCTAAGTTTTCTCATCTGTAAAATTAAGATCATAATAACAGCCTTCTCTTCAGTGGTGAGAATTACATCATAAAGTGCTGAGCACATGTGCAAGGCTTAGCAGTGTCTGGAATGTATCTCTTGCTAGAAAATACATTCTTAGTGTATTATTCTAAAAGAATCAGAAAAGCAGTGGTTCCAAAGGGGAGAACAAATATCTCTCACTGCATTTTTATAAACAGAGACACATTTAAGAGACCTTCTGAAGAGACAAATGAAGAGAATGGACTCCCTGAGGGCTTCCCTGGCTGTCCAGTAGTTAAGACTCTGTGCTTCCAAAGCAGGGGACATGGGTTTGATCCCTAGTCAGGGAACTAAAGTCCCACATGCTGCCTGTTCATGGCCAAAATTAAAAAGAAAAGAGAAAGAGAGAGAGAGAACAGACAGCCTAAGTCTAAGCCCTCCTCAGACCCTAAACTTAAATCTCTTAAATCTAAACCTTAGTATCCCCACTTCAAATATATAGGTACTGTCATTCATTCCTTTAACAAAGAATTTGGAGCACCTGCCTTGTGTGAGCACCAGGCACCAAAAGGGAGGCAGTGAGCAAGCCCCAGACTGCAGAGAGGCAGAGAAGTAAACAGGAAATTACAGACCAGTGACATAAGTGCCTTAGTAGGACTGAGCCCAGATGCTCCTGGAGAACAGAGGGGATTCTTTATTTGTGGGATTTCCACAAAGGATTAATCAACTGCTAAGGCAATGGTATTTTATTTGGTGTGACTTTCAAATGCCTATGAAGAGCCAAAAACATCATCCTAGAATGAATAAGATTACTAACCTAATTACCAATATCTGAATATTTCAAAACATTCCCTAATTATCATATCCAAATATGCCTGAAAGGCTAGGTATCACATAAATACAATGCCCACTATTTTTTATATCATAGTATTACCCACTGTCCTCTTCTATTCTGAATAGAGATGTAATGCACACATCCACTGGTCCTTTCTCATCAGCTCCAGTCTCACTTTCCATATCGATAAAAGGGTAATATTACTACCATCCACAAGGAGAAGAGGGCAGCAGAGGATAAGATGGTTAGATAGCATTACTGACTCAATGGACATGAATATGAGCAAACTCCAGGAGAGAGTGAAGGACAGGGGAGGCTGGCGTGCTGCAGTCCGTGGGGTTGCAAAGAGTCGGACATGACTTAGTAACAACAAAACCAGACATATTTGAGCTTGAATAAAAATAATGACTAAATCTAATGAGGAAAAAAAGAATCATCCCATGGTTATGTAAGTAAATACTTATGTTGTACATCTTAAACTTATACAGTGCTATATGTCAATTATATAAATAAAACTGGAAAGAAAAAACTCTCTAAACTTTGTCTCCACAGAGTTAAGCTCAACCTCTCATGAACACAGATTTTCTTTCCTTCATTCATTTTTAATATGACAGCTCTGTGTACTAAAGCTGAGGAATCACAGACTTGTAGGATGAACTCTAAGCTCTTTTTTTTCCAGGTTGTTGATAATCTGATCTAAATGTTCTATTTTCAAGCTTTCCTTCCACTGTTTTTACTCCAACCAGAATGATCCTGAGACAGACATGGATCCCAAGACCCTCTGCTGCACAGTGCTGCAATGCTCATACCTAAGCCTCTCCTCCGGAGAAGGCAGTGGCGCCCCACTCCAGTACTCTTGCCTGGAAAATCCCATGGATGGAGGAGCCTGGTGGGCTGCAGTCCATGAGCTCGCTAAGAGTCAGGCATGACTGAACGACTTCACTTTCACTTTTCACTTTCGTGCATTGGAGAAGGAAATGGCAACCCACTCCAGTGTTCTTGCCTGGAGAATCCCAGGGATGGGGGAGCCTGATGGGCTGCCGTCTATGGGGTCGCACAGAGTCGGACACGACTGAAGCGACTTAGCAGCAGCAGCAAGCCTCTCCTCCAACAACAAAATACAAAGAAACTGTAAGGGACTAAAAATACATGTATGCATGCACAGTTAGGGCAAATTTTGGACAAAAGATACAAAGATACCAAAAAACCAAACTGCCACTTCTGAAGAGTTGGAACAAAAGCAGGGTATTGCCCAAGCCTGCTGCACACAACACCACCTAAGGGGTGGGCAACCACCTAAGCCACCCCACTGGCCCAAGCCCTGGACACACCAATACCCTCACCCCATAAAAGGGACAAACTCCCTGCCCAGCAAGCAGGAAAGCAGAGGAACTTCTTGTGTGTTCTCATTCTCCCTTGCTACAACAAGGGCCCCAGTAAAATCTTGCCTGAATTTCTTGTCTAGCCTCTGATCAATTTCTATTGATGAAGGAGGCCAAGAACCCTGGTAGGTAATAATCCTTTTAAAACACTGTCATACAATGTCATCACTGCGGATGGTGACTGTAGCCATGAAATTAGAAGACGATTACTTCTTGGAAGGCAAGCTATGCAAAATGAATGTATTAAAAAGCAAAGACATCACTTTGACAACAAAGGTCCATATAATCAAAGCTATGGTCTTTCCAGTAGGCATGTACAGATGTGAGAGTTGGATCATAAAGAAGGCAGAGTTCCAAAGAATTGATGCTTTTGAACTGTGATGCTGGAGAATACTCTTGAGAGCCCCTTGGACAGCAAGATCAAATCAGTCAATCCTAAAGGAAATCAATCCTGAATATTCTTTGGAAGGACTGACATTGAAGCTGAAGTTCCAATACTCTGGCCACCTGATGTAAACACCCGATTCACTGGAGAAGAACCTGATGCTGGGAGAGATGGAAGGCAGAAGGAGAAGATGGAGACAGAGGATGAGATGATTGGATGGTATCACTGATTCAATGGACATAAACTTGGGCAGATGGTGAGGGATGGGGTAGCCTGCCATGCTGTAGTCCATGGGGTCACAAAGACTCAGAAAGACTTGGCATTGAACAACAACAACCATGTCACCTTCCAATGGCTCCCTGTTTCATTTAGAAGAGAAACTCAAGTCCTTACAATGACTTATAAAACCCACTATGATCTCTCCCCTCCCTCTACTCTCCTCTACTCATCTCAATCCTCCTCCTCCCCTAGCTGCCTTTACCCTACACATTGGCTGCCTGTTCCTCTTTAAGCCAGCCAGGTACAGTCCCACCTTAGGCTCTGTTTTAGCTGCTCCCTCCACATAAACACTGTTCCCTTACATGGTCTTCAGGGCTTACTCCCTCACCTTCCTCAAGTTTTCCCTCAAATCTCTTCTCATTGGAAATGACTGAGATCCCTTGTTTAATATTACAACATGTCCCCACACTCTCTCTCCATCTTTGATACAACTAATGTCCCTTTTTTCTGAAATCACCTTACTGTTAAACCACCTCTAGTCACATTCAGTTCAGTCGCTCAGTCATGTCCAGCTCTTTGCGACCCCATGGACTGCAGCACACCAGGCCTCCCTGTCCATCACCAATTCCTGGAGTTTACTCAAATTCATCTCCATTGAGTCGGTGATGCCATCCAACCATCTCATCCTCTGTTGTCCCCTTCTCCTCCCACCTTCAATCTTTCCCAGAATCAGGGTCTTTTCCAATGAGTCAGTTCTTCACATCAGGTGGCCAAAGTATTGGAGTTTCAGCTTCAGCATCAATCCTTCCAGTGAATGTTCAGGACTGATTTCCTTTAGGATGGACTGGTTGGATCTCCAGGGACTCTCAAGAGTCTTCTCCAACACCACAGTTCAAAAGCATCAATTCTTCAGCGCTCATCTTTCTTTATAGTCCAACTTTCACATCCATACATGACTACTTGAAAAACCATAGCCTTGACTAGACAGACATTGGTTGGCAAAGTAATGTCTCTGCTTTTGAATATGCTGTCTAGGTTAGTCATAACTTTTCTTCCAAGGAGCAAGTGTCTTTTAATTTCATGACTGCAGTCACCATCTGCAGTGATTTTGGAACCTAAAAAAATAGAGTCTATCACTGTTTCCACTCTTTCCCCATCTATTTGCCATGAAGTGATGGGACCAGATGCCATGATCTTGACTCTCCTGAAAACAAGCAAGACCTAGAAAGACTTCCTCTTTCTAGGAAATATACAACCTATAAATTACAAACGGGTAATATAACTTCAGCATCCCTGTACATGGAAACTGTGTCTGGTTATAAGATCCAGATAAAGATCCTATAACCACACTTGAGTGGAAGAGAGGTAAAAAACAAAACAAAACAAAACAAAAACAGCTAGAGGTACAGAATAGGAGGGATGGAGAAAAGAATGCCATTTCAGTGAGGGAACACTGAGAAACCATAAACCACAAATGTTTGTAATCTCAACCACATCCTGAGGGACCAGAAAATATACAAACTGCAACATCCACAAAATCTACAAATTGCAACATGAATTGAAGATGAAAAGGCGGGGTTGGGGTGGGGAGGGCCTAGCTATTTTTAAAATAAAAAAATGAAAACAAGTGTTGAAAAAGAGGTATCCAGGGAATTCAATAATGACCCAAGAGTCCATATGGATGCTGTTTTCCCTGCAATGTTTTCTTACAAGAAGAAATAAACTATCTCTATACAGATAATATTGAGTTGCCTTTTTTTTTTTTTTCTGGAGGAAGGATGTCTCTCAAAGTAAAAGATCAAAATGTAAAACCATCTCATGAAATCATGAGATGTGGGACAATGTTTAGGTTTGGGATTTTGGTCTTTTGAAGGGCAGGAATTTTTTTTTTTTTTTTTTGCTCTGATTTATTTATTTTTTACAAAGAAAACGCAATCATAAGACTAATAGCCATGTTATCAGTTCCTTTTAATGCTTTGTGTTTTCATGTTCAACAATCTAATATCAAGACTTAAACCCCCAAAATTAAGGAAAACATTGTCTTATCAATGGAGTTTACATCTAAAAATACTGCATTTTAGGTCCACTATGATCTATGATACAAACCTATCACCTCAATTAAATTATAACTTCAATATAGTTTTAAGCCAAGATATTATCAAGCTTTCAAAATCAAATTCCTTACTCATGCAAAAATACCAACATTAAAATGGACAAAATAATAAGCTCACTCATTAAGATGCACTAATAATTTCAAAACCATGATAAATGTCTTAGATACTACAATGCAACCTTCATTAAGAGAAGACATTACTTTCTTTATAGTTATTGTTTTAATAAAAAAAATATCTTCATTTGGAAATCATTCTCCTACCTTATTCTGATATGACTTTCCAATTTTATAAATGTCAAAACACAACCTATACTCGCTTAAAATCCCTTTTAAAATGAAACTAAAGGAAAATGCAGAACAGTCTACAAGTGCAAGTGTTTCCTCGAGACGGTCTTCAGTGTCATCCTTGTACTTCACTGTAGTGTGCAGCGACACCGAAAGACCATAAATTATTTCTGCGTAGAGTTATTTTTAAAAGGTAACTTTATGCAAACTGTGACTTACACATTCCGTGGCTGTGACTATTAGTGAACTCGAGATGACAGACTTGCCTTCATTAAAACTCACTGAAACATGAAGAGTTCTGAAAGAAAATGAAGAAACAATAATTAACAATGAATTAAAAAGTAGAGCTTTGTGGGAGATTTTTCTTTCTTTAAATAATTCAAAAGTAACCAGAAAGTCTACTTTAAAAGTCAAGTGTCTGGTCAGTTAGCTTTTTTCTTTCTTAGTTCCAGCCCTTACTCAGTAGCTAGAGGCAAATTCCTTAAGTGATTCAATTGTTTCCAAAAGAGGCACTAATGTAAATAGAAACAGGAAAAATTCCTATAGTCGTCCTTTTAGTTTAAAAATGCTATCTTTCGGACAAAAATTTAATTTAGAAGAATTCCTTAATGCAGAAAAATGCTGAGATTTTTCAGGTTCACAAAAATCTTTTTAAAAAGGAGAAAAATCGTTCCATCCCATTTCGCTTTTCCCTGTCTGTAGATATTACAATTATTATAAGATCTTTGTTTAAGAATATAAAAATAACCAATCATTCAAAGATAAAATACAGAGAAAGTGATAATGAAAGACAGAGATAAGCTGAATGGAAAAAAATAATACATGTAAATATCTGTAGGCATTTGTTGTAAATACCCAAGATTTTAACATATCCTGAAAAAGGCAGAGAAAAGAGAGAATAATTTTTGTCCATTACTGAGAACTACTATAATTAAAATACAGCTCTCATTTTGAAAATATGATTTCAAATTATAATTTAAAATAATTAAAATTTCATTAATTCAGGTTTTATTATAGTAATTCGTTAATTGGGATCAGTTGGTAATTTTTTTTTTCATAGCTTTAAGAAAATGGCAACCCACTCCTGTGTTCTTGTCTGAGAAATCCCATGGACAAAGAAACCTGGTGGGTTAAAGTCCATGGGTTCGCAAAAGCCAGACAGGACTTAGCGACTAAACCACCACAGAAGATAGCAAAGAGGGAATAGTGACAAGGAGATTTTTAAAGGAAACAGCTCTTTTCCAAAAGAGTTTACAAAGTATATTACCTATAATAATCAATATACCAAGAAAACAAAGCTATCCATTCACTAAAGTGAAATAGGCAACATTTTGTTAATCTAGCTTCTATACCACACCATGCCCCAGTGTTCACAAAATATTATAAGGTCCAAGAATTAAGAGCCAGAAACTTTGCCTTAATTACTCTGGATTAGTAGAATCTTATTAAATTTATTAGAGTTCTACTCTAGGCCTTGAATTGTGTGTCAAACACTATTAGTTATAGACAGAATAAAACAGAAGCAATCTCAAGCCACTGGTAAGATTTCCAATAATGATGGCAGAGATGACAAATATTATTCAGTTCCTGCCAGATGCTATCCTGGGCATTTTATGATATTATCTCATTTAATTCTTATAACTCTTAAAGTAAGGAGTTTCACAGTTTTATAGCTGAGGAACATAAGGCCCCAAAATGCTAATTACCTTGTCCAAAGTGGTAAAGACAGGATTCTTACAAATTTCGAGTTCTTTCCATAATACCACTGAGGCTTGAAGAAATGAAAGTTCTTATTGTGTTTTTCTTTTTTATTATTCTCTCAATGTGATATGTAGCTTGGGTTTTTACAGTGCTAGAGTCTCCAGGAAAGATAAAACTAGTAAACTTCTAGCTAAACTCTTCTTCAAAATTCAGGATAACTCCTATTAAAAATATTCCCTGTAAATTATTCCCTTCAAAACATTTTGTTTTTAAAAATATGTTTAACTAAATCCAGAAACAAGCAAGAACTTAGGGTGTTTATGTCAACTTTACTGCACTTCTGTGAACTTCCAACACAGAATGAGAAGTGGCTTATTTAGGAAGGTAAATTTAAAATTACTTGCTTATTCTGCAGAATTGAGTGCCTTGTTTTGTTTTGCTTTTTTGAAGACTAAGCATAGTTGAATCCAAAAATAATGTTTCCTAGATCTTAATTCCTCCACTCTAAAGCACGCACCAGAAAGCATATGACACAGAAGGCATGGTTTTGGTTTTGGGCAAGATTTATTTGAGTCATAACACTGCGTGATTGTTGCAGATAATCTTATTGATTCAACTTTGAAGGGCTCAGTAGACATTGACATAAATTGTTCATAATCTGGCAGGTAGAACTCACCAGACATGAACCAGTTCTCTAATTAACAAAGGAAACATTCAAAACATTTAATGATTATCCAAATGGAATAAAAACAGAAGATATTTTTACAACAAAGTTCACTCTTTTCTATAGTTCCCCATAGCATGCTGATGAGCTCTTGTAGGCAACCAAAACAATTGCGTATTATTCCTAAAATCTGTCCAGTATCATGTGGTTGGTGAAATAAAACTGAGTTAAGTCTCCACAGACATGGAAATCCACCTGATGATTCTTTGGATACATGGATTCAGTTGAAACAATATAACCTTCCCCTTCCTGAGAGCAGTAGTAGCATTATCAAACTATTACCATTAACAACAATATTAATAATGATGGCATTTGTCAATTCCTTACTATGAACCTGAGAGAGTTAATTCTTAGGTAGGTTGATAAGGAGTCTGGGGCCCTCAAGGAGGAGAAAGGGGTCCAAAGCCATTGGGGAGGAGAAAGGGGTCTGGAGTTCTCCAGGAGGAGAAGAGGACAAATCGGTTTTTTCTACATTCCTTCATCTTAGTCACATAAAATGTTTTTTTCTTTAAGCCCAGAGTTAATGGCTCAAGGGTATGTTTTTCCTTAAGCTCTGTACTAAGGATTATATAACAATAATTACTAAGGATGTATCTTGCTCAACGACATGCTTCTCCCTTTTAACAAGGACCTTCTGACTAATCTTGTTATCTTTAGATGTATGCTGTGGAAGAGGGTCAAGATCTATGCTGTGGGAGTGGGTCTGGTAAAAGTATGTAAGACCTCCATTAGACTAGCAAGGGGGGCACTCTCCATCCCCCTTCCGATATATATGTCAGAGGCTTTCTATATACCTTTTTATACTTTAATAAAACTCTGCTATACAAAAGCTCTTGAGTGATCAAGCCTCGTCCCTGGCCCCGAAGCTAAATCTTCGGAGATCGTGAATCTGACATTGTTCACCATAAGCTGTCAAACCCAATGCATTACGCATCTTCTCATTTAATTCTCACAACAATCCACTGAGGGAGGCTATACTATTATCTGCATTTTCCAAATAAGGAACATAAAGCTTAAAAAGGTAACCTGCCCCAAACTGGACTTCTCTTGACTCTGTAGTCAAAGGCTCTCACTTCTATTGCACATTACCTTAATCCTCGATAAATGCTTTAGGGTCTGATATCTAATTTTTGTTCACTGGCAAAACTGTCACTCCTCCAACTTTTTACAACATTCATGTTATTGCTCGTGGTTAATTACATTGGCATTTACTATACAATGAAGAGGGAAATGGCAACCCACTCCAGTATTCTTGCCTAGAGAATCCCATGGACAGAGGAGCCTGGGAGGGCTATAGTACATGTGGTCACAAAGAGTCAGACATGACTGAGCAACTAACTGTTACTATATAAAATACTTATTTGTGAATATATCTGTATATTTTTATATGGATATATATTTGCTGGTAGTTTTTTCAGAAACGTTGCAAGCCTTAAAAACATACTCTAAAAGTTATTTCTGCTTTTACATTTTGTTGTTTCTTTAGAAAAATATTTTGAGATTATTGGTATGATAATGGCACTGTGTGGATCACAATAAACTGTGGAAAATTCTGAAAGAGATGGGAATACCAGACCACCTGATCTGCCTCTTGAGAAACCTGTATGCAGGTCAGGAAGCAACAGTTAGAACTGGACATGGAACAACAGACTGGTTCCAAATAGGAAAAGGAGTTCATCAAGGCTGTATATTGTCACCCTGCTTATTTAACTTATATGCAGAGTACATCATGAGAAACACTGGGCTGGAAGAAACACAAGCTGGAATCAAGATTGCCGGGAGAAATATCAATAACCTCAGATATGCAGATGACACCACCCTTATGGCAGAAAGTGAAGAGGAACTCAAAAGCCTCTTGATGAAGGTGAAAGTGGACAGTGAAAAAGTTGGCTTAAAGCTCAACATTCAGAAAACGAAGATCATGGCATCCGGTCCCACCACTTCATGTGAAATAGATGGGGAAACAGTGGAAACAGTGTCAGACTTTATTTTTCTGGGCTCCAAAATCACTACAGATGGTGACTGCAGCCATGAAATTAAAAGACGCTTACTCCTTGGAAGGAAGGTTATGACCAACCTAGATAGCATATTCAAAAGCAGAGACATTACTTTGCCAACAAAGGTTCGTCTAGTCAAGGCTATGGTTTTTCCTGTGGTCATGTATGGATGTGAGAGTTGGACTGTGAAGAAGGCTGAGCGCCAAAGAATTGATGCTTTTGAACTGTGGTGTTGGAGAAGACTCTTGAGAGTCCCTTGGACTGCAAGGAGATCCAACCAGTCCATTCTGAAGGAGATCAGCCCTGGGATTTCTTTGGAAGGAATGATGCTAAAGCTGAAACTCAGTACTTTGGCCACCTCATGCGAAGAGTTGACTCATTGGAAAAGACTGTGATGCTGGGAGGGATTGGGGGCAGGAGGAGAAGGGGACGACAGAGGATGAGATGGCTGGATGGCATCACTGACTCGATGGACATGAGTCTGAGTGAACTCTGGGAGTTGGTTATGGACAGGGAGGCCTGGCCTGCTGCAATTCATGGGGTCGCAAAGAGTCGGACACGACTGAGCAACTGATCTGATCTAATTGGATCTGAATGGCACTGTTTGATCAAACCAGTCAAATCTAAAGGAAATCAGTCTTGAATATTCATTGGAAGGACTGATGCTAAAGCTGAAACTCCAATATTTTGGCCACCTGATATGAAGAACTGACTTATTGGAAAAGACCATGATGCTGGGAAAGATTGAAGGCAGAAGGAGAAGGGGACGACAGAGGATGAGATGGTCGGATGGCATCATCAACTCGATGGACATGAGTTTGAGCAAGCTTCAGGAGCTGGTGATGGACAGGGAAGCCTGGAGTGCTGCAGTCCATGGGGTCGCAAAGAGTCGGACGTGACTGAGCGACTGAACTGAATGGCACTGTTATGAGTTGGTACCTTTGTCCAAAGCTCTGCCCCTCCATTGATGGCACACAGATTGATAAAGCCACCTCATCCTTTAACTTGCCCTTTCTTTGCCCTGAGACTCCAATATATGCATATCATGTTTTGTCATATTTTATGTAATTCTGCTAGAATTTATGGATTTCTCATTCTGATCGCTATATAACCTCTGTTGCTGGTTAGTAATGTTTAGAACAGTAGAACTCATACTCTCAGTTACAGAAACTTAATTATGGACAAAAATGTATTAAAGTCATTGTTTTTATGTAATTCCACACATCAGTGAGAGGTGAGTCAAGAATTTATCTTTATTTGTCCCAAGAATAAAATAAAATTGTAAAAGAGGATAGATTCTGCCCACATGTTGGGGAATCAGGAGTTCTAGGTTTGAACCCTAGTCACTATACTCTCAATCTTGCATTCCTTAATCTGTAAAATGGGGATACTTGTACCTACTTCAGAGTTTGGGGGAAAAAAGCTTGATAAAATAATGTCCTCAAAATGTCCAACACAGTGCTTAGAACACAGCAGATACTCTATACATTACTGTAACATCAGACTACTTGTCAAAAAAATTATTCAGAATATCAAGATACTTTTATACCAAGCTAAAAAGCAACATAGATAATACTGAAGAATGTATTGCAGCAATGAGATAATTGCCCAATACTTTTTTGTTTAAAGAATTTCTCTTCCCCTTACTTCCATATAGAGAAAGCTAAATTGTTCGAAAAATGCCTAGAATATAATATCACGCAAGTTTATTTAAAGAAAATTTTCAGAGCTATTTCCTTCCTGTTACAAAATGTTATCTTGACAAAACCCAACATTACAACTGTGTTGACTGTGTGCTTGAACTTAACACTTAAAACTACACTGCAAATTGGTTTCTGAATGTCTGCCAATAAGTTCAACCAATCGCTCAACCAGTCTATTGTTCTAATATTTATAAATTACCTACAACAGGCCAAGCAAGGCTGTGCTTGGTAATAGGGCTGCAAAAACAAGTAAAACACAGAATTACAATGTAACTGAAAAAAAGTCACATAAAACAATTACAATAGAATGTGATATTAACTAAAATAGGTACCAGCAGAAAGGTACTAGAGCACAATGTATGAAATACAAGTAACTCAGCCTTGCATGAGGGCATCAACAAAGGTTTCCTGCAGGAAGTCATCTCTATGATGAATCCTGAAGAATGATCAAGAATTAGTTGGAAACGAGATTAGAAAGGAATCTAAGAAGACGGAGCACTATTTGACAATCTAGAAGATAAGAAAGGCACAGAATAGTCAAGGAACTAAAAAGTCATTCAATATGGCAGCAACACAGAATATGACAGTGAGAATATATGGTTTGAAGCTGAAAAGGAGAATAGGATAAGGATCATGAAGAACCCAGGATGCTATATTTAGATGTTTGGGATTAGTCTTATGAACTTCTAAGACAGGTAGAAATCTGGTCATAATTGTGTTTTACAAATATCACATGTGTTGCATCGTAACGGTTGGAAGAGTAATAATTTCTACAGTAGAAGACCAGTTAAGAAAGTCATGGTGTATTCCACTCTTGGAAGGAATGTAAATTGGTGCAGCTACTTTGAAAAACAGTATGGAGGTTTTTTAAAAAGTTAAGAATGGAACTACCATAAAATCCAGTTATTCCACTTCTGGGTATTTATCTAAAGAATGCAAAAACACTAACTCAAAAGATTTATGTACCTTGATGTTAACTGCAGCATTATTTAGAATTGCCAATATATGGAAGCAACCTAAGCGTCCACTGATCGATGAATGGCTAAAGATGTACAGTGTACATGTACAATGGAATAGTATTTAGCCTAAAGGAGACAGAATCTTGCTATCGTGATAACATGGATGGATCTTGAGAGTACTAAGTGAAATACATCAGATGGAGAAAAACAAGTATGTATGATTTCACTCATATGTGGAATATAAAAGCAAGCAAACAAAACAAAAGCAGCACATAGATACAGAGAACAGACTGATGACTCCCAGAGAAGAGGGGGTGAAATGGATAAATGGAGTTACTTCGGATGGAAACTAGGCTTCTGGTGGTAAACACGCTGTAGTGTATACAGAAGTCAAAAGTTAACATTGCACACATGAAGCATATATAATATTATAAACCAATGTTATCTTAATTAAAAAAAAATTTTTTTAAGAATTTCTTAGTACATTTCAAATAAAAACCAAAGTAGAATTGAGTCAAATAGTGTCAATGTGGGTAGGGCAAAAATGAAAACTGAGAGATATTAAGGAGTTAAAAATAGAAAGGACTTGGACATTTATAGGATGCAGGAAGTGAGGAAGAAGGGAGTAGTTAAAGATGACTTCAGAGTTTCTGTCTTGCACAGGAAGGTGGGTAATCCTGAATAGGAATCATGAAAGGAATAGGTTTGAATGGAAGTACATGAGTTTAATTTGGGAACTTCAGGTTTAAGGTGCCTAGGGGAAATACAAGTGAGTGAGTTGACATCTGGATAGTAGACACCTGAATAATTGGCTTAAAGCTAAGGGAAAGATCTTGTTTGGAGATTGGGAGCTCATCAGCACTAAAAGGAAGCCTTCGAGAAGGCGAGTTTATGGGTTAGGAATCCAGTCATGGTGAAAACTGACAAGGAACCACAAGAAGAGGAAGCACAGGTGACATCAGAGAAGAAACAGCCAGGGAGGCTGGACTACGAAGTTGGGAAAGATAAGGGAGAACTTTCTGAGACAGGACTGGCCCACCATGCAGATAATTCTGGGTGTTAAGGGAAGGTGGGGCTCAGAACCCACGACTCTTTCAACTTTGTTTTCTACAAATTGGTGCTACATTGTTTAGAATTGTATACAAATGTTCATTTTCTCTTTGCTCCATCCTCAGAATATTTTTTTTTCCTCAGAATATTTTTAAGTAGAAGGATAGAAGAAACCTAAACATCTTAACAAAAAGACTGTTGGAAGTGCGTTTTAATGTCAATTGCTTCTCAAATTAATAGCAATAAAACTAAATTCAAATGTACTAAATGTTTTCCACATGACAAATTATTCAATAGTATTGGGATATTTAATGAAGTAAATAAAATTCAAGGTACTAACAGTCACAGTGCTTTTATTTAATGTTAAAGATGTATGAAAATTCCAAAACAGGAGAACAGCTCAGTGCCATATGTTATGGTTACTCTGATCTGACAAATTTCATACTCCATGAAATATGGTTGACAATCCACAGTAACCTATTTGCAAAGTATTCATTTGCTGTTTACTTTATGCATAACCAATAAAAGACTGCCATTTTATGATCCATTAAAAAAGATGAAAAAATTAAATAAAATTGTGAAAGACATTTGCTGAAATAAATAATTTACCTCCAATTTGCATATACTGAAAATTAAACTGGTAACTACTCAAAAAGTTATTTAAATTATGTCAACTGAAGATATTTTGAAACCAAGTGCTACTATTTAATACTCTGAAGAGTTTCTTAAAAGTTAGCTTTATGCATAATAAATTATGAGTTGAAAGTCAAATTTCATATTTGTGAATAAAGATTCAATTTCTAGTTATGAATATAGATGTAAATTAATGTTTCATCTAAGAATATTTTCTTCAAAGGGTAAAAGGATAAAATCATTAAATAAAATAATTTCTTTTTGAGATACTCAATATAGTTATATAAAACTGAAACAAATACACTGCAGTCAGGAAGACTGCTAGATTTTAGAAGAAAAAAATGCTTTATCAGAGAAGTACTGGATCACATCTAAAGTTGTATTGGAAATGTTTTCAGTATTACACTGAAAATAACCCCTTTTTAACTGCACTGTGTATTTTTCAAAAGTGTTCAAATGATGCTTGGAAAAGATCACTCGATTTTTAGTGTCTTTCATCCAAAAACGTCATATGTCTTAATAACAGTAAAATCTTTAATAATATAACATTTAGAAATAGATCTATAAGAGGATTTAAATACATATTTACTTGCCCAGAGGCTTAGTTGGTAAAGAATCTGCCTGCAATGCAGGAGACCTGGGTTCGATCCCTGGGTCAGGAAGATCCCTTGGAGAAGGAAATGGCAACCTACTCCAACATTTTTGCCTAGAGAATCCCATGGACAGAGGAGTCTGGCAGGCTACAGTCCATGGGGTTGAAAGAGTTGGACACGACTTGGCGACTGAACTACCACATCTTCCGTATCATCTCATGGCTGTCCCTCCTGGAACACTTTTAGTTACCAAAACACTCACTAAATGTTCTAATTTCTACAGATCTCTTCCTTATACTGAGCTGAAATGTGCCTCCCTTTACCTTTCATTCTTCTCTTGTTCTTGGAGCAATACAGAATAAATCAAATCTATCTTTCACACAACAGACCTGAAGTTTGAAGGAAGCTGAGGTGTCACATCTAGATTATGTCTTTTTCAGTATTTTAACTGCATCCTATTTAACATTTTAACACTTGACCACATTCTATTAGCCACCCCTGAATGTACGTGAATTAATTATTGTTTCTCTTAAAAGGTAATTTCCAGAACTGAAAATCATATTTAGGATCAAGATTCAATGCAGATTAGGTGAATTTATCACATTTACAGGGCTTCCCTATGGCTCTGGCTGCCAATGCAGGAGACACGGGTCGATCCCTGGGTTGGGAAGATCCCCTAAGGAAATGGGAACTCACTCCAGTATTCTTGCCTTGGAAATCCCCTGGGCAGAGGACATTGGCTGGTTACAGTTCATGGGGTCACTAAAGAATCAAACATGACTTAGTGACTAAAAACAACAACATATATACAAAAATGTACAACATTTGGCCACCCTGTGGCCTAATGGTCTTGGAATGAGTGGCTGAGTTCCCCTCCAGACATTCACCCCAGCACAAGAGGCTGTCAAGGCTGTAGCTTGGTGTCTCTGGCAGGCCAATGTCCTGGCAACTGAAAGGAAACCCAATGATGGACACATTCACATCTAGAATGTCTGCTATGGGGCCTAAGTGCTGTGGATGCTTCTGGGCATGCTCCATCCGCTGGTCCCCTACTATAAGGAGTTCATCTCAGGCCATGGCTTTGCTCAGAAGCAGCTTGTTATTTGGAAGCACTCAACCACGGCCTTCCCTGGTGGCTCAGCCGGTAAAGATTCCTCCTGCAATGCAGGAGACATGGGTTCAATCCCTGGGTCGGGAAGATGCCCTGGAGAAGGGAATGGCAACCCCCTCCAGTATTCTTGCCTGGAGAATCCCATGGACAGAGGCACCTGGAGGGCTACAGTCCACGCGGTCGCAAAGAGTTGAACACGACTGAAGTGATTCAGTACACTACTGAGAACAACCATGGCCAAGGTGGCTAGGCTCACAGGTCACACAATTCAGGTCTTCGGTCCAACCATGAGCTCAGCAGGGGCCCTGCAGCTATGGCACGGCTCTGATTGGACCCTGAACAAGGGGGGAAGTGGGAAACCAGTGCAGCAAAGCAGCCTCATCCAGCATGTCACCTGCTGAGGATCAATTCATCACCTCAGTTTTTGAGTGCTTTTTAAAGAGTTTTTCTGATTAAAAAATTGTGTCAAGTCTCCTTCTCAAAAAAAAAAAAAAAAAAAAAAACCTGACAAGATGAAATTCACCTAACCATACAAATATATTAAAACTGTTCATGTGAGAAGCTAGGCTAAAGGCAGAATTTGTCAAACCAGGAAAGGGAAATGGAATCAATTTTATTCCAGGCAAAATTCATTATACTGAAAAAAATAACAACACTGAAGAAAATAAGATTCTATCACCAAGTCAGGCTCTAACCCCAAGTCTGCCACACATGCATCTCCATGATCCTTCAGTATCAGCTGCTTCAAATTTTCCACATACACTTGATGTCCCACCTCCTCTTACTCAAAACACTCTGTCAACTGTCTTTCCACACAGCCTTTTAAGAGGACTAATACTATCAGTTTCATCTGATTGAGATATTTATTTCATATTTGCCAGAAGACTCTGGCCAATGTTTTTGAAAGCACATTTAACTATACCATATGCCTCCTTAAATCATCTCTATCAAACAAGCTGTAGGATAAGGCTCTGGTTCATTCTGTTCTGGTTTTCTTTCTTCACAATGTGTTTATGTATATTTACCCAACTTGCTCTGTTCTTCCTGCCAAATTACAGGTTTGAGATCTCAACTAGTGCAGAGCAGCTGTGCTACTGTTGGTGTCTCACCAAACGAGGGTCAGCAAATGAGCCCGTTTCGCGAGAATGGGGACACCTGCACATTCCACTCGAAAGGCGACTGCCCTCGAAAGGGTGGGATCCGCAGGGCTTCACAGAGTCCTTCCTACTTAAGACGTTTTGGTACAAATAAACCACTGGCAGAAACTACCTTCCAATCTGTACATCTTTCTGGGTAAGACAATATGTTTAACCATAGGACATTTTTTAAAATTAAATTGTGTCCAATGGGAAAAAAAAAATAGAAAAGAACTACCTCCTTTACATTCTTTCTGTTTAATGACTAAGAATCTGTGCATTTTGGTGTAAAATTCTCTACCAAACAAAGAAATGTAATACACAGATATCCCCTCAAAGAAAGGACTCCAAAGATCCATTCCAGCAATACTAAGCAATGATATACCCGGAAAAGATTGGCCCAGATAGCTTTAACTTTTGGTTTCTCCCTGACATGCTGCTGTACATGCATGCAAAGTCACATCAGTTGCAACCCCATGGACTGTAAGCCCACCAGGCTACTCTATGCACAGGATTCTCTATGACATCAATTTCCAAATGCAAACTTATGTCCTAGCTACCCTGCTGCATTCTTAATTCCCATCTCCAAGAAAACATCTTCATATGAAGCCTCTTTCAAACCAAAATTCATGAGCCCTGGATTTTTAAAGGGATCATCCTCAAAGAAAATGTATTTCAGGAAGTAACATAAAGATAAGAAAGGGACTGAGCGAGCACTCTAATGAGATGAGGCACATGTCTGTGGCTCCAGCTCTGAGACTGTGCATCTGGCTTTGAGGCTGTCTGTCTAGGGTTACTTCACCAGCATGTTGTTAATTATTTAAGTGAGAGAACAGGGGGAACCATCACCACATCTGTCACCCTCACACAGGAAAAACCTTCATTCATTGTTAGGCCAGATGTGTTTATTTGAAACACAGACTAACTAGCGACTTAATGGGTTTGAATCCTTAGCCAAAAGCTAATTAGACAAACACAGTAAAGCATCAGTCACCTTACAAGGCTAAACTGTTTCAGTGGTGTTGATTTTAATCCAATCTCATAAGAGGCCTCATCACCTACAAAAATATCTGAAGGAAATGCAAGGCAGAGGAAAGGTCCAAATGACTTGCAAAGTACTCAGTGGAACATATAATGATGTCGCCAAATGTCCAACACAGTAACAAACAAAATCTTCTCCAATTTTGCCTCAGTGGTATCATGTACTTGATACAAAAAAGAGGAAAGCAAAATTATTTTAGACAGATCTCCTTCCAAAACACTCTCAGCTAGCTTATAGGTGAAATAGTAACATCCAAAAGCCAAACAAAGGATGATTTCTTGTGCCTGATATTGTTTAAAAATCATATAAGACATAATAAATATCAGGCACGAGAAACCATCATTTGTCTGGTTTTTGACGTTAATATTTCACCCACCAGCAAGCTGAGAAGAGGATTTGTCTACAAATCACTAAAAAATTCAAGCGGTATGTGTGGCAGCCTATTCAAAAGGGGACTGTGCCCCAAGGCAAGTTCTACAGAAAACGAATTCAGTGTTGGACAGAACAGGCATATTGCATTTTATAAGTACTTTGGAGAAGAAAGTAAGCTGTCTTACCTTACTAGTCATTACTATGAAAAATCCAACTTAGTTTTCTGCTCTCTTAAATGGGATGACCCCCAAAACAGAATTCTGACCATCTTTCTCCTACTTAAAATACCCAGTAACCAAATGCACCATTTTAGTCTATATATAAATAATGAATCAAAACGTTTGAGAAACATGTAACAAATATTTCACAAATTTATTATGTGTCCAGAATCATGTCCACCAAGAAACAAAACAAATTCATTCCAGCAGGAAGGAGACACAATAACAAACAAACAAATGCTTTGGAGAAAAAGTAAACCAAGAAAAGGAAATAGAGAGTGTTAGACTCAAAGGAGGGAGTAGACTTTATGTATGATTAAATAGGGTAACTGGGAAGGGCTTACTGAGAAGATGATATATAAACAAAACTTGAAGAAGTTGAGCAAGTGAGACAAGAGGGGAGGAGTCTCTTAAGCAGAGAGAACAGCAAGTGTAAAAGATGCTGGAGTGGGAGTAAGCTCACATGGTTAATGAAGAGCAAACAGGCCAGGGTGCCCATAACAAAGGGGCAAAAGAGGATAAGTCAGAGATGCAGCAAGGGCCAGATCCTGTAGAACCTTGTAGAACACTGACTGCAGTGATTAGACTTTCAGTATAATGGAGAACTCATTATCAAGGATAAATGAAGGGGTGATATAAATTGATCTGTCTTAATAGAATCACTGTTGCCAAAGACAGAAGCAGAAAGAGTATCTGAGAGGCTAATAACCTAACCAAGAACTGACAGTGGCTTGGTTTAGGATGTATCAGTGGAGGTGGTGGGGAAGGACTGGATTCTGAATATATTTTGAAATCAGAGCTGAGATTTGCTGATGGCCTACATCAGTTCAGTTCAGTTCAGTCGCTCAGTCATGTCCGACTCTTTGCGACCCCATGAATTGCAGCACGCCAGGCCTCCCTGTCCATCACCAACTCCCGGAGTTCACTCAGACTCACATCCATAGAGTCAGTGATGCCATCCAGCCATCTCATCCTCTGTCATCCCCTTCTCCTCCTGCCCCCAATCCCTCCCAGCATCAGAGTCTTTTCCAATGAGTCAACACTTCGCATGAGGTGGCCAAAGTACTGGAGTTTCAGCTTTAGCATCATTCCTTCCAAAGAAATCCCAGGGCTGATCTCCTTCAGAGTGGACTGGTTGGATCTCCTTGCAGTCCAAGGGACTCTCAAGAGTCTTCTCCAAAGAAATCAATAATGACTCAAAGTTTTTTTTTTACCTGAACAACAAAAAGGATGGAGCTGCCAATGACTAAGATAGAGAAGACAGCTCTGAAAGCAGACTGGGGGAACAATCAGGGGAATCAATATGGAGTCAGAGATTCAATAAAATAAGACCAAACTTTAAGTCAATAGATTTACTATTGTTAATACAGGACAGTATTGTTCAGAAAGACATTGAGCCCCACTGTGCCCCTGGGGTAAAGATGGCTCAATGTAAAATGGACAGGCCTTAAATCCCAAAGCAGTCTAATTTGATATAAGCACGTTACCAATACTGCTAAATTATTATATGACAAAGAAAACAAATACTTTTTTATAGAAAGAATAAAGATTCTGATAGTCTTGCTTTTATAAGTTATACAGCCCTTTATAACCAATTTAAAATAGAAAGTTGATACCACTCCAGTTCACTCAGTTGACCAGAACCAATGTCCAATAGATATCCTGCATATTTAAGCACCCACATAATTCAAGTGCTCAAGTCAACTTCAAACTGCTAAAATAATTTTCTTACGTTCCACAAAGGAAAATATAATCCTCCCTCTCTGAACTGTATCCTATTCATTATCCTAAATGTTGAAGAAGACTCTTGAGAGTCCCTCGGACTGCAAGGAGACCCAACCAGTCCATTCTAAAGGAGATCAGCCCTGGGATTTCTTTGGAAGGAATGATGCTAAAGCTGAAACTCCAGTACTTTGGCCACCTCATGTGAAGAGTTGACTCACTGGAAAAGACTCTGATGCTGGGAGGGATTGAGGGCAGGAAGAGAAGAGGACGACAGAGAATGAGATGGCCAGATGGCATCGCTGACTCGATGGACGTGAGTCTGAGTGAACTCCGAGAGTTGGTGATGGACAGGGAGGCCTGGCGTGCTGCAATTCATGGGGTCTCAAAGGGTCGGACACGACTGAGCTACTGAACTGAACTGAACTGTTGAACAAGAGAACATGTGAACTATTCACAGTCATTTTCTGCACAATAAAGAGAGCAGGGGGAAAAGTCACAGATGAAAATATTAAGATACTGATAAAATTATCTGTTTATTTTAGGTGACTAAAATAATAGCCCTTCCTCTAAACTAAATAGCTTTTAGTTTATCCAGGTATCATGGTTTATTGCCATACCAAAGAACATATGAATATAGACCTTAACAGGACTGGGACACAACTTAAAGAACAAATATTTCCTAGTCTAAGTTGTGCCTTACTGAGCCACATTCCTTTTGCTCTTCAATCTTAATATTTAAATACTATAGTAATTAGTCAAAATCCCATTTTTGAAATTTGTGTGTGTGTGTGTAAATTCAATACACTAAAATTCAAAACACTGGCCATGGCTTTACTGTTTAAAGACTCTAACAACAGATCTCCAACCTACCCAGATAAATATTTATAGAGTCTTTTAATCAATATTTAAGAAACAAAATAAAAAAGACTTTACCAATTTCAAATCTACTAAGAAACATATAAAGTACTAACCAGAGTGATCTGCCTAGGTTTTACTATTCCATGTTCAATCTGTATATCAACAATAGACAAAACAACTACTGCGTATTGGGTCACAATTTCCTTATAATTTGTAGCTAAAAAGTTTTTAAATGTTTTAATGAAGCACTTACTCTCCAACTTCATGCAGGGTAGGAGCAGGACAAAGCATAGAATTCTGTTCCACACTTACTGGCTTTTCATCTAGAAAATAAGATGCCATTGAATTAATAAGGGGCTTTATGTATCTCATGCAGTTTTATTAATGATATAAAGAGATACAGCAATCAGTGTTCAAGTGTGGGGCATTAGATACATCAGCATGAAAAAACAAAAAGATACTCATCTAAAGAAATAAGAGAAGGAACACAGAATGAAAAATAGAGATTATATGCCTTATTGATATACAGTACTGGTAAATCATAAATTATGATTTTTTATATAACATTCACATATAGTTTGTAGATACTATAAAATTATCACCTTTTCTCCCTCAACTTTGTCAATATATTAGACATTCAAGAAACAATGATATATATTTTAAAAGCAGAATTTTAAAATGATAAAGATAAATATCCAAAGGATAATAAATTTATTTCAAGAGCTTAATAAAATAATTGGGTCTATAACATATAAACAGGCTTCCTAGGTGGCTTAGTGGTAAAGAATACACCTGCCAATGCAGGAGATGAGGGTTTGATCCCTGGATCCTCTGAAGATCCTCTGGATAAGGGAATGGCAACCCACTTCGGTACTCTTGCCTGGAAAATTCCACAGACAGAGGAGCCTGGTGGGCTAAAGTCCATGGGGTTGCAAAACAGTCAGACACGACTTAGCAACTAAACAACAACAAATAATATATAAATACATTTTATAGAATACTTAAGTTGCCTTGCAATTTTCATAGATATGAAAAAAATAATCTAGACTATAAATATTCAGAAAAGCTACATGATCAGATAGATAATCTTAGAATGCAAATTATGAAAATACAATCTGACTCAATTTACTTGAGATTTATTTTAGTAAATTTAATCTCATATAGCTAAACATAAAATATATTTCTATTATAATAAACTCCAACCCATAATCAAAAGAAGTTAGGTAAAGTTAATGCTTAGATATAGATGACTACTAAATAAAAATACTAAAATAATTTTTCCTCTTCAGTTGTAGAACCTACTAACAAGAGAGTTCATTACAAATATTATTGCCTTTCCTTACTAAAATGATGATTTTAATAGAAAAGATAGGAATTAATGATATCATTTACCATGCTGAGACCCTTAACACTGTAATTCAACAAACATATTGAGCAGTTACTTTGCATGCAGACAAAATTGTGCTAAACGGAGAGTTTATAACAATCAGATAAACAAAATTGTAGATGATCCTTTCAAAAAATATTTCTACCAGAGTTCACAGAGTTGCAGCATCTGCCTTACAGTATAAAATTTTAGAAGACAATATAATCACCAACGAGGAGAAAAGTCTTAAAAGAGACCCAAAAAGCCCAGAATATTAAGATCTATTTATTTAAAGAGAAGTTTTTCTCAGAATAAAGATTAAAAATGTTGCACTCATCTGCTTTTTTGAAAGTCAAGCTAGGCAAAGTGAAATTTAATTCCTTAAATATGATAATCACCAACAAATACTGTACCAGGGAGACATTACAGACATATCTTTAAGGCAAGAAGTCTGTCCTCAGGAAACTGGCTGACAACTTATTTGCAAATTAGACAAAGACAGAAAGTGACAATAAAATGAGGTAATAAGTAGTAAAGTAGTCCAAGACTGGTAGACTTTCAAGCAAGAGTGACAAGAAACAAATGTGGAGAAAGAGACAATTAAATCAGGGGGTGGGTATAGTCCACACAGAGAAAACTGGGTTCAACTCTCAGCTCTGCCCAGTATTAGTTGCGTAATCACAGACAAGTTATACGACTCTTTCAGCCACAAGGCCATAAATTGTATAATGAGGATACTTCAGATACAGTCCAGCATTTAATAAGTTATGAACAACTGTTGCCATTATTAAATAACTATTAAGTAACTATTATTACTACTTGCATTATTATTGCACTTCCTTTCTTTACTGATTAAAAAAAATATAGCACTGCTGGTTTCAGCTGACAAAAATACTTCATGCTGAAATACTGCACAGATATTAAAGCAATACGGAAATTATGGAGACATACTTATCGTGTATGTTTCATTTACAGTGTAAGTACAGAGAACACTGCCTTTCCGACTCCCCAGGTTGAATCCTCTTCCATTCAAAACAACTTGAAATTCCTCTAGAAGTAAAAGGAAGAATACAAAATGTAAATGCTACTTTTCAAGAACAACAACAAAAAGCATCACTTGAATCAAAAGCATCAAGGTGCAACGAATTTTTTAATACTATTCGGTCAACTAATAACAAAAGACATGGTCTTACTAGTTTTCTTAGACCTTCCAAGGAAATACAGTGGAGATGCCCTTCACTGCCAGGTAGAGATGCATTATTTTACATTTTGAACAAAGTGTTTTCCAATAATAACCAAAAAGAACTGAAGTGTAATTGACCAATAGAATTGAAGCACAACAGTCATCCCAGACAGATACTGTACAAACTTGCCCAAATTCTATCCTGAGGAAAATATCTGTAGGGATGTCTTAGGTACTGAGGTATGAGAATGTGAAGAAGTTAATGCCTCATTTTACCTGGTTCTTAGAACAGTCGCGTGTTGTAATTTCTTTAACCTATGACACCCCATACAGAGGTTCTTCTTTAACAGCTTCTTCACATATCTAATCCTACTTTTAATTTGTTGCATACAGACTTGTAACTCTTCAAAAGTCAGGCATTTTGGACTAATAATAATCTGTGGCCAATTAGTAAAAGAAGTTGATTTGACTCATACTCTGTGTAAGAGGAGCAGTCACTAAATGTTAGAGAGTGAAATAATATGCTAGAAGAAAAGTTTAAATGTTTATATCTTTGCTGCTTAGCTGTAAGAAGATATGTCAATTCTTTTAATAGTAATTAACTTTCAATCCTCTTCAGAGACCCCCTACCCAAGATAATCTAACACATATCTAATAATTAACTGTGGAAGAAAATGCTGCCATGCCACTCTTCATTCAGTGTGTTATTGAATATAAAGAATGTTCTTATAAGTTACAATAAAGTGCAAGTGAAATGTAAAATGTGACTCAGAAAAAGAACATGAGCTTTTGGAGTCAGACAGACAAGAATCTAACAGGACATTTACTAATAGCAACTACTGAATATATTTCTGTCTCAGTTTCCCCATCTGTGAATCCAGGATTATAAAACTGCTGAATAGTGTTGTAAGGATTAGGCCAAATTATAAATGCAAAGACCACCATCCCACTCTAGAATGTTCAAATGCACTATTCCTCTTAAACATCTCAGTAATCATTAAGGAAGGGTGGGTCTAAAAGATACCTGCAATGCAGGAGTCCCTGGTTTGATTCATATGTCAGGAAGATCCCCTGGAGAAGGGATAGGCTACCCACTCCAGTATTCTTGGGCTTCCCTAGCAGCTCAGCTGGTAAAGAATCAGCCTGAAATGCGGGAGACCTGGGTTCAATCCCTGGGTTGGGAAAATCCCCTAGAAGAGGGCATGGCTACCCACTCAAGTATTCTTGCCTGGAGAATGGCCATGGACAGAGGAGCCTGGCAGGCTACAGTCCATGGGATCGCAGAGAGTCAGACATGACTGAGCGACTAAGAGCAAAGAACACTAAAAGATGTAGAACCTCATCCCATGTCCAGCAGGTGGGAGGCCACCAGAGCCAATATTTAACTTTTGAAAGAAAAGTTGGGTTAAAATGAACTCCAGGTTAAAACTTGAAGAAATTATATAGGCCACAGAGAATCCCACTCTCTTTGGGTTGGATGGCTTGAAAGTGCTAAAACCTGAGTCTGTTTCTTAGCACCAGCTGATCAAGCCACCTGCTTCTTTCCTGCCATCCACCGTGAGCTGGCAGGGACGTACTTTGGCCAGGTCATAAGAGCATGGAGCTCAGTCTACAGATACATGCCTGTTTGTATAATCAGATAAAAGAGAAAATTTCCTATTTTATTTTACTTGTCATAAGAAAGGTCTCAAACATGAACTAAATATACAGAAGATTTTAAAAGCCTGTCACACAATATGTTCATTATTTAAAATAACACTCCAATCTTAAAAATTTGAATTTAAAATAGAAATATTTCAAGGAATTATTTAAAAATTCTTGCAGAAAAAGATGCCAAAAAATTAATTTTGCTATTCTCTTTCCAACATGAGTTTCAAATCATATATTTTAACTAGGAAAAAAAGTACAATTTCTTACAAGGTATTTTTAAATTCAAACTACTTACGCCCCACACAGACACTCGAGGGCCGCAATTCCAGGATTTCAGTGCATGACTGAGCTAGTATCTAAAAAGGAAATAAAAAAGAAGACCAAGATATGTAACTTAATCATAATATGCAAAACGAATCATAAGATTACTAATAATCTGCGGTCCTCCCTTTACAATAAATGGCAGAGAAAAATTATTAGCCACATACACAGCTACCAAGCTCTTATGAAATTTCTGTGTCATCTTTTAGTATATATTTCAAGACTGCATTCTGTAGGAATGCTTATTTGATTAGAATAAATACAGATAAGCACAGATAAAAGGAATTGTTGCTCTAAAGTCTGGGAGCCTTGGATATGAAAAGATAACTAAAATTTCTCAATAGCCATAAAATCAACGCTAACTTTCCCATCAAGCAAAAACAAGATAGCAAAATCAGACCTCCTATTTAATTATGCTAATTTAACATTTTCTATTAAAAGATTCAACATAATATCAATAAATAAACACTTCTTTATTTGACTCTGGCATTTCTATTCAATTTCTCTGCCTCAATTCCCATGGATGCTAATCCTCCTTATATGCATCAAACATTACACTTGCAGAACACAGGCCCCTTGTATGAGCCAAATATTATTCTCAAAAGCACAGACTCTCTACTCTAGCATTCCCAGAGCACAGGAACAGAACAGCTCTTCTTAGCGTGATCTGAGAGACAGAAACCACCATACAAGGCACAAGGCTACAAGTGAAAAACAACAGTGATGAAATAAGCTGCTCCTCATGGACTCAACAATCCTGTCTTTATTTTTAGAACTGCTCTGCACTACATTAGCAAAGGCAGACAAGTTCCAGATGATCTTTGAAAGACATTCCTTTCTTGCTGGAAGTTAAGGACAGACGATGTACAGTAGTTTCTAGCGTCTCCTGTTCATAACTAAAACAGGAAGGAAGGACTGTGGCAGGATACAGAAATGCTTTCCCTGCTTTCTTTAATAACAGTAGAAATATAAATTGTCAGACTCTAAAAATCAGCGGGTCAAATCATGGGATTTTTGTTGCTGAATATGCCCCTCGGAAAGAGGGTACATTTGTACTTTTTAGGGTCATTTCCCAGAGAATCCACTTTTCACATACTGATTGAGGAGTAAAATACTATAACTGAGAAATTCTGAGTGAGATCTATTTAAACTCCGAAATGATCAAAGAGATTCCACCGTCACCCAAAGACTGTCAGGGCCTCAACAACTCTTGGTCTGCTATTCTATCTCTGATAATCAGCACTCACTCCTTTGAAGAGCAAGTACCTTTGTTCATTTAAGAATTGAGGATCACTCTCAAAAGTTAATGTGCCCTCTTGGAAAGAAAGAATCTCAAATCACTAACATCTTTAAACTGTTTGACATAATTCAGATAACAAGACTCTGAAGGGAATAGAATACAAAAGTTTTGCCAAAAGAGTAAGAAGCTAAAAAGCTTCCAGTTAACAAAATAGGTGCATTATTGCTCCAGGTTTGACCAGTCTGAGATAAAAGTGAGAACTGAGCCATGAAAATGGAAGGTCAAAAGAAAGCATCAGTTCAGTTCAGTTCAGTTCAGTCACTCAGTCGTGTCCGACTCTTTGCAACCCCATGAATTGCAGCACGCCAGGCCTCCCTGTCCAGCACCAACTCTCAGAGTCCACTCAGACTCACGTCCATCAAGTCAGTGATGCCATCCAGCCATCTCATCCTCTGTCGTCCCCTTCTTCTCCTGCCCGCAATCCCTCCCAGCATCACAGTCTTTTCCAATGAGTCAACTCTTCACATGAGGTAGCCAAAGTACTGGAGTTTCAGCTTTAGCATCATTCCTTCCAAAGACAGCATAAACCCCCCAAATCTATTTTGGCTGGCAACAATTCTTCAAAGAATTTACTTGAAACTAAATCCTATTGAGAAGACTGACTGATCTTAGAGCTGATAATCCTTTTACTATTCTAGTTATTTTAGGCACACCTTTATAAGCATTACAGAAAAATGTTTTGAGTGTTGAATCACCCCCTCTATTAGCACACAAACTCTTAGAGCATAGACATGGGATCTCATACTGTGCAAGCCTTCCAGGAGGACCACATTGTTTTGTACTCGCAGTACAACCAAAAAAAAAAAAAAAAACTGCTTAGAGAATAAAGACCAAACGTACTGATTAATGAGAATACTAAAAATGTCTAGTAAGCAAATCAACAATCATAAAAGGACTAAGATAAAGCACAATAAAGTGAATTTATGTTTTTACATAAATGAGATGCCAATGTTGGAAAATAATGTCTCTGCCTACATGTCTTCCTGAGGGAGGGCTGTCCCTCTGTGACTGTTTTTCTTAGTTTCTTTCCCTCCTGTATTTGTGAACCACAGGGTTGTTAAAGGTTTTTAACCAACAGTTGAGCCCACAGGGTACACATTGGGTTGGAGGTAAAAGTGTGACCTTCCAGTGGGGAGAGGTCTGGGCAGAGAGGTTGATGGTATATCCAAGACTGTCTGCAAGACCTGTGTTTATAAATCAGTAAAAAAAAATCTATAATAAAAAAAGAGGCCGAAAGATATAGAATTCTAAATTCTGTTACTTTGTGTAAAAGATCTATGTTTCAGCTCATTATCCCAAATTGTGAAATGCCTAAAGATGGTTTGATATATTTAATCTCTATAATAACAGTCATTGTCCTTTCTCATTATCAAAACTTTCTGTCCTATTTAAAATGTATTTGTTTTGAATGCTGCCTTTGAAACGTATGATAGGACTTCCCAATGCAGGGGACAGGGGTTTGAACCCTGGTCCGGGAAGAGTCCACATCCCGTGCAGCAACTAAGCCGGTGTGTTACAACTACCGAGCCTGTGCTCTAGAGTCGGCAGGCTGCAACCACTCAGACCAAGTTCTGCAACTCCTGAAGCCCATGCACCTAGAGACCATGCTCCCCAACAGGAGAAGCCACTACGATGAGAAGCCCACACACCACAACAGATTGCCTCTGTTCACTGCAACTAGAGAAAGCACTCGTGTGGCAAAAAAGACCCAGCACAACTATAAATAAATAAAATTACTGTAAAAATGTAAGGTAAAAAGCCTGAAACACATTATCACAAGAAAATGAAAATCCAAGTAATCCCCCTCTTCTGAGTTGTTTGGAATAAAACTACAGGGAGAACAAGAGCATTCAGCCTTACAGATTATAATTACTTATTTTCTGTTGTTTCTAACTGGTTGCATACAATTTTGATATGTTATTTGCACTATTTGGACCATCAGAATACTCTCAATAGTTCAGTGAACTCTGTAAACATGGATACATGGAATTTCTCTATTTGGCAAGGGAGTAGGGTAGGATAAGATAAGGTTATTTACGCCCTCCTCTGAGTTGGTTTCCGTGAGCCGAAAGACAGGATGTAGCCTTAGGGGTCAACTCCGACCACACTGCCAGCTGGCCTCTTACAGATGTTTGGCAGGAGATGAAAGTAGATTCCATTGTGCTGTCCCTTGCCTGAAGTTGAACTTGAATGAAGTACCAGAATAGTGTTTCACCCTGGGTATTCCAGGCATAGTCCAAATTAATTTCAATTGACTCTGCATCTAGCATCATGTACTTAGGTTGCAGGATTTCACTAGAGGCCAGATTTGCATACAGAGCACCAAGGGGGCAGACATGTACATTGGAGCTAGAATTGGCAAGACTTATGGCCATGTAAGAACCACTGCTAAGTCAGAGACACAACTCTTCCAAGAATCCCAGTGGCCACAAGGCAATTTCTTATCTTGCTTATCCATAGTGTTAGGATCAGATCTTTAAAAGTATTGAATAATAACTACGTAAATTAACAGTATTAATCTAGGAAGCATTTACAGCAGAAATAACCAGAAAGCATCAGACTTGATTTCTTCTTTCTTAGCTATTTTAAGATACATATGAAACCACATTTTGATTGAGATCTGTAAGTTCCTGAATATGTTTACATAATGAATACATGCTATAATAACAAATATCGAATATGTAGGAAGTAGTGTAAATCATATTATAGCCCCCAAAACTGCATACAATGAATATAGCTTTGGCCTTTTTCTCCTGGCATTGAAGATAAAATGAGATTAATTAGTGGAGAATTGTAGTTGGGCTGCATCCAAGATAAAATTTAGCATGAAATTAGTTAAGATGAGGTAACAAAGTCAAAATATTACTCAGCACCTACAGTGTCTTGGAAGTTTATACTGAATTTGGGAGCAATATCTAGGTCTAATGATTTGAAGACCAAACATCCAGTTTAAATAAACAAACAAAAGCCCACTTCCTACAACTAATATACATCAAGACAGATTTTTTAAATCTATATTTTTTCCAATTTCTAAATGGTAATGGTAAGGATACTATATTTAGAAAATAGAATAGAGCCCATTCCACATGAAACTAGGCAAACACTTTTTTTAATGAATGATAACACCTCATATTTAAAACCAATCTAATATAAAAAGTATACAGCACAATGTTATAAACAGCAGCTGCTCAGTTAATATTTATTGAATTAACTGAGTAAATGCAAAACTTTCTAGTAAAAAACAAGCATCTTGACTATAAGACAAATAAACAGGGTGTGTAACAATGGACAGTTAAACATATTTAAAATTAAAGAGCTTTTCAAATCACATCTTTGGTCACATACAAGGAAAGGAAAACTTATTTGTATAGTTTAAATTGTGGTAACCAATGGCACTAATAAGGCATTGAGCCAAACACAAAAAAGAAAGAAATTTAAGATACGCACCTTCTTTTAAAAAGAGGGTTAATTTTTAGATAGGATATGTGGAAGAGAAAAATGAGATTAAATCCCATTGAATGGTTTCCTCTGTGACTTCCTTTTTAAAGGTCAGTTCTAAATAAAAAAAATTTTCCCCCAAACTGGATTATTTCTTCACCCTTAAATTCAATATGCTACCCAAACATCTCGAACATTTTCAACGTTATTCAAAATTCAAAATATTTATTCTAGCAATAATTTTCTAATACTGACTTTGAGTAAATAACATCACATACAACAGAACATTATAGATAATTTACAAGTACCCTCAGTGTACCCTTAACAAATAGAAACTGTTAATTTGCATGACATACAGCATGCCAGAAAATATCAGTAAGGATAATAAAAAGGTCTGAAAAATATAATCTGTTTTTTTCTGACTCACTGAGAGTCTTTAAGCACAGCAGGAGTTCATCCCAAATATGAAGGAGTCCAAGTTTAAATCTCATAAGGAAAAATCAGTGAAGAATATTAGTTCCCAAAAAGAGTTCCCCAAAAAATAAAGCTTTAGTAATTAGCTACACATGTACACAAAATAAGCAACTAAAACAAATGGAAAGATGTTTCTCACAATCTTTTCTTGTTTGCTTTTTACCTTTTAATATTTAGATACAATTTTTATTTTCTCTCTAGCTGTAAAACATCCTACCAAATATATTTTTCTTTAAGAGGTAATGATTCAATGAAAACAATTATAACTTGTAGTCACATGTTTGGTTGTGTTTGTTTTTTTTTAATGCTTGGAGCTTCAAAATGCCAGTTGCTCAATACAGCATGACCCATTTCTAAATATGGATTCTTTCTCCCTTTGGGTAATATAAGCACAAGTGATAAATTCTAAACAAACTTCTACTCTAATAAATCTAGGGAAGAATGTAAGTTACAATCATTGCCTTCTACTCTTCTCTGCTCCAAACATAACAGATGAGCGGTTCTGAGTATAATGTTAGTAAAATTATGCCCATATCACAAATTGTGAAACAAAACACTGAAATGACATTTAAAGTTCTTCCTCCTGTTATAATTGTAATTTTCATAACAAATCATATTAGCAGGTCTTCCTTTCTCACTATAACATAAAAATATGCCCCAAACTGGATTGTGATACAAAACAAAAATTTATATGTCTCTCCTTCTTTTTCTTTTGTTCAGCACAAACTCAGAATAATCATTTAATGCTTTCTTAATGGATGAATAACAGACTTTACATTAAAAGTGCATTAAAATTATGGGATTTACACTGATGGTACATTTAATCATAAATCTTACCATTTTATCCCCCTTTTCAATGTCCTACTTAACCGAATTTACTTTCACAAACAAGTGAGCCTCTAAAAGTTTATCTTGTTTTGCAGCCCAAAAGATTAATGTTAAGAAATAAACATTTGACACTTAACTTTGGCAATGCAACCTAATACTACCACTGAAGTTTTCTCACAAAATATCACAGTTGTAATCATTTATCAAAAATGGATTTTATTTCCTTATACTACAATCCCCACCAAATAATGAAAAAGGAAAGAATAATATTAAGTAAAATTATCATGCAAATACAAATAGACCATTGGACAAAAGATGTCAAGATTATAAAATTTCAGTAAATTAAATGAGTATTTTAAAGTGAACTTTCTATTGGTATTTTTTAGTTAATTGGAATTAGGAAGAAATGAAGTACCTTATTAGAATATGTGAAAAATATTTTAAATATATTTTAATATAGTGGACTGTCATAGCTATTGATTTTTCTTCCCTATCCTTAACATTTTTTCATCCTTACATATCTATAAACAGTGTTGCCTTTCTACTGGGAAAATTGTTCTTTATTCCATGTGGTTCCGGTGAGGCTGTCAATCATGATACCTTCTCTTTGCGCACCTTGTTCCCAACCTTCCACCATGGGAGTGAGCATGTTATTCAGGCTGGTCCAAATATGTCTGTTGACTATGTTATCTGTTATAAGAATGAGCACTTGACCCAGCTGAGTCAATCAGAGTCCTTAACTGGGATAGAATAAACTGATGCTGAGACAATGGGCTTGCTAATTGAGGCCCATGGAAGCTGAAACCTTTGGCAATTAACTTTCCTCTGATGATCAACAAAGCAAGGAGTGAATGAGGCAAACAGATGCTGCTGCTGCTAAGTCGCTTCACTCATGTCTGACTCTGTGCGACCTCATAGATGGCAGCCCACTAGGCTCCCCCATCCCTGGGATTCTCCAGGCAAGAACACTGGAGCGGGCTGCCATTCCTTTCTCCAATGCATGAAAATAAAAAGTGAAAGTGAAGTCGCTCAATCCGACCCTTAGCGACCCCATGGACTGCAGCCTACCAGGCCCCTCTGTCCATGGGATTTTCTAGGCAAGAGTACTGGAGTGGGTTGCCACTGCCTTCTCCAGAGACAAACAGAATCACAGGCAAAACTTAGAAAGGGAGAAGACCTTAGGAGTGGATTGGTACCCTGGATCCAACAGCACCTGGGGTAATTTCCTCCTCTGGACCACCAGTTATTTAGATAAGCCAATAACTTTCTTTTCCTTTCCCTTAAGCTACTATACACTTGGTTTTCGTCACTTGTAACCAAAAGTCTTAATACAGCAGAATATAAACAAAAGGATGAAATAATGCAGAATCAAAAGACAATTCAAAATATTCTCTGGTTAAAAAAAAAAGATGAGTTGATTTTTCTGATGCTTAAATACACCATAACTATATTATAAAAATATTTTCAAGGAGCATAGATTTTATTTATTCATTCACTGATAAATGGGAATTGGGCAGTGTCTACTTACCCAATACTGTATTAGGTACTAGACAAAAAAAAGGAGGCAGAGGGAAATACAGTCCCAACATTTCTATCATTAATGTGAAGGATGTTATGAAAAGAGACACCTCATCTACATTTAATACTAACGATTCTTGGATAAACTGAAGCCCAGGAGAATCTGGCATACAGTGGGCCTCACATTACAGCCTGTCCCTTTTTAAAGGGAGTCCTAGAAACTGACTTCCAATTTTGCATAAGTTGTACCAGTTCAGGTTGTTTTCCTATGAATATATCTTCATAGTTAGCTCAGACTTTAGGTTTTTCATCCGGCCATGATTTTACAAATAGAGATTCCACAATTAAGCAGTCAACATCTGTAGCGGAACCTGCCAAAAGTATTTAAGCTAAAGTCTTATCGGGTAGTCTATTAGGCATCCGCTTCGATTTTCCTGTAGAGAAAATGATTTTGCAATGTCTTCTCATTCCATTCAAACATAGTTCAGACAGCTTTCTTAGATACTTTTTAAAAATAACAATAACAACAACAGATATGGCTGAGAAAAACAACTTGGCTCCAAAGGTCAAATGAAGCTTATATTCCCAGCACTAGGAATGAAGTTACCTTTTGAAATGTATATTGCACTTTTTTCCCTTTATAAACAATCTATTACAGTTTCATTTAAATTTTCTACACGTCTGAGTGGCCATGTTCTTCCTGTTTAGGCTCTCTTATTTTCCCATTATGTACTTAGGAACTTCAGCATTTGCTGCCATCACCTAGGATGTAGTGTTCTTAATTCTTCTGGATCAGGTGTTATTTATAAAGCCAGCTCCACAACTGATTCATCTCTTCTGCTTAATACTTTCTGAGGTACTGTATCAAAAAAATTTGTGGAACCAACTGCAAATAAAAAGACATCTCATGGCCTTGTTTTTAGAGAAAAAAAAAGGGGGGAGGGAGGTTTTGCACAGATTATTTTGCTTTTTATTCTTCCCCTATTATTCACTAATCATGGTTTTGTTCTATTTTCAATGTTCTCTTCCCCAGCACTGCATAATGAAACACTGCATTGGAAAGTACGTGGTATTCACAGGCTAGTCTGACCTATCCTAGTTTGAATAAACTTTCATCTTCAAATAAAAGTCCTATAATTGCCTTTCCAATAAGCCAAAAATAAATATGTAACATTCTAAGATTTTAAAGTTAACCTAAAGTGAAAAACAGAATAAAATCCTTGTGTCTGTGGGCAGTGGGAGAGTAGATAGATCAAGAGGCTGGAGAACGACTCAAGTCTACAGTTTTCTGGCTTGAACATTTCTCTGGATTTCCACTTCCCTCAGTGACATTCCCCACTGGGATTTCTTCCCAGGCCCAATTTCACTCTGTCCTCTAACACTCTGGCCCTTCTGCGAAAACAATTTTCACTTTCAATGCTTCTAGACGCTCGGCCACATTATCAGGAGTGGAAGTTGTATTTGACTCCCCCTCTGTCCTTTTCATCCTATATCCAGTGAGCTCCCAGGTTCTATTAATTTTTTAAAGCTTCCCACGTTTACCATTTTATTTCTAGTTTCACTGCCATCACAGTTTTAACAGCAGCAACTAATTGCCAGGTAACATTCATTGGAGTCTTCAGAGCCTGGCTCAGAAAGAGCCAACAGTTTTATACCTAGTGGTTCAGCCCCACCTTGTTCCTGACATAGTTCTGACCAGGCCGTGAATCTATCAGGCACTTCCCTTGACATCCTTGACCTAGTTTTATTGGGAAAGACCTACAATCCTAGTGCCTGAAATAAGCCCTAAGGACCTGTGCTCCCCTGGGGTGTGGTTCCCCCTTAACCAAGTAAGGTTTCTACTCTGAATCACTAAATAGCACCATGAGTTCCCCAACAAGAATGGAGAATCTTGAGGTTCTACATAGCTTTTGTCATGGGAATTCTTAATCTACTTTTTCAGCTGTTCCCTGGGTCCTAGACCTGTGCTCACTGAGTCATGTCTGATTCTTTGTTTAGCTTGCTAGGCTCCTCTGTCCACAGGATTTCCCAGGCAAGAATACTGGCTGTGCTGAGTTGCTTCAGTCATGTCTGACCCTCTGCAACCCTATGCACTATAGCCTGCCAGGCTCCTCAGTCCAAGGGATTCTCCAGGCATGAATACTGGAGTGGGTTTCCATGCCCTCCTCCAGCAGATTTTCCCTACCCAGGGATCAAATCCAAGTCTCTTGTCTCTCCTGCACTGACAGGTGAGTTCTTTACCACTGGGAAGCGCCACCTGGGAAGCCAAGAATACTGGAATGGGGTGCCATTTCCTACGCCAGGGGATCTTCCTGACCCAGGGATCAAACCCACATTTCTTGCAATTCCTGCACTGGCAGGCAGGTTCTTTGCCACTAGTGCCACCTGGGAAACCCTAGACCTGAATCCTGAGAATTCAGAACTACGGCACAGTCAGATCTTGACTTTGGGAAGCTATACCATCTTGAAGTCCTTGTTGTTTTGACCCTTTGCTAGATGTGATCCTTGCACATCTAATACCACTCCTCTTTAGATCTAAAGTCATTGATCACTTAGAACACTGACAATCTCTCTAAGTGGACTGCCCTACAGAAGGATCAATAACTCCATCCCACATGGTCCTAGCTTCTTGCCATTCCTAGCTTCCTATCACATGCTATAAAATCCAGCCCTTCTGAGTTAGATCATTCTTAATCATTATCTCATGTAATTCACAAAACAACCGAATGACGTAGACGTCATTATCCTCATTTGAGTAAAGAGAAAGATTACATTGTAGGACATTATAAAGATTACATTATAGGACACACAGAAGGTCACATGGCTAGACACCGGCAGAGCTGGAACTCGCACTCAGGTTCTGTTTCCAGTCTCATTTTGTCTTCTCTATACTGGGTTTCCTTACACCGTGTCTCACAAGCATTACTGCAAGAGACTTATAATACAGCTTTTCATCTTCCAAATCATCCCATATATTACCATAGGAATATCCTACCTGAATTTCCACTGCTTTCTTATAAATTTCAGGCTCTAAATGAACTTTCCATGGTTCCTCAATTATTTATGCAAAAAGTGCCAATTCACCAGCCAAACATTGGATGATCTCCATAATCTGGATCCAGCCTACCTATCAATGTTTATCCCTGACATCACTCCATAATCCAGGCCAAACCCTCCTGTGCTTCAGCCACTCAGCCTAAGTTGTTTCTGAGGTTCTAATTAATTCTATTAATTAATTAATCTATTCCAATTGTCAGTGCAGTTCAGATCCCACCATAAAGAGCCTCCCATGACTTTACATAACCCAACTTATTTCACCCTTCTGTCAATTTTAATCATATTGGCATTTTACCACAAATTGCATTATAGAATTACTTTTATCATACAGGGTGACTCACTGAAATTTCCCTTTTCCAAATTCTCATACTTTATAATTCTTGGAGGGCGCCACCATAATCCAAAAACCTGAATTGTCACTCTCCAGCCCCTTTAGGACAGAGAATTTGTCTTATTTAAGTTTGTGTCCCCTCTTCCAAGCTTAACACGATGCCCTAACATAAAGAATACATTAGATTTAGGAGAAGAAGGGTGAAAACAACAAAAAATTTTTCACTAGTACCACCTGGAGGTAATGAATTCTAAACCTTCATATATGTTAATTAAGAGTGGAGGTTAAACCAATGGTATAAAAAATGTTATGCAAAAAAAAAAAAAAAAAAGTTACGTATCATTTCCCTGGATAGAAATCCAAAAATTTTGATGATGCATTTCCCTCCAAATTAAAATAGAACATTAAAATGATTTTCTGAATCAAATTTTAGAAAATTTGTTATTTGTTAATATGTTCATAACAAAGGCCTTTTACAGTTCCTTGTTTTCAAGGTTATAAAAGTTATAACTACTACTGTGTTTCTTCTTTTTATAAAAACTATAATGAAAACTGTTAGAACTTTTTCCAGAGTGATTAAATTGTTGGAGTCGCTCCAATAATACATGAAACTTCCTGTTGTTCTACATCCTCACCAACATTTGTGTTGTCAGTCTTTTAAACTTTATCCATTTTGGTGGGAATGTAGTGGTATCTTCTTGTGATTTTAAACTACGCCTCCTTGATGACTAATGCTGCTTAAAAAAATTCTTTTTATGTGCACATTACACAACTAAACATATGGCTATCCTATAGGCAGGCCAGAAACTTCACTCCTAGGTATTTGCCTGAGAAAAATGAAAATATGTGCCCACAAAAAGAATTCTACATGAATGTTATCAGCAGCTTGATTCACAATACCCCCAAACAGAAACAGTTTAGGTGTCTATCTATAGGAGAACAATTTAGCAAGCTGTGCTACAGTCATACAATGGAATAAAAAGTAATAAACTCCAAGTGTACATAATGGGCAGATGAATCTCAGAAATACTCTGCTAAGTGAAAGGAGCCTTATATAGATGAGTATATACTATATGATTTCATTTATATGAAGTTCTACAACAGGCTTAACTAAACTCTGCTGGAAAAAAATAGAACAGCAGCTGCCTCGGGGGTGGAGAGGGCAAAGACTGACTAAGAGGAACCATGAAGGAACTTTCTAGGATGAAAGTAATGTTCTATATCTTGATCGGGCTTTTGAACACAAGTACATGCCTTTGTCAGAACTCACTGAATGCGTAAGATTTGTGTAGTTTATTTCATGCAATTGTTTCTTTACACTGTATATAAATTAACATTAAAAATTGTAGACAAATGAAAAAAAAACTATAATGAAGGCTCCAAAATTAAACTCCTATCCTTGCTGATTAAGAAGTCAATTATAAACAAACTATACATTAACAAAAGGTGATGTCTTATATAGTAAGGGAACCAGGCCAATTAAGTCATTGGATTTTGGTGGGCAGGGAAAGGAGGAAAAGTAAACAAGAAATTCATGTTATCAATTTTTCTCACATAAAGATTAACTTCATGGAAATTAATATACTGACAATTAATAAGTCCAGATGGATTTAAATAAATTCTACAGGAAAAATAAATTATCAATCCATTTAGCGAATATTCTGCCTTCAGTGCACCAAACATTTAAACAATTTAAATTTTCTGATTTCTTCCATTTAATTAGTGTTGGTGGCTCAGTCATGTCTGACTCCTTGAGACCCCATGGACTGTAGCCCACCAGGCTCCTCTGTCCATGGAATTCTCTAGGCAAGAATACTGGAGTGGGTTGCCATTTCCTCCCCTAAGGGATCTTCCCTACCCAGGGATCAAACCCACATCTTTCATGTCTCCTGCTCCGCTTTGTGTAAAACATTCCACAGTAGAGTGTAATCTGTTAGTTTGGTAAACCATAAAGAACAGACAGAAATTCTCTTCTCTCTGTTCTGTACCCTGAAATAGATACATTATATTTGTTTTAAATACCATATACAATTTTTAAAGATAAGATGGTATTCTAAATATAAAGGATAATTCAAATTTGAGGCCAATATACAGCTTTTGTATAATATCAGAGGTGGTGCAGTCTCTGCCTTGAAGAGACAGAAAGTACTTTAATTGCTTTAAGTTTCTACAAAACAGGCATAAATCCCAAGTTACCATCATGATGATAAAAATCTCAACCATTAGTATGAGCAACTTTGATTGCAATGCTCTGTCTACGTGCCTCCTCTGCCAAGTCACCACCAAGGTTTCCCCAGATGCTGACTTCCCTGAGGATCACTTACTCCTCCTTTGGTGACAAAAGAGCTGAAGTTTAACTACAATGAGATGATAACTATATCCATCAGCTCCCTCCAGATGAAACACAAGTGGCTTCGTTCATGATTGGTGGCTAAAATAACCCAAATTTTTCTAACTTCAAGCTAAGTCTTTCGACATAACTTTGTTGTTGTTCAGTCACTAAGTCACATCTGACTCTGCAACCCGATGGACTGTAACACACCAGGCTCCTCTGTCTTCCATTGTTTTCCAGATTTTGCTCAAATTCATGTCCACGGAGTTGGTGATGCTATCTAACCATCTCATCTTCTGCCATCCTGTTCTTTTGCCTTCGATCTTTCTCAGTATTTTTGGTATTTTCCAATAAGCTGGCTCTTCCCATCAGGTGGCCAAAGTACTGGAGCTTCAGCTTCAGCATCAGTATTTCCAATGAATATTCAGGGTTGATTTCCTTTAGAACTGAGTGGTTTGATCTTCTTGCAGTCCAACAGACTCTCAAGAGTCTTGTCTAGCACCACAATTTGAAAGCATCAATTCTTCAGTGCTCAGCCTTCTTCATGGTCCAACTCTCACATCCATACATGATTACTGGAAAAACCAGAGCTTTAACTATATGCACCTTTGTCAGCAAATTGAAGTCTGCTTTTTAATATTCTGTCTAGGTCTGTCACATCTTTCCTTGCAAGGAGAAAGCATCTTTTAATTTCATGGCAGCAGTCATTGTCTATTGTGATTTTGGAATCCAAGAAAAGAAAACCTGTCATTGCTTCCACTTTTTCCCCTTCTATTTGCCATGAAGTAATGGGAAAGAACCCGACTGTCAATGCAGAAGACCTAAGAAACACAGGTTCAATCCCTGGGTCGGGAAGATCTCCTGGAGAAGGAAATGGCAGCCCACTCCAGTGTTCTTGCCTGGAGAATCCCATGGACAGAGGAGCCTGGCAGGCTACACTCCATAGGGTCACAAAGAGTTGGACATGACTGAAGCAACTTAGCAAGCATGCACACGCATATACAATGGGACCCGATGTCACAATCTCAGTATTCTGAAACTCTTGGCTGAGTTTCAAGCCAACTTTTTCGCTCTTCTCTTTCAACCTCATCAAGAGGCTCTTTAATTGCTTTTTACTTTCTGCCACTAGAGTGGTATCATCTGCATATCTGAGGTTGTTAATATTTCTCTCAGCAATCTGGATTCCAGCTTGTGATTCATCCAGCCCAGCATTAAGCAAAATGTACTCTGCATATAAGTTAAATAAGCAGGGTGACAATATACAGCCTTGACATACTCCTTTCCCAATTTGGAACCAGTCAATTGTTCCATTTCCGTTCCTAACTGTTGCTTCTTGAGTCACATACAGGTTTCTCAGAAGACAGGTAAGGTTGCCTGGTACTCCCATCTCTTTTAAGAATTTTCCACAGTTTGTTGCAATCCACACAGTCAAAGGCTTCAGTGTACTCAATGAAGCAGAAGTAGACGTTTTTCTGGAATTCTCTTGCTTTCTTCATGATCCAACAAATGTTGGCAATTTGATCTCTGGTTCCTCTGCCTTTTCTAAACTCAGCTTTTATATCCGGAAGTTCTCGGTTCACAAACTGTCGAAGCCTAGCTTGAAGGATTTTGAGCATTGCCTTGATGACATGTGAAATGAGCACAATTGTATGGTAATTTGAACATTCTTTTGCATTGTCCTTCTTTGGGATTGGAAGAAAAACTGATCTTTTCCAGTTTTGTGGCCACTGCTGAGTTTTCCAAATTTGCTGACCTATTGAGTGCCACACTTTAACAGCATCATCTTTTAGAACATGAAATAGCTCAGTCGGAATTCCATCACCTCCACTAGCTTTGTTCATAGTAATGTTTCCTAAAGCCCACCTGACTTCACACTCCAGGATGTCTGGCTCTAGGTGAGTGAGACCTTCTGGGTCCTGAAGACCTTTCTTGTATAGTTCTGTATATTCTTGCCACCTCTTCTTAATCTCTTCTGCTTCTATCCTTATATGAAATGTTCCCTTGATATCTCCAATTTTCTTGAAGACATCTCTAGTCTTTCCCATTCTATTGTTTTCCTCCATTTCTTTGCATTGTTCGTTTAAGAAGGGCTTCTTGTCTCTCCTTTCTATTCTCTGGAACTCTGTATTCAATTAAGCATATCTTTCCCTTTCTCCTTTGCCTTTCACTTCTCTTCTTTCCTCAGCAATTTGTAAAGTCTCCCCAGACAACCACAATGCCTTCTTGCATTTCTTTGTGTTTTTTTTTTTTTTTTCTCTTGGATTTGGCTCAGTCTCCTGTACAATGTTATGAACCTCCATCCATAGCTCTTCAGGCATTCTGTCTACCAGATGTAATCCCTTGAATCCATCTGTCACTTCCACTATATAATCATAAGGGATTTGATTTAGGTCATATCTGAATGGCCTAAGGGTTTTCCCTACTTTCTTTGATTTAAGCCTGAATTTTTCAATAAGGAGCTCAGGATCTGAGCCACAGTCAGATCCAGGTTTGTTTTTGCTGACTATATAGAACTTCTCATCTTTGACTGCAAAGAACATAATCATGGCAACTGACTCCAGTATTCCTGCCTGGAGAACCCCATTCAAAAGTTTCCTTAATACAAATTTTAAAAATGAAACTGAATAAATAAATATAACAACAACTTTATCTCCTCCTATAATCAACTACTCAATTTCTTGAAGGAGAAATCTGTAGTCATAACCCACAAAAAGAGAGTTTTCAGATGCCAATTAATCACCAGGAGAATTTTGAATTAATACTTTGATAGAAAGAAAATAATTCCAAAGGGGCTAAACCCACAGAGGTCTTCTCTCCTTCAGTATAATTATAAAAATAACTGAAAATTCCCAAGTACAATAAAATTCTATTTAAAATACAATACACTTTTTTTCACGGGCTTCACTAGTAGCTTAGCTGGTAAAGAATCCGCCTGCAATGCAGGGAACACCAGTTCGATCCTGGGTCAGAAAGTTCCCCTGGAGAAAGGAGTGGAGGTACACACTCCAATATTCTTGGGCTCCCCTGGTGACTCAGACGGTGAAGAATCTTCCTGTAATGCAGTAGATGTGGGTTCCATCCCTGAGTTGGGAAGATCCCCTGGAGGAGGTTATGGCAACCCCCTCCAGTATTCTTGCCTGGAGAATTCCCATGGCAGAGGAGACTGGCGGGCTACAGTCCATGGGGTCACAAAGAATCAGACATGACTGAGCAACTAACCACAGCACAGCACACTTTTTTTACAGGGTCAAATTGTCCTCCCTTTTGCATTGTCAATACATTTTCCTATATTTTAAAACAAATTACAGTTGTGCAATATGTACCTTGAATCCATCTCTAAAAATATTTACTAATTTTACATTGAAATTTTTTCCTGAAAATAAATACATATGTAAAACTCCTAAAATACTTATATCTCTGTTCCATTCTGCACTTAGTTTTGGCCTTTCCACTGGCTATTCTTATATGTGATAGAACTAAATTGCATGTTTTCCCTGAAAAGCCCTGTTTATCATGAGGAAAAAAAGCATACACGCTATCAAAAACAAGTTTTTTTTTTTAATTTCACCCTATGTTTCTGAAAAAAACATGATCTTTAAAAAGAAATTTTAAATACCAAAACCAAATGTCAGAAAAAAACTGAGATTTTTTTTTCCCTTCAATAAACATCCAAAGATTAAAGGAAAAACTTTGGCTTAGAGAACATATATATATATTATTCACTTCCATTTTAGGATGTTGTTTACCAAAATATAATAAATACTTAATAGCAACTGTTCCTACTGCTTCTAGCAAAAGGCAGTAAAATGAAACATAAACCTCAGCTGTGAAAGCCCAGGAGTTTTGCTTTGCATTTCATCACTCCACTTCCCCTTCCCCTGCTTAGGATGGCCCGGATTCTAACAATCACCAGAGACAGCTCAACTGAATTCCAAACAGAAATATTATGAGTTCCAGTGAAACTATTAATCATTAAAATGGAAAGAACAACAACTGCAGTCAAATACTCTGCTGCTGGTTCGAGTTGCCTGACTGATAGCTAAGAAATACCCATATTTGGAGCAGGAAGCAATCACACATTCCAATCCAAATTTTTATTTTATACTTCTTCAAAGCCTATAAAACTTTCAAGATAGCGAGTCAGTGAGGAACTCCATGCTCAAAGGGCACTCTGAGACTGGTGATGACAATCTTAAACTTCAAATCACAAACCCAGGCTCACAGCACTCAATTTGTTAAGAGTTAATTCCAAATCTCACAAACAAAATCCGTATCTCTAGAATTTCCCTGCATGTGCAATACTCAACAAATTTCCTTCTTAAATTCTCTCTTCAAGATAACAAGATTACTCCCTATAGTTTAAAATATATCTAAGGCATGCCCCTTATATGTAGAATCTAAAAAGAAATCACACAAATGAACTTATAAAACAGAAAGAGACTCACAGATTCAGAGACTGTGATTTAGAGAAACTTATGGGGACAACGTTTTGCCAGAGGAAAGAACGGGGAGAAGGGATGGTTAAGGAGGTTGGGATTGATATCTATTCACTGCTATACTTAAAATGGATAACCAATGAGGACCTACTTTATGTATAACACAGCAACTCTGCTCAGTGTTATGTGGCAGCCTGGGTGGGAGGGCAGTTTGAGAGAGAATGGATACATGTATACATATGGCTGAGTCCCTTCTCTGTTCACCTGAAACTATCATAACATTGTGAATCAGCTATATCCCCAAACAAAATAAAAAAATTTTTTAATTCTTTTAATTTAAAATTGATGAGCCTTTCCTACCCACAAAGAAATACTCACAGAATTAATGATTCCTCTAAGAGCTTGAAATCCACCTTTGACGGGAAACACTTGTTCCTTGGAATCAGCGATTCTTTCGAGCTTTAGGAAAAGGAGGAAAAGTTCACTGGGGGGTGGTTGAGACATACAACCTTTTATACCCTTCCTTACTTGTTAGTTACATTCATCTGAAAAATTACACCAGAGGATTAATTCCTTGTCAGGAATTGACTGGAGTAACTGGTGTACTCTAAATGCAGCACAACAAGAACTGAGATCAGGCACAGCCCCTTTACAACCGGCCTCAAGTCACAATTTCAAAAGAGTGCAGAGCTCTACGAGCTGCAAATGTCATGAGACACAGAAGCTTCGCTCACACTCAACCAGACATTTAAATGTAAAAACATTTTGTGAGTGGGAAAAAAAAATTTAATACATAAACCCTGTAAACTTCATGAAAAAAAAACACATTTTTTAAGGAAAATCATTAAAGATTTTTCCAACAGACTTCTCAAATTCTAAGCTCCTAAGCATCAAATTTTCAAACTAAAACATCTAAACAAGACTTGTCATGATAACCTCGTCAGCTGATTAAAGAGGAGCATGCATATTATTTTATTAATGTTCAAGAAAAATAGGGTTTTGTCTTCAGTTTAATTAGGTAATGAAACCCATCAAAATCAAACATTACTAACACAGAGTTCAAGACAGGAGGCCATTTTTATAGCAGATCTTTAACAATTAAGTGGGTTTCTGTGGTTGCTCAGATGACAAAGAATTCTGCTGCAGTGCAGGAGACCCAGGTTTGACCCCTGGGTTGGGAAGATTTCCCCTAGAGAATGGAATGGCAACCCAATTCAATATTCTTGCCTGGAGAATTCCATGGATAGAGGAATCTGACAGGGTATATTCCATGGGGTTGCAAAGAGTCAGACCCCAGGAGTGACAAACACTGTGCTTCTCAGGTGGGACTAGTGGTAAAGAACCCACCTGCCAACGCAGAAGACATAATAAGAGACGTGGGTTTCGGTCAGGAAGATCCCCTGGAGTAAGGCATGGAAACTCACTCCAGTATTCTTGCCTGGAGAATCCCATGGACAGAGAAGCCTGGCAGACTTTAGTCCACAGGGCTGCAAAGAATCAGACCCAACTGAAACGACTTAGCATACATAGAAGTGTTAGTTGCTCAGTCGTGTCTGACTCTTCGTGACCCCATGGGCTGGAGCTTGCCAGGCTCTTCTGTCCGTGGGATTTTCCAGGCAAGAATACTGGGGTGGGTAGCCATTTTCTTCTTCAGGGGATCTTCCCAACCCAGGAATTGAACCTGGGTCTCCCACATTCCTAGCAGATTCTTTACTGTCTGAGCCACCAAGGAAGCATGCATGCAAGTCATTATTGAAAAATCTGATCAACTCTCCTTAAGATTATTATGTGATTTAGATTCAAGGCTGCAGATCTGCTGTACTTACTTGAGCTTGTTCAAAGTCAAGGACACCAACACAATAAACTCTAGCCCCAAGTGACCTGGATATCTTTGCCTATTGAGAGAGAGAGAGACAGAGAGAGGGAGACAGGTAAATTATTCAAACATCAGGCTACACATGCAGACATACAGCAAAATACACTGGGGTGTAAAGACAGTTTCAGTTCAATACTCACCTCTTTCTCTGCATATGATGGCACCAGACCGTCCAATTTACCATCTGTCAGAGCAATTATGATACTGGAGGTTTTTAAGTCTCTTGCTTTCTCAATTTGCTCATTTGCCTGAAAATGAAGAAAAACTGTCCAACTCACAAGTTAATCTTAACTTTTAACCAGCATGTTCCATCAAGCTGTATTTTAAGTCTGGTAAAATCGAACTATTTTGGACTAGCTTTTAAAACAGCATAGGGCTTGCCTGATGGCTCAGGTGGTAAAGCGTTTGCCTGCGATGTGGGAGACCTGGGTTCGATCCCTAGGTTGGGAAGATCCCCTGGAGAAGGAAATAGCAACCCACTCCTGAAAAATTCCATGGACAGAGGAGCCTGGTAGGCTACAGACCATGGGTCACAAAGAGTCAGACACGACTGAGCGACTTCACTTTCTTTCTTCTTTCTTTAAAACAGGGTATTTTATATTAACTATTTTAATTTGAAATATACATATATTCACATTATAGAATAATTACTATTGGGTGTAAATGACAAAGGTTTTTAGCCTTGGCTGACTATAACCACGGAGAAAATGTGGTTCTCTGAATATAGTTGCAGAGAAAATGGAAAATTCCTTAAAAGGCAAACTGTCATCCAAACTTCTTTTATCACCATGGTAAATTCTTTCTATCAGTCTTATCCCTAGAACAACTAAAAGAATTTTTTTTTTTAACTTTAAGGTAAGCATGTAATGGCATCTTTGAGTTTTACTAGGGAGTTATAATTTATTTCATTACAGAGTAAGGAAACGTTCTTTCCCATACTTACAAGTATAAAAGAACTTACTAGCTTTAGTCCTTCATGGATGTATGTCTCTCCTACGGGACTAACATGTTTCAAATTGTCCAAGCCTTCACTGATTTTGCCTCTGAAAATAATACAGTACAAAATTAAACAAAAGAAAAATGAGGAAAGATCACAATAAGCACTTTTCAAAAAATGAGGCAGTTTTGCAATTAAGGCAGTTTTGTCCCAGGTTTTGAGGGCAAACAACTCCTCATACTGTCATTTTAATGAGTATTTAATAATGTCCGTATTTTAAGCATAAAATCATTCACCAGAGTCTCACCCACATTTAAAAATAACTTACTTTATTTTAATTTTAAGGATTCTATTTTAATATTGTAGTGAAAATTATTATCAGACAAGTTCATCTCAGGAAGTTTCCAGAAAACACAACTTTCAAAGTATAATCCTAATCTTCCTTCTTTGTAACTCAGTCACCTCCACCAACCCATGTTGACTGTCTCTTTTAATACTTGTTTTAAAATCTACCTATTCTGAACCTAACTAACTTCAGTACACTCTTTTTTCTAAGATGCCCCAAATATATTCATGTTCAACTTTTACTGCAATGAACAATTCTGTATCTTAAAAATATTCTACTTTAAAATAATTTCACGGATTTAACATTTTCACTTAACTAGACTAGAAGCCTGGAGAAGGCGATGGCACCCCACTCCAGTACTCTTGCCTGGAAAATCCCATGGATGGAGGAGCCTGGTAGGCTGCAGTCCATGGGGTCGCTGAGGGTCGGACACGACTGAGCGACTTCTCTTTCACTTTTCACTTTCATGCATTGGAGAAGGAAATGGCAACCCACTCCAGTGTTCTTGCCTGGAGAATCCCAGGGACAGGGGAGCCTGGTGGGCTGCCGTCTATGGGGTCGCACAGAGTCGGACATGACTGAAGCGACTTAGCAGCAGACTAGAAGCCTACAGTGGGCTATCACCATGTCTATTATTTATAATGCATCCCCCAACTTTGCCCTAGTTACTTACTATAATGTCTTTTACAAAGTAAATGTTCAATAAATTTTTCAATCTACCCTAGGAAAAAAATTCGTAGTTCCACAGATGATGGAGTAAATTACATAATTTATAAACTTGTTTTATCTAAATATTTATGTTTTAATATCTACAGAAACAACTTGAAACTGACTCAATCTGAATGCAGATAAAAACCAAATATTTGGTGCTTCCCAGAAATGAGTGGCAGCGTGTCCTCAAGCATTAATGTTTGCTGCCAAAAGAGAAATGAAAAAAGACAACTGAAATCCAAGTTTACACAAACAGCTTTTGCCTGGTAAAAATCGCCTTCTCCATTTAGTTCAGATTCTAATCATCATTACTTCTGAGGACTAGACAACACTAGTAGAAGACTCTAAGCAGAAAGAACTTGCCAAATGTGGGGTTCAGAGTGGGAAGGTAGGTCTCTGCCTGCTTATTTCGCTGGAAGAAGCAGAGCACTTTGCCTGTATCCCATACCAGCCACTGTGACATTCTAAGTTACTCTGAACTGCTTCATTACTTTTGCAGCTACAGAGTCATAAGAGGAAAAGTGTTCCTTGGCCATATCCAACAACATCAACATTCATGAGCCCTGGTCTGTCACTTCCCAGAGTAACTACATACTCTGTCAGCCTCTCCTCTATCAACAAGTATCACTGGGACTTCCCAGGGGGTCCAGTGATAAAGAGTTCGCCTTCCAATGCAGGGGGTGCTGGTTTGATCCCTGGTTGGGGAACTAAGATCCCACATGCCATGGGGCAACTAGGCTCGTGCACCACGACTAAGACCTGATACAACAGATAAACAAAAAAGTTTTTCAACGGAAAAAAAAAAGTGTCACTAAAAGGGAAATGGAAGTCAAAACAAGACAGGGCCTTTGAGGGATTCCAAGTAACTAAAAATAAGTTTAAATTTTTTTTATTAGTAAATGGTAAACTGAGGGAGAAAAAAACCATGTAGTAGGTAAAAAACACAACTCATCCATTTATACCATGACTTAAAGTTCCAAAGGAAAGCAAGGGAGAAAATGTTTAAAAGTAAGAGAAGAAAAAATGTGTATGTTATGAAGATCAGCTCAAGTCAATATCAGATTCACTGAGCTTGGCTTTAACGTTGTCTTCAACCGCAACAAACAGCAATACCGAAACTACTTTGGAGTTTGTTGTGGTTCTGTAGCCAAGGATGCAAGACACACAAAGTCCCCTATGAGCTCACAGGGCAGAAGCTTCTTTGCCATCCCTGAGTAATCGCTACACACTTCCTCTTTTCTGCTAACTACAGCTATTTCTTGCCCCGACTATCAGGAACTGCATGGTAAATGTCTTCCTCATTCAGAAAATTCTGTTAAGCTCAATGGTTATCATATTGCTATATCCTGTTTTCTAAGATCTTAGCTTTTCTTTTCAGATGTTACTAATTTTCTGCAATGTTATTGTATTCTGTGTGACTTCAAATACTTCTTGGAAAGAGGCAGAATTTAAATAAAGCGGGATATGAAACCTCTGTTTGATTGCTGTTGCTACTTTTGTTTTTGTTGTTGTTGTTGGGCATCAGGGTATCAAAATCTATAATCAACTCTTTCTTCTTGACTTTATAACTATGTTGATTGAAAAGAGGGGATGAGGCAGAGAGGCAGGGGGTGGCAGAGGCAAAAACATATTGACTCATTTTTTAATCTAAAAAATTAACACTCTCAGCTCTGTTAGTATCCTTCAAATTTCTCTGCTGAGTAAAGGAAAGAAGAGATAAGAAGGGAAGAGGAAAGATAAGCAGACAAGAGAAGGGAAAGGAAGGAAACATAGCAACCACTACTGCTAGGCACTGTGCCGCCTCAGTGGCCTTTCTCCAGCCATAAGACACCGCAACTATGGGAGGTGTGCATGAGGTCACAACTAAGGTGAAGATATATTTGATAAATAGTGGCATAATAAAATAGTTGGCAGAAAATTCTGACTTGCCCAACTAGCACAATTCAGCCATAATTTTAAGTCCTTTCTACTTGTGACTAAAGATATGCATTTATAAATGTATCTCTATACTTAACCTGAACTTTTCAATGTGCACTGCCTTAACTCTCCAGACTTCAAAGCTCTTTCTAGGTTTCAGTCAATCAGTCTACACACATTGGCTGAGCACCCACACATGTGAACACTGTGATCTTACACCGCGATATGACAACAATTTACGCCTAGTCTATGGCTACCCTCTCACCCATTTACAGGTGCAATGTCGTTCTCCACCCTGGCTGGACACTGGGATCGCCTAAAAGGCTTTTAAAAAAAAAAAAAAAAAAAATCTTCTGGACACTAATGGAAAAAATTATAATTTACTTGATGTGTGCTGGGGTCAGGGTATTTCTTGGAAATTCTCCAGAGCATTTCTATAGTGCGGCCAAGAATTATGAAACTCTGATTTAATCTAATTTTAAAACCTTTCCATGTTGTTGGAAAGGGCTTCCCTAGTGGCTCAGTTGGTAAAGAATCTGCCTGCAATGTGGGAGACTCGGGTTCAATCCCTGGGTTGGGAAAATACCCCGGAGAAGGAAATGGCAACCCACTCTAGTAATCTTGCCTGGAGAATTCCATGGAATGTTGTTGGAATGCTCTTTTCCTTACCTATTTTGCCAGTCAGTTCTTCTACTAAAGGGGTTTTGGAGGTAACTAGGATAATCTTTTAAAATGTAAAATGCAGTTTCTGGGATGGATGACTTATAGCCAGAGAGAACATGGATTAATTCCAAGCCCAGTCTCATTTTCTCAACTATAAAACAAAGAGGAAAATACCTGTACTACAGGGCCATTGTGAGGATTAATATAATATAACATATAATATAACATATAATAAGTACTGCGCTAGGCCACTTCGCTAGCTGTCCAGGGGTTAAGACTCCACACTTTCAATGCAGGGGGTGTGGGTTCAATCCCTGGTCAGGAAACTAAGATCGCACAGGCCATGCAGCATGGCCAAGAAAAGCTACTATGGTTGTTATTGACACTGGTCATTCCTCTGTTCGTAGGATTTTGTTCACCCAGTTTACTTGCTTCTTGATTCTAAGGAGAGCTCACTCAGCAAACTGAAGGTTGAAAAAATTTGATAAAGACCCAAAAAGGAGGAGGGAAAGGAATAGAGGAAAGAAAGTTTATGCTGAAGCTTTAGTGAGAACAAATGATATGGAAAGCTATAGAATGAGGTGGGAAGACTCAGGTTTGGAGTAAATCAGAAACGAACTAAAACTTGGGTTCTGCAACTAGTGTAAGCACTGGCAGTTGTTTAATTTCCTGCAGCTCAGTTCCCATATCCATAAAGTGTAAATAAGAATGGCTGACCCAATGACGTCTTCATTCACTCATTCCACAGACATTTATTAGGTGACTACTATCACATTTATGAAAATGTTAGTTGCTCAGCGACCCCATGGACTGAAGCCCACCAGGTTCCTCTGTCCATGGAATTCTCCAGGAAAGAACACTGCAGTGGGTAGCCACTCCCTTCTCCAGGGGATCTTCCCGACCCAGGATCGAACCCCGGTGTCCCGCATTGCAGGCAGATTCTTTACCATGTGAGGCACCAGGAAGCCCATCATCTTTTTAATATAATGTTATTATATTTGGCAGCTTTTGAACAATTCAGAAAGCTGTCGGATCTGGACAGAAGAGCTATTAGAGGAGATAGACGAGAGAAAGGAAATGGTTAGTGCCCTAAACGAACCCTCTTTACTACAGCTTCTCCTTTGCATTGCCATGTTGCTCTTCTACAAAACCTACAAATGGTGGCAAGCTGAATTTGAAGGTGACAGATGGCACAACGGATAGCAGTCCAGACTGCTCCAGCTAATTATCTACCACTGCATCCTTCAGTTGTTTCATGTTAAGCAAAAGTAACACCAACATAACTCCACAGGGTTGCTGTGAAAAATCAAAGAGTTGATGCATATAAAGAATTCGGTACAAAGTCAGTGTCACACAGACATTAGTCATTATTCTTTTATCACATGATGTGTCAGGAACTGAGCAGGGTCATCTGCAGCCAGACCTCATTCTTTCATCATGCCACCCTGCATCATACCATGAACGCAACCCACAGGTCAAACATGGAGCACTGGCCACCTTAATTCCCAGCTCTAAAACTCACTAGTCTTAGTAATTTTGTGACTTTGCTAAGTTGTGTCCTCTCTGAGCTTGCATTTCTCCCCTGTGAAAATGGGAACATTGATAGTACTTATATAGCAGAGTTGTTATAAAATTTAAAGGGACTATTACTATCAGGGCTTCCTTGATGGCTCAGTTGGTAAAGAATCCACCTGCAATGCAGGAGACCCTGGTTCAATTCCTGGTTTGGGAAGATCCACTGGAGTAGGAATAGGCTACCCATTCCAGTATTCTTGGGCTTCTCTTGTGGCTGAGCTGGTAAAGAATCCACCTGCAATGCAGGAGACCTGGGTTTGATCCCTGGGTTGGGAAGATCCCCTAGGGAAGGGAAAGGCTACACATTCCAGTATTCTGGCCTGGAGAATTCCATGGACTATACAGTCCATTGATGCTTTTGAACTGTGGTGTTGGAGAAGACTCTTGAGAGTCCCTTGGACTGCAAGGAGATCCAACCAGTCCATTCTGAAGGAGATCAGCCCTAGGATTTCTTTGGAAGGAATGATGCTAAAGCTGAAACTCCAATACTTTGGCCACCTCATGCGAAGAGTTGACTCATTGGAAAAGACTCTGATGCTGGGAGGGATTGGGGGCAAGAGGAGAAGGGGACGACAGAGGATGAGATGGCTGGATGGCATCACTGACTCGATGGACGTGAGTCTCAGTAAACTCCGGGAGTTGGTGATGGACAGGGAGGCCTGGGTGTGCTGCGATTCATGGGGTCGCAAAGAGTCGGACACGACTGAGTGACTGATCTGATCTGATCTGATACAGTCCATGGGATCGCAAAGAGTCAGACACGACTGAGCAACTTTCACTTATTACTTGTAAACAGTTAGTACAATGCATGGCACCTAAGTGTTCAATAATCAATACCAACTGTTTATATCAATTTTCTGTGCATGCGTGCTAAGTTACTTCACTCATGTCCAACTCTTTGCGATCCCATGGACTGTAATCCCCCCAGGCTCCTCTATCCACGGGATTCTCCAGGGAAGCATACTGGAGTGGGTCACCATGCCCTCCTCTAGGGGATCTTCTAGGGATCGAACCTGCGTCTCCTGTGGCTCCTGCATTGGATTCTTTACTGCTGAGCCACCAGGGAAGCACAGTGGTAGTTGCTAAGGAAGATCGCATTGCAGGCAGATGCCTTACATCTGAGCCACCAGAGAAGCCCATCAATTCACTGTACTGTGCCAACCGTTGACGGTAATGTAAATAGGAATTATCACCTTTGTTTTTCACAGTTTGGGAGCCTTATTTGAGAACTTCTCTTCACTAGTGCAAAAACACATAGAATTTTTAAACTTTATATTAAGTTATACAAACTCCAACTCATATGCATGTGTTCAGTATTGCTCTTGAATAGGTGAATATCAAAATCCCAAAATGTACTTCTATCACAGCACAATATTAAACTATTTTAGGAAAATTATCATTTCTAATAAATAAAACTTCAATTCTCACATTTATACCTTACCTATTAATTCTTAAGACTGAGAGTTTGAATTGAAAAAACTATTCAAAGTCATGAAAGTAAAAGGAAATGTGCCCATCTATTCCAACCCAAGAAGGAAATAATGATAATATTAAAATAATACAAAAATAAAGTATTAATGTTGTTAATAAACAGCTTTAATTCATACAAAGGAATGAGAGTGAGAGGCTAATAATAAAAAATAAAAGTAAATAACACATCATTCAAAATTTGCTGACATGGGTTATGGGTTACAGCAGAATCTAAAGACTAGTGCCAAAATTACCAGTCTAATTTACTATTTTGGTTACACACAAGGTTTTTTTTTTTTCCATTTAGCTGGCATGTTTATTTCTGAAAGCGATTCATCTTTGGAGTTTCATTATTACTTTCAGTATAAACTATGGTACAGAATCTCTAAATATGACCTCTATCAATTTCTTCCCACTCTATATGCACCCATTTTCCCATCAAAAGTTGGAATTTATCCCCCATCCTCTTGATTCTGGCCCAGCCCTGTTACTACCTGGCACTAGAACAAGGTAGACGTGATATTCTTAGACGTCCAACCCTTAAAAGAAATGGAGACACTGCTTCCTTCATCTCATAGTACTCGCTCTTGGACCCAGTCATCATGCCTTGAGAAGCCCAGGCCACAAGCCGAGGTCCCATGGAGGAAAACGTTATTCCAGTAAACAGCTCCATAACAGTAACCACCTTCTATGATTATAGCACCAGATAATATCATGTGGGACAGAGAAGCTTCCATTTGAGCCATCCATCACAGAATAGTGAGAGATAACAAAATCATTGCTTAAGCCACTAAATGTTGGGGTGGTTTTTCATGATCACTATGCCTGTTCCAGGACTAATTCTAAATGAGGCACAGGACTTTTCCCTTTATATACCCTTGGTAGCTAGCTGCCATACAAAAACTTTGATTACCCTGAAATCACCATGGTAGGAGGAGACTTAACCTAGCCATGAGTTGAAGTCATGTGTAGCAGAATGAAGACTCAGGTCAACAGTCCTAGCTGAGCTCCTAGACAACAGCCAGCACCAGCACGAACTTTCGAACAATGTGGGTGCGGTCATTTCAACCCTTCTAGCCATTCCAGCTTTCTAGCTGACAACAGGCAAAGCATAAGAACTGCCCATTCAATGCACAATATCATGAGAAATGACTAGTTGTATTTATATCACTAATTTTAGAGTAGTTTATTATGCAGCAATAGATATTCAAAAATTAAAGTTGTGACTAAAGTAAAAGGTAAATGACCTTGAAGAGATGGATAGTAAAGACTGGAAAGGCAGTGAGCAAATTGTTACTGGAGGCTCAGTTTCATGCTCATTCATATCTGTTGCATTCCATTGGTTAAAGTGAGCCATAGCCCCAGCCCACATTTTTTAAATTATATATTTAAATTAAAATACTTATATAAACATATGTAAATACATGTGTATATATAAATATATATAATATATAAATATGTGTGTACTTAAATACATATATAAATATATAAAAATACTTATACACACATATATTATACCTATTACATATATAATCATATTTGTCTCAGTGGTAAATCTGCCTGTCAATGCAGGAGATGCCAGAGAATAGGGTTCAACCCCTAGGTCGGGAAGATCCCCTGGAGGAGGACATGGAAACCCACTCCAGTATTCTCACTTGGAAAATTCCTTGGACAGACGAGCCTGACACGCTACAGTCCATGGGGTCACAAAGTGTCAGACACAACTGAGTGTGTGCACGTGCACACACGTATGCATATATGTTGTATGTATTCTGTGTTTCATTGGAGGTCACAAAGGAGCAACCTATCACAAAAACTAAAAGCCTCATACATCTATGCTACCAAATGCCAGTTTAGATAACCCTATAAGCATAAGTGTTATAGGTATGGAGGTAGAGGAACCAGAGATCAAACTGCCAACATCCACTGGATCATGGAAAAAGGAAGAGAGTTCCAAAAAACACCTACTTCTGCTTTATTAACTACACCAAAGGCTTTGACTGTGTGAACCACAACAAACTGTGGAAAATTCTTCAAGAGATGGGAATACCAGACCATCTGACCTCCCTCCTGAGAAATCTGTATGCAGATCAAGAAGCAACAGTTAGAACTGGAAATGGAACAACAGACTGGCTCCAGATTGGGAAAGGAGTACATCAAGCTGTATATTGTCACCCTGCTTATTTAACTTATATGCAGAGTACATCATGAAAAATGCCGGGCTGGATGAAGTACAAGCTGGAATCAAGATTGCCAGGAGAAATATCAATAACCTCAGATACACAGATGACACCACCCTTATGGAAGAAAGTGAAGAAGAACTAAAGAGTCTCTTGATTAAAGTGAAAGAGGAGAGTGAAAAAGCTGGCTTAAAACTCAACATTCAGAAAACTAAGATTATGCATCTGGTCCCATCACTTCATGGCAAATAGATGGGGAAACAATGGAAACAAGTGAGAGACTTTATTTTATTGGGCTCCAAAATCACTGCAGATAGTGACTGCAGCCATGAAATTAAAAGACGCTTGCTCCTTGGAAGAAAAGTTATGACCAACCTAGACAGCACATTAAAAAGCAGAGATATTACTTTGCTGACAAAGGTCTATCTAGTCAAAGCTATGGTTTTTCCAGTAGTCATGTATGGATGTGAGAGTTGGACTATAAAGAAAGCTGACCACAGAAGAATTGATGCTTTTGAACTGTGGTGTTGGAGAAGACTCTTCAGAGTCCCTTCGACTGCAAGGAGATCCAACCAGTCCATCCTAAAGGAAATCAGTCCTGAATATTCATTGGAAGGACGGATGCTGAAGCTGAAACTCCAATACTTTGGCCACCTGATGGGAAGAACTGACTCACTGGAAAAGACCGTGATGCTGGGAAAGATTGAAGGCAGGAGGAGAAGGGGATGACAAAGGATGATATGGTTGGATGGCATCACACACTCGATGGACATGAGTTTGAGCAAGCTCTTGGAGTTGATGATGAACAGGGAAGCCTGGCGTGCTGCAGCCCATGGGGTCATGAAGAGTCAGACTCGACTGAGTGACTGAACTGAACTGAACTGTACTTTATCCTTAAGAGATTATCAGCCAGGGATATGAAATGAACAAAACTGCAAACAAAATGTAGTAATACACAGAAACTTTATAAAGATTTCAATTCAGTTCAGTTGCTCAGTTGTGTCCGACTCTTTGCAACCCCATGGACCGCAGCATGCCAGGCCTCCCTGTCCATCACCAACTCCCAGAGTTTACCCAAACTCATGTCCCTTGAGTCAATGATGCCATCCAAGCATCTCATCCTCTGTTGTCCCCTTCTCCTCCTGCCCTCAATCTTTCCCAGCATCAGGGTCTTTTCCAATGAGTTAGCTCTTCGCATCAGGTGGCTGAAGTACAGTTACATAACATAATTAAATATTGCTCTTGGAAAATAAAACTTAGTAGACTGAGTAGAATATGAGACAAGACAATCTTCTCAAGATGTTATTCATGTCCATACAAAATTACTAATGATTTATAATCCACTTAGCACTGTACTTTACCTGAGCAATTACAAATAAAGCATTTAGCAAAATGTCTGATACATAGTAAGTGCTCAATAAACTTTACTACTTCTATCTCCTTCCATTAATAAACCACAATATTATATAATCAGTCTGACAAAATTAGAAAAATTACAGGAGGGAAAATCTGCTCACTCATTCAAATGTGGGACCATCCTAGCTATCTATTTAATTATGCCATTATATACTGTTACATGGCATACAGTGTGAAGAATAAACTGCAAAAAAAAAAAAATTGTTCCCTATTAGCTCAACTTAAAAGATTTTAAAGGGTTTCAAAAGAATGAAAGATGATTTTTCAGGCACGAACATTGCTAATACATTATCTTAGGAACTCATACTTTATATAAAAACTTGTTTACTTTTTATTTAACATGTCATGGTAAGGCCAATATATGTCAAGGTCTCTGTGGTACAGATTCCAGACCAATGAATCCAAAGTCAGAGTCCTAGATTCAAAAATATCTGCTTACAAAATGCCCCATACAATATGGGTTTGTGAAAATTCATCTCTAATTTAGTCTACACTTACCTAAGTGAGGTACCCAGATGACACCTAAAGTCTGTATCTGCTGTATCTTGTGTGTTTATACCCCATTTCCTCATTCAACACCTCCCTGGGCCATGAAAAAATGACCTCTGCATTTTACCACCTGAGTGTGCCAGGTGTGTCTTCCAGACATGAGTAACAATGCATTTCATTTTCTAGAACACATCCACAAAGCAAATATGGGACTTCACTGAAAACGGCTATTCCCACATCCACGACTGGAGTCTGAGTTGCTGCCATGCTCAGACCTCTCAGAATTAGCACAATGTGTGACCAGCACTGACTTTTCTCAACAGGAAAAATTACTTCCCTGTTAGAATCTAAACAAAAACAACTAGTCACTTCCTCTCACCACGTCACTGGTTTGTAAGAGCACAGAAGAAATTCAGAGGATGAATATATCTTTGAATTATGACAACTCTGACCAATTCTGGAAACCAGCTGGAGAAAGGGGAACAAAGATTCTGAGGCAGTGGAATGGTTAGGTGCTCATGCTCAAGAGCTATACACAGGGGTGAATTCTGGCTCTGACATAGCCATGTCACTTTGAGCAAAGTCACTTGACTTCAAGCTTCTGCTTGAATCTGGGCACATAACGGTGACGAGGCGGTACAGTGATAAGACCCAGATCTCATCTCAGCCTCAGCCTCCTTCCCACCTAGTCATTAATTAGGCCTCCTCATGCATTATGTGCACTTAATCATCCCAATATTACCCCAACACTTCTACACAGTAAGAATGATTAGCTCCTTATAACAGACAAGACAATTGGGTAGCAAGAGGTGAAATAACTTGTCCAAAGTTACACAGCTCGTATACAGCGCCTATGTTTTTCTGACCCAGAGTCCAGTCCTGATGTTTACATTTAACAAGCAACCTTCAGGATCTGCGCCCCTCCGCCAGGCTTCCCTTCTGGCTCAGCTGGTAAAGAATCCACCTGCAATGTGGGAGACCTGGGTTCGATCCCTGGATTGGAAAGATACCCTGGAGAAGGGAAAGGCTATTCATTCCGGTATTCTGGCCTGGAGAATTCCATGGATTATATAGTCCATGGGATCCCAAAGAGTTGGACATAACTAAGCAACTTTCATTTCATTTCACTTCAGCACTCCCCAGGTTAACAGCTGAATATGTTCTATTCCTATTCAGGAAATTAACACTGAATAGTCATTGGAAGGACTGTTGCTGAAACTGAAGCTCCAATGCTTTGGCCACCTGACATAAAGAGCCAACTCATTGGAAAAGGCTATGACACTAGGAAAAATCGAAGGCAAAAGGAGAAGCGGCAGCAGAGGACGAGATGGTTAGATAGCATCACTGATTCAATGGGTTTCCCTAGTAGTTCAGCTGGTAAAGAATCCACCTGCAATGCAGGAAACCCCAGTTCGATTCCTGGGTCAGGAAGTTCCCCTGGAGAAAGCATAGGCTACCCACTCCAGTATTTTTGAGCTTCCCTGGTGGCTCAGACCATAAAGAATCTGCCTGCAAGGCAGGAGACCTGTGTTCAATCCCTTGGTTGGGAAGATCCCCTGGAGGAGGGCATGGCAACCCACTCCAGTATTCTTTCCAGGAAAATCTCCATGGACAAAGAAGCCTGGCAGGCTACAGTTCATGGGGTCAAAAAGAGTCGGACATGACTGAGCGACCAAGCACAGCATACCACTAACTCAGTGGACATGAATTTGAGCAAACTCCAAGAGATGGTGGAGGACAGGAGAGCCTGGCGTGCTGCAGTCTATGGGTTCGCAAAGAGTCAGACAGGACTGAGTGATTGAACAACAACAATGCTCTACTCCTAATGTTTATACTTTCTAACTCCTGAGTTCCATTCTGATACCAAGAGAGTTGTCTCTGGCTACATAAGTCAGTCATATTTCCTTTAAACCTAAGCATTTGTTTTTTATAAATAGTATATTATTCAAATAAAATTGAATAACCTAAATGTATAGAAACTAAAACATGAAGGAGCCCCCACCTTGAATCTCACTAAAGGAACCCCCACCCTGAATCTCATTGCTAAGACAATATTGTTGTTAGCAATTTGTTGCTCATTTTCCAGACTTTTTTCCATGCATTCATTATCATACACACATACCATAAAAACCATTAAAATTTTTGTTTTTATCATCTTTAACAGAGTATTCTGCAACTTGCTTTTATCAACTAGTATATCTTAGACATATTTTCATAGCAATATATATAGATTTTCCAGTTCTTTGAATGACTGCATAGTATCCAATTCTATGTATATACTCTAATTTAATTACAGTATCATCAACTGATGAGCATTTAGATTTACTACCATTTTCACATTATGAACAATGCTTCAGGGTTTAATCTCACATATACCTATCTTTGCACACTGGTGCTACTATTTCAGTAGGGCATAGTCCTAAAAAGTAAAATTGCTGATAGAAGACTTCTAAACGTTTACAAATACTGGCAAATTTCCCTGCCTGCAAAATGAATGAACCAATTTATAAATTACCAACTATCTTATCACAAGTAAACTTTTAACTTGGATTCAAAGGAATTAAAAGAAATCCTTTCAAATAACAGAAATGTATATATTACTTACACTTTTTATATAAATTTAATCAAATAACTTATTTTTAATTTCCTAGACTAAGTTTGTCTACAGAATATTTTTTCCTAAGTAATTGATTATTATTCTCAGGTCAAACAATTATATGACTTTTTCAAGTTGGGGACAAGTATATCAAAAAGAGAGTTGGAAATGTTCGTAACTGATCTGTAACAATAGGAATGAAAAGATTAGCAAATATAAATCATGTTTTTATTATTTCTTAAGGAGAGAAAACATTTGATAGCAGTTAATAACTCAGGTTCTAGAGTCAGACCAACCCAATCGTTCATTCAACATATACTTCCTGAGCATCTACTATGTTTCAAGCTCTGTTATAGGTGTTAAGATTTGGAGGTGAAGGTAAACGAGACAAAGAAGACCCCTCTGCTCTCATGCAGTTTACATTAGGGTTATGGAGATAAAATAAATCGATTAATTATCAGAACAATTTCAAAAAGTGATAACCAAATAGAGAATTGTGAGACACTACTGGGAAGGTGGGGTAGGATTGCTTCACACCTGATACCAAGGCAAGGCCTCTCCGGGGAGGTGACGCATGGGATGAGGCCAGGCAAGACATGGGGAAGACAAAGGGCAAAACTGCTAGTATAGAAACACACTCGGCCCGTTCAGGGAAGGGAAAGGTGGCGAGTGGGCGAGCCTGGGGCATGCAGTGTTAGGACAGGATTGGGTGAGCAGTCAGGTAGGGCTTTTAGGCCACTGGGAAATGCTTTCTACTCTAAGCCATCAGATTGTCTTAAGAGCAAGAGTGGCATGATCTATTCTACATTTCAAGAGACCATTCTGGCTAATATACTCCTCATCACTGATTAACTGTGTGTCCTTGGACAAGCTACATTTCCTTTCTCAGCTTCAGTTTCCTCATTTATAAACTTGAGATAATAGTATCTATGACATGGAGTTGATATAAGGGTTAAATAATGAATGGAAAGCATTTTGCACAGTATCTAGCACATAAAAATGTTCACTAAATGTTTCCAACTAAATCGCTTTTACCTCATTAAGATTACACTGAACAGAACTAAGCATAATTCACTATCACCAATTATTCAACACAATAACTAAAAATATCCTTTTAAATGAGTCTTGATTCAAATTCTCTAACACCGAGAGGCTGGATATTTCCATACTGAGTCAACACTCAGCACTTTCCTCTTACTGGATCCTATAATACAGCCCTGAGTTATATGTGTTTGTATACACTCCTCACTATCACACACAAGATTATCCATCCTTGTGTTACCTCCAGAGCACATAATGCTCAAAACATGGTATACAGGGTAGCCAGAGCAGGATGGTGGGTAGGTGAGTGGAGGGATTACCAGATAGGGAGGATAAAAGAGAAGACTCTTGAGAGTCCCTTGGACTCCAAGAAGATCAAACCAGTCAATTCTACAGGAAATCAAGCCTGAATATTCATTGGAAGGACTGATGCTAAAGCTGAAGCTCCAATACTTTGGCCACACGATGCAAAGAGCCAATTCATTGGAAAAGATTCTGATGGAAAAGACTGAAGGCAAAAGGAGAAGCAGGCAGCAGAATATGAGATGGTTAGATAACACCTCCAACTCAATGGACACGAATCTGAGCCGGAGACAGTGGAAGACAGAAGAAGCTGGCATGCTACAGTTCATGGGGTCGCAAAGAGTCAGACAGGACGCAGCAACTTAACAACAACAATGAAAATAAAATAAAATAAAAATCATGAGGGCAAAAGAAGAGAATGTTTCAAATTGAAATATTCAAAATAATAACGTTTTAGGACTTTCCTGGTGGTCCAGGAAAGTCTGCCTGGACCTGCCAATGCAGGGGACAGAGGTTTGATCCCTCATCCAGGCAGATTCCACACGCCACAGGGCAACTAAGCCCATGTGTCACAACTACTGAAGCCTGTGGGCTCTAGGGCCCATGCTCCACAATGAGAGAAGCCACTACAATGAGAAGCCCTCACACAGTGACTAGAGAGTAGCCCCACTCACCTTAACTAGAGAAAGCCCACGTGCAGCGACGAAAACCCAGTGCAGCCAATAAATACATTTTTTAAAAAATAATGGTTTTAAATCATGAGCATATAAAATGGATAACTGATCATTTCTTGCCATGTTTATTATTCTGTTTATGCATTTACATAGTACCAGACTTCATGATGAAACCCTAACAGAAGACACAGTCCAACTGTAAGGACTTACTGCCTTCTAATCTTGCTTCCTCTCTACTGAAGATATTTAGCAACACTTTGAAACACGAAAGAGGTACTTCTCATATTTACCAAGCTGCAGAAGAATTATGAGAAATAGAAACAAAATTGTGAAACCTGATGTATTTGACCTTTGCTTTTCCTATGCGCTCAGACCTTTAAGTGTGACATCAAGAAAATTCATGCGTAGAATTCCCCTTTCTAGACTTTGAAACAAGGATCCCCAATAGCTGTGGCAACATTCGTTCAGTGATCTTGCATCTAAATATGTGAATGATTTCTACACACTTAAAAGGCAGGAATAGAGATGCAGATGTAGAAAATGGACATGTGGACATGGAGAGAGTGGGTTGAATTGAGAGATTAGGCTTGACATAAACATATCACCCATGTGTAAAATAGATAGCTGGTGGGAAGCTGCTGTATAGTATATGGAGCTCAGCTCGATACTCTGTGGTGACCTAGAGGGGTGAGATGCTGGGGCAGGAGGTGGGTGGAAGGAGGGGAGGAGGGGGAAGGGGTTGCAAGGAAAGGGAGGTCCAAGAGGGAGGGGTTATATGCATACATATAGCTCACTCACTTTGTTGTACAGCAGAAACATACAACACTGTAAAGCAAGAATACCCCAATTGTTTTTTAAAAAAGGGGGGGTATAATGAATGAAAAGTGACCTTATATCCAAATATAGAGGACCATAGAAATTTGAAAAGTTACTAATTAAATAAAATTGGTAAAAGAACAACTAGGTTCAGAATTTAATCCTTTAATGGAAACTGTTCTGTAATATACAAAATACTTTTGTATGCATTGTCTTATTTTTGATCCCCACAAATCTCTTAAGGAAACACAGTTAAAAAAAAGAAAGAAAGAAAGAAAGAAGGAAAACACAGTAGATTATGCCTGCAGTTTATAGACATAAATACTGACAGAATGAGAAGATGATTTATCCCATCTCTAACCAATAAGTAGCAAAACTGGAACTCTAACCCAGGCCTTGTTAGTGTACATTCTGCTACCCCAAACTAATGCAATTTGGCAAACAGGGAAATTTGTTAAAACTAAATTTATTTCTATTTAAAAAGAGAAAGAAGAGCCAACTATGTTTTAAGTTGCAAATAGCATTATACTAAAATTCCTCCTGAACTATTATAAATCCTTTCAAGCAGTACAATAATCCCTTTATATAAGGATAATGCCTCCCCATGATTAAAATACTGCACACTGCCTAACTGCAGATACTAACAACAACAAAGCTCTCTTCTCTTGATACATATATGCCAGACTCTGTCCTACATTGTCCACACACACTGACTTCAATTTTTACAGCAGTCTTATGAGGTAGGTATTATTATTATGACCATCATCATCATCATTATTCAGATGGAAAAAAGTGAAGCATAAAGAGGTTGTCACTTGTCTGTGACCATTTGGCTAGGAAATTGGTTCAGCAACTTTCAGCTGCAATATTATGCTGCCTCTGGAAACAGAAGCCTCTTTATCCCAACCTCTGCCTTATCAGATTCAACCAATGATAACAGAAAATCTTTAGTGAGATTCAGTTTAGTTCATTCTCTCAGTCCTGTCCAACTCTTTGTGACCCCATGAACAGCAGCACGCCAGGCTTTAACCTGTCCATCACCAACTCCTGGGTTAAAATTGTGTTAGTGAGGTTGTGTACAATAATATAAATTTACTATTATTATAGTGTATAGTAATAGTAAAAATTGTGTTAGTGAGATTAACACAATTTAAACCCTTTCCATGCCTGCTGATGCAATACCAATCTTGCTGACCTGTGATTACAGTTTATCAAAGTGCTGGAGAACTCACATATAAAGTACCTAACAGAGAACCTAGCACAAAGTAGGCAGTTAACAATTACTGAGAGTCTATAGTGTGTCTGGCAATATTCTAAATGCTTTTCTCTACATATGCACTCCACAAATGTTAGCATGGTTCTCTTTTTGTGCTACATGCTATGTATATGCTCAATTGCTCAGTCGTGTCCAGTTCTTTGCGACCCCATGAACTGTAGCCCCCCAGGCTCCTCTGTCCATGGGACTTCCCAGGCAAGAATACAGGAGTGGGTTGCCATTTCCTCTCCCAGGGGATCTTCCCAATCCAGGATCAAACCTGCAGCTCCTGCATTGGCAGGTGGATTCTTTACCACTGAGTGACCTGGGGTGAATCAAAAGCTGTTTCTTTGGAAATTAAGCTAGGCAATGGAAAAAATTCTTTTCATGAAGGCAAGGACTGTTATATCAATGGGAATAAACAGCTGTTGTATTTGGGTTGTTAGGGACTACTGTTGCCCCGGCCTTTGATGAGACCCAGATGCACATGAGAAAGTATGAAACGAAGTATCAGAGAGGAGACTGAGGTCATAAGCTGGACTCCCCACCTACAGAGAGATTTCCTCTCCAGGAAAAGTAAAACTTAAAGCACAAATATGTTAGAAGTTTGATGGATTTTCCAAATCAATTCTGGGAATTTTAAATAAGTTACCTCTGTAAGCTCTTTTAAAAATTATGTGTTCTCGACATTTTTAAAGTAAAAAAAAAATACTTTATTTAAAGGAACTATAAACACAAAACTTCTCAGAAATCCACATATTACACAGAACAAGGTACAACAGCCTTCTTTGCTGAAACTACAGTTTGGAGAAATTGGATTTCACAATAAAACTAACCCACTCATTTATTCAAGAATTGATTAAGAACTACCTTGTGTACTTCATGTTAAATGAAGTAGAAAATCTCCCTTCCCACTATGGAAAGTACCACTCTTTAAAATGTCAATGACTACTTATTTTTTAACTTTTTATTCTATGATGGAGTATAGCTGATTAACCATGTTGTGATAGCTTCAGATGGAAAACAAAGGGACTCAGCCATACATATACATGTATCCATTCTTCCCCAATCTCCCCTCCCATGCAGGCTGCCACCTAACATCAATGACTACTTCTAACTTGCCACAATGATTAGTTCAAACGACACCAAAATGGTCATATAAAGTATTATGACATTGATTTGGGGGAAATTTATATATATATATATATATATATGAAATTAAATTCAAATTCATAAATATATATATTTATGAAATTAAAAGCGAGTTCTTTCATAAAGGTAAACCTATTCTGCATCAGTGGACCTCAGAGTAAGTCTGAAGATGCAGGATGTCTGCTCCATCTAGTAAATTATCCAAATAGATCCATATCTTTCTCCTCCTTAATGTTCTTCAAATTCCTAGTTGATTAATATATTACATCGAAACAAGAAAGATGTAGAACTACTTACAGTAACAGAGAGGGGGAAAGGTGGGAGGCAGTAAACACACAACTAAGGCGGAGATCTGGGTCTCATTGTACATTCCACAGCAATGTGAATGATATTGATTTTCAGATTAGCTACTCTTTTTTATTATTCATACCTCCTTTTCCCTCTATTAGTGAAGAGAACTAAACTGTCTGCGTACTTGCTTGATTCCACTGAGAGGCCTGAATCACCACTTGGAAATATCCATCATTCCTTTAAGATTAGTCTCTACTAAAAGCCTGCAGCAAAGTGATAATGCACTAACCTGTCTCCGGTTAATGGCAAAATAATGGTGGCTTGAGAAGAAAACACAATGAAAGATAATCTCATTTGAGGGCTGCAAAACAAGAAAAGAGGCAGTTAAAACATTTTTAAAAGAAATATTGATATAATACAGATGTATAGCTAGGGAATCTCATTTAAAATCAGTCTCACTGAACAGTCCAGTCTTCTTTTAAATGGAACCCCTAAGTAGATACATGAACTCTGCTCAACATTACCATTATCACATAAGTCATTCTGGATTTAGTCAGTGCTGCTCAGCACTCAGGCACTCCTCTCTGACCCACAGGGCCACTTTAGGAACAAATTACCTAGAAAGATAAATCCCAGGCCAGTGGAAAGTTTTCTTTCTTTCTTTTTTTTTTTTTTTTTTGTAGAAAGCTCTTTCTTTGGCCTTCTACCTCATCTTCTTCAAGGAGGCCAATCCCTTCAGAATGATTATCATAGCAAGTTTAGGGCTGGAGACAAGCAGGTTTGATTTAATTACCACAACTATGAGAGGAGTTCATACAAGTTATCCTGAGGTAGGATTACTTAAGGAGTGTCAAGGACAATGTGAAAGAGAAGAACAAATCACATTTTGATTAGACATGCTCAGTTCTCTAAGTCTTTAGCATCATACTTCCGACTGGCAACAACTGCCCTAGTTAGCTACACCTTTTAAGCTCTAAGCCTTGATCTCACAGAATGATTCCTGTTTCAAAGACACCCTATGCAATGTTTCTTAAGATCTGAACCTGAGGCTGTAACACTCAGCTCTATAAACTGAAGAGCAGAATGATGCCCAAGGGTTACACATATTTGAAAAGTCATTCACTTCAGTAGTCACCCTTTACTCATTTCCTACAATATATTATGGGTTAGCAACTGAACAACTAAACTTGTGCCAGAAAACTGTTTACTATAGAATTCCAATTTGTAAACCAGACCAAATAAGAGCCCTACTTCTTGGAAATCTACTGAAATGACCCACTGCGTTTGATCAAAATCTATGAGACACTCTGCACACTCTTGGATTAAATCAGAAAATTTATCAACAACTCTCTCTCCTGCCTTTGACACTTAACGATATAGAGCCTCATTTACTTTTCTTTCCTAGACAAGCTTACCTTAGACCCTGTCCAGAAATGAGTGTTATACTTGGCTTCTTAAACAGGAGACTGATGACTGAACATGGACAAGCATACATTTTTATAGGGATAAGCTTACTGCTGCCAATAACTGAAAGCAAGGATTTCCTAGGCCTCTACAGATTGTTTGAAGTTACTTGCAACATGACTTTCAAAATGTTTTGATCATCCAAGCCTGTTTTAAAGAAAACATTTGGGCTAACATGACTGAAAGAAGCAATATTTAATGATACAGCTCCTTTTCATGTCCTTTCCATTATCTTGATAAACTTGCATTTCCTCATTGCATTTTTTCTTCTTTAAAAAGAAAAAAAAAAAAAGAGGAGGAGGAAAAAAGCCTCAAAAGCCTAGTGTCCTAGGGTCACTTTTAAATAAGAAAGCCACTAATTTCTGGTTACCTCTAAATAAGAGAGTAAGCTGGCTATCATAGCAGTTATGCTTTTTATAGGAGACAAACCAATCTTTCCTAGTAAGGCTTATTGCATATATAGAACAGTTAAATTTTAAACCAGCCACACACCCACACATTGTGTAAACACAAGTCATTTCTTTAAAGGCACACACACACAAGTGCCTTTTCTGGTAGTGGGTTATTAACACATGCTCATTTGAAGTTTACCAACACTTTTTTTTCTTAATGAGGACCTCAATAATGCTAAGAATTGTGTGGAATGGCAAATATATTATGGGTATTATTAGCATAAACTTTTAAAGTGATAAATTTTGAGAAAGCATAAGTGAAATTCAAAACAGATGAAAACTCAGAAAGGAAAAGACATTTGGAATCATGTCTGAAGATACTTCCCCAGAGCCTGAGCCAAGTTTCTGGGATCCAGATGAAATAAGGCCTCAACAACTGAAGGGCTGTCCTAATAACAGCATGTGTGTGATAAGACCTTGAGGCACTTAAAAATCAACACTTCAGTAAAGGCTTTCCTTGCAAATGGTTTCCAAAAAAGGATACCCCATCTAGCCTTTGGTCTACTTGCCTCCAACTCAAAGTCCCCTGCTTAGGAAAGAAAAGTAGGAGAAATACCTTACAAATCTCTCTGTAAGTTGCTGGACAAAATTGTAAATTTCAATCCAGTTATTTGCCACACTCCCAGACCTGAAAAAGAAAATTGAACGAATCAGAAAAACAACACATTTACAGGGGTGTAAGCTGACCTCTTCTTCAAGCCAAGTTAACAGTATTAGCAACTGAAAGGTAGGTGCTACAAGAACCTAGGAAGTCTACCCATCTTCAAGGATCACCTGCCTGCTAATTGTCTGGAGTAAGATCCCAGCTCTTCAAATAAACACAGCCTTCCTTAGAAGGAAATGCAATCCACAGTTGAGTACGTTAACTTTAGACTGCCAAGCTACAATGAAAGTGCTGTGCTCAGGGTAAAACCCGGCAAACTTTAGCCAGCGTGAGGCGTTGAGGACTGGGGGACTCAGAAGGAGTCTTATGTGGGTCCCAGGGTCGCAGAAGGTTACCCCAAGTGACCGCACTCCCATTTCCTAAGAAACCCCGCCACTGGCCAGCAGTGACTGCCCATCTCCCTAGAGAGCCTAGCAGCTCGGGGCTCCTCCTATCACCCCGCAGCCCGCACAGATCCGAAAGCGCTCGCCTTTCGGACAGAGATAGCAACAGGGCGCCCATCACCGGAGTTACCCCTCACCCCTCCCCAGGTCACACAGACATCTCAGCCTCCCCCCACCACAGCTCACCACCCAGGGCCACTCTCCCCAGGAGACCCTGGATCCCTTTTCCCGCACTCACTTGTCTAAGACGAAGTAGAGATCAAAGGCTCCGTGGCAGGAGGGCTGCTCCTGGGCGCTCAGCAGCCCCCCGGGACCGCTGAGAGCGAGCAGCCACAGCCCAGGGACCAGCCAGCGCCCGGGACAGCGGGCCGGGGAGAGCCCCGCCACCATCCTGCGGCCGGGGGTCTGCGGCTCCCTCCTGCTCGCAGCCCCCCTCGGCTCGGCTAGACTCCACTCGGGGGCGACGCTAGGGTGGTGGGAGTGACCAGGGACGCACCCTGAGGTGGAGGTTAGCGAGTCCCTTAGGGCGCCGGCGCCTGGGTCAGAGGGACCCACTGACTGACAGAGGGAGGGAGACAGGGAAGGAGGGAGGTCCTAGGAGGACAAAGGGAGACTCCGCCGCCGCCGCAGCTGCCGCCGGAACTCTTGACGAATCCCCGTGGAAGAGCGATCCGGCCCTCCCCCTCCCGATTCCGGAGAGTTCCTGCAGATGACCGGGGCCCGCGGCGACTGCTCGCAGGAGAAGTTCCTCCGCCGCCTTGGGTCGAGCCTCCAGCCTCCGCTACGGAGCTCGGGTCCTCCAGGAGGGCCGCCCGGGACGCGGCCGCCGCCGCGTACACTTAAAAACGGAGGACCGCTCGGTTCGGGTTCCCCGCCTCCGCCGGGCACTGCAAACTTTTCTTCCTCGTACTAGGCTCTGGCACCGCGCGGCGGCCGGGCGGTCCTCTTTAGGGGAGGAGGCCGGGCGGCTCCGGAGAAGCCACTCGCAGCCAAGGCCAGAACCGCAATCCGGCCGGGTCTCCGCGGTGGCAGTGTGCGCCCGAGGGCGGGGCCTGAGCCGAGCCACACACGCACACTTGTGGGTTCGTGCCGAGCCGAGATGACTAAGGCTTGCCAGCTTTTGGAAAGGAGAGAAGTAGTTTAGAAAAACAGATGTCCTCTAGAAACTAAACAACCCCCCTTCCTGTACCCTGCAGACTCGGCCTGCGCAGCAGCTGTGCAGAGCAGCCCGTGGCGAGGTTGGGAGACTGAGGTCTAGCGGTCTCGAGAAAGGGCATGACCCCCTCTCTCTGCCTCACCCCCATTATCACAAGCGCACTTGCTGCTCTGGTATCTAAAGAAGGCAACTTCCTCTTTTTTTTTTTTTTTAAATAAACCTACTTCATTGTTTCATCTCACAGACTAGAAACTTCTCTGTGTGGGGTGTTGGGGGGAGTAAGGGTGGGAAACTCTTCAGGAGTGAACAGTTGTACCTCAAAACATTGCATCCCACTGACATTGATCTCAAGCTCCAGATATTAAGAATTTCATCTCGGAGCAAACTTGCACAGGAGCGAGAGTTTGCATGCATTTTGGATTCTCTGCTTACCCATTCTGCACTCAACCTCTCCTCTCTGCCCCCACCGCAACCTGCCTTCCCCCGGTGGAAACTGGCTTTTAGAGACTAACCATCTGACCGGTATGTTAGTCGCTCAGCCGTGTCCACCTCTTTGTGACCCCATGAACTGTACCACCTCAGGCTCCTTTGTCCATGGGATTTCCCAGGCAAGAATACTGGAGTGGGTTGCCATTTCCTCCTCCAGGGAATCTTCCCCACCCTGGATTGAACCCTCCTCTCCTGAGTTTTCAGTATTGGCAGGCGGATTCTTTACCACTGAGCCAACAGGGAATCCCACTGGTATACACACCAGTGATTGAGAGTAACATTCAGTGTCACCTCCTCTTCATTTGAATCAAGTCAAGGCTTTATGATAAAAAGTTCATATAGTACTACATTACATGTTGTCTCAGCAGTTTGAATAGTTGTGGTGCACATTTAACTTTTCGTTTACATTGTCTTTGACTACAACCAGATTTGCAAGCTGTTTGAAGACTGAAATCTATCACCTTAGTATCTACTTTAGGTAAAAAATCTGCCTGCCCATGCAAGAAACTCAGTTCAGTCTCTCGGTCGGGAAGGCCCCTGGAGAAGGAAATAGCAACCCACTTCAGTATTCTTGCCTGGGAAATTCCATGGACAGAGAAGCCTGGCAGGCTATAAATCCATGTTGCAAAAGAGTGGGACGCAACTTAGCGCCTAAAACAACGACAATATGCCTCGCACTGTTCTAGGACCTAGAGTTAAAGCTCAGAATAAGACGACAAGCCCCAGTTTCCATGAAGCTTGCAGTCTGGATGAGGAGGAAAAGCAGGCAGAAATACATAAGTAAATGTCTATATAGAAGGTAGCTCACAGAGATTTAAAATACGGTCATATGATAGAGAAAGACCAACTAAATGACTAACAAGAAGGTAGCCATTCCAAGAGCTAGAGGAGGAAACATTTCCCGTGACTGCAACTTTCCAGAAGTATTAGCTTAGCACATTCAAGAAACAGAAAGAAAAACAGTGTAACTGGAGTTTTATGAGAAAGAGGAAGAGAGCCAGACAGGGGCTAGCTAGTATATGTTTCATAAACTGTGGTAAAGAATTCAAATATTTTATATTGTGCGACTAAAGCCCATTCAAGGAGTTCTAGGGGTGGGGAAGGGGATCAATTGTTATGATCTATGTTTTTTATAGATCGTTATAGCTGATATGATACAATGAATTTGAAGACAGCAAGAATGAAAGCAAGAAAACCAGTTAGCAGACTAGTGCAGTACCAGGGCACAATAAAATGGTACCTTGGACCAGCATCTCTGTAGTGTCTGAACATAAAGATAGAAACAGGTAAGAACTTCGTTAAATACAGGTGGATCCCCAGTTCGGAAATGTCTGCCACTTAGAGATGGAAATTCCACTATCATCCACTGGACCTACCACTTCTTACCTGATAGGGTAAGGCAGGTACTGATGGGCCAAGTGGCTGATTGAGTAGAAGATAACACTTTTGTTAGAAAGAAATACAAATCCTCCATTGTTTTCAAGTAAGTGAGCTCCAGGGGGAAAAAAAAAAAGTCCAATGAGAGGGATGGCTATATTATCAGAATCCTAATTCTGTGCTCCTTGGTCTCATCTTCTCTTAAGTTTCTGAAATTCTGATTTTTCTGCAGCCATAAGGCCTCCAGGAATATGCTGCCACCTCTCATTTCAGATTTAGGCCCTGTTGTGGATACACTGGAAATCCCGTAGCTCAGACTCTAAAGAATCCGCCTGCAATGCAGGAGACCTGGGTTCAATCCCTGGGTCAGGAAGATCCCCTGGAGAAGGGAATAGCAACCCATGCCAGTATCCTTGCCTGGAGAATTCAATGGGTAGTAGAGCCTGGTGGGCTACAGTCCATGGGGTTGTAATGGATACATTCATCTCTTTGACTTCCCATAGCAGAATTGACACAGGTTGACTTTCAGGAAACTTATATTAACAGCTTGTTAAAGGTTTTTATCATTTACTGTTGGTCAAAACTGATCTCCATTTTCAACTTTCATTTTAATCAAGATAGAATCTGAGATACCATATATCTTTAGCAATGAATATCATATTAGTACATGACTGAATAAAATCAGGGTTGTGGGGGATTGCCAAAAAGCAATAACCACTGCTTTCAAGTTAGAAGATGACAGAAGTTAATGTCTCATGCACTCTATCCTCATGATGAAGTATTTTAAATTCACATACACTGGCTTCTTTTCCCCAGGTTCCTTCACCCATTTCTGTTCAATTTCTGGGACTCCACAAACTAGTTTAAGGATCCATCTTGTGCTAGGAACAAACTAAAGCAAAATACTTTGCAATTAAAACTCGTTCTTCCTCCAAATTCCTAGGCCCTCCTAGACTTCTCTCATTCAGTTCTTCTTTCCTGATAAAGAAGGAAAGATTAATCCTTGTTGATTTACTTGGGTAATTAATCCAGCCCAGTTCTGAAATTTTTATCATTGCAGCAAGGATGTGGCTTCATCTAGCACAGGCCAATAATTAATGGAATCATTTTCCTCTAATATAAATGAGTGGGAAGGTCATTAATTTGCTGGGGCAACCAACTGTCCCAATTTGTCCCAGACTGAAGAGTGTCCAGGGACATGCAACTTTCAGTGCTGAAACTGGGGCAGACGCTGGGGTGGTCCCTAAAGAGGGCTGTTAGTCACACTATTTCCAAGAAATAATGAGGGAAGGTGACAGCGAGGGCAGACAGGAATCGCAACAAGCCATGAAGTAGGAGAGGTCACAACAGTAAAACTTTCTCTTCCCCCACTCTGGAGAGAGAGGACTCAGGCCTTATGTCAGCTGGATACTAGCCAGGTAGAGCTTCAAATTGACTTCTGTACCATTACAAACGGACTTCCCTGGTGGCTCAGACAGTAAAGCATCTGTCTACAATGCGGGAGACCCAGGTTCGTTCCCTGGGTTGGGAAGATCCCCTGGAGAAGGAAATGGCAATCCACTCCAAGACTATTGCCTGGAAAATCCCAAGGACAGAGGATATAGCCCATAGGGTCGCAAAGAGTTGGACACAACTGAGTGACTTCACTTCACTTCACTTCACCATTACAAACATTCTGGCACACTGTTTAACTCTTTTATTAATTTTAATTTATTATTTTTATTTTGCTTCTTCAGGTGTTAGAGCATGTGGGATCTAGTTCAATAGGGGGTTGAACCCAGGCCCTTTGCATTGGGAGCACAGAGTCTTAGCCACTGGACCACCAGGGAAGACCCTAACTTTCTATTTTAAATCAAAAATGAGATAAGAAATGCAGATTTTTAGCAGAGGAGGGACACTTAAACTGAATGATTTAGATAAATAAATCTAAAATATTCCTTTTTGATCAAATTATCTGCATTTCTGCTGAAGTAGTTTGCTTCATAATCCATATAAGCCCCTACTCTTTGAAAGTTATTCTTTGTATCAAACTGAAGTTCTAGTTCAACATTAGAATTTATTACCTTATTGTAAAACATACTAATAAATCCAAGAACATTTTAAACTCAGTTTAAGGCACTTACAGTAGCTTGACATTGACACCTGATTAAAAGTATCCACTAGGCCTTTGGTCACATCCCATCTCTTACACCCACAGAGCTCCTACGGATTTTATGTTAAATTTTATTTATTTATTTACTAATTTTTATTTAACAAGTATTTATCAATACCCACTAGGTATCTGGTAATATTCTAAGCATATAACTTATGCTTTCAGGAGTTCATCTTTCCAATATCCTATCATTAATTTATTTCTGTCTCCTCTGACACCAGCAAAGAATAAACAGAAGAGACAAATAAGCTACAATAATAAACACAGGAAAATAGAAATGAATGTATCCTTTATGTGTAAAAAGTCATATAATCTATATTATTTACAAGTTGATAACTTTTTATGACATGTAAATAAAGTACCACAACGGAAGTGATTCATATTCACAGTACCTGTAGAGTGATTCATTATATAACTACCATGATTCACAGGAAGACAATAAGTACCTATAGATGACAGAGTTTATTCTAACTTTTATCAGTATAGTCACTAAAGAGCTAGATTTCCCCAACGTCTGAACTAGTTCCTGACAGTGAACAAAATGCTTTTTGAAGGTGCCGATTACTTCTAAGTTAATATCTCTGTGTGTGACAACAGGGGATGTCAACCAATGGCAGAAAATGGTTACTAACATCTGCGTTTGGGATTGAAAGAAAGTGAAAGTTGCTCAGTCGTGTCCAACTCTTTGCAACCCCATGGACTATACAGTCCATGGAATTCTCCAGGCCAGAATACTGGAGTGGGTAGCCTTTCCCTTCTCCAGGGGATCTTCCCAACCCAGGCATTGAACCCAGGTCTCCTACACTGTGGGAGGATTCTTTACCAGCTGAGCCACAAAGGAAGCCAGAGTGGGTAGCTTATCCATTCTCCGGCAGATCTTCCCAACCCAGGAATCTAACCAGGGTTTCCTACATTGCAGACGGATTCTTTACCAACTGAGCTATTAGGGAAGCTGCTTGGGACTGGGTGTGTCTTAAATCCAGTTTCCCAGAAAGAGAGCTGAGACTCTGAGATCTTCCTGCAGGAGGTATATTGGGTCATGCTCTCCTAAGCAAAACCTCTGAAGAGTGAAGAAGCAGAACTAGTCAGAGGAAAAATTGAAACATAACACAATTGCAGAGGCAGTCTCAGCCCACCCCAGTGGTAGTCTGGAGCTGGAATGGCCTTTCACAGCTGTCCTGAATTGAATGAAGTCAGAGTTTTGTGTCCCTGTGGACACCCCTTTAAAAATAAGTGTAACCTTGGGCAAGACAGCTTCCTCTGACTTAGGACATTTATAAGAAGGAGATGTGAGCTGCCAGCAGTCAAAACTCCTGGCTGTGGAAATGAGTACCTCAATCCTGAAGGAGGACCACAGCATCCAGAACATCCATAAAAAGATAAACACCTGGCAGCTTGTTTGATGAAAGTCATATCTCGTGTGAAATGTCAGATGTTCACAAACCAACGCAGGCTCTGAATGGCATCCTGGAGTGATAATGCCCTGTGATGACACCCTTTCTTCTCACACACTCTAGAGCAGACCTGGTCCAGGCCGGTTTCTCAATGCTTAGTGAAATTATTCTAATTATGTCCTGTCTTCCCATACCTCCTACACACTTCAGGGTGAATTATTTTTCTGAAGTGCAAACCAATCATGCTAATCACCTAAGTAATAATTGCCAGTGAGATACCGTCTCCTAGTTACTTAAGGCCCTCCACAATAGCATCACAGATTAGCTCCATATCTTTACCTCGAATAAGTTAAGCCCCCTCATGTACTCTATGCTCCAGAGAAACCATGGTAATCACCATGCCCCCATATACACAAATATGCCTTTGGGACTTGCCTCATTTTGTATTTCCATTTCCCTGACACCATATTTCAGGTTTCAGATTCTGTTTCCTCTTTCACTTCCCTTCCATTCTGTTACTGAACAATTCAGGTCAAAAGCCATTAGACGAGGCCAAGCAAACAGTGTTCTGGTGGAGAGGATCTATAGTACTCGAAGGCAGGATATCAGAGGCCAAGCAGAGTAAGGAATTTCCCAGGTGCAGGGAGGGGCAGCCTGGCACGGAATATTGAACCAAAAAGGGTGAGGGAGATTTCCACATGGGAGGGCAGTGGCCCAGCATGAGGCGTCAAAGAATCAGCCAGGTGAGGAGGTTACCCGTGTGTGTGTGTGTGTGTGTGTGTGTGTGTGTGTAGGGGGCACTACCCGATGTGTGGTTTCTGAGCCTAAGCGAGGACAAGAAGACTTCTGTTCAGGGAAGGAAGCCCACCGTGGAGCAGTCGGAGCCTACACACAGACTCCCATGCAGGGAAGTCCCCCAGTGCAGGATGTCAGAGCACAGACTGAGCATGAAGAGAGACTAAACTGGAACACCAGCTGTCCAGAATGTTGAAGCATGAGGGAGACAAGCCGAGGGTGGGGCAGTGCAGAGCTGAGTGTAAGAGCTTGCTGCTGCTGCTGCTGCTAAGTCACTTCAGTCGTGTCCAACTCTGTGCAACCCCATAGATGGCAGCCCACCAGGCTCCTCTGTCTCTGGGATTCTCCAGGCAAGAATACTGGAGTGGGTTGCCATTTCCTTCTCCAAGCTTGAGAAGTGTGTAAAGGAATTCTGCACAAGGGAGCCAGCCTGCTGTGGGACTGGACCAAAGCAGAGCAGGGAAAGTTTCAGATTGGGGAGCACTTGGCTGGATATATTGAAGCCTAAGTATTAATAGCACGTGGAGGCTTTTATTCAGGAGTCACCTCCATAGGATTTCAGAGCCCAGAAGGGTTATAGAAAGAGCCACCCCAGGGCAGGGTGGCAGCCATGTTCAGAGTGTGTCACTGCCTTAGTGGGAGCAGCAGATGGTGACAGTGTCAGAACTCCCGCAGGACGAGGGCAGCAGTCCTGGGGGCCGGTCACAGTGGTGATGAGAAAGCAGCTACGTGCAGAGGGATAGATAGATTGAGTACACAGATAACACACTTTTCACCGTCTGAGAAGGAAGTTACAAATAAGGAAATGAGAAAGTAATTACTCTTCTCATAGGTCTGTGATACATCTTGACACAACCTGATTCACACGCCAGTTTTCAAATTCTAGTCATTTTGCTGTTTTTCAACATCCCAGCTCAGGGAGTGGTGGAAATCAAGGAAAATAGAAAAGCTGCCTAAAATGGTGGACCCTAATTGAACTCACTCAACACTGATCCAACTCCCCTCCAGTGTGTCTTTTGCATGCTAGAAAAAGCTAAAAATGGACATTTCCTAAACTCCCTTACAGGTTTTCCTCATGGTTTAGAATCCACCCATATATGCTCAGGCTGGACTTCGGATCAGAACTAAGTTCTATGAGGAGACAAACAGAGCATGCAGTGTCATTTGTTTAATTAATTAGCTGTGCTGGGTCCTAGTTGCAATAGACAGAATCTTCAGTCTTCACTGGGGCATGAGGGATCTAGTTCTCCGACCAAGGATCAAACCCAGGACCCCTGCATTGGAAGTTCAGAGTCTTAGCTCTTGGACCACCAGGGAAGTCCCTGCAGTGTCCTTTTGTTGGTGCAGGTCATGACAGAGGCTGTGTGCAGGAGGCAGCATCTGGACCTCATTTAGTGGCTTCAGGATTAACTACCTTAATCTCAGTAGAGTGAGCAGCTCCCTTGCACCCCCATGCTGGGTGTATTTGGGGAGTTGTCCCTGAATGCTCGGCCTTCATCCTCCTTCTTCAGCAATTCAAATGACTCTGTGAGCTCTTTATACTTCTTAATAAATCCCTTTCTCTTAGCCGCAATTCTGTTTTCAAGCACACAGACAAGTCCTAACATTCTATAATCTCTGTGAATCTTACATTAGTCATTTTGCTGGCATTTATAATTACGATAAAAGATTGTAAGTGGAAGAAAAGAGATAAGAAATTGTGAAATTTTAAATTATCCTTTGCACTCATTTGATATTATTCCTCTCCTTGGTAAATGCAAATATTCTGCAGGAAGTTCAGTTCAGTTCAGTTACAGTCATGTCTGACTCTTTTCGACCCCATGAACTACAGCATGCCACGCTTGCCTGTCCAGCTCCCAGAGCTTGCTCAAATTCATGTCCATTGAGTCAGTGATGCCATCCAGCCATCTCATCCTCTGTTGTCCCCTTCTCCTCCTGCCTTCAATCTTTCTCAGCATCGAGGTCTTTTCCAATGAGTTAGTTCTTCAGATCAGGTGGCCAAAGGATTGGAATTTCAGCTTCAGCATCAGTCCTTCCAATGAATATTCAGGACTGATTTCCTTTAGGATTGACTGCTTTGATCTCCTTGCAGTCCTAGGGGCTCTCAGGAGTCTTATCCAACACCACAGTTTGAAAGCATCAATTCTTCAAACCATAACTTTGACTAGACAGATCTTTGTTGGTAAAGTAATTCTGAAGGAAATGGGAAATTTTAAATGTTTTTTAAATAATTTTATTGATTTATTTTTGGCTGTGCTAGATCTTCGTTGCTGCACGGGCTTTTTTCTAGTTGTAAAGAGTGGGGGCCGCTCTCCAGTTGCGGTGGTCACACTTCTCATTGTGGTGGCTTCTCTTGTCTAGAGCACAGGCTCTAGAACATTCAGGCTTCAGTAGTTGCGGTGTGTGGGCTCAGCAATTGCAGTTCTCGGGCTCTAGAGTACAGGCTCAATAATTGCGGCACATGGGCTTGGTCGCTCCAAGGCATGTGGGATCTTCCCAGACCAAGGATTGAACCTGTGCCTCCTGCATTAGCAGGCAGATTCTTTACCAACTGAGCCATCAGGGAAGCCCTAATTTTTTTTTTTTAAAGAGAAAGGTTTTCAAAAGGGGTTTACACTCTTCAAAAGTTTCACACACATGATTTCATATAATCCCCTAATAACACTTACTGAAAAATCTACTCCTATATTGCCCCTCCCATCCTTCTCCCCATTGGTCAGTCACTCTGTCAGTCTGCTTCTTTTTGATTTTATTCACTAGTTTGTTGTATTTTTTAGATTCTACATATAAATGATATCATGCAGTGTTTGTCTTTGTCTGACTTATTCCACTTGGCATAAAATTGAACATTGTAAAGCACTATAGAATTTAAAGAATCTTTCATTCAAAAAAAATATATATATATAGCACTTCCCTGGTGGCTCAGTGGTAAAGAATCTACCTGCCAATGCAGGAGACACAGGTTCAATCGCTGGTCTGGGAAAATTCCACAAGCCCTGGGACAACTAAGCCCAGGCATCACAGCTACTGCGTCTATGCTCCAGAGACCAGGATCTGCAACTACAGAAGCCTACACAGCACACGGCCTGTGTTCTGCAACAAGAGAAGCCATTGCAATGGGAAGCCCGCAGACTACAACTATAGAGCAGCCCCCACTCTAGAGAAACGACCATGCAGGAATGAAGACCCAGCACAACCAAAAACATTAACTTACATTTTTTAAAAGTAACCTTCACAGTAAGCAAAATCAATAAATTTTTACATACTGGAAAATATTCTTTTAAAAAGTAGAAGAAGAAGACCCAATCTACTTCTTTGAGGATATCATAAGACAAGTACAAATTTCTTTAGCTTTCTTAAGAACACAGAAGCAGAAATTTTAAATAACAAAATTCAAAGAATGGAAGTGGCTATAGATAGAAACAGACAACTCAGAAGGGAGACAAAACAAGTTACAGTTAAGAACAACACCTTCCTCAAAAGAGACAGACAAATAAACCCCCAGGTTTATCCTGTGATGATACCAAATGAAGGTCTTCTTAGCCCATCCATTCAGTTGAGGGAATTCAAGTTTGGTTGCCCATTTTCCCTTACCTTAAATCATTGTGGGAGAAGGGGTCCCCATACCTATGTCTCCACCATTTTCAAGAAGCAAAAAAAAAAAAAAGTCCCTCTTTTAAGCTAAGCACTATATTTAAAGACTTTGTAGGCAACATGAAAAAGAAAAAGAAACTTTTTTTTTTGCTTCTTCCAAACTTGTTTATATAACATTTTAAACAGCCACATTGTTTCTGCTCCAAGATATTTAAGCTGTGGTATAAACTATTTTTTTTAAGATAAAAAAGTTTGAAATGTAATTCTTCTATTTGGAGTGCCTACCATAAGTACTACAATTAAAAAGATTTTTCATATTCTGGAGTCCTTGCGTTTCTCATGGAAACCACTTGATGGGTGCATATCCAACTTTATTTTAACAGCACATATGGCACATAGATTATCCATCCCAGTTTTCTTGGGAAGTTCTTTGAAAGGAGCAGTAGGAAAGTTGTCAATCCCCAAATGGCCAATGGGTTTCATATGTAGCAAATTTGGCTAGCAAAAATACCAGCTTAACATTGGTATTCACCAACACTGGACCACAAGTGCCTGAGGATATTTTTCAAAGTTTACTAAACCAGAGGTTTGCTTTTGACCCTTATATTTATACAGAGTTAACACTTGTTCATCAAATAAAGGAAGGGTCTTAATTTGAAGAAATTCATTTTTACAAATTTTTAAAATTTATTAATCAAGCAAATGTTTAATGCCCACTTTCTGCTAAGCACTGATCTCTGCTCTTTGGAAGATGGAGTCTAGTAAGAGATACTCTAGTGAGATATTCTAGTTACTGAACTAAGATAATTAAATACCCATAATACCAAGATTAAAATTATGTGATGGAGTGTAATAGGAATTCCAAAGACTGAGAAGTTACTCATAGCTGGAAAGATCAGGATCAATGGAGGACAGAGCATCTAATCTGCATTTTGAGAGAAGGATAGTCTTTTTAGTTTAGCCCAGATGAAGGGAAGAAATGTCTGCAGAAAAAAAAGCATAACCAGCTCGTGTCTGACGATGGGGGTGGGTTGGTAAAAGATGGCATTATCAATTAAGATGTGTAGAAGGAAGATGGTGGAGGAGTAGGTGGATGTGGAGAAAAATCTCTCTCCACGGATGTACTTGGATTACACCTTTAGACACAGAAGACCACATAGAACACCAGCTGAGTACAAGAAGGAATCCCTGACCACCGGAAAGAAATGTACAGACCCATGCAAAACTCAGTAGAACAAAGGAAGGAGAGGAAAGGAGCAGGACTGCACCTGCACCCAGGAGTGGGGGAGCTGAAGCAGGGTCAGATCCCCACACTGGGGAGTTGTTTGGGACAGAGGAGAAGCATTTGAGGCTGCTGGAGAGTGCAGCGGCAGGTCTGTGACAGTCAGAATGGAATGAGATCCACACAGACAATCTTTGCCACAGCTCTACATATCCAGGACAGGGACACAAGTCCCCTGGAACACACAATGGATGGGAGCTGGAGCATAGGGGTTGGAGAGAAATCCCAGGGTGAGGTCTGTTGTCGATTGCGGGGAGATGACCTGAGGGGACACGAAGGAGGAGATTGCAGTGGGAAATGACTTTAAAGGAAAACTATGCAGCCATGGAGGCAAGGCAATACTGCTGAGTCACGCACAGTGGGTGGAGTCATCACTGTAGCCTTTGTCTCCCCACACACCAGTGCCAATATAGAAAGACCCAAAGAAGATGGCCCTTTAAGTCCCTGACACACTGAGAATAGAGAAGGACTCCAATCAGGGGGGTGCTTTAAGTACCTAAACACACCAAGCAACAGAGAAAGACCAGCCAAAGAGGACCTTTGAATGCCAGCTGCCAGAGGCTAGAAAAAGACTCTGATAGTACCATAGCTCATTGCTGCACACTTGATACCACCAGGGTCCCCACGATCCAAGCAGCTGTGCCACTTCCATGCTCAGTCTTCACTGGGGCAGAGCTGCCAGAGACTAGAAAAAAACCCTAAAAGCACCATATCTCCTGCGTCTCTTGGTTGTGGGCTCCCCTGAATACCTGGCACTGTCAGGGTCCTTGCAATCCAAGCAACTGTGCCACCTCCACACCCAGACCTCACTGAGGCAGACCTAAGTCCTCCAGGGCAGCCTCAGGAGCAAATTCCTGTGGATGATCAACACGCAGATGTGGAGATAAAACCACAGTTGAAATCCAGAGGCAGTGTGGCTAAGGAAGAGGATTGAAAACCTTCCTACCAGCTGTACAAGCTTCAGATTAAATCCACATAATCAAGTAGGCAAACTCTGTGTCTATGAAAGGACATTGAGAGGTCCCACAAAAGAAAACACACTAGCTCTGGCAGCTGTAGACATTGGAGGCAAGAACAAGCAAGAGTAAGACCAGATTAGAGTCTGAGCTGTCCCCACAGCAGGTCCAGAAACCAACCGAGTATTGGAGGACATCCTAGGGATGTGGAGGTGGACTGTGACTCAGTGAGCTGAGATTTGAGAAAAACATTTATTATTATTCTTATATTTTGATTTGCTCTGTAGTTGGTTCTAGATTTTTTTTCTTCTTTTTATTTCCTCTGTAGCTGTGACTGTTGGTTTTATTATTACTATTAACTATATTTAAGCTTTTGAGAAGGCTTTTTTTTAAGAATCACACTTTTTATTTCGTTCATATATGACTACCTCTACATTAGCCTTTTGTGGTTGGGTAGGGGTTTGGTTTTGGTTTCTTCATTTTTTCATTTTTCTTTGATTTTCTTATCTTTTGTTTGTTTTTCTGTTCCTTTCTGCTGTAGTTACTCTTTAAAATATATAAATCTTTTTTTATATACTTTTATTTAACTTTGCTTTTCTACTTTTTTCTTTTCTTCCTTTTTTCACAACGTTTGTTTCTTTTCTCTATCTTATTTGCCAGTTGGCACCCTACTTCGGTTTTGTTTTCCAGTTTGTGCTTTAGTCCGTTTTTAATTGGTTGATATCATTTTTGGTTTTCTTTGTTTGCTGGGTCACTCTCTTGTTTTCTTTTCTTTGAAGTATTTTGATTTTGTTTGTTTGTGTGTATGTGTATATTCCATAGTTTCTGTTCTTATTTGTCTGGTTTTGTATTTACCATTTGTCTGGGATTCATCTTTATTTCTTATCGTGTTTTTGTGTGTTTGTTTTAATCCCCTGTAATGCCATAAAAACTACTTGTGGAATCTTGGTTCCCCAGCCAGAGAGCAGGCCTGAGCCTTTGGGGTGGGAGACCTGAGTCCAGGACCCTAAACCACCAGAGAACTCCTAACCTCAGTGAGTATTAATTAGTGAGAATTCCCATGAAGGCTTCCAACTGTATACAAGACCCAGCATCACCCAACTGCCAGCAACACAGTACAGGATGCCTCACCCAAACAACAAGCAAGACAAAAACCAAGTCAAATCATCAGCAGACTGGATTCCCACAGACATTCCAAAACATACCACCTCACCCAGGCTTGCACATCAGAGGAGGAACAAAAACTAACTTACTTTCTCCCACCAGAATGTAGGCACAAGTCACTCCCAACACAAAGCCTACACAAATCACTGGACCAACCTTATCCACCAAAGGCTTAAACCAAAAGAAAGGAGGAAAACTACCCTAAAACCAGGGGAAAGGTGACCTCAAGCACAGTAACTTAGAAAAAAATTAAAAGACGTAAATATTCCACAAATGAAGGAACAAGGTAGAAACTTACAAGGCCAAATTTATTTGGAAGAGGAAATAGGCAAATTTATTTGGAAGAGGAAATAGGCAAACTACCTGAAAAACAATGCAGAATAATTATAGTAAAGATGATCCAAAGCCTCAAAAGCAGAATGGAGAAAGTGCAAGAATCAAGTAACACATTTAATAAGGACCTAGAAGACATAAAGAAGAAACAAACAGAGACGAACAACACAATTACTGAAATTAAAAATACTCTACAAGGAATCAATAGCAGAATAATTGAGGCAGAAGAATGGATAAGTGAGCTGGAAGATAGTATGGTGGAAATAAGTGAAGAGCAGAATAAAGGAAAAAGAATGAAGAGTATTAAGGATAGTCTCAGAGACCTCTGATAAAATAGTAAACACACCAACCTTCTAATTATAGTGGTCCTAGAAGAAGAGAAAAAGAAACGATCTGAGAAAATTTTTGAAGAGACTATAGAGGCTGTGTATTGTCACCATGTTTATTTAACTTATACGCAGAGTACATCATGAGAAACGCTGGACTGGAAGAAACACAAACTGGAATCAAGATTGCCGGGAGAAATATCAATAACCTCAGATATGCAGATGACCCCACCCTTATGGCAGAAAGTGAAGAGGAACTCAAAAGCCTCTTGATGAAAGTGAAAGTGGAGAGTGAAAAAGTTGGCTTAAAGCTCAACATTCAGAAAACAAAGATCATGGCACCTGGTCCCACCACTTCATGGGAAATAGATGGGGAAACAGTGGAAACAGTGTCAGACTTTATTTTTCTGGGCTCCAAAATCACTACAGATGGTGACTGCAGCCATGAAATTAAAAGACGCTTACTCCTTGGAAGGAAAGTTATGACCAACCTAGATAGCATATTCAAAAGCAGGGACATTACTTTGCCAACAAAGGTCCATCTAGTCAAGGCTATGGTTTTTCCTGTGGTCATGTATGGATGTGAGAGTTGGACTGTGAAGAAGGCTGAGGGCCGAAGAATTGCTGCTTTTGAACTGTGGTGTTGGAGAAGACTCTTGAGAGTCCCTTGGACTGCAAGGAGATCCAACCAGTCCATTCTGAAGGAGATCAGCCCTGGGATTTCTTTGGAAGGAATGATGCTAAAGCTGAAACTGCAGTACTTTGGCCACCTCATGTGAAGAGTTGACTCATTGGAAAAGACTGTGATGCTAGGAGGGATTGGGGGCAGGAGGAGAAGGGGACGACAGAGGATGAGATGGCTGGATGGCATCACTGACTCGATGAATGTGAGTCTGGGTGAACTCCAGGAGTTGGTGATGGACAGGGAGGCCTGGCATGCTGTGATTCATGGGGTCGCAAAGAGTCGGACACGACTGAGCGACTGATCTGATCTGATCTGATAGTCAAAAATATCCCCAACAAAGGAAATAGTCAATCAAGTCCAAGAAGCACAAAGAGTCCCATACAGGATAAACTTAAGGAGAAACATGCTAAGATACATATAATCAAACTAACAAAGATTAAATACAAAGAAAATGTTTTGTGTTAAAGAAAGACTATTAAAAACAGCAAGGGAAAAGCAACAAGTAACATACAAGAAAAATCCCATATGATTAATAGATGATCTGTCAACAGAAACTCTATAGGCCAGAAGAAAATGGCAGGATATATTTAAGGTACTGAACAGCAAGGAACTCATTCAAAATCTAGGAAGAAATCAAAAGCTTCACAGACAAGCAAAAGTTAAGAGAATTTAGCACCACTAAACCAGCTTTACAACAAATGTTAAAGGGACTTCTATAGACAGGAAACACAAGAGAAGGAAAAGACCTACAAAAACAAAGCCAAAACAATTAAGAAAATGCCAAAATGAACATACATATTAATAATTACTTTAAATGTAAATGTATTACATGCTCCAATCAAAAGACACAGACTGTCTGAATAGATACAAAAATAAGACACATATATATACTATCTACAGGAGACCCACTTCAGATCTAGAAGCACATACAGACCAAAAGTTAGAAGGTGGAAAAGATAGTCCATGCAAATGGAAATCAAAAGAAACTGGAGTAACAATTCTCATATCAATCAAAATAGACCTTAAAATAAAGACTATTACAAGAGATAAGGAAGGACATTACATAATGATCAAGGGGTCAATCCAAGAGGAAGACATAACAGTTGTAAATATCTATGCACCCAGCATAGGAGAACCTCAACACATAAGGCTCATAAAAGAAGAAATTGACAATAACACAATAATAATAAGGGACTTTAACACCCCATTTATACCAATGAACAGATCATTAAAACAGAAAATTAATAAGGAAACATAAGCGTTAAATGACACATCAGACCAGATAAACCTAATTGATATCTTCAGGACAGTCTGTCAAATGCAGAATAATACACTATCTTCTCTAGTGTACATGGAACATTATCCAGGATAGACCACATCTTGGGTCACAAATCAAGCCTCAGTAAATTTAAGAAAACTGAAATTGTATCAAACATCTTTTCTGACCACAATGCTATGAGACTATATCAACTACAGGGGAAAAAAACTGCAAAAAACACAAAAGCATAGAGATTAAACAATATGTTTCTAAATAAAGAACAGGTTATAGAAGAAATTAAAGGGAAATAAAAAAGTTTCTAGAAAGATTAACCCCCCCCCCAAAAAAAACGACAACCTAAAACCTATGGGATGCAGCGAAAGCAGTTCTAAGAGGAAAGTTTAGAGCAACACAATCTTACTTCAAGAAAAAATAAAAACATCAAATTGACAACCTAAATTTATATCTAAAACTGGAAAAAGAAAAACAACTAAAAAATCCCCAGAATTAGTATAAGGAAAGAAGTCATAAAGATCAGAGCAGAAATAAATGGGGGAAAAAATGAAGGAAACAATAGTAAAGATCAGTAAAACTAAAAGTTGGTTCTTCTAGAGGATAAACCAAAATTGACAAAACATTAGCCAGACTTATCAAGAAAAAAGGGAAAATAATCAAATCAACAAAATTAGAAATGAAAAAGGAGAGGTTACAACAGACAATGCAGAAATACAAAGGAACATAAGAGACTATTATTAGCAACTATATGTCAATAAAATGGATAACCTGGAAGAAATGGATAGATTCTTAGAAAAGTTCAACCTTCTGCAACGGAACCAGGAAGAAAAAGAAATTATGAGCAACCAATTACAAGCACTGAAATAGAAACTATAATCAAAAATCTCCCAAGAAACAAAAGCCCAGAGCCAGATGGCTTCACAGGTGAATTCTGTCAAACATTTAGAGATGAGTTAATGCCTATATTTCTGAAACTCTTTCAAAAACTTGCAGAGGAAGGAACACTATCAAACTCATTCTACAAGGCAACCATCACCCTGATACCAAAACCAGACAAAGGCATCACACAAAAAAAGAAAATTACAGGCCAATATCACTGATGAACATAGATGCAAAAATCCTTAACAAAATTCTAGCAAAAAGAATTCAACAACACATTAAAAAGATCATACACCATGATGAAGTCAGGTTTATCCCAGGGATGCAAAGATTCTTCAATATATGCAAATATATGTGATGCACCATATTAAGAAACTGAAAGATAAAAACCGCATAATATTCCATAGACAAAAAAAAAAAGCTTTTGACAAAATTCAGTACCCATTTATAAAAACTCTTCAAATAATGGGCACACAAGGGACCTACCTCAATATAATAAAGGCCATACATGATAAACCCACAGCAAACATTATTCTAAATGGTGAAAAACTGAAAGCATTTCCTTTATGATCAGGAACAAGGCAAGCAAGCCCACTCTTGCCACTATTATTCAACATATTTTAGAAGTCCTTACTACGGCAATCAGAGAAGAAAAAGTAATTATAGAAATCCAATTTGGAAAAGAGGTAAAACTCTCACTGTTTGCAAAGGGCAGTATACTATACATAGAAAACTGTAATGATATTATCAGAAAATTACTGAAGCTGAATTTAGTAAAGTCACAGGATACAAAATCAGTACACAGAAATTGCTTGCATTCCTATACACTACTAACAAAAAATCAGAAAGAAAAATTAAGGAATCAGTCTTATTTACCATTACCACAAAAAGAATTTTAAAAACCTAGAAATAAACATACCTAAAGAGTGGAAACAGTGTCAGACTTTATTTTGGGGGGCTCCAAAATCACTGCAGATGGTTACTGCAGCCATGAAATTAAAAGACGCTTACTCCTTGGAGGAAAAGTGATGACCAACCTAGATAGCATATTCAAAAGTAGAGACATTACTTTGCCAACAAAGGTCCGTCTAGTCAAGGCTACGTCCAGTGGTTATGTATAGATGCAAGAGTTGGACTGTGAAGAAAGCTGAGCACCGAAGATTTGATGCTTTTGAACTGTGGTGTTGGAGAAGACTCTTGAGAGTCCCTTGGACCGCAAGGAGATCCAACCAGTCCATTCTGAAGGAGATCAGCCCTGGGATTTCTTTGGAAGGAATGATGCTAAAGCTGAAACTCCAGTACTTTGGCCACTTCATGTGAAGAGTTGACTCATTGGAAAAGACTCTGATGCTGGGAGGGATTGGGGGCAGGAGGAGAAGGGGACGACAGAGGATGAGATGGCTGGATGGCATCACTGACTCGATGGACTTTAGTCTCAGTGAACTCCGGGAGTTGGTGATGGACAGGGAGGCCTGGCGTGCTGTGATTCATGCGGCCGCAAAGAGTCGGACATGACTGAGCGACTGAACTGAACTGAACTGAAAGAGACAAAAGAGCTATATGCAGAAAACTATAAAACACTAATGAAAGAACTCAGAGACTATAAATAGACGGAGAGATAGTCCATGTTCCTGCATTGGAAGAATCGATACTGTGAAAATGACTATACTACCAAATGCAATCTACAGATTCAGTGTGATCTCTATCAAATTACCAATGGCATTTTTCACAGAACTAGAAGAAAAAATTTCACAGTTTGTATGGAAACACAAAAGTCCCCGAATATCCAAAATGATCTTGAGAAAAAAGAATTGAGCTGGAGGAATCACCCTTTCTGACTTGAGATCATCTACAAAGCTACAGTCACCAGACAGCATGATACTGGCACAAAAACAGAAATATAGACCAATGGAACAATATAGAAAGCCTGGAGTTAAACTCACACACCTATGGGCACCTTATCTTTGACAAAGGATGTAAGAATATACAATGGTACAAAGATAATCTCTTCAATAAGGGATGCTGGGAAAACTAGACAGTTACAAGTAAAATAATTAAAACACTTCCTAACACCATATACAAAGATGAACTCAAAATGGATTGAAGACCCAAATGTAAGACCAGAAAAACCAAAGCAATATACACTATGACCCACTTCCTAGAGTAATGGAAATAAAAACAAAAATATACAAGTGGGACCTAATTAAACTTAAAAGATTTTGTACAGCAAAGGAAACTATAAATAAAGTGAAAAGACAGCCCTCATAATGGAAGAAAATAACAGAAAATGAAGCAACTGACAAAGAGTTAATTTCCAAAATGTATAAAATAAGCAGCTCATACAACTCAATACCAGAAAAGCAAGCAACCCAATCAAAAAGTGGGCAAGAGACCTGAACAGACATTTCTCAAAAAAAAAGACATGCAAATAGCTAATAAACATATGAAAAGATGTTCAACATCACTCATTATTAGAGAAATGCAAATCAAAACTGCAGTGAGGTAGTTTTGACTGTCACCTGTCTGACTATCACCTAACACTAGTCAGAATAGCCATCATCAAAAAATCTCCAAGCAATAAATGCTGGAGAGGAAGTGGAGAAAAGGGAATCCTTTTGCACTGGTGGTGGGAATGGAAATTGATACAATCACTATGCAAGACAGTATGGAGACTCCTTAAAAAACTAGGAATAAAACTACCATATGACCCAACAATCTCACTACTGGGCATACACCCTGAGAAAACCATAACTGAAAAAGACACATGTACCCCAGTGTTCACTGCAGTGCTATTTACAATAGCCAGGACATGGAAGCAAACTAGATGTCTATAGATAGATGAATGGATAAAGAAGTTGTGGTACATATATACAACGGATTACTGTGCTTAGATGCTCAGTTGTGTCTGATTCTTTGCAACTCCATGGACTGTAGCCCACCAGGCTCCTCTGTCTGTGGGGATTCTCAAGGCAAGAATACTGAAGTGGGTTGCCATGCCCGCCTCCAGGGGATCTTCTCGACACAGGGATCAAACCCAGGTCTGCTGAATTGCAGGGAGATTGTTTACCAGCTGAGCTACCAGGGAAGCCCACAATGGAATACTCTTCAGCCATAAAAAGGAAGGGATGTGAGTCCGTACTAATGAGGTGGATGAATCTAGAGCCTATTAGACAGAGTCGGAAAGAGAAAAACAAATATCGTATATTAACACATATGTATGGAATCTAGAAAGATAGTACTGATGAACCTATTTGCAGGGCAGCAATAGAGACACAGACATGAGAACAGACTTATGGACATGGGGTGGAGGGAAGGAGAGTATGGGACAAATGGAGAGAATGGCATGGAAACATATAGCTATCATGTGTAAAACAGATAGCCAGTAGGAATTTGCCGTATGACTCAGGGAACTCAAACTGGGGCTTTGTGACAACCTAGAGAAGTGGGATGGGGTGGGATGGGGTGGGAGGTGGGAGGAAGGTTCTAGAGGGAGGGAACATATACCTATGGCTGATTCACGTTGTTGTTTGGCAGAAACCAATACAATATTGTAAAGCAATTATTCTTTATTTAAAAATAAGTAAATTAAAAAAAACCATGTGTAGAAGAACAAGCATGTGTTTTTTAAGGCACGATCCTTTGATTACTTTCTTTACCTGTTTCACAGGTTTGTATTGTGTTTTAATCGTGCAAAACCTAATAATGCTTTCTCCAGAGTATTGTCATCATACTCTTAACAAGTAGTATGACTACATGATACCTTAAACTTAATGTTAAGACACCTGTAATGGAAAACATGCTTGGAGATACAATAGTCCTCCTGAGCCCTACTCCAGCCTCCATCCAAGGGAACAGAAGCATAGAGTAGTGCATGTACAGAGTACATAATAGGCATGGAAAAAATGTCAGTGTTCTGAGTCCTGAGAGTATGAAGGGAGAGGGTAGAAAGTAAAGCTGACTGAGCTAGGTAAGGTCCAATATGTAGAAGGCTTTAGGTTAATACTGTCCACCATCTGTTTTTGTAAATAAAGTTTTATTGGACACAGTCATGCCCAATTGTTTACATATTGTCTGTGGCTACTTTTGTGCTACAATAGTATATCTGAGTATTTAAGACAGAAAACATATGGCCTACAAGCCTAAAATATTTACTGGATTTTTATGAAAAAAAGTCCAACCTTTGTTTTAAAAAACTTTTAATGTATGAACTTTTCAGTAGACAAAGTGTAGATAATAGTAACTTTTAAACACCAGAGGAGTTCAAACAAAGCTTTGCATTTAGAAGGATAACCAGGTTGCTTTTGGCAAGACAAATTAGAGAGGAAAGGTGCAAAAGAGCTGAGAACACTTAAAACTGTTTTCAAAAGAGATAAAATCTGGTATTCTTTTCTTGCTTTTTATCTTGTATTCAATGAAATACTAAGGCCTAGACTGATTCAAAGCTGCAAAGTTGGCAGTAAAATCAGAAGAATGACACTTTTAAGAATGACAAGGTATGGGACTTCCTTGGTGGTCCAGTGGTTAGCACTTAACCTTCCATTTCAGAGGGTGTGGGTTCGATCCCTGGTCAAGGAGCTGAGATCTCACATGCTTCGTGGCCAATATTGTAAAACATAAAACAAAAGCAATATTATAAAAAGTTTAATAAAAGCTTTAAAAATGGTCCACATTAAAAAAAATCTTAAACAAACAAACAAAAGAATGGAAAGGTATAGAAATTTCTATGCCTTAGAGAAATACATGTAGTCAGGATGTAAGCTTTGCCTGGAAAGAAGCTGAGGAGTGAGCAGCACTGTGTAGGACTGTGGCTGAGAAGGCTCTGAGGAAACAACACGTGGCAAATCGCACTGCTGGAATTCAGTCCTGGAAAGTCTCCATGGTAGGTAGTAAGCCTGCCATTTCTAAACCAAAGTCTTCAATTCCATCCATAGGGTTCACCCCAAGGAAGAAGTAAATTTGATTAGAGTAACAGATTCCAAAGTAAACTGCTGCTGCTGCTGCTGCTGCTAAGTCGCTTCAGTCGTATCCGACTCTGTGTGACCCCATAGACGGCAGCCCACCAGGCTCCCCCGTCCCTGGGATTCTCCAGGCAAGAACACTGGAGTGGGTTGCCATTTCCTTCTCCAATGCAGGAAAGTGAAAAGTTAAAGTGAAGTCGCTCAATCGTGTCCGACTCTTCGCGACCCCATGGACTGCAGCCCACCAGGCTCCTCCGTCCATGGGATTTACCAGGCAAGAGTACTGGAGTGGGGTGCCATTGCCTTCTCTGCGAGGTAAACCAGGTAGAGACAAAAAGAAGTATCATTTAGCTACAGAGTGTCTTATAGAAACTCCAGAGCAGACTGTAATGGCACTTAGGGATGGGACTAGAGTCTAAACTTGAAGATCCAGGTTCCAATTTCACATTTCCAGAAAGAAAGGCTTTGTTGCATTGACGTCATTTGGTCCAGATGTCCACCCTTGACTGAAACTCAAATGCAGAGGCAGGAGCATGTAACTGACACACCTGACACACGGCAGACAGGGCCCCACCCTGGTGGTGAGAGGACATTTTCTAGAGACGACACACCAGGAAGATACCTTAAAAGGTGTCTTCTGCAAGAAGAGGAGCCCCTCTTTTATAAAGAGAGTCATTGAGGGAGCAAGATTCACTTTACAAAAATTCTGCTTAATGGCAAGTTCTTTGGGAGACTTCAGTTCCACACAGTACAGTGTCTGTATTGCTTATAGCGGTCATCTCTTTTCTGTCCAAAAGATTTTTCTCTCACACAAAGCTCAATTAAACAAAGAAAAGTCTGAAAATGACTTTTATAAATTAATTTTCAAACAATTACAGTCAACATTTTGATTGATAACCTGACCAACTATTAAAAAGAAATAAAATGCAATGCATGGTTCAGCCAACAAGCTTCTGTTTTTGAAACTCTGACCTTGACAAATTTGCATTTTAAAGACACTCATTAATGATTTCCCTTCTGTGGCACTAATACTGAATATAAACCAAGGGAGCCTGGGTAGGCACAAACATCAATATGTGAAGGATAGCGCAGATAAATTCATTGCACCTTGAGGTGATTAGTTTAAAGCTCATTGAATTTCTAGTCTTTGAATTAATGCCTTTTTTGTGTATACATGATATAGTACAAGAAGAATCATGTGGCAGTCAAAAAAATAAGCTAACAAAGTTGATATCTTCACCATTCATCTTATCCTTGACACTTCTAACAAAATGGTTTTCCACCCTGAATTGACAGTCAAAACAGAGGGACTTCACATAGAATTTTAAACTGCATTCATGTTAGATGGTATCAAAACACAATACCAAACTCATGAGATCAAATAATTTCTCTTTTCCCTGATGCAGACTTGAGAAGTGTATCATCCTTTTTAACTAGTAATTTTTCTTACAAGAGTATCTTGTAAGAGGTAAAGTGCATTGACATTCTTCATACATTACTTTACACTTGGATTTAAAGTGAAAGCTAGTTCCATAGGGAAAGGAGAAAAAGAGCCTTTCCAAGTCTCCTTACTGTGGCTTACTAAGTAAGTTAACGGTGCAAACTCAAAGTGTGCACATGAGTATCAATTAAATTTCTAAAGAAATATGACAAAATGTTTGCGATCACCCTTTGTTAAAATTTATGGGCTATTCCGTTTCCAATATATGGAGAAATGAACCTTTCGATTGTGTCTGCGTTATCGACTTTCTCTTTAGTCAGACTTCCACTAGAAAACACATAGCTAATATTCTTGAGCCTGATGATTCAGGTAAAAGGTTTGACTGTTTTTTGGTATTTTCCCTTTCTCACTCTGTTCACCCACCTTTAATTTATTTCTCACTGATTCGAACTTGCTGATTCAATTGATCCCATATTTACACACAGATAGCTCTGAAACATTGTCCGTGAATGATATATGTATATTAATCACCTTCCATATATTAACCTTAAGATTTATCTCAGGTGAGGAAGGTCTTCCTTTCCTTTTACCTGTGCCTTTAATGACTACACTCCCCAGAGTAAACATTCGTTTCTTCCAACCTTCCTTCTCTGTAGGGCTCTATATTTGGAGTTTTTATGTAAATAATGTCATCTGACAATGAATTTCTGGAAAAGGTACGGTATCCTCTGGATGAGAAAATTGATGCATAGAGAGCTGAGAGGTAGCTAGTACACTGAAGGGCGGAGATTTAAGGGCGGATCTTTTGATGGATGTTCTGTGTACTTTTCTTTCTACGATACCTTGGCCCTTCTTCTGCAGGGTCTCCCCATCAAAGGGCATAGCTTTTGTCAGACAACTTTCTCTGCACAGCTCTAGGTATAACTGCTTCCTGATCTATTCCTGCCTTCCCCTTTGTAAATCACCTCTCCATTAGATTATCCAATTGGAATGTTTTTAGTCTATTTCCTGCTGGGAACCTGATTGATATGGCTCACCCCTAAAGAGAACTCTCCAATGACCAACCCCTCTCCCATTTCTACCAGGTCCATCTCAACTACTCTCTGACTTGCTTCCTTTAAAGTATCCCTTGCTGCAATTCTTGTTCAAAACAAACAGGTTCTTCAGGCTTTCTTCATAAAGACAAAATAATCTGGTAAAAAAAAAATTCACACTAATATATGCAGCACTAATAAATATTTAATGTATTACCTTTCCTTCTACCCTGTCTCTAAGCTGACCAACAATATTTGCATATTTGCATTAATCTCAAAGAATAAATATCTAATGGCAGAATGCCAGCCATCTGTTGCAGGTGGCTTAGGGTCAGATTTTTTTTTAAACCATGTAGGCTCAAAGGACCATAGTTAAGTGGAGGGACTATTGGATAGAGCTGAGTTTCAAAGTTATTTTTGCAGCATCTAACTCATTCTCTCCCTGCATTGAATTTGGTTGGTGATAAGAGCATCTAATAGATAAAAATTGGTAAGTAATACATTAATATTAAACAAGAGCAAAAGAGTGTGCTATAGATGGAAAGTTCCAGGGGGCTTTCTATATATAGGATGACTATGTATGATCGCCAACTCTTATCACATAGGCAGTTGGCTCAATCAAAAACAGTTTTTTTTTCAATGAGATAATATAGTCAAATAATTTTCAATGAACATATTCTTTGTTATTCCATGTAATTATTCTTTTCCTATTGAATATGGATAAAAGAAGTCTTTCGTGCATTTCAGCTAAATAAAATATAAATTAAAAATATGTAACTAAAAATTTCTTATGGGATTTTAAAAAAACAGACACATTAGAGAGGATTGAAGGTTGGATGGTCTGTACATTATCAAATAATAGCCCAAATAAAAATATGCTTCCAGACATGTACAGATGGCTGTTTTATAATCACTGGAACTTTAAAAATGATGAAATATGGCTGGCCTTTAGGTTTCCTGGATGAAGTCTATTATAGGATGATTTACCATCTGAGGACCCAGAGGATGTATAACAAGTGTTATCACTAAAATAATGTTGGATGAAGTCTTGAGCCGAGCAGAAGTAAGAAAGCAGCCTGGGGCCTTGGGAACCTTCTGTCTGGCCTGTGGCACCATTATCTGCCACAGTATCTAGTCTGTACAGAAACCTTATTTCAATTTCACTTGGGATCCATATGTTTCTGCTGACCTTTCCTTGCAAAGATGACTTTTTTCCCACATTTTGCTATTTTCTGCTTTCCAACCATGTGGGTATTTTTAAAAATTCTTTTGGTTTTGTTGAAGTGACATTTCACTAGCTAAGACAAACAAAGCTTCTAACATAAGGGTAGTGATTAAAAGAGTTTGATAGCATCTTAAATGTACACAATATAAAGAAGAACACAGACTGTGCATTCTATATTCTGACACTAGCACCTATGTTTCTAATGCCATATTTGTTTAATCCAATAATCAGCTTTAGCTTCATTCTTATCAAAATGAACTTGAGTTCATTTTCATTAACTATTGGGTTTTCTTATAAGGCACTCATAAGGATATTTGAAAACCATATGGATACATTACTCATTCTTAATCTATGCACAAACTGGGCTTTCTAATTGTCATTTAATATGTGATACTCATCAAGAAGGCATGACTGGAATGTGGCTTGATATAAGAGAAGGCTTCAACTTAACCAACTGTACGGAAAGATCACTGAAGAATTAGTGTCACCAGATGGTCTGCATGAAGTCAAATAACACAATTCTGTAGTTTCAGCATCACCCAGAGATGAAGGTGACTTGGCCAGCTGACATGGACATTCTGGTTGCTTGGCAAATATTGCCTTACCGGGTGTTGGGGGACATCAAGTGGTATCATTTGATGATATCAGGCATGAAAACCATCCCATAGCGGTGCTGTGATTGCATTTCTACCAACTAATTTGAATTTCCATGGAAATATTTTTTTACAAAGGAGAGAATGTGCATATTGGGTGATATCAGTATGTTGATTCACTTGGCAGTTGTACTTTCCACTGAAAATTAATAAATGGTCACATTGAGGCACCCATAACAAAATTATTATCTCTAACTTTGCTTCTATAGCTATGCTAGTGTTTAAGCAACTCCTATTGTTTCTTCCCTTTCTCGCCTCCTAACAAAATCAACTGTAACAGGTTATCCTACCTGTTCTATAGGGTAATTATGAAAATTGTAAGTGAAAGAATATAAATTAAGGTACTTTTCAATCCCTGGGTTGGGAAGATCCCCTGGAGAAGGAAACAGCAGCCAACTCCAGTACTCTTGCCTGGGAAATCCCACGGACAGAGGAGTCTGGCAGGCTACAGTCCATGGGGCAGCAAAAGAGTGGGACATGACTTAGCAATTAAATAACAACAACTTTTATTAAATGTAGCAACTATGTGGTTTTATAATTGAAATGAGTACCTTGCACATTATAGGTACTTATCAAATCTTTATATTTATTTGTTTGCCACTTAGTTCCACATAAAAAATTAAGGTAAGTCAATCAAAGATTAGTTAGGAAAGTTATCTTTCTTCTTCTTCCCTACAATTGGCACTCTTTGTTTTAATCTGTCCCTTTTAATTTAAACATAAAGGAAAAATATAATTGTCTTCACTGTGTCTACCCCTCACTCAACTCCCCTTTTTATATACTTCATGCATGTGTGTGTGTGTACTGAAAGCCAAATATTTATTCCTCTCCTTACACTGGATTGATTTTTCTTCCCATCTTTCAAAGGCATTGTCATAATAGTGTTCGTTAAGCTTCACTGAATACTATATGTGGTGAGTGTTCAGTCGCTTCAGTCATGTCCATCCATCTCTTTTTGGCCCACTGGACTGTAGCTGCCAGGCTCCTCTGTCCATGGGATTTTCCAGGCAAGAATACTGGAGTAGGTTGCCATGCCCTGCTCCAGGGGATCTTCCCAAATCAGGGACTGAACCCATGTCTCCTGCATTGGAAGAAGATTTTTTACTGCTGAGCCACTGGGGAAGCCCATTGGATACTACACTAAGTATCTAAATATATTATCTCATTTAATATTCAAAAAAATCCTAAGATACAGATATTATTTATTTATTGCTCACTCTATGCTTGCTTGGTCCTAATTTTTGATTTATCAAAGAGAGAACTGAAGTTCAGAAAATTTAAGCAACACGGCCAAAGTCATGGAACTCATGGACAGAGAAGCTGAAATATGCTATGTTTAACTCCACTGATTTCTCTTTTTTTAATTCATTTTTTAATTGAAGTATAGCAATCTATAATGTTATACTAGTTTCAGGTGTACAGCACAGAGGTTTAATATTCTTATAGATAACGTTCCATTAAAAGTTATTAAGAAAATGCTTATAATTCCTTGAGCTATACGATATACCATTGTTGCTTATCTATTTTATGCATAGCAGTTTGTATCTCTTAATCCTTTACCTCTCATTTGCCCCTCCCCTTACTGTTTCCTTTGAAGAAGGAAATGGCAACCCACTCCAGTATTCTTGCCTGGAAAATCCCATGGATGGAGGAACCTGGTAGGCTACAGTCCATGGGGTCGCAAAGAGTCGGACACGACTAAGTGACTTCACTTTCACTTTATACTGTTTCCTTATTTGGTAATCACTAGTTTATTTTCCACATCTGTTAATCTGTTTTGCACATACATTCATTTGTAATATTTTTTTAGATTCCACATATAAATGATATCATACAGTATTTGTCTTTCTCTGACTTATTTCAGTAAGCATAATATTCTCTAGGTCCATACAGATTAGATATATTTTTTTATCTTTTATCATTGTGAAGTAATACATTTCTCATTTTCTTAACCCACTTCTAATTCTTGCTAAGAAGAGAAAAATGGAAAAATTCACTTTCAAATACTTTAGCAGCAGATTCTGGTACTGTCTGTATATTTCCAATACTCTGTAATAGCAAATAACATACTTATTTCGTTATGTTCTGATTTATCACAAATGACTACATGCTATAAAAGATGAGCCTTGACTCCCTTATACCACTGCCTTGCATGTAGCCATTTCCCTCCTTGCTCCCACCTTTACAAAAGAGCTATAATATCCTTAGGTCTTTTTTCATAGGCTGTGTTTTTCCAAGGAACCCTACAATCTAATACCTGAGGAATATAAATTTAGCCTCCAATATTCTAGATGTTAAGAACCCCATGGAAGAGTGTTCTGAGGGTCTCATTTTTCGTACTGCAGGCTTTCACATTTTCCCCATCTTTATTATGGTATCAGCTCTCCATATCCACTATTTGAAATATTTTTTCGATATGGGCTACTTTAAGGTCTTTATTGAATTTGTTACAATATTGCTTCTGTTTTATGTTTTAGTTTTTTGGCTGAGAGGCATGTGAGGTCTTAGCTCCTCAACCAAGAATCGACCCTGCACTCTCACGCATTGGAAGGCTAAGTCTTTTAACCACTGGATCACTCGGGAAATTCCTTCACTCTCAACTGTGTCTGGAATCTCTATGAGCAAAACATCCTTGGTTCAACCAGCTAACCTGCAGGCTATTGCTTGGGGAGGAGATGGAAGAGGGGGAATGGGAGCCCCTCCTCATAACACAGCACTGTCGACCTAGTCTCCTGCTTTGAGCCCCACCCTGCATTCTCACCTTCAGAAGCACCTGGTGATTTCAATGCAGGAACATTTCCAGGGTTCAGCAGACTGAATTAGCTTATTGGTAGGCTTAGATTTCAGCTTTCCTAGATCTGCTGAGTCCCTTACCATTTATCCATCTGCTTGGCAGCCTCCAAAATTATCTGTTGTTCCAAAAATATACTGGAATGTTAAGTGAGTAATTGAGAGGTGAGGTCTTATACATGCCAGATCAACCAATGAGAACACACTTACCCATAGTGTTCTCAGTATCCTGGCCTTTTCTAAAGCAATTTAGGGAATGAGAATGTTGGTTGAGAGAAGAAATTATAGATTATACAGTTTCCACTTAAGTCTATGATTAAATAATCTTATGTGAAAATTGCTTGTAAGAACATACTCTCATCACAATGTCACATAAAATCTTAGCTGATCTGCTTGCAAACATCCCTCTCCCTGGACCATCTATGATCCTTGTCAGTAAATCTCCAGTGCCAAGCATGTGCCTAACCACAAATTAGTGCTTCAATAAATGTTTGTTGAGAGAATGAACACAAAGACCTGTGTTAGGATAGATAACAGAGAGAATTTTAGTTCAGCACAGCAAGAAAGTTTTAAGGCTTATCGTCATTGTTATTTTCAAATAGATTTATTTTGCATCAATATTGGTTTCATGATTATAGAGAACACAGTGAAATCCTCATGAGAAACATCCTCATATTTCCTTGTTCACAAGTATAGCACAAATAAGAATCCTTCTTAAGGCATTTATACCTAATGTCTATTTTGGATAGAAACTGGAAATTTAAGAGGAAAATATATAAATTGCACATATGTTTCACATTTGAATTTCATCCCAAAATCTAGATGTTGAAGAAATTTAATATTATTTCTGTTGTTCTAGCTACTAAATTCCTACTAGGGTAGAAAGTAATTAAACAATCTTGGTCAATCTTTGTGACTCCTCACTCCCTTTGCAGGGTACATCTACAATCAAAAGGACATCTTCAGTACCAAGGTATTTACACATGCAGAAATAGTGGAGGATGGACAGATAGAATCTCATCCTAAGTGTCATGTCCCCATGGCATGCATCGACAAGCTTCAATCTGCAAAGGGGAAGAGGGGGAAGATGAGCTTAAGAGGAAAGACAGTGGAAATGGAAAATGCCAAGAAAAATTTGATTAATATCTCAAAAATATTATTCCATCTTTCCCAGTTGGAATCCCATGGGGTTGATCTACTCCAGTTTTTATTTGATCACATCCTTACCCAAACCTCTTTCTGGTTCTTATCCTCCCACAAGTTGTCTGCATTCCCTCCCCATCCCCACATTCCCCAGGGGCTTACTTTGCCTGGCCCAGGCTTTTTGTTTGTGTCTCACAGCTGTCCTGCTGCCAGTAGGGTGGGATGACCACGCTAAGCCAGGCTATCCGGATAATGTCCTGCTGGCAGGAAGAGAGGTTTGCAGCAGTAACACACTGCGTCTTCCTCACATTCCGGACACTCCCAGGAACCATGTGGGGCCCACTTACAGAAAACTGGCTCTCTGCTTCATTCATCTGGCAGCCAAGACCCAGAAACTAAATCTGGTTTCCAGCAACAGCAGTGGGAACATCAGTATCAAAATTAGTTTGCTCCATTCCACAAATGTAAAATTTTGTTTTTTTATTTGCTTTGACAAGTACTCCTGCAAGCAGTATTTCTGGAGAACACCTCCAACCATGTTCTGTACCAAGAACTTGACTTTTATGAATCATAACAATAATAGCAACTGACATACAGTTCTAAACTTAGGTTAAATGTTTTACATGAACTATCTCACTACATCCTCATCACAATCTCATCTACATTTTACAGTTAAAGAAACAGAATCATAGAGGGTAGTTACATTACTTGCCTTAAGTTATATAAATACCAAGTCCAGAATTAAGAGTTTTATCAGAATCTGAACTTTACCGTCTTTGACCAACCAAAGTGATGTAAGAATGTATATGTAGTTTCAAACTACAGATACAGATAGCAACAGAAAATTAGGTATCATGAGGAAAGGAGAAATTTAGACTTATGCTAACTCTTCTAGGTTAAAATATTTATTTCTCAATTAAAATTCTCACACAGATATATAATTAACACCAAAATGTATCCTGAAGAAAGCAGCAGTGAATAGGTCCATTTTTTAAACTTTGGAGACAATTTATAACATCACAACAGTGAAACCACTAACCAGAGAACAGAAACTGAACCAAAATAAATGAACCCAAAAAACTGTTAATTTATTTTCACCCCTCTTCTTTTATGATTTTCTTCTCCTGGTACTTGGATATAAAATACTATGGAAATGTACATTTATTTATCCTTCTGTCATAACAGGAGCTAGTAGAACCATCACTAAACCAGGAATAAGACTACATTTAATGTGAACTCAACCACTAATCAGCTATGAAAATTTAGATGAGTTGCTTGATCTCTCTACCTTAGAGAAACAGTCTCCAGAATGATGCTGGTCTGAATAAACTTTCAGATTATTTCCAGCTTGAACATTCTATTATATCAGTTATTTAGTTCCTGCTATAAAAATTTCTTTTCTGAGCTAGCAGGCCCAGACGGAGGACTTGGAGAAGACAAATATAACATGAAATTAAAAATAATTAAGGATCTCTCATTACAAATCAAGCCCCAAATTCCATTTCTAAAAGGTTGGTGTTGTTCAGTTGAAAAGTCATGTCCAACTCTTTGCAGCACCATAGACTGTAGCACGCCAGGCTTCTCAGTCCTTCACTGTCTCCCAGAGTTTGCTCAAACTCATGTCCATTGAGGTGGTAATGTCATCCAACCATCTCATACTCTGTCACTCCCTTCTCCAGAAAAAAATTTAACTGCTCCCTTCTCCTCTTTCCCTCAATCTTTCCCAGCATCAGGGTCTCATCCAATAGGTGAGATCTTTGCATCAGGTGGCCAAAGTACTGGAGCTTCAGCTTCAGCATCAGTCCTTCCAATGAATATTCAGGACTGATTTTCTTTAGGATTGACTGGTTTGATATCCTTGCAGTCCAAGGGACTCTCAGGAGTCTTCTCCAGCACCACAGCTCAAAAGCATCAGTTCTTTGGCACTCAGCCTTCTTTATGATCCAACTCTCACAGCCATACAAGACTGCTGGAAAAACCATAGCTTTGACTCTATGAACCTTTCTCAGCAAAGTGATGTCTCTGTTTTTTAATACCCAGTCCAGGTTTTGATCTTAGTGCGACTTATTTTCTGTTTTCAACTTAAACATAATTTACTCCCAGAAGTTCTCCCTAACTCCCTCTGGAGGAAGATGAACGCACCCTCTGTGTACCTTAATCCTCTATGCATCTCCTAATAGAGACTTTTTATAATTCTTTCTAATGACTTATTAATTGATTCTTCTCCAAATAATGTCATAAGCTTGAACTGGGAATCTCTTTTTCTCACAAGCACCTACCTACAAGAGTTGCTGGCACATGACAGTTGCTCAATAAATGCCAACTAAAATTTTCTCTCGTCCAACTTCCTTACTTTACAGATAAGAAACTGGAGCTCTTGAATACGAACATTAGACTTCCAGGAAAGACCCCTTTTCCCCCTCAACACTGTTACTCAAACTTAATATAATAAACTATATATTATTAGAATAACTATGAGTAGAGATAGAGATGATTATAACTATATTATGGAATACAAATAAGACATACATGGAATTTTTAAAAATTCTTGCCATAGATAATACAAGCAGAAAAAGATTCAATTGCTAGCTGACAGTGAGATTAGATATGGTCAAAAAAACTGTTGTCAATTCCTTAGCTGTTAAATCAGATCATAATCACGATCAGTTAAAGACAATATAGGTGTTTAATCCAGGACTCGACAAGAAATGAGGAAAAATCCAGAGTTATCAGACTTAGGAGGAAAGAGAACATTTAAAACTTTAAGCATGCCATTGATAGAAGGATAAAAATGATTTGTAAACACACATACACTACCACACACACAGTGACCACCACCATACATATGTGAGGGGTTTTAAGGTTTCAAAAATATCCACAGGTGTTCATGTACATCATACAAAAACATTCTGTCCAGTTAAACTCTAATAAAAAAAATTGAATGAGTTATCAGTATAAGATACTATGAATCAAACAGTGGACACATGATTTTATTCCTAAATCTGATTAAGTTGACTAAATCTGATTCATTGGATCATTTTGAGTATTTATACTCCCAGAATCTTCTGCAGGCAAAATGAAAGCACCCCATGGTCCCATTTATTGACAGGGAGCTGTGATCAATGCATCTGGAAAACTAAAGGGAGGACAAGTATGGGATGTGGGTGATGATAGTACGACAGATACTAGGAGAAAAGAGAGTAAAAGAGCAGAAATGGGTTCTCAGCAGGAGTGTGGGCATCAAAGAGCCTACTTCTCACCCTTCATCTCCCTTGTGTTTTTTGGTGCTGCAGAAGTTATCTGGGATCTGTGAGGAAACACGCAATGGAACGAAAACTGTGCTTTAAGAAGGGCAGAAGGGAAAGCGGAAAATGCCTGCTTAGTATTATTGAAAAGATTCTTATGGTTCAATATGATCTAAAATAAAAGAACGATTCATTGAAAAAAGTTATTTATACTCTGTATTTAAAGTACGCAAAACTCACTAAAAAGTTTATTAAATAAAATAAGCAACTAACACAAGCACCCCATTCACAATCTAGCATTCATATACACACAACTAACCACACAACTGATGACTAGTGATACCTCGTAATTTATATATTACTGTAAGTTGTAGCTGGGGATATGATTGAGGGAGATTTCTTACCTCTTCCTGCTTAGAATCTTTTTTCTTTTCCTATTTGCAAATAGTTGAAAAGTAGCCTCTTTATAATTATGTTGTAAGGAAAAGCGAACACATATTTCCCTGTGTAAACTCTCCAATTATTTTATTATAAAAACGTATCCTAAACCACCCTCCAATGTACAAATCCCATACTCACTGGAATGTGTCAGCAAGAGTCTGCATGAGAATCAAGGAGTTCATATTTAAATAGAACAAATATGCCTTACACACTGAAGGAATGTTTTTTGTAAATATTTAGAACATTATAAAATATTTTGTTGCAGTTTATATGCTATTACTAAAAATAGGACACATGCACACTGGTGGGCAAAACAATGCTTTGAAATAAAGGAGATGTTAGATTTTCAAATGGGATTTCTTAAAGCATGAAATATGTTTCGTTTTAAAACATGCAGTAGTTTCAACAATGCAGAATAGAACGTCAAAACTGGAAGAGACAAGAGAGATCTTTTAGATCATTTTAAGGAAAAGGAAACTATGGGAATTATTAAGTAACTAGAAGTCAAAGAACTCAACCACTGCTTCTGTAAGAGACCTTTTTAACAACGGAGGAAATAGAGGGTGGGGTGGAGACAATGGCTTCTTTAAGGCCCTGCTAGTCCTCCTCACCTCATCTGACTTTCTGTTCTCCATCAATCTCAAACCCCGAGTGGATTCCCTCTCCGGCTCTCCTCTCCCTGTTATTCTCTGCTTTGTGTTTCCCACATCTGGCTGGAGTGCAGTTTTTCTTCTTGTACTCCTAGGGAAATATACCAAATGAAAGGGACTCTTCCATCTCACTGTCTTTTTATAAAATTCTCAGGCTCCAAGTTGTTTCCCCAAAATTCCCCTGAAGAAAGAGAAACCCTTAGAATAACAAGTGATCACTCCTTCACCAGGAGTAGGGACGGGAAGAAATCATCACCCAAGGGAGAAAAAAGTGATAAAAAAAACAACTGCTTATCGTGGTGTTTGGAGAAAATTATGTAAATATTTATGCAAAGACAGCTTTTCAGAACACAGTGAGCTACATCGGAACCGCTTGTGCCAGTGCGCACAGGCAGCCTCACAGTTGGATCAACAGCCTGAAAAGCAGATGTGCCAATTTCCTGTATTTGATTATGATGATTCCTAATTATGCCAAAGCTGTGGCAATGTCCTTCCCTCCAATGACTCTTAATTTTGTTTTGCTAAACCACACACACAACCTGCTTTGGATGTGTAATTCATTGTCGCGTTAAGTCTGTGAAATACTCATTCGTGGGCCGAATAGTTCTGAGGACAATGGCTCACGAGAATGCTGTTTTCTTTTTTCATTGGGCATTATCAAACACGCAGGGGGAAAAAGAAAGAAAATAGGCCTTGTGATAGAGTCGTGCTGTTTAACATTAACAAGGTTTTTCCACCACAGTCTACAAATGAAAATAACCAGTATACAGTTGTTTCTTGAAAGGGCAGTTTTCTGGCGCTGTATTTAAGTTCCAGTCAACAAAAAACAGCAACCTTTATGATTAGGCACGGATTATAAGCTATAGTAAGCAGATGTGAAGAGATACTTGGACAAGGGGGGAAGGGGTGGAATGAATTGGGAGATTGCGATTGACAAAATATACTACCATGTGTAAAATGGATCGCTAGTGGGAACTTGCTATAAAGCACAGGGAGCTCAGCTGCTCGGTGCTCTGTGACGATATAGAGAGGTGGGTGGGAGTGCAATGGGAGGGAGGTCCAAGCAGAAGGGGATATATATATGCATATGCTTGATTCACTTCCTTGTGCAGCAGAAACTAACACAACATTGTAAAGTTATTGTATTCCAATAAAAAAAAAAATTAATAAAGAGCTTGACCACTGAGGTGCTTAGATCGAATGGTATGATAGTTGGAAGGGATAAAGCAAAACATGACCAGCTCAATAGTCATAGAGCCTTCCATGTGAGGCCTTGAACTTTTCTGGCACAACTAAAGGGATATTTACTAACCTGGATTTTAATAAGTACACTTATTTACATTTCTCACCCCACAATTGATATTCATGTTTGCTTTTCAATTTAAAATGTGCTTTTTACTTATAATCCTTCATTTACACTGCACAATAATCCTATGAGGTCAGTGTTATTATCCTTATTTATAGATGTAGAAAGTACATAGATGCTAAATTACACGTTCAAAGTAAATAGCAGAGCACTTACCCTGGTGGTGGTGGTTTAGTCGCTAAGTTATGTCTGACTTTTTCGACCCCATGGACTGTAGCCCACCAGGCTCTTCTGTACATGGAATTCTCCAGGCAGGAATACTGGAGTGGGTTGCCATTTCCTTCTCCAGGGATTCTTCCCAACCCAGGGATCCAATCCGAGGCCCCTGCATTAGCAGGTGGATTCTTTACTGCTGAGCCACCAGGGACTTAAATGACAATTTGTATGTAAATCAACAATTATTTTTTAAGTATCCATTTATTAATTAGGCTTTTTCGATGATCCAGCAGATGTTGGCAATTTGATCTCTGGTTCCTCTCTGCCTTTTCTAAAACCAGCTTGAACATCTGGAAGTTCACAGTTCACGTATTGCTGAAGCCTGGCTTGGAGATTTTGACCATTACTTTACTAGCGTGTGAGATGAGTGCAATTGTGCGGTAGTTTGAGCATTCTTTGGCATTGCCTTTCTTTGGGATTGGAATGAAAACTGACCTTTTCCAGTCCTGTAGCCACTGCTGAATTTACCAAATTTGCTGGCATATTGAGTACAGCACTTTCACAGCATCATTTTTCAGGATTTGAAATAGCTGAACTGGAATTCCATCACCTCCACTAGCTTTGCTCCATAGTGTGACTAGTCAAGGCTATGGTTTTTCCAGTGGTCATGTATGAATGTGAGAGTTGGACTGTGAAGAAAGCTGAACGCCAAAGAATTGCTGCTTTTGAACTGTGGTGTTGGAGAAGGCTCTTGAGAGTCCCTTGGACTGCAAGGAGATCCAACCAGTCCATTCTGAAGAAGATCAGCCCTGGGATTTCTTTGGAAGGAATGATGCTAAAGCTGCAACTCCAGTACTTTGGCCACCTGATGCGAAGCGTTGACTCATTGGAAAAGACTCTGATGCTGGGAGGGATTGGGTAAGGAGGAGAAGGGAACGACAGAGGATGAGATGGCTGGATGGCATCACTGACTTGATGGACGTGAGTCTCAGTGAACTCCGGGAGTTGGTGATGGACAGGGAGGCCTGGCGTGCTACTATTCATGGGGTAGAAAAGAGTCGGACACGACTGAGCGACTGAACTGAACTGAACTGATGCTTCCTAAGGCCCACTTGACTTCACATTCCAGGATTTCTGGCTCTAGGTGAGTGATCACACCATCGTGATTATCTGCATCATGAAAATCTTTTTTTTTATTTTATTTTATTTTATTTTTAAACTTTACAATATTGTATTAGTTTTGCCCAACATCGAAATGAATCCACCACAGGTATACCCGTGCTCCCCATCCTGAACCCTCCTCCCTCCTCCCTCCCCATACCCTCCCTCTGGGCCATCCCAGTGCACCAGCCCCAAGCATCCAGCATCTTGCATCGAACTTGGACTGGCGACTCGTCTCATACATGGTATTACACATGTTTCAATGCCATTCGCCCAAATCTCCCCACCCTCTCCCTCTCCCACAGAGTCCATAAGACTGATCTATACATCAGTGTCCCTTTTGCTGTCTCGTACACAGGATTATTGTTACCATATTTCTAAATTCCATATATATGCGTTAGTATACTGTATTGGTGTTTTTCTTTCTGGCTTACTTCACTCTGTATAATAGGTTCCAGTTTCATCCACCTCATTAGAACGGATTCAAATGTATTCTTTTTAATGGCTGAGTAATACTCCATTGTGTATATGCACCACTGTTTTCTTATCCATTCATCTGCTGATGGGCATCTAGGTTGCTTCCATGTCCTGGCTATTATACACAGTGCTGCGATGAACACTGGGGTACACGTGTCTCTTTCCCTTCTGGTTTCCTCAGTGTGTATGCCCAGCAGTGGGATTGCTGGATCATAAGGCAGTTCTATTTCCAGTTTTTTAAGGAATCTCCACACTGTTCTCCATAGTGGCTGTACTAGTTTGCATTCCCACCAACAGTGTAAGAGAGTTCCCTTTTCTCCACACCCTCTCCAGCATTTATTATTTGTAGACTTTTGGATCGCAGCCATTCTGACTGGCTTGAAATGGTACCTCATAGTGGTTTTGATTTGCATTTCTCTGATAATGAGTGATGTTGAGCATCTTTTCATGTGTTTGTTAGCCCTCTGTATGTCTTCTTTGGAGAAATGTCTATTTAGTTCTTTGGCCCATTTTTTGATTGGGTCATTTATTTTTCTGGAGTTGAGCTGTAGGAGTTGCTTGTATATTTTTGAGATTAGTTGTTTGTCAGTTGCTTCATTTGCTATTATTTTCTCCCATTCTGAAGGCTGCCTTTTCACCTTGCTAATAGTTTCCTTTGTTGTGCAGAAGCTTTTAAGTTTTATTAGGTCCCATTTGTTTATTTTTGCTTTTATTTCCAATATTCTGGGAGGTGGGTCATAGAGGATCCTGCTGTGATGTATATCGGAGAGTGTTTTGCCTATGTTCTCCTCTAGGAGTTTTATAGTTTCTGGTCTTACGTTGAGATCTTTAATCCATTTTGAGTTTATTTTTGTGTATGGTGTTAGAAAGTGTTCTAGTTTCATTCTTTTACAAGTGGTTGACCAGTTTTCCCAGCACCACTTGTTAAAGAGATTGTCTTTAATCCATTGTATATTCTTGCCTCCTTTGTCAAAGATAAGGTGTCCATATGTGCATGGATTTATCTCTGGGCTTTCTATTATGTTCCATTGATCAATATTTCTGTCTTTGTGCCAGTACCATACTGTCTTGATAACTGTGGCTTTGTAATAGAGCCTGAAGTCAGGCAGGTTGATTCCTCCAGTTCCATTCTTCTTTCTCAAGATCGCTTTGGCTATTCGAGGTTTTTTGTATTTCCATACAAATTGTGAAATTATTTGTTCTAGCTCTGTGAAGAATACCGTTGGTAGCTTGATAGGGATTGCATTGAATCTATAAATTGCTTTGGGTAGTATACTCATTTTCACTATATTGATTCTTCCAATCCATGAACATGGTATATTTCTCCATCTATTAGTGTCCTCTTTGATTTCTTTCACCAGTGTTTTATAGTTTTCTATATATAGGTCTTTAGTTTCTTTAGGTAGATATATTCCTAAGTATTTTATTCTTTCCGTTGCAATGGTGAATGGAATTGTTTCCTTAATTTCTCTTTCTGTTTTCTCATTATTAGTGTATAGGAATGCAAGGGATTTCTGTGTGTTGATTTTATATCCTGCAACTTTACTATAGTCATTGATTAGTTCTAGTAATTTTCTGGTGGAGTCTTTAGGGTTTTCTATGTAGAGCATCATGTCATCTGCAAATAGTGAGAGTTTTACTTCTTCTTTTCCAATTTGGATTCCTTTTATTTCTTTTTCTGCTCTGATTGCTGTGACCAAAACTTCCAAAACTATGTTGAAGAGTAATGGTGAAAGTGGGCACCCTTGTCTTGTTCCTGACTTTAGAGGAAATGCTTTCAATTTTTCACCATTGAGGATAATGTTTGCTGTGGGTTTGTCATATATAGCTTTTGTTATGTTGAGGTATGTTCCTTCTATTCCTGCTTTCTGGAGAGTTCTTATCATAAATGGATGTTGAATTTTGTCAAAGGCTTTCTCTGCATCTATTGAGATAATCATATGGTTTTTATTTTTCAATTTGTTAATGTGGTGTATTACATTGATTGATTTGCGGATATTGAAGAATCCTTGCATCCCTGGGATAAAGCCCACTTGGTCATGGTGTATGATCTTTTTAATGTGTTGTTGGATTCTGACTGCTAGAATTTTGTTAAGGATTTTTGCATCTATGTTCATCAGTCATATTGGCCTGTAGTTTTCTTTTTTTGTGGGATCTTTGTCAGGTTTTGGTATTAGGGTGATGGTGGCCTCATAGAATGAGTTTGGAAGTTTACCTTCCTCTGCAATTTTCTGGAAGAGTTTGAGCAGGATAGGTGTTAGCTCTTCTCTAAATTTTTGGTAGAATTCAGCTGTGAAGCTTTCTGGACATGGGCTTTTGTTTGCTGGAAGATTTTTGATTACAGTTTCAATTTCCGTGCTTGTGATGGGTCTGTTAAGATTTTCTATTTCTTCCTGGTTGAGTTTTGGAAAGTTGCACTTTTCTAAGAATTTGTCCATTTCTTCCACGTTGTCCATTTTATTGGCATATAATTGTTGATAGTAGTCTCTTATGATCCTTTGTATTTCTGTGTTGTCTGTTGTGATCTCTTCATTTTCATTTCTAATTTTATTGATTTGATTTTTCTCCCTTTGTTTCTTGATGAGTCTGGCTAATGGTTTGTCAATTTTATTTATCCTTTCAAAGAACCAGTTCTTCTGTGTATTCTTGCCACCTCTTCTTAATATCTTCTGCTTCTGTTAGGTCCCTACCATTTCTGTCCTTTATTGAGCTCATATTTGCATAAAATGTTCCCTTGGTATCTCTAATTTTCTTGAAGAGATCTCTAGTGTTTCCCATTCTACTGATTTCCTCTATTTCTTTGCATTGATCATTGAGGAAGGCTTTCTTATCTCTCCTTGCTATTCTTTGGAACTGCATTCAAATGGGAATATCTTTCCTTTTCTCATTTGCTTTTCCCTTCCCTTCTTTTCACAGCTATTTATAAGGCCTCCTTAGGCAGCCATTTTGCTTTTTGCAGTTCTTTTTCTTGGGGATGGTCTTGATTCCTGCCTCCTATACAATGTCACGAATCTCCATCCATAGTTGATCAGGCACTCTATCTATCAGATCCAGTCCCTTAAATCTATTTCTCACTTCCACTGTAGAGTCATAAGGGTCTCATAAGAGTCATAAGAGTCATAGAGTCAGGTATGATTTAGGTCATACCTGAATGGTCTAGTGGTATTCTCCACTTTCTTCAATTTCAGTCTGAATTTGGCAATAAGGAGTTCATGATCCAAGCCACAGTCAGCTCCCGGTCTTGTTTTTGCTGACTGTATAGAGCTTCTCCATCCTTGGCTGTAAAGAATATAATCAATCTGATTTTGGTGTCAACCATCTGGTGATGTCCATGTGTAGAGTCTTCTCTTGTGTTGTTGGAAGGGGGCGTTTGCTATGACCAGTGCGTTCTCTTGGCAGATCTCTATTAGCCCTTGCTCTGCTTGATTCTGTACTCCAAGGCCAAATTTGCCTGTTACTCCAGGTGTTTCTTGACTTCCTACTTTTGCATTCCAGTCCCCTATAATGAAAAGGACATCTTTTTTGGATGTTAGTTCTAGAAGGTCTTGTACGTCTTCATAGAACTGTTCAACTTCAGCTTCTTCAGCATTACTGGTTGGGGCATAGACTTGGATTACCGTGATATTGAATGGTTTGCCTTGGAAATCAATAGAGATCATTCTGTCATTTTTGAGATTGCATACAAGTACTGCATTTTGGACTCTTGTTGACTATGATGGCTACTCCATTTCTTCTAAGGGATTCCTGCCCATAATAGTAGATATAATGGTCATCTGAGTTAAATTCACCCATTCCAGTCCATCTTAGTTTGCTGATTTCTAGAATGTCAATGTTCACTCTTGTCATCTTCTATTTGACCACTTCCAATTTGCTTTGATTCATGGACCTAATATTCCAGGTTCCTATGCAATATTGCTCTTTACAGCATCGAACCTTGCTTCCATCACCAGTCCCATTCACAACTGGGTGTTGTTTTTGTTTTGGCTCTATCTGTTCATTCTTTCTGGAGTTATTTCTCCACTATTCTCCAGTAGCATACTGGGCACCTACCAACCTAGGGGATTCATCTTTCAGTGTCCTATCTTTTTTCCTTTTCATATTGTTCATGGGGTTCTCAAGACAAGAATACTGAAGTGATTTGCCATTCCCTTCTCTAGTGGATCACATTCTGTCATCTATTCCTGCTTTTATTGACTGTGCCAAAGCCTTTGACTGTGTGGATCACAATAAACTGTGGAAAATTCTTAAAGAGATGGGAATACCAGACCACCTGACCTGCCTCTTGTGAAATCTGTATGCAGGTCAGGAAGCAACAGTTAGAACTGGACGTGGAACAACAGACTGGTTCCAAATAGGAAGAGGAATACATCAAGGCTGTATATTGTCATTCTGCTTATTTAACTTATATGCACAGTACATCATGAGAAATGCTGGGCTGGAGGAAGCACAAGCTGGAATAAAGATTGCCAGGAGAAATATCAATAACCTCAGATATGCAGATGACACCACCCTTATGGCAGAAAGTGAAGAGGAACTCAAAAGCCTCTTGATGAAAGTGAAAGAGGAGAGTGAAAAAGTTGGCTTAAAGCTCAACATTCAGAAAATGAAGATCATGGCATCTGGTCCCATCACTTCATGGCAAATAGATGGGGAAACAGTGGAAACAGTGTCAGACTTTATTCTTCTAGGCTCCCAAATCACTGCAGATGGTTATTGCAGCCATGAAATTAAAAGACACTTAGTCCTTGGAAGGAGAGTTATGACCAACCTAGATAGCATATTCAAAAGCAGAGACATTACTTTGCCAACAAAGGTTCATCTAGTCAAGGCTATGGTTTTTCCAGTGGTCATGTATGGATGTGAGAGTTGGACTGTGAAGAAAGCTTAGCACTGAAGAACTGATGCTTTTGAACTGTGGTGTTGGAGAAGACTCTTCAGAGTCCCTTGGACTGCAAGGAAATCCAACCAGTCCATCCTAAAGGAGATCAGTCCTGGGTGTTCTTTGGAAGGACTGATGTTGAAGCTGAAACTCCAATACTTTGGCCACCTGATGCGAAGAGCTGACTCATTTGAAAAGACCCTGATGCTGGGAAAGATTGAGGGCAAGAGAAGAAGGGGACGACAGAGAATGAGACGGTTGGATGGCATCACCAATTCAATGGACATGGGTTTGTGTGGATTCCAGGAGTTGGTGATAGACAGGGAGTCCTGGCATGCTGCAGTTCATGGGGTTGCAAAGAGTTGGACATAGCTGAGAGAGTGAACTGAACTGAACTGAATTAATTAGGCTTGATCCTTATGAAAGGTAATGACAGAGCAAAGCTTGAGTTTGGCCCCTCCCCATCTCAAACATCTAACAAATTGAGACTGTGTCTCACTCCAGGAAACTAGTGGCTTCCTATTTTTCTGTGTATGAAGAACAGACTTAGGCACCTCTATCCCAAGTTCTAGATCTTTCTTTCCTGTCTTCTCTCAAGTCCTACCTTGTTGAGGATCTTTAATTGACCGGAACCTGGTGTTCCAGAATCAACAATAAGAAAGTAAAGGAGAGAAAGAGGTCGATATTCCTTGGTTTACGTAGAAAGCCAATAAAGCCCCTGGCATGGGGTTTGCTCTGTTCATGGAAGCCTCAGGCACCCTCTCGATGGGGTGAAGGCACAGAGTGCCTTCTCGAGAGGGTCTTAAAAGCCCGGGCAGTAAAGTGAACTCAGGGGGCCTCTGTGCTCCAAAGAAATAGCCTGAGAGAGAGAAAGAAAAAAAGAGAAAGAAAGCCATGGGGACCAGAGCTCTGATGGAGCAAAGGTGTTTTAATCAACATGGTGTGGGCATATATACTGTAGTTATTTTCAGCAAAGATAAAGATTAAAACTCCAGACTTACAAAACATAGGCGATCCATATTAAAGAGAGAGAGAGAGTTGTAAATAATCACTTTTACCATATGGTTCACAAGAAAGAAGAGGGTACTTATCACCATATAGAAAAACTAAAGAAGGAAATGCCTGGATCCCTCAGCCTGGGAGAGGCTTGCCTCTCCTCTTAATTCCTGAATATTCTTAATTCCTGAATATTCAGGAATTAATAAGGAACAGAGGATTCCTGACAGATCCAAAACAGCACACAGGAAGCCTCCTGTTGAATGCTTCCTGACACTACCTAATCTACCACTTTACAAACCTAATCCAGATTCATTCACTACCGAGAAACTTTGAGACTTATCTAATTTGCGCTACAAAGGAGTCTTCCAAAGAAGAAGGATTCTTAGTCTAATTTTTTCATTCTGCATTTCCAGCAGAATATTAAGTGGTGCCTGGAACACTGTAGGCATCACTGCTGCTGCTGCTAAGTCACTTCAGTTGTGTCCGACTGTGCGACCCCATAGACAGCAGCCCACCAGGCTCCCCTGTCCCTGGGATTCTCCAGGCAAGAACACTGGAATGGGTTGCCATTTCCTTCTCCAATGCAGGAAAGTTAAAAGTGAAAGGGAAGTCGCTCAGTCATGTCCAACCCTTAGCATGGACTGCAGCCTACCAGGCTCCTCCCTCCATGGGATTTTCCAGGCAAGAGTACTGGAGTGGGGTGCCATTGCCTTCTCCGGTAGGCATCACTAAATATTTGTTAAATGCATATGGTTGTATTACATCCTTAAACTCATAAAGGAACCATCTAACTGTCTAAATTTTGTTGTTGTTGTTCACTTGCTAAGTCGTGTCTGACTCTTTCCAATCCCATGGACTGCAGCATGCCAGGCTTCCTTGTCCTTCACTATCTTTCAGAGTTTTCTCAAGCTCATGTCCATTAAGTCAGTGATGCCATCCAACTATCTCATCCTCTGCTGTCCCCTTCTTCTCCTGCCCTCAATATTTCCCAGCATCAGGGTCTTTTCCAATGAGTTGGCATTTTGCATCAGGTGGTCAAAGTATTGGAGTTTCAGCTTCAGCATCAGTCCTTTCTGAATATTCAGGGTTGGTTTCCTTTAGGATATACTTCCTGAATTTGGATTCCCCCAAAGCAGAACATCAGATAAGGACTTAATTCCAAGCCATTTTTATGGAAGATGATCCCTGGAAATAGGCATGAGGGAGAAAGAGAAATAAATTAAGGGAGGAGAAAAGCCAATATAACATTTAAGAATCAGGTTTGCCCTCTAGGTAGTAGGAGCTCAACTTCCCTAGAACACTCACAGAAGGGTCCACCTAAGAAACAGGATACTGGAGCGTTTATCTGTGGGCTATGTTGATAGAGGGCCACCCTGGGAGTGTCAATATCCCTACACTTCCAAAAAGCACAAGTAGGTTCACATAGCTTTGGAGAAAGCCTTGAAGAAGAAACTAGAAAGATACAGGCTGGTAGATGCTAGCAAGATGAGGTGAGCCTGAGCTTACAGGAAACTAAACATGATAACAACAGCTAAAATTAGGCGTGAAAAGAGAGGATGTGAAACAAAGAACCAAAACATCTGCTCCACCAACACAAAAGAAAGAGAAGTTCATGGCATTTATTCTCCTAATTTCTAAAACTGGAAGAATTTCTGAAATTTTGGAAATCTGGGAAGAAGATCATGTTCTGATAGCTTGAAAAAGGTCTCAAGTGCAGCAAGTCCTCTTTCAGTTATGCAACAAAGTTGAAAGACACCGAACATCAGTTCAAATACAGAGATGCCACAAGTTGAATGATAAGATTCTTAAACCATATGCTCAAATAGAAAAGAGAAGCCCAGAGTATATCGTTAAATTAACTTCCACCTGAAGACTGAAATAAGAATTTAGGAATAATTAAGATTTTAAATCTAAAATCATAATTTGTAGGAATGCAATCCGGTATAGCTTTTTATAAAGGATTGAAAATGTGTGACATTTTGATACAAAAGGAAGAGGCAAGTGTTTCTCAAGTTGAATCTCTAGACTTAATCTTCTCAAAGTCTGATGACATGATTTGGGGGAATTCACAGGTTGAAGGATATATGTATATTATATATATTATATACACACATACACATATATAATATACATGTATATGCTATATCAGATCGGATCAGATCAGTCGCTCAGTCGTGTCCGACTCTTTGCGACCCCATGAATCACAGCACGCCAGGCCTCCCTGTCCATCACCAATGCCCGGAGTTCACTCAGACTCACGTCCATCGAGTCAGTGATGCCATCCAGCCATCTCATCCTCTGTTGTCCCCTTCTCCTCCTGCCCCCAATCCTTCCCAGCATCAGAGTCTTTTCCAATGAGTCAACTCTTCGCATGAGGTAGCCAAAGTACTGGAGTTTCAGCTTTAGCATCATTCCTTCCAAAGAAATCCCAGGGCTGATCTCCTTCAGAATGGACTGGTTGGATCTCCTTGCAGTCCAAGGGACTCTCAAGAGTCTTCTCCAACACCACAGTTCAAAAGCAGCAATTCTTCGGCCCTCAGCCTTCTTCACAGTCCAACTCTCACATCCATACATGACCACAGGAAAAACCATAGCCTTGACTAGATGAACCTTTGTTGGCAAAGTAATGTCTCTGCTTTTGAATATGCTATCTAGGTTGGTCATAACTTTCCTTCCAAGGAGTAAGCATCTTTTAATTTCATGGCTGCAGTCACCATCTGTAGTGATTTTAGAGCCCAGAAAAATAAAGTCTGACACTGTTTCCATAGTAAATATATTCTGAATCATTTTGATGACCACTTTCTTATAGAGATGCCCAAAGCATAAAATCATCTTTCATATTTAAAATTTTAAATTTAAAAATTCAAATCCTGTTTGAATGACAAGTACAAAGTTAATAAGTTAAAAAATCAAAAATATTAATATTTTTGACAAGTGAAAGTCATGTTATGTTACAGGATGCTCTAAAAAGTGTTTGTAAGTTTGAGTAAAAACAAAGTGATAGAAAATTGAGACATCTCAAATATAATGTAGTGTAAGCACTCTCAACTCCATAAAACCCTGCTCCATAGAAATCTGTACCAAAGAGTCCGTCTTAGAAAAACAATGTCATCTGCTATATTAAATTAATGTTACTGACTTTCTAACTTTTTTCCTGATTGGCAAATCTGCTTTTATTAATATAAGAACAATAAGCATAGAGAATTTATTCCCAACATTTCTGTTTTAACTAGTTAAGAATTACTACAATAAAGTAATTTAATTCACCTCTCAGGATCTGCACGTGCATGCCCAGTTGCTAAGTTGTGTCTGACTTTTTGTGACCCCATGGACTGCAGCCAGCCAGTCTTCCCTGTGCATGGGATTTTCCAGGAAAGAATGTGGAGTGGGTTGCCATCTCCTCTTCCAGGAGGTCTTCACGACCCAGGGATCAAACTCGTGTCTCCTACATCTTCTACATTGGCAGGCAGATCTTTACCACTAGGCTACCTGGGAAGACCCTTTCAGGGTCCATAAGGGTCCTTTCAGAAGGAATCCCCACATGACTTAAATCTTAGAAAGGTTGACTCAGGCTATAAAGTATACCCGAAATGAATGTCTCTACAAGATTTTATAGAGAAGGCAATGGCACCCCACTCCAGTACTCTTGCCTGGAAAATCCCATGGGCGGAGGAACCTGGTAGGGTGCAGCCCATGGGGTCACGAAGAGTCAGACACAGCTGAGCGACTTCACTTTGACTTTTCACTTTCATGCACTGGAGAAGGAAATGGCAACCCATTCCACTGTTCTTGCCTGGAGAATCCCAGGGACGGCGGAGCCTGGTGGGCTGCCGTCTATGGGGTCGCACAGAGTCGGACATGACTGAAGCAACTTAGCAGCAGCACAAGATTTTATAAAAACCTCCAAGAGTTAAAATAGTTTGAGCACCTATTATATGCGTAATATATACACAGAACACTTCAGATGCTGCAGAAATAACGAAGTTGGAGAGTCAAAGCATTGCTATCACGAAATCAGCACTTAGCTGGAAAAATTAATCACTATTGTCCTAATAACACAATCAGGGCTTCCCTGGTAACTCAGATGGTAAAGAATCTGCCTGCAATGAAGGAAACCTGGGTTTGATCCCTGGGTTGGGAAGATCCCCTGGAGGAGGATATGGTAACCCACTCCAGTATTCTTGCCTGGAGCATCCCATGGACAGAGGAGCCTGGTGGGCTACAGTCCATGGGCTCACAAAGAGTCAGACACTACTGAGCCACTAAACAACTAAGCACAGCACAGTGCGTTATATTTACTAAATAAAAGGTGTGGACAAAACCTATAGGAGGCAGACAATGACATGAGCTTGGTTGTAAAAAGGGGCTTCATAAATAGGATGAAATTTGGAGAAGTCCTAGTGGGTGAAAAGGATGAGACTTTGGACAACAGAGAAAGCTTTTCAGGCAGAATGCTAGCTCAGAAATGAGAAAGTGGAAGGGTGCATGACTTCAGCGCAAAACAAATTATTTCACAAAATTGAAGTACACCTTGAAGAACAGTGGAGGGTAAGATTGGAAGGTAAATAGGGCCATAATTAAGAGAACTGTGAATACCACCACTGTAATTTGAAATTTTCAGCTCTGGGTCAATCGATAGCCAGAAGATTTGGAGCAGGTGATGGAGCAAGGATTGAAGATTGTTTTCAGAATACTAGAGCAATGTCACTGATGGCTGAAGAAAAAAATAGGTCTTTTTGTAGTTCAGCTTCAAATTATCTTAACCCCCAAATGAATTAAAACCATAGAAAAATGTCCTTAAATCCAAGAAGTCAATATAAAATCTCTTGGCAAAAGATACCATTTCTTAGGCCTCAAATTATCTTGACAATGTTTCATATACAACGTCAGACATGCAATCCAAATTAAAGCAGTATAAGAGAAGACAAAATAAGAACCTGATTAAAAACAAGAAAAACACGAGAAATTAAAAAGAGAGCCATATAGATGTCAGCAATAATTTAAAAATAACTATGCCTTATATGCTCAAGGAAATAAAAGAATTTTGACAGAGAATTAAAATTTATTTTTAAATAAAATACACTTTAGAAAATAAAAATATAATAACCAAAATTAGGAACTTAATATAGGGGTTTGCGAGCATATTAGATAAGGTAAATAGAAGATTAATGAACTTGAAGGTAAGTCAAAGTAAGATATTCTAGATGAATATTACCTACTTATTTCTTACAGCTTATTTCTGTATCTTGAAATAGGGAAGAGAACCACTAATAAAGAAACTTTAGGCATGAACAAGAGAGCTATTATTCAAGCCTCCAGGTATCCTGTCTATTAAATACCTTACTTTTACAACTTTCCTAAAGGACACCCATTTTTCAAGTACTTTTCTTCTTTCTCTCATGGGAGATTTTCCCTGGGTTGCTTCTCACTGAGTCATTCCCTACTCCCAGTCTATTTCATATTTTAAACCACACTATGGTTAATGAATCACCTATATATCCTTCCTTATCACTTGCTTTTTACCCTCATAATTCCCTGGAGGGGGGGAAAAAACAGGGGAAAAAAAAGCCATTCGTGACTAAAAAATGGTGTGTGTGCTCAGTCGCTCAGTTGTGTCCAACTCTTTATAACCCTTTGGACTGCAGCCCACCAGGCTCCTCTGTCCATGGAATTTCCCAGGCAAGAATATTGGAATGGGTTGCCATTTCCTTCTCCAGAGGATCTTCCCAACCCAGGGATTGAACCAGTGTCTTTTGTGTCTCCTGCATTGCAGGCAGATTCTTTACTTGCTGAGCCATCAGGGAAGACCAGAAACGTGGATACCTATGGAAATTCAAGGCCTCAAATGAATGGAGTCTCAACCCAAATGGTAAAACACCTCCTCCTCTGCATCTCCCAATGTTAGAACTCACAGTTTTAATCTATTCTCTAAAATTTCTAATTTAAACCTTTGGTACCAATATTTACATTTGTTTAGTGATACACTGTATACATGGAGAATACTTTGGAAAATGTAACCTTTAACAGAAGAAGTGGGGTGAAGAAAAAGAAGAAAGAAAGAAAAGGGGAAGATGAGAAGAAAAAGGAGCCAGTAAAAAGGAAGAAAGGGGATGATGAGGATGTAGAAAAAAGAGAAACAGAATATCAAAGAAAATTAGGGATGATTAGTGAAAAGTGGAAAACAAAAATAAAGACTAGACTTCTGGTGTCTAAGTCCATGTATAAGGAGCTTAGAAGATGTACCTCTGTTCTAACAAGTAAAACATTGAACAGACTGAAAAATCAACAACTCTTCTTGGGTCCATAAGAGAGAGGAAGGCACAGGGAAAACCATTGCCCCCAAAAGTGGAGAAACAGGTGGATATAGGGATTCATGGCTTAACAAGAGCAGACTCACAAGTAGAAACCACCTTGAGAACAAGTGCTGGAGTAGGAAAACCTGAGCTGAATTGATAAATTTGCTGGAGGCTCAGTGAGGGCAGCTAAAACTCCAGAGGGAGTGTTAGGGAGAGGTCCCCAAATATTGATGAGAGTTACCTGCGGAAGCTGACCAGGCTCCCATGAAAGTAAAAGTGAAAGTTGCTCAGCCATGTTCGTCTCTTTGTGACCCCATGGACTGTAGCCTGCCACGTTCCTCTGTCCACGGAATTCTCCAGTCCAGAATACTGGAGTGGGAGCTGTTCCCTTCTCCAGGGGATCTTCCCAACCCAGGAATTGAATTGGGGTCTCCTGCATTGCAGAGGGATTCTTTACCAGCTGAGTTACCAAGGAAGCCAATAAATATCAGAGAAAATTTTTTTGTGCTTCTAGAAAGGGGAGGGGAAAAGGAACCATTTTGAAATATGCCAGAGAACTCTGTTTTTTTTTTGTTTTTTTTTTAAAGACAGACCAACCACCCAAACCAGACATGACAGGCATATTGGAATTATCAGACTGAGAATTTAAAACAACTATGATTTGCATGCTAAGAACTCTAATAGATAAAATAGTCAGCATACAAGAACAGACGATCCATGTAAACAGAGAGATGAAATCCTAAAGGGGGAAAAAAAGTTCTAGAGATAAAAACACTGCAGCAAAAATGAAAAGTGCCTTTGATGAGCTTATTAGCAGACTGGACATGGCTGAAAAAAGACTCTCCGTTCTAGAGAATATATCAATAGAATCATCAAAAATAAAAAGCAAACGGGGGGAGTGGCCAAGATGGCTGAGTAAGAAGACTTTGAACTAGCCACGTCCTACAGGCACACCATAATTAAAAACTTGAGCTATCAGAGAAGCCCATTTATCAATAAGAGCAACCCAAAGACCAATACAGAGATTTTTCAGAACTAAAGATATAAAGAAGGAATAAAGACAAGATGGGTGAAATGGGAGGTTGTGGGATATATTTAAGACCCACGGCCCTGGAGTGTGAACCATGTAAGAGGACAGTCACTTGCAGAGGTTCTCCTCAAGGAGTGGGGGGTCCAAGTCCCACATTAGACTCCCCAACTCAGGGGTCCTACACCAGCAAGATGAGGACCCAGAATGAATGTCACTGAAAGCCAGCAGGGCTTTGCTTATGGGAGAGGTGGAGAGCTACAGGAAAAGAGATGCTGGTTTTAAAAGGCACACGCAAAATCTTACACAATCTGAGACCCAACACAGAGGAGGTAATTTGGAACCCTGGGTCAGATCCACTTGTTGATCTTGAGAGCCTTCCAGCAAGGCAAGAAGCAATGGGAATTCCTTCTAGGGGCATAGAGGCTGGCAGCACACATTTGGGGGAGCTTGTTCTACCATGAGGATACTGGTGCCAACAAACACAATTCTGAAATCCTCTCTCTAGCCTATCAGCACCAGGGCCTTCCATACCCAACCGGTGGTTGGTACCACTAACAAAAGCCCCAAAACCAAGCAGCCAGGCATATGGGGGCTCAGTCCCACCCACCCACCAGTGGGCTGGCAGCCTCTGCATGAGGAAGAGCCTGACAAAAACCAGGTCAAGAGAAAGTCATACCTATATACCTACCAATGTACCCAGTGTGGCCTTGCCACAACACAAGGGCCCACACAGCCCACATAAAAGGTATCTCTAGAGCATACAGCTGTGGTGACTGGAGCAGGATGTGCTGCTAGGCCCCATTGAAAATCACATACATAAGGCCACTTCTTCAAGACTTGGAAATGTAATACACCTAACTAATATATTGAAATAAAAACAGAGAATTAGGCAAAATGAGATGAACAACTGTGTTCCAAATGGAGTAACAAGGTAAAACCCCAGAGGAAGAACTAAGCAAAGGGGTGAAAAGCAACCTACCTCATATAGACTTCAAGGTAAAGATAGTAAAGATGCTCAATAACCTTGTGAGAAGAATTTAGCAGAAAGTTAGAAAATATAAAGAAAAACCAAAGATATTTAAAGAATACAATAATTGAAATTATAAAAAATACAACAGTATGAATCAAAAGTGGATTAGATGATAAAAAGGAACAGATCAGTAAACTGGAAAACATAATAGTAGAAATCATCTAAGCTAACAGAAAAAAGAATTTTAAAAATGAAGAAAACTTAGGAGGCCTCTGGAATAAAATCAAGCACACTAACAATTACATTATAGGAGACCCAGAAGGAAAAGAAAGAGAGAAAGGAGCAAAGAATTTATTTAAAGAAATAATACTGAAAACTTCCCTAACCTAAGAAAGTAAATATCCAGGTCCAGAAGAACAGAGTCCCAAACAAAATAAATCCAAAGAGAACCACACTAGGATACAGTATAATTGAAATGGCAAAAAATGCCATTTTTGTTCTCCAGGAGATCTTCCAGACCCAGGAATCATACCCACATCTCCTGCATTGCTCACATCTCCTGCATTATAGACAGATTCTTTACTGCTGAGGCACCAAGGAAGCCCAAAGATAAAAAGAAAATCTTAAAAACAAAAAGAGAAAAGCAACTAGTTACATACAAGGGAGTTATAATAACATGAACATAAGCATTTTCAGCAGAAACTTTGCAGACCAGAGGGAATTGCATGATATATTTGAAATGATAACAGGAAAAAAACTAGGACTTCTCCAGTGCAGGGTACACAGGTTCAACCTCTGGTCAGGCAAGATTCCACATGTTACAGGGCTACTAAGCTAGTGTGCCACAACTACTGAGCCCAGGCTCCAGAGTCCCTGAGCGGCAGCCACTGCGCCTGTGTGCTCTAGAGTCCATGCTCCACAAGAGAAGCCACAGCAGTGAGAAGACTGCACACCACAACTAGAGAGTAACCCCTGCTCACCACGAGTAGAGAAAACCCATGTGCACCAACAAAGACAGCACAGCCAGAAATTAATAAATAATTTTTGTTTAAAAAAAAAAGGAGAAACCTACAATCAGGTTTCTCCTTTACAATCAGGTTTCTCCTTTTTTTTTAAAACAAAAATTATTTATTAATTTCTGGCTGTGCTGTCTTTGTTGGTGCACATGGGTTTTCTCTACTCGTGGTGAGCAGGGGTTACTCTCTAGTTGTGTGTGGGGAGGGAGGAGGGAGGAGGGTTCGGGATGGGGAACACATGTATACCTGTGGCGGATTCATTTTGATATTTGGCAAAACTAATACAATTATGTAAAGTTTAAAAATAAAATAAAATTAGAAAAAAAAAAAAAAAAGGAGAAACCTACAATCAGAATTACTTCACCTGGTAAGGCTATCATTCAAGTCTGAAGGAGAGACAGTTTATAAATAAGCAGACACTAAAAAGAATTCAGCACTACTAAGCCAGCTGCACAAGAAATATTAAAGGGACTTCTCTAAGTGGAAAAGAAAAGACCACAACAAAAATTTGAAATATACAAAAGGAAAAACCTTTATTGATAAAAATAAACAGTAAAGGTAGTAGATGAACCACTTATTTACAAAGCAAGAATGTGAAAATACAAAAGTAGTAAAATCATCATAAGCAGTTAAAGAATATACAAAATGTAAAGATGTAAAATATGATGCCAAAAACTATAAACAGGGAATTACCAGGTGGTCCAGTGGTTAGGACTCTGTGCTTTCACTTCCCAGGGCCCATATTCAATTCCTGGTCATAGAACTAAGATTCCCATAAGTTGTGTGGCATGATAAATAAATAAACACAATAAATGTTGCATGGAGAAATTAAAGTGCATGGTTGTTAAACTGAATTTGAATTTAAGAAACCAACTTAAAATTATCGTGCATATGTATTGATTGTTATTTATAAACTAGTAAGGTGATAAGAGTTTGGCGGAGGAGGGTGGAGGTGTGTTTTAGTTTTCCTTAAGGATTTCCTTGGTTGGATTTTCAGTTATTAGCAACTGAAGGAATCTTACCTGATAAAGGCCTTCATTTTAGACAACTAATATGACTAGGTATTAGATATACAATCACAAAAATATACTACTTCTAACTGAAGCACAAGCTGGAATCAAGATTGCCGGGAGAAATATCAATAACCTCAGATATGCAGATAACACCACCCTTATGGCAGAAAGTGAGGAGGAACTAAAGAGCCTCCTGATAAAAGTGAAAGAAAAGAGTGAAAAAGTTGGCTTAAAGCTCAACATTCAGAAAACAAAGATCATGGCATCTGGTCCCATCACTTCATGGCAAATAGACAGGGAAACGGTGGAAACAGTGTCAGACTTTATTTTTCTGGGGTCCAAAATCACTGCAGATGGTGATTGCAGCCATGAAATTAAAAGACGCTTACTCCTTGGAAGGAAAGTTATGACCAACCTAGATAGTGTATTCAAAAGCAGAGACATTACTTTGCCAACAAAGGTCCTTCTAGTCAAGGCTATGGTTTTTCCAGTGGTCATGTGTGGATGTGAGAGTTGGACTATGAAGAAAGCTGAGCACCAAAGAATTGATGCTTTTGAAGTGTGGTGTTGGAGAAGACTCTTGAGAGTCCCTTGGACTGCAAGGAGATCCAACCAGTCCATTCTAAAGGAGATCAGTCCTGGGTGTTCATTGGAAGGACTGATGCTGAAGCTGAAACTCCAATACTTTGGCCACCTCATGCGAAGAGTTGACTCATTGGAAAAGACTCTGATGCTGGGAGGGATTGAGGGCAGGAGGAGAAGGGGACGACAGAGGATGAGATAGCTGGATTGCATCACCAACTCTATGGACATGAGTTTGAGTGAACTCCGGGCATTGGTGATGGACAGGGAGGCCTGGCATGCTGCAATTCATGGGGTTGCAAAAAGTCGGACACGACTGAGCAACTGAACTGAACTGAACTTCAGAGAGTTTAAATCTAGATAAAGAAATAAACAAGAAAATAGTATTTTAAGTGTTGAGAAGAAAAATTCAGAAAGCTCTTTTGAGCACATATAAGTTCTAGATAGCATCTGTTCTCAGCATCAGGTGAAGATGAGATTATCACCAAGATGTTCTTGAAAACTGGATGGAGTTTAACTCTATGTTTAATCCAGTTAAAACTTTGTGGAATTCTGAGAGCATCATTGGCCCAGCCATTGACTGACACTCAGAATCTAAGTTCTCCACTGATGGAAAGATATTGGTGAAAAAACTACTTTGAGTAGCCTCAAAACAGTGAGTTTTACGTTGGTAAACCTCAGGACAGTTTTCTCATTAGATATCCACAGTGTTCTAAAGTCCCTTCAAGAAGAAGACTTAGAAATATTGCAGGAAAGAAGGAGGAGTGTAATATTAGTTTCATATTCTAACCTTCCTCAAGTTCAAATTTCCTCCTTTCATAAAGCATTGAGGGAAAAAGACTTAGTATAAAGCTACAGTAGTTAAGATGGTGGTATTTGTGAAAGACTAGACAAATAGATCAATGGAACAGAATAGCAAGCCCCAAAATAGATCCATATTAGTAGAGTGAACTGATCTTTGACAAAAGAGAAAAGACAATGTAATGGAGCAAAGACAGTCTGAAGTAATTGGCCATTCACATGAAAAAAAGTGAATCTAGGCACAACATACACTCAGTGGTGTAAGTCGCTCAGTGGTGTCCGACTTGTCGAGACCCCATGGACTGCAGCCCATCAGGCTCCTCCATCCATGGGATTTTCCAGGCAAGGATACTGGAGTGGGTTGCCATTGCCTTCTCCGAATGTAAAGTACAAAACTATAAAAACTATAAAAATCCTAAAAGATAATATAGGAGAAAATCTAGACAACCCTAGATGGGATAATAACTTTTTAAATTCAATACCAAAGGCATGATCCATGAAAGAAATAATTGATAAGTTGGACTTCATTAAAATAAAAAACTTCTCTCTGCAAAAGGCAATGTCAAGGGAATGAGAAGATAAACTACAGAATAAGAGTGTTATCCAAAAATTTAGAAAGAACCCTTAAAATTCAATGATAAGAAAACAACCCAATTTTTAAAAATGGGCCGAAGATCTTAACAGACACTTCACCAAAGAAGATATACAGATGGCAAATAAACATACAAAAAGATGTTCCATATATATATATATATATATATATATATATATATATATATTATATCAGGGGAATATAAATTAAAATGAGATACTCCCAATCTACTACACTTACTAGATTGGCCAAATTCTGGAAAACTGACAAAGCCAAATACTGATAACAATGTGGAGCAACAAGAACTCATCACTGATGGGAAAGCAAAATGGTACAGACACTTTAGAAGACAGTTTTGTGATTTCTCACAAAATTAATAGTGCTTCTTGATATTCACCCCAAGGACTTGAAACTATGTTCAGACTAAAACCTGCACATGGATGTTCACAGAAGCTCTCTTCATAACTGCTAAAACTTGGAAGCAACAAAGTTGTCTTTCAATAAATGAATGAGTAAATAGAGTGTAGTACATTCAGACAACGGACTGTTATTCAGTGCTAAAAAGGAAATGAGTTATCAAGCCCTAAAAAGACATGTAGGAACATTCAATGCATATCACTAAGTGAAAGAAGCCCACCTGAAAAGGCTACATCCTGTATAATTCCAATTATACGACATTCTGGAAAAGACAAAACTATGAAGACAGTCAAAGTAATCAGTGGCTAGGGGTTGACGGTAAAGGCATGAATACAATCTTTAGCACCGCGAAAGCAGTCTGAATAATGATTATGATGGACACATGTAATTATATATTTGTCCAAACCCATATAATGTACAACAGCAAGAATGAACCCTAATGTAAGCTATGGACTTTGGGTGATTATGATGTGTCAATATAGCTTCATCAGTCGGTAACAGATGTACTATCTGGTGAGGTATATTGATAAAGGAGGTTATACACATGTTGGGGTAGAAAATCTCTGTACTTTCAGTTTTGCTGTGAACATAAAACTGCTCTAAAAATGTCTTAAAAATGAAATGAAGAATAAAGAAAGTGGGATATAATTAACAGGGTGGTTAAGAATACTGGTTATAGAGCCTGATTGCATTCACATTACAGTTTTGCCACTTACCAGGTATGAAACTTAGAGCAAAGTAGTTATCCCTCAGTGCCTCAGCTTCCTCATCTTTTAAATGGGGATAATAGTAGCAACTGTCTCATAGGGTTGTTGTGACTACTAAGGTAACATATGGAAAACACTGTGAACAATTCCTAGAATATAAGAAATCCTAAAAAAAAGTGTAGCTGGGGTTTTCATATTAGTTGAAATATTAGGGTCATCACAATAATAGTTGGATTCTGTAAATTATCAGCATTTAGAATTTCTGCCAACACCTTGATCTCTACAAATCCAATAATTAGAAAAACTCTTACTAGAGATGCCCAGTATATTTGTCAGTGGATATTGAATGTTACTATCTCACTAAGAATGTGCTAATGAAAATTCAGCAAAACAAGTCTTTTCACAACTTGTACAAATGTGCTACAAACACCCATAAAAAAAAAATCTAACCACATTTGTACTAGATTTTTTGTCTCTATTTTAGAATATCTAGGCACCATCCTAGAGGCAGGACCTCCCACTTAAAAATACCAAGAGGGGTGCAGGAGACTTGAAAGCCCATGCATTAAATGTGTTTCCATTCATTTCACAGGAAGCTGACCTCAAATTCCAGCATGTGTGTGTAACTGTCTCAGATACCTGAACGTAAGCAAAGCAGATAACTAGCCCTGCCTATTGAACCAACATAAAAGTTCCGATCAAAAAGATCTCCTCATCAGATGTTCACATATTCAAGTTTACCACATTCCATAATGTGTTGACATGTTTACAATGATTTACTAAGAGGCAGAGAAGACTTTCCCCCACTTAACAAGAGGCTTCAGTAATCAGGCTCCTGGAGGGTGATAGCAGTTCAAGCAGGTGAGTGACAAGCATGATTACAACCAATAGAAAATGCAGTTAGATCAGCTTCTCCTACTCAACCCTCCCCTATAAAATATCTCACATTAAATTGAAAAAATTATAAACTTCAGAAAATACTCACAGCCCAGTGACAGATTTTCAAGCTTTTATTAACAGACACCTAATATTGCCTTGCTTCATATGACTTGAAGATTGAAGAACCTGAATGCTTTCCTTTTCACCATCATCTGATGCTGTCATCTTACAGTAAGCTGGGGCAGGAAAGAATTCAGGAAATGGAAGACAATGTGTATATTATAGAAAAGGAAATGAACTGCAGTTAAGAAACTTGGTTTTGAGATAAACCATTATTTTTTCAGTTTTTACAAAATGAAAACAATGGTTTTTCACATGTAAGTAGGACTTTCCATTGACTTTCACACACACACACATACTATATATATATATATATATATATATATATATATATATATATATAATTTATTTATTTATTTGGCTCCCTTAGTTGCAGCATGTGGGATCTAGTTTCCTGACCAAGGACTGAACTCAGGCCCCCGGGTGGCTCAGATGGTAAAGAATCAGCCTGCAATTCAGGAGACCTGGTTTCAATCCTTGGATGGGGAAGATCCCCTGGAGAAAGGAATGGTTCCCCACTCCAGTATTCTTGCCTGGGAAATCCCAAAGACAGAGGAGCCTGGTGGCTACAGCCCATGGGATCCCAAAGAGTTGGATACAACTGAGCAACTAACACACACACACACACACACACACACGCACACACAGTGAGATAATCTAAATTCTATAAAGCTCATATTATGTTTCCAGTATAATTTCTAGGTCAGGAATGCCTAAGAAATTTGCTACCTACTGTCCTCACTAGCCAATGCTGAGTGTCTTGTTCATTCTGCCTTTGATTACTGCTTTGGCCCTTGATGCCTGTCCTACCTGGAAGCCAAGTCTGTCCCATCATAGCCTCTAGTCATCAGTGAAATAAACCCTAATTCTCCTTTGGAATTACTCATCTACATGTAATGCTTGCCTCTCTCACTTGGGTGCATGGGACTCTGAGAGGCTGTCCTTGGACTCATCAGACATCTCAGTATGGTCAATCCACCACTCAGGCACAGTGATGGATTGTCGGCTTCTCCATACTTTGCAGTTTGGTGGCTGCACCCTATGGAGTAATACCATGGGCCCATCTATTCTGAGATCCCCACACACTTGACTGAACTTTCTTTTGACCTCCCTCTGAGGTTTAGACTCAAAAGAAAGGAAATAAGTAGGCCCTTTATGACCACTAGTGCTCCCACAGGTCCCTCTCACACATCTTCCCATCAGCTGGTTAGAGTCTCATAGCCTTTGTTGTTGTTGAGTCACTAAATTGTATTGAGCTCTTTGCGATCCCATGAACTGCAGCATGCCAGGCTTCCCTGCCCTTCACTATCTCCCTGAGTTTGCTCAAATTCATGTCCAATAGCCTTTAAGTGACAAAAAAAAAAAAAAAAGAACTACATCTTCCTACATTTTTGCCAACGCAATACTGCAGTATTTGGCAAATGGTAACCACCAATAACTAGTAGTTAACGTAGAAAATGTATGCAAAAAAAAAAAAAATGCACGCACGTTAAAGTTTTGGGTGAATGAGTAATTTGAGTTTAAATTACTTGATAAGAAGGTTAGAGGATATTGTAGGGTGAATAATGGCCCACCAAGGGGTGTAAGTCCTAATTTCCAGAATCTGTGATTATTACTTTACATGTCAGAAGGAAATTTGTATGCTTGATTAAATCAAGGATCTTGAGAGAATCATGGACTATTGAGGTAAATCTGGTGTAACCATAGGGGTCCTTATAAGGAGGCAGGAGATCAAAGCCTTTCCCTGGTGATTCAGTAGTAAAGAATTTCTCTGTCAATGCAGGACACCCAGGTTCGATCCCTGCATCGGGAAGATCCCTTGGAGAAGGAAATGGCCATCCACTCCAACATTCTTGCCTGGGAAATCCCATGCACAGAGGAGCCTGGCGAGCTACAGTCTATGGGGTTGCAAAGAATTGGACATGGCTTAGCACCTGATCAACAAGAGGAGATCAAAGAGACATTAGGATATAAAAAGGCAGAAGCAAGACAGTTATCATGAGTCAAGGCATGTAGGCAACCACGTGAAGCCGAGAAGGGCAAGGAAATGGATTCTCCCCTCAGAGACTCTATAAGAAATCAGCCCCACCAACACCTTGACTTTACCACAAAGACCCATTTTGTACTTCTGGCATCCAGGACTGTAAAATCATAAATATGTGTCATTTTAAATCACTAAATGTATGGTAATTTGTTACAGCAGTAACAAGAAATTTAATACCAAGAATATGAAACAAAAATCAAGGTATTACCATTTTGAAAAACAATTTGGCAATTTATTATACAGTTAAATGTATATTTATTATATGACCCAGAAATTCCATTCTAGGTGTTTGCCCAAGAGATGTGAAAACACATTCTTATACACCAGTATTCATTTTTATTCATAAGAGACAAAAACTGATAATAGCCCATATGTCCATCAACAGGTGAATGGATAGACAAGATTGTGATGTATTCATGTAATGAAATGCGATAACACAGCAATAAACAGAAATGAACTACTGATAGTCACACCAACATGCATGAATCTCCAAAACATTATGCAGGCTGAAGCCAGGAACCAAATGTACATACTATATATTTCTTCTTTTAAAAGTTCTATGAAAGGAAAATTAATCTATAGTGACAGAGATCAGGTCATTGGCTGCTTAGGGTTGTGGGGAGTATTGCCTGTAAGGGGGCATAAGGTGGGATGAAGACAGTATCTTACATTTTGATTGCTGTGGTGGATACACAGGTGTGAAAATGTACCAAAACTCATCAAACTGGTGCTGACAGGACTTCCCTGGTGGTCCAATGGTTAAGAATCTGCCTGCCAATGCAAGGGACACAGGATTGAATCCCTAGTCTGGGAAGATTCCGCATGCCACCAGCAGCTAAGCCCATGTGCCACAACTACTGAAATCTGTACTCCAGAGCACGTGCTCAGCAACGAGAGAAGCCACCACCTGATAAATTTGTAATTTATCAGGTAAATATTTGTTTGTGTAGTTTCCCAGTATTATTTTCTGGAAACCAGATGGGAACATTTAGAATCCACGTGAATGTAGAGCACTAGTGTAGACCAATGTCCCTCACATTTTTAAAGTCTTGAACAATAGTCATTGTTTTGTCAGCACCAATTCTTTTTTTTAGAGTTAACTTTTAAAAATATTTATTTATGTATGTATTGGCTGCACTGGGTCTTTGTTGCTGTGAACAGGCTTTCTCTAGTTGTGGCAAGCAGAAGCTACTCTCTAGCTGAAGTGCATGGGTTTCTCATTGTGATGGCTTCTCTTGTTGCTGAGCATGGGCTCTGGGGTACAGGCTTCAGAAGTTGTGGCACATGGATTTAGCTGCCTTGTGGCACGTGTCATCTTCCCAGAAGAGGGGTTGAACCTGTGTCCCCTGCATTGGCAGGTGGATTCTTAACCACTGGACCACTAGGGAAGTCCTGTCAGCACCAATTTGATGAGGTTTGGCACATTTTCACATTTCATTTTCACAGGCTGGCTTCCCTGGTGACTCAAATGGTAAAGAATCTGCCTGCAATGCAGGAGACCCAGGTTCGATTCCTCAGTCGGGAAGATCCCTTGGAGAAGGGAATGGCTACCCACTTCAGTATTCTTGCCTGGAAAATCCCATGGACAGTCCACGGGGTCGCAAAGAGTCACAAAGAGTCTGACATGACTGAGAGACTAACACACACACACATACATACACATATAATTATGAAACTTAAGACTTCCTTTTCACTTTTCACTTTCATGCATTGGAGAAGGAAATGGCAACCTACTCCAGTGTTCTTGCCTGGAGAATCCCAGGGACAGGGGAGCCTGGTGGGCTGCCGTCTATGGGGTCACACAGAGTCAGACATGACTGAAGTGACTTAGCAAAAAAAAAGATGTTACTACTCAAAATATAACAAAGAGTTACTGTTTTTAAAATCATCCCTTTTTTAGAGGAGATACTGTTCCTTTGAGGAAGCCCTATATTTTAGGTTGAACATGTGAAATTACCCTTTGTGTCAGTTAAAAATTTTTTTTAATATCCTTGAGTGAATATCCTCTTCCAATGCACATTTTAAAAATTGTAATATAATGACTGTCTTTGTTTTAGTCTCTGTCAATTGAGTTTCAAATATAGTATATATTTTTAAAGTATTTTTATATACAAAATGCTGTCGGTTTAAAACACCCTGCATATATTTACATTCCAAATCAGTGTCACTTTTATCATATGTTACCACCGTGGAGTGTTTCTTCTGTAATGCATTTAAAAAAGAGCAAAAACAGGGTATTCTTAAGCAAACAGACTTTGACAAGCTGCTCTGCAAAGCTGATTTAAGTGCATGCTTCTTATTACTTCAGGTATCTATAATTACCTAAAAGCATAGTGAAGGACAGGGAAGCCTGGTGTGCTGCAGTCCATGGGGTCAGGAAGAGTCAGACATGACTTGGTGACTGAACAACAGCAACAAAATCTAGAGATGAGATTTGACCCAATTCAGGTTCTTCCTTCTAGTATTCATGTCTTTAGTCATTGACTAAAATAATGGACTTTTTATGTTTGGAAACTACTCTTCTAGGATTGAGTTGAGGTGATAGAGGTAAGATGAGAACCTATTGTAAAAACGAATTTAAAGTTCAGAGTGTATACATGTGCTATCCACTTTTGTTTGGTGGCATCAGCCTAATGGACCTGTAGAGAGGAGAGTTCTAAGGAAAATCTATAATATTCATGTCTCTGGCTTTCTCTATCAACTAGAATAGAAATAAAATAATTTAGATGGACTATTTCAATCTTTTTGGGAGAACATATACTGAAAACATAGTCCAAGGAATCGTTTTCCTTTGACTGAAAGGGGCTTAAGTCTAAGCTTACAACCAAGAAAATAAAAAAGGTCTGTAAAAGAAGAGTATAAAAATGATTTATCTTATTAAGATGGGGGTTAGAGGCCTGCAAGAAAGCCCTATTAAGTTCTGTTTTTCAGTATAGAATAATAACTACATTGCTGAAAAGGAAACAAAGGGAGACGGAACTACCACCAGAACGTGTATTTTCCCCCTGGATATTTAGGAAGTATCCAAAATACATTCTTCTTCATTCTTAAACTCAGCAGAAAAGTGAAAATGTCATTAATATTTTAACCTTACATTTTTTTCTGAGAATATTTTCATCTGTGGGAACCCTTAGATAGTGTTTCCTAGAATTTTCAAAGTATTTCTCATCAAAGCAATGAATTTCCTTTCTCTCACATATCATACCACTCCCATTCTTCTTCATTGTTCTTCCTTTGCCATTAAGCCCAAACTTCCAAATCCTCTACGACTCCAAGATAACAAAAGATACAATTCTTCAGCCTGCTTTCATATTTTTTTCTGGTACAGCCAAGACTACATATAATCCAATGACTGAAATATCTATTCGGGAATGAGGAGACATATTTCAAATACTTCTTTTCTGAGATGAAAATAAAACCCTCTTGAATTGTGTGTTCCCCCTTAAACAGTCTTACTTTTAACCTTCTGTTTGCCAGATGGTAGAACTGAATATCCACTTAATAGGAACATGGTACCTAGATAGGTTAGATTAAGCCATAACAAGAAGTAAAACAGGAATGTCATTTCTCTATGCTTTAAAAAAAAAAGTATGCTTTTTATTTTTTCCTCATTTGTCTGAGACAGTGAATACTGATTATAAAAGACACATTGGTGCACCCAACTTCAGTCCATTTTATCCATCTGGGTAGAGAAAGTATGACAGGCGTGCGTGGGTGTGGATGTGTGTTGTGAGAATGTATAAGCAGGAATCCAGGCTTGAGAGCGCGAGAAAGTGAGAGCGAGAAAATGGACTGTGAAAATTTAAGTCTATCCCAAATCCTGATTAACAAGCCTGTTGTTTAATCTTCATTTATCTTAACTCATTTTGTAGTCAGGGCACATGGGCGTCATTTTCCTCAAGGAAGCTTGCTCTGATTAGAAATGCAGAACCAATAGAATTGTGGGCTATTATTTGAAATGCTTCCCTGGTCGTTATTTTTGGATGCCTGTCAGTAAACACAGGTACTAATGGGAAGGTCTCCAGTGTAATAACTAAAACAAACATAGAAGGCAAAAATCACCATCACAATCACACTGGTAATGGGGACAGATAAACCCAGAGCTGCAAATCCCCTCTTCAGTGTTTGACTGCAGACTCTGGCACTTACCTTAAGCCAGACTACTTTTATTAACTTTACCTTTTTAATACTTTTCCCCTCTAAACTACTACTGTTCGCCTTATTTTGGTTTGCCCCTTGATTTATCTTTCATTCCTGCTTACTTTGTTTTTCTAATATCTTGCCTTCTAATGTCTTCTGAAATTTGCATTATCATTTATATCAACTACTACACCTTTTCTTAATTTTTCTTTTTACAAAAACTAAGGCTTCCTTTTTCCTTAAAAGCACACTTCTTAAAATCTTATGATCAGTGGACACTTTAATTCTTTTAGTGAAGTAAAAGATACTCCTTGGATTAACCTACTTCTCATCTAAGGGAAGTATGGGTTGACCAAAAAGTCTATTCAGGTTGTCCAGTAACATCTGAAAGAAAAACCCAGTCGAACTTCTTGGCCAATCCAATACATGAAGCTAATTGGCCTGTAAAAATACAGAGAGGAAAATGACACTCGTTAACCAACAACCTAGAATCAGTGACATTTATAAGTTTGAGTAGGGGACTTTTTACAAAATTCTTTTCATTGGTATTATCTAATTCTTGCATCTAATGAGATTATTATAATCTTATTTCATAAGGGTCGAACCACAACTTAGAGAAGTTAAGCCCTTTGTTCAAGGTCACACAAGTAGCAAATGGCAGAGCAGGGCCTGAGCCCAGTTTCTCCATCTGCAAATCCCATACCCTTTTCAACAGAAAACCTTGGGAAGAGCAGCCCAGGTCTTCAAAGGAAAGGCCAGCTATATACATAAATTAAGCTAAAGAGGATTTTTGTAAAACATATATTTTAATTTAATGCCTTTACTTGCATAAATTATGTTTCGCTAACATCAGCTCCTCCTTATTTTAGATGTCAGCTGACCTTCAAGTCAAATTAGGCATGGTTCCTGTTTTTTGTAATAATATTTTATTGAAGGAAATAGGTTTACCTGTTTGTTCATGTATATCTAGGGCTGTCTTTGTACTACAAAGGCAGAGCTAAATGACTGAAACAGGGACCATGTGGTCCAGAAAGCCTGAAAAGTTTATTATCTGAACTTTCTCAAAAAATGTTTGTTGACCTCTGTCTTAGATTTTTTACTCCTGTTTATCCTTAACAATCTTTAGATAAATGAGAATAGACTGTAGCCAGCAAAGTATAATTTCCTTAGAAGTAAACTGTGTCTATGTATGCTGCTAAATCGCTTCAGTCGTGTCCGACTCTTTGCAACCCCATAGACGGCAGCCCACCAGGCTCCCCCATCCCTGGGATTCTCCAGACAAGAATACTGGAGTGGGTTGCCATTTCTTTCTCCAATGCGTGAAAGTGAAAAGTGAAAGTGAAGTCGCTCAGTCGTGTCCGACTCTTAGCGATCCCATGGACTGCAGCCTACCAGGCTCCTCCATCCATGGGATTTTCCAGGCAAGAATACTGGAGTGGGGTGCCATTGCCTTGTCTGGTGTCTATGTATAGCTGCCAAATTAACCTTTCTAAAGTTGTTTTTGAGTAACATCAAGGGCCAGTCACGCTGCAGTCGATTGATTCTACCCCAGGCTACTCTTAATTAGCTATTGAATATCAACACTACTGGAACAATTAAGATTGTGGTCCAGTTATTTCAGATATATAACTTCCAATCATAAAAAAATTTTTTGTGTGTGTTTCCAGGTTGTTTCAACAGGGATTTTTCTGATATTGGATAGTCTTCCCCAGATGAGAATACATTGACTCACTTAAGAAAGAAAAATGTTGAGAAATGTTTCTGTTTTACAAAGATGAAATCTGTTAGATGCTCACTGCCTTGTCTCAATAGTAACTAAACAATATGATGTGACAGATGTTTGAGAAATTCATGTACTAATTATATATCTCCATTTTTAACTTCTCAGCTCTAGAAACTACTAGTCCTGAGAAGCTGCTGGGTTTTTTTTTTTTTTTTTCTTTCTTTGTCTCTGATGGACATCAAGGGATAAATAACAAGAATATTCAGTTTAAATACTAAAAATAAATTCACAATCATTATTTCCCCCTTAAATAACTCAAGTGCATATCACAAGAGTATATTAAATTCTTTTTGGAAATTCTACTTTCATCAAGAACTCTCTACAAAAAGAGTTTCATAAATTCACTCTCTGCTGAATCTATCAATTAAAAATTCCTTTGGTTGTCTTTGTTTTGCCTCTTCTAAGAGAGTTGCCTAGTTTTCATAAACAAAAGAGAACCCGTAAGGATTTTGAAGGTTTTGGCTCTCTTTTCAAACTTTGCCATTCTATATTGGAGTTTATATCTTTCTGCTGCTGCTGCTGCTAAGCTGCTTCAGTCGTGTCCGACTCTGTGCGACCCTATAGATGGCAGCCCACCAGGCTCCCCTGTCCCTTGGATTCTCCAGGCAAGAACACTGGAGTGGGTTGCCATTTCCTTCTCCAATGCATGAATGTGAAAAGTGAAAGTGAAGTCGCTCAGTCGTGTCCAACCCTCAGCAACCCCATGGACTGCAGCCTTCCAGGCTTCTCCATCCATGGGATTTTCCAGGTAGGAGTACTAGTCTACATTTATGTGGCTTGTTCTTGTTTAGCCACTAAGTCTTACTCTTTTGTGATCCCATGGACTGTAGCCCACCTCACTCTTCTGTCCATGGTATTTCCCAGGCAAGAATAATAGAGTGGTTAGCCATTTCCTTCTCCAGGTGGTTCCTGCTGCATCTCCTCCATTGCAGGCTGGTTCTTTAACACTGAGCCACCAGGGAAGTCCCAGCATTGCCATTCTTCTTGGTTGTTTCCGGTGTCTTACTTTTAGTGCTTCATTTTTCATTATATTCTTGCATATTGTGATCCAACCTATAAATATTAAGAACAAGCACATTTGCACCATAATTTTCAGAAAAAGAGGATACTGTGTTATATTTTGTTTCCTTTCCATTCCTGGTGACTGTCAGAACTTCATCTGCCTTTAATAGATTCAACACAGTATTCAGAGAAGAGTCTACAATAACCCCTGGGTTGTAATGTTAGATACAAATCCATTACTCTGCAAGTGTAGGTTGGATTATTTGCTTCCTAAACACATGAGCCAGACATCCTGGAATGTGAAGTCAAGTGGGCCTTAGAAAGCATCACTATGAACAAAGCTAGTGGAGGTGATGGAATTACAGTTCAGCTATTTCAAATCCTGAAAGATGATGCTGTGAAAGTGCTGCACTCAATATGCCAGCAAGTTTGGAAAACTCAGCAGTGGCTACAGGACTGGAAAAGGTCAATTTTCATTCCAATCCCAAAGAAAGGCAATGCCAAAGAATGCTCAAACTACCACACAATTGCACTCATCTCACATGCTAGTAAAGTAATGCTCAAAATTCTCCAAGCCGGGCTTCAGCCATACATGAACCATGAACTTCCTGATGTTCAAGCTGGTTTTAGAAAAGGCAGAGGAACCAGAGACCAAATTGCCAACATCCACTGGATCATGGAAAAAGCAAGTTCCATAAAAATATCTATTTCTGCTTTATTGACTATGCCAAAGCCTTTGACTGTGTGGATCACAATAAACTGTGGAAAATTCTGAAAGAGATGGAAATACCAGACCACCTGACCTGCCTCTTGAGAAATCTGTATGCAGGTCAGGAACAGTTAAAACTGGACATGGAACAACAGACTGGTTCCAAATAGGAAAAGGAGTATGTCAAGGCTGTATATTGTCACCCTGCTTATTTAACTTCTATGCAGAGTACATCATGAGAAATGCTGGACTGGAAGAAAGCTGGAATCAAGATTGCCGGGAGAAATATCAATAACCTCAGATATGCAGATGACACCACCCTTATGGCAGAAAGTGAAGAGGAACTAAAAAGCCTCTTGATGAAAGTGAAAGAGGAGAGTGAAAAAGTTGACTTAAAGCTCAACATTCAGAAAACTAAGATCATGGCATCTGGTCCCATCACTTCATGGGAAATAGATGGGGAAACAGTGGAAACAGTGTCAGACTTTATTTTTTTGGGCTCCAAAATCACTGCAGATGGTGACTGCAGCCATGATAAAAGACGCTTACTCCTTGGAAGGAAAGTTATGACCAACCTAGATAGCGTATTCAAAAGCAGAGACATTACTTTACCAACAAAGGTCCATGTAGTCAAGGCTATGGTTTTTCCTGTGATCATGTATTGATGTGAAAGTTGGACTGTGAAGAAGGCTGAGTTCCGAAGAATTGATGTTTTTGAACTGTGGTGTTGGAGAAGACTCTTAAGAGTCCCTTGGACTGCAAGGAGATCCAACCAGTCCATTCTGAAGGAGATCAACCCTGGGATTTCTTTGGAAGGAGTAATGCTAAAGCTGAAACTCCAGTACTTTGGCCACCTCATGCAAAGAGTTGACTCATTGGAAAAGACTCTGATGCTGGGAGGGATTGGGGGCAGGAGGAGAAGGGGATGACAGAGGATGAGATGGCTGGATGGCATCACTGACTCGATGGACGTGCGTCTGAGTGAACTCCGGGAGTTGGTGATGGACAGGGAGGCCTGGCGTGCTGCGATTCATGGGGTCGCAAAGAGTCGGACACGACTGAGCGACTGAACTGAACTGAACTGAAACATATGGTTCAGCAGGTAAAGAACTGGTCTGCAACACAGTAGATGTGGGTTCGATCCCTGGGTCGGGGATATCCCCTGGAAGAGGGAATGACAACCCGCTCCAGTATTCTTGCTGGGATAATCCTAAGGACAGAAGAGCTTGGTGGGCTATGGTCTGTGGGGTCGCAAAGAGTCAGATACAACTGAAGCAACTGAGCACAAACATATTGGTTCATTATCTTAACCTTATTCTCTGTGAGATTCATATGTCAATTTTCTGTCCACTAGCACAGCTTAATGAAGTCTTCCTGCAGTTTATCCCCATCAACTTGAAATTTATTAATGAGAAGAGCTTAATGTTACTGGCAAACTTGGGAATTTCATTGTGAACATTTCTTTTCCACATCACTTATAAAGCTGCTAGTAAGATCAGCCTCTGAACTGATTCCTGATATAAAGTGCTTGAATAAACTAAAACAATGTATGAAGAAGAATTAAAATCTATAATTGCTATTCGGTGAAGAGATGATTTTGAGTCAATGTTATTTAGAAAACAAATGAATTAAATCAACTGCTATAAAGGGTGAAACAATAATTAAAGACTATTTACTATTCATAGTCAGACCCAGTGGGAAACTACTACATTTTTATCAAAAAACAAAGAAGGCTGAGTCTCCCCTGTGTAGACTGGAGAGTCCCTTACTCCTAAACCAAGACATAAGATATGGATGCTATTATCCCTGAACACTGAGGGACAATTGTGAACATCAAATCTTTTACATCATATCCAAGAGCATGAGAGGAAATGGATGAAAACATTTCAACATGATTTTTTTTAATGCCAAAGGCAGCAACAACAAACAAATATATACAGAAAGAAATGGAATCTAGAAGATCTGGACTATGAGTTTTGAAAAAAATTACCAGAGCTTAAGTTCTCATCCTATCCAGATGCTGGCTGGCTTCCAAGAGAGGTGTTGTCTTCAGCACCCAGCACTCAATAACCTAAGTCTTCAAATTCAGTTCCCTTCCAAAGTCAGTTTTCTTTCCCTGTCAATCGAACCATTCAAAACAGAATGTACTTTGTGATCTATGAAACCCTGATTTCACTCTTGTAAAGTAAATCACAACAGGGTAATCATCATCTTGAGATCACAAGACAATTCCAACTTTGGTACCAGAGATACACATATCAGGAGTAAAAAGAAGCAGCAATTTCCCTACAAGGACCAATTTGATGAACTGTGACTTGTGTTAAGACTTAATATCAATACACAGTTGCTACTTCAATAATACACATCATTGACTCAAAGTCAGTGCAACATAAAGGAAATCTTGACTGGATCAATGTAGAGCAATAGATAAAGATATATCTGACCCCTCTGGAATTTGGAAGAACTCAAAGCAACTTCATTTGAATTTGGTGAGATAAAAGCAAACACTTGCTTAGCCAAACTAGGTCAACAGTTAAGGTTGATGGGATGAATTTAGCAAATGGTTGCTCTATTTTGAATATTTTCTGGGTAATATGTAAAGCAGAGCCCTGTGCCACTTTCTTTCAGTTCACCCTGAGTGTCAGCTGAAGCTGTGCTGGACAGATTCTGTGTCGGCTACAGGGATCCTCAGCCCCCTCAAGGCCCCGCTGTATCACTCCACCTTTCTTCATTCTGCCTGCACAAGGGGCAGCCCAGAAGCTGGTAGTGAGTTAATCCTCCCAAGGACAACCCTCAATTAATTGAGGAGGAGAATCACTAGGCAGAGGACCTGGCCCCTTGGTCTCCCATCCTCTGGAGGGAAAACTCTGACTGCGTTCTATGTGGTTCCTCCAGAGGATCCTCAGCAGAAATGAGTTCCAACGACCCAGAGGGATGGTAAGGGAAGGGAGGAAGGAGGAGGGTTCAGGATGGGGAACACGTGTATACCTGTGGTGGATTCATGTTGATATATGGCAAAACCAATACAATATTGTAAAGTTTAAAAAAATTTTTTAAATAAATAAAAATAAATAAGAAATGAGTTCCAGTGGCACAGAGCAGAAACTAGCTTGGGAATACTGATGCCCTCTGTGGACTTTCCCTTCTGCCCTGCCTCATTTTCCTAGCTTCTAGCCAGGACCTCTCACCGTCCCTAGTCAAATAAACTAGCAGCATCCTTATCTCAGTCTCAGCTTTAAGGGAACCCAAATTAGCACAGGATCTGTATATCAGATTTATTAATACACTTGTCATCAAATAGTCAGGTGAAATAGATTTTAATTCCATCAAAAATTAAAAATTTTTAGTACCTGAATAAAAAGGCAATTTGTCATAGTAACAATTGGCAATGTTAACCATGGGTGGCATGAATGTTATTAACAAATAAAAGAAAAATACTTTTTATCTATTAAGAATGTCCAAAAAAATGGATTTTGTGAGGAAGTTAAATTATAGAAGAATGACTAAAAAGTACATCACAGGTCTAACAAAGTTGTGAAATAGATGCTTAATTTTGTTAAAAACGCAAATCCAACTGTAGATGTTAAGATTTGTGGAAGAGGAACTACATTCGCAACAGGAAGTTACATAACATGGCAGTTGTCATCATTTGTAAGTAACTATATACAAAAAGGAAGATCTGTTTTAGGAAATTTCAGACTGTTTCTATGGTTTGAAGGTAGGACAATGTTGGGGTGAAGAAGTGAAGTCGCTCAGTTGTGTCTGACTCTTTGCGACCCCATGGACTGTAGCCTATCAGGCTCCTCTGTCCATGGGATTTTCCAGGCAATAGTCTTGGAGTGGATTGCCATTTCCTTCTCCAGGGGATCTTCCCAACCCAGGGATCGAACCTGGGTCTCCCGCATAGTAGACAGATGCTTTACTGTCTGAGCCACCAGGGAAGTCCCCCTTCTTTTCATAACCACTTTTTGGACTAATTAGAGAAAAATAAAGACTTCCTCTGTGGTGCAGTGCATAATAATCCGCCTACCAATGCAGGGGACACAGGTTTGATCCCAGATCTGGGAAGATTCCACATGCTATGGAGCAGCTGAGCCCATGCACCACAACTACTGAGCCCGTGCTCTAGAGCCTGGAAACCACAACTAATATTTTGGAAAGAAAAGTGCCTAGAGCCCATGTTCTGCAATAAAAGAGGCCACAGCAGTGAGAAACCCACCTCTCGCTACAACTAGAGAAAGCTCAGGCAAAGCAACCAAGACCCAGCCTAGCCAAAAATAAGCATAAAATAAATTTTTAAAGTTAAAAATTATAAATGGGAATCAAGCAGATAGAAATAAAAATATCACTTTAATCACTTAGACTGGCTTACAGGCCAGGGCCTTTCTTTATATTTACTCAATTAATTTCAGGGAATAATTTACCCCCACAGGCATCCCTGTGTGGAGAGACCTACCCCTGTAAAACTTACTCCTGCTGCTAAGGCGCTTCAGTTGTGTCCGACTCTGTGAGACCCCATAGACGGCAGCCCACCAGGCTCCGCCCTCCCTGGGATTCTCCAGGCAAGAACACTGGAGTGGATTGCCATTTCCTTCTCCAATGCATGAAAAGTGAAAAGTGAAAGTGAAGTCGCTCAGTCGTGTCTGACTCTCTGCGACCCCATGGACTGCAGCCTACCAGGCTTCTCTGTCCATGGGATTTTCCAGGCAAGAGTACTGGAATGGGGTGCCATTGCCTTCTCCAAAAACTTACTCCAGGAAGAGTCAAACTGTATATGTGTTTTTTTTTTTTTTCCTTTACAGCTAGATCCCAAGAGAAATGGGAGTTGAGAGGAATAAATTATGTTTGCCTAGTTTCTCCTTCCAAACTCAACTATCAGATAAGTCACTCTTTCCTCTCTAAGGGAGGAGTAAGGGCGTAGGCAGAGGGCATGAATGTTGCACTAATTAATGCTTTCCACATGGAATGAAAATTTAGGAATAGGGAAAAGGCAAAATATCCAACCCCAACTGATTTAGAAGAAGTTTTTCTGAATCTGTCACTTCTGAACCATCAGACGTGACAGGCCAATCTCCTATAACCCTTACCATTGTCTACTTCTAGTTTCTGAGAGAAAAACAAAGTATTTGATAGGGTGAGTATAACATGGGAGATTACAAAGTAATTACTGGCCACTAGTAACTCAAGAATGAGTTACTCTGACTTCTTTCATTTGAATTAGAATTCCTGGGTAGCCAGAAATACAAGGATTTCCAAGGATAACCCTCAACCAAATGGAGAGAGTCACTGGATAAAAGTTTAGGCTTCCTGTATCAATATTTTAGAAAGAAAAATTTATGTGTATTTTAAATGATTCTGCAGAGTATCTCCAGTAGGATTGGGCTTTAGTCACCTAGCAGTAACCAGTTCAACAATATATCAAACAGTCAAGAAACTCATCTTTGATTATTGATCAATAGTTAATGTTATATAGTTTTAATAATGACCATTAAAAGATAATTCAGAAATTCTATCATTAGAATCTTAATATTACTATATTACAATGTATTCTAGTAGAACCTCTTAATGCCCAAGTTATATTAGAATCTATTAATGCCTTGCACAAAGTAACAATGATTTGAATTGTGGCTCAGCTAGTAAAGAATCCACCTGCCATGCGGAAGACCTAGGTTTGAACCCTGGGTTAGGAAGATCCCTGGGAGAATGGAAAGGCTACCCACTCCAGTATTCTGGCCTGGAGAATTCCATGGACTGTATGGTCCATTGGGTAGCAAAGAGTCAGACACAACTGAGTGACTTTCACCACCATACACTAAAACCAGCTAATTATCTTCTGGTATTTTAAATTCTTACATATTTTTTCTTTATTATTCTATTCTTCTCCCAATTCCTATTCTTCTTCTTCCTAAATACAGTTTATAGTGAGGTTAGCAAACATATATTCCTAGTAGAAATCTCAACAGAATGAAACACTGGTGTCAGTAGTCCATGTAGCAAACTCTGGATTATCTACCAAGATTCCTGATTGGGACATGGAACAAGAACACAGAGAAGCTTCATTTCTCTGGCATTATCATTGTTGGTGTATTAATAATCTGTTACCACATAACAAATTATTCAAAAGCTTAGTGGCTTTCAACACCACCATTTATTATCACAGTTCCTGAGGGTCAGGAATCTGGGCGTGGTTCAGTGGTCCTGTGGCTCAGGGTCTCTCAAAGGCAATCATCAAGGATACAGTCAATACAAGGCTCAACTGAATGAGTTCCCATGCCCATTCATTTTTCTGTTGGTAGAATTCAGTTGCTTCTGGCTGTAAGACTGAGAGTCTCAGTTCTTCACTGGCTGTTACCAAGAAGTTACCTGCAGTTTCCTGGTACATGGGCTTCTCCATAGGGAAACTCGCAACTGAGGCAGCTAGCCTCATTAGAGAAAACAAACCAATAAAGCCAGAAAGGGACAATAATGATGTAAGTCAGTCTTTTCAAAACCTAATCTAAGAAGTGATATCGCATCACTTTTGCGTGTTCTCTTCATTGGATGTGAGTAACCTGGTAAGGCCCTCCCTCAAAGGAAGCGGGTCACTCGAGGATATGAATGTCAGGAGACAAGGGTCATCCTAGAAGGCTACCTACGACGACTGGAAATTTACTAATATCTTAGCTGTTTCACCATAATTAACAGAGCCATCTAAAAATCTCATCACTCAGCTAAAGAGTTAATTATGTGAAAGTAAATCCCCTTGTAGAACCTTTGGATTATCTGTCATCTCCATATACGCAGATAAAGCTTCTTTCCACTTTGTTAATGTGTTTGCCTACTGGTTGTATGTCAGTACGATGGGTAACCACCAGGACTGGTTATTTGTTTTAATTACTGTTCTCTGCATTCACTCTTCTCCATTTACTTAGAGAGAAACAGCTATATTTTGTGAAAATTCATATATATAATAAAACGAACAAAGTTTTTCTCTACTTATTAAAAGATTTTAAAAAGTCTTATTCTACTATATTCTCATCATCTTTTTGTTTTCAAATTTTTCATAGTTATAACTTTTTGGCATGTCATCACGAATTCATGGGCTTTCACACATTCAATTTATTGTTAATTAATAGTAATTTATATTATGTTTTGAAACTCAGGTTTTCATAAATTGAACTTCATTAGTTTCTTTATCCTTTTAGTCATCATCCCATGATGTTCCTAAAAATATTTTATCCTCTAACAAAAGCTATATGTTTTAGACCTGCTGTTTCTAATCCTGACTTTTTACTGCTTGAAGACATTGAAACAGCCACTGTCAAAGAAGGTGTGATTTCTTTTAGTGGCGAAGGCTGTGAGAAATAAAATTCTAAGCGTTGGAGATACATACATTTATGTTGTTGTAGGAAAGAGTGCTAATACTGTGACTAAATTTTAGAGAAAGAAACGGAAAAAGTTTTCCTTTCTAGAGTCAAGTTTCAAATTGAGTTTTCTAACTTAACACCATTTTAAACATTATGTTGTGTTATCTCACTTTTTTAAAATAAAGGTTTGCAAAGCACTAAGATCTCCCATTACATGAAAGGCAACCAGACAGGTAAACCTCACCTGTCTCCTAAAAAAGGACATGAATATGTCCTTGATTTAGCCTAAGCAGCCAGGTCTACAGACTTTAAAAATTCAAACTCATTTCTGGTCAGTAATTAGGGTTGAGCAATCTTTATATGCACCTCTCTTTTCTCATAGTTTTGTGCATTCCATTATTTATTTAGTTTGTGATTTAGCAGCTTCTCAGTGATCTATTGTGCAAAGACTTTGTATTCTAAACCCTTGCCTGTTCAAAAATTCTTGTGTGTGAAGAAAGAAGTCTATATGGAACTTCCCCAACCCCAAAAATCATTGCTGGTATTATAGAGCACATCCACTCTCTGCAGCCCTTCTTCTAAATATAGACGGATATACCACTTTCTGTAATTTCTACCACCTTTTAGACCATCAGTCTGCTCCTCACTCTACACTTTAAAAGATGTGATTGTTATATGAATGGAAGTTAGAACAAAATACATATGCATTTTCAGACATGTGTGGGTGTATGTTTGTATGTAATGTTTTTTACATACCTTCTGGGGCAAACATTACTGTTTGGCTAATTCAGTATCTACTTCTATTCCCCTCCTCTATAATTGTTTCCCATTATAGTAGAAAAAATAGTCATCATCAGTTCAGTTAGGCCATGTGCCACAATTCTGGGCAGAAATGGGAGTTGCTAAATCTGGATGAAGGATCCCAGGTGGCTGAGTGGTAAAGAATCCACCAGCCAATGAAGAAGACATGGGTTCAGTGCCTGGGTTGAGAAGATCCCCTGGAGAAGGAAATGGCAACTCACTGCAGTATTCTTGTCTGGGAAATCCCATGGACAGAAGAGCCTGACAGGCTACAGTCCATAGGGTCGCAAAAGAGTTGGACACGACTTCGCAACTGAACAACAAACAAACAAATCTGCATGAAATTGAATGTTTGTCTTAGAAGAGTCTTCTGCTGTTGTTGTTCAGTCACCAAGTCATGTCTGACTCTTTGCGACCCCATGGAATGCAGCATGCCAGGCCTCCCTGTCCCTTGCCATATCCTGGATTTTGCCCAAGTTCATGTCCAGAATACTTTTCTAGAGGAACTCAAGCTAAGACAGAAATGAGATGATGGTAACTTCAGTAGTACTGTAACAACACAATTAGAGGCTTAGCTATGGTGACTTGGGATGGGATTCATGTAGAAGAGGAGCACTGGCTTATACAACATCTCTGAGTTTTGAGAGGCGAAAAGGACAGTGATAATGCTAATGCCCATGGAGACGTTGTTGTGTAATCAAAGTGACAAAGAAAGAAGATCACAAAGTCATATGAGGGAGCTATCAACTCAAAACACAGTGTGAAAGCCACCGGCCTGTTATGGTAGTATTCAAAGAGACTCCTCATCCACAGCTAGAAAACAGACTGAGCTGAAAATGAGGTTGTGTCTTACTAAGAAAATAATCATTACAAATAATAGCTGAATTTACAATCCCCTGGCAAGTCTCTATACTAAATTCATGGCCCTGATGGGGAGGAAGAGAATCTAAAATCTGGAACAAGAATATCTGGGTTTATACACATAAGAATCTTCAACCACTACTTCCTCTAAAAATTGGTAGCCAAAGCAACTGTCTCCTTCTTGGTAGAGGATCACAGCTTCTCGTTGCCTGGAAACCGTGAGAGGTCCTCACCTAAGGCAGATGACCCACAGATGATGTCTGCATTCCTCAAGATCTGCCCCACTGCTGGTCATGGCTTCTAGATGTGCTGTGCTTAATTGCTCAGTCATGTCCCACTCTTTGCGACCCCGTGGACTGTAGCCCTCCAGGCTCTTGTGTCCATGGGATTCTTCAGGAAAGAATACCGGAGTGGGTTGCCATGCCTTCCTCCTGGCGATCTTCCCAACCCAGGGATTGAACTCAGGTCTCCTGCATTGCAGACAGATTCTTTATCGTCTGAGCCACCAGGGAAGCCCAGCTTCTAGATGAATGGTCCTCAAATTTCAACATTTATCAGCATCACCTGGAGTACTTGTTACATCACAGATTATTAAGCTACCACCCCCAAGAGGCTCTGATTCAGTAGGTCTAGGATGGGACTTGGGAGCTGGCACTGCTAACAAACTCCCAGGTGATGCTAATGCTGATGGTCTTTAGCTCCCAGATGGTCACCACGCTCCCAGAACCACTCTTTTAGAAGAATAATGAGGAACAACTCTCAGTCCAACCTAAATTAGGGAAGTAGTCTCTGTTAGAAAGAAAGAGGTTATTTACCAAAAAAGCCACAGAACCTGAATAATTTGTTACCATAGGAACCAAGAAAATGAGCCCAAGAATGGATCTGAGAGTATAGTATATAAAGCAAATATAAAACAGTTTTGAGTCTTGAGTTTTGATCTACCAACACTTTCTCATGACTCTGGACACTGGGAACAAAGATGCTTTGAGCCCATTGTAGCATGTTGCTGAGATAGGTCTTCGAATGTGGAGATGACAGATGATAGTGGCCTACAGTAAATGAAATAGAATTGCCTTGGCAGAGTAGTTATGATGGAGTCAAAAGGCCCAGAGAAATGGACATGTTACAATAAATTATTTTATTTATGACCAGAGATCATTAGCTATGTTCCTTTGTCATTGTTGTTCAGTCACCAAGTCATGTCCAACTCTTCGAGACCCCATCCATGTACAGCAGCACACCAGGCTTCTCTATTGTTTCAGTTGAGTTCAGTTCAGTTCAGTCGCTCAGTCGTGTCCAACTCTTTGCGACCCCATGAATTGCATCATGCCAGGCCTCCCTGTCCATCACCAACTCCCACAGTTCACTCAAACTCATGTCCATCGAGTCAGTGATGCTATCCAGCCATCTCATCCTCTGTCATCCCCTTTTCCTCCTGCCCCCAATCCCTCCCAGCATCAGAGTCTTTTCCAATGAGTCAACTCTTCGCATGAGGTGGCCAAAGTATTGGAGTTTCAGCTTCAGCATCAGTCCCTCCAATGAACACCCAGGACTGATCTCCTTTAGGATGGACTGCTTGGATCTCCTTGCAGTCCAAGGGACTCTCAAGAGTCTTCTCCAACACCACAGTTCAAAAGCATCAATTCTTTGGCACTCAGCTTTCTTCACAGTCCAACAACACTCACATCCATACATGACCACTGGAAAAACCATAGCCTTGATTAGAAGGACCTTTGTTGGCAAAGTAATATCTCTGCTTTTGAATATGCTATCTAGGTTGGTCATAACTCTCCTTCCAAGGAGTAAGTGTCTTTTAATTTCATGGATGCAATCACCATCTAAAATGATTTTGGACCCAAAAAAATAAAGTCTGCCACTCTTTCCACTGTTTCCCCATCTGCCATGAAGTGATGGGACCAGATGCCATGACCTTAGTTTTCTGAATGTTGAGCTTTAAGCCAACTTTTTCACTCTCCTCTTTCACTTTCATCAAGAGGCTTTTTAGTTCCTCTTCACTTTCAGCCATAAGAGTGGTATAGGAGGGTCCAAAGGACATTCCCCTTGTTAATGCAATAAGGAAGGCACAGGCATCATTGAGTAGAATGGCAGTCCTCTTTAAGTTACTGGGTTCCTTACATGCAATGGGGAAGATAGAATTCCAAGATAGGTGAGACCAGGTGACAGCACTTAACTTCCTGAAGCAAGATGGACACAAGCAGCAAAGCTGGGGTGACAATGGGGGATTCTTGCCCACAGAGGCCATATGAAAATAGCTAGTAGACCTTAGAGTTCCAAGAGATTAACCTTACAGACAATGTGGGTATTGCTTCACCTGTATAACCAAAAAAGATCAAGAGTGAGTAAGCCAAAGTTTGGCGTCAGTTACTACAATTAAATGTCATGATTCTTCACCTAGTTTCAAGATCTTGGCCAGTTCTTAGACCCAGAGGCCAATAATCAAAAGGGAATTCAATCTCCTTGAGGAAGGATCTTTACACTACAAGTATATACAACTGTGATTCCCCTTGTACTTTCCCAGAGTGACTTATACAGAAATTTTACACTAATAAAAGTGAAATATGCAAATGTTCACAGGGATGTTGGATACCAAGACAGATAATACTAATACAGTGGAAACATTATTTATAATGAAAGAAGTAAATACATGACCACCGGACCTCCTATTTTTTAAATACTCAGCTGGAATTCTGTGAGCTCTTAGCATCTGTAAGATGTAAGACTTTATCTTACATTTGAAATCTGACTTCAAATTATAGCACCTTCATCTCCTTATCTGATGGCTTTCTCTAACCATCAAAGCTCTTGCCTCCACACACAGCAGACAGGATTCTTGAAAATGAATGCCACCTAAGAACAACCCAACTCCTGTTACCTTTGAGGCTTATGTTCTACTGTGTTTCAAATGATATTTTAAGTGGCTTGGTAATGCACTTTATATTGGCTATCTTTTCTTCTTGGTCTTGATTTATTACTCTCCTAGCAATGTTTCCAGCATCTCTTGGATCATAGAAAAAGCAACAGAATTCCAGAAAAATGTCTACTTCAGCTTCATTGACTATGCTAAAGCCTTTGACTGTGGGGATCAAAAAAAACTGTGGAAAATTCTTAAAGAGATGGGAGTACCAGACCTTACCTGTCTCCTGAGAAACCTATACGCAGGTCAAGAAGCAACAGAACCAGACATGAAACAATTGACTGGTTCAAAATTGGGAAAGGAGTACATCAAGGCTGTATATTGTCATCTTACTTATTTAATGCATATGCAGAGTACATCATGTGAAATGCCAGACTGGATGAAGCACAGGCTGGAATCAAGATTTCAGGGAGAAATATCAATAACCTCAGATATACAGATAGCATCACCCTTGTAGCAGAAAGTGAAGAAGAACTAAGGAGCCTCTTGATGAAAGTGAAAGAGGAGAGTGAAAAACCTGGCTTGAAGCTTAACATTCAAAAAATGAAGATCATGGCGTCGAGTCCCATCACTTTGTGGCAAATAGATGGGGAAACAATGGAAACAATGACAGACTTTATTTTCTTGGGTTCCAAAATCACTATAGATGGTGATTGCAGCCATGAAATTAAAAGATGCTTGCTCCTTGGAAGAAAAGTTATGACCAACCTAGACAGCATATTAAAAAGCAGAGACATTACTTTACCAACAAAGGTCCATCTAATCAAAGCTATGGTTTTTCCAGTAGTCATGTAGTCACGTGAGAGTTGGACCATAAAGAAAGTTGAGCACCAAAGAATTGATGCTTTTGAACTGTGGTGTTGGAGAAGACGCTTGAGAGTCCCTTGGAATGCAAGGAAAAAAAATCAGTCAATCCTAAAGGAAATCAGTCCTGAATATTCATTGGAAGGACTGATGTTGAAGCTGAAGCTTCAATACTTTGGCCACCTGATGCAAAGAACTGACTCATTGGAAAAGATCCTGATGCTGGAAAAGACTGAAGGCAGGAGAAGGGGATGAAAGAGGATAAGATGGTTGGATGGCATCACCAACCCAACAGACGTTGAGTTTGAGCAAGTTCCGGGAGTTGGTGATGGACAGGGAAGCCTGGTGTGCGGCAATCCATGGGGTCACAGAGTTGGACATGACTGAGAGATAGAACTTAACTGAGCACTGTTTCCATAGATCCTCTCCCAAATATGTGTGCTCAAATATTTGTGTCTAGCGCTGCTTTCTGGGGAGGAATGCATATTAAGATATATTAATTCAAGTAAACAGAATAGAAAGTAAAAAGTTTCTTCCCTTTTTCATTTGGGATTCTGGCACATCATTACCTAAGATATCCATCATCAATACAGGATATCTGATAGAAATGAGAAACTGATGTGACACTTAGGCACAAAAACAGGGGCAAGGAATAGCACCTTCTGAGTCTTCTTCTGTGAAGCTTGTCAGATATTTAGAAATTCTGCTGTGATGTAATTGAGTTGAAAGCCAGAAGATCTGCTAGGGTGAGATGAGAAATGAGGTGACATCATTGCTGATGCTGGGAGGGCCAGAAATACCACCAAGCATTCATATAGAGCCACTTCTACACGTGTAAGATCATGGTGCCTTGACCACAGCAAGAGACCAGAAAGGTCTCCCTAGCTTCAGACAGACTTCTGCAGGTGATTCCATAAGAGTATCTATCTATGATGAGGAGGGATGAAAGGTATTGCCCAGAACCCAGGGAGAACACAATCTCTTATCCCATGACCATGCTGCTGCTGCTGCTGCTAAGTCGCTTGAGTTGTGTCCAACTCTGTGCGGCCCCATAGACAGCAGCCTACCAGGCTCCCCCGTCCCTGGGATTCTCCAGGCAAGAACACTGGAGTGGGTTGCCATTTCCTTCTCCAATGCATGAAAGTGAAAAGTGAAGTTGCTCAGTCGTGTCTGACTCCTAGCGACCCCATGGACTGCAGCCTACCAGGCTCCTCCATCCATGGGGTTTTTCAGGCAAGAGTACTGGAGTGGGTTGCCATTGCCTTCTCCATAAGGACACATAAATCCTCTCGAATCCAGATATATTTCAAGTAGGATAGGAGAGGAGGAGTCACAGAAAGCTGAAATTTGGACTGTCTGAATGTGTGTGCTCTGCTAAGTTGTTTCAGTCATGTCCAACTCTGTGCAATCCCATGGACTGTAGTCTGCCAGGCTCCTCTGTCCATGGAATTCTCTAGGCAAGAATACTACAGTGGGTTGCCATTCCCTTCACCAGGGAATCTCCCCAATGCAGGGATTGAACCTGTGTCTCCAGCATTGTAGGCTGATTCTTTACCATCTGGGCCAACAAGGAAGCCCAAACAGTAATATAACATGCGGTTGTCTAAAACCAAGGGACTGAGATCATTTTTACTGCCAAGTTTTAATACTGCCACAGCACAATCTATGCTGTCCAGTTAAGTGAGGCTCCAGAGGAAGAGTTTCATGTTAACGGCACCCCCAGTTTATAGATTTAATGTCTTCAAAGAATACCTGAATTCTCACTTTCCTTTATTTATTAAGGGTGAAATGCTTTTGATATATATATTTAAATATAACGCTATTATAATAATATAATACCCTGGAGTGCATCACTTACACTTTCCAGGGATGTAAAAGCAGAAAAAGACAAGATCCTAAGCACAACAGGCTACACAGGCTGGAGAGCCCTTGGATGCAGACACTCAGATTCACCTGAGACCAGGAAAGAGGTGAGGCTGTACATTAGAGGATCCTGGGCTTCAGGGGAACTGAAAGAGCCATCAGGACAAAAGGCAATTAACAACTGACCCTGTACCTTCTCCTTTTCTCTGGAAATTTGTCCCCTCACTTCTCCTATACATGTCCTGTGTCTTCTCTTGACAATTCATAATTCACCTACTCTGAATCCAAATGTCATTAAGAAAGATAACACAACGGGAAACTTTAGACACCTTAGAGCTGAAGCAGTTCATTCAGATGAAGAATTACTGTGTTTTATAAAACTCTGTGAAATGGATCCTAACACAGAAGTCAAAAGAAGAGGACTGTGGGGATCTCAGAGTTTAACAGTCCACACAAGTGTTAACGGGAGCTTCAAACCCACATCAGGTTTAATCAAGATGACTCAAATCACAATTTTACAGAGCACTTTATAAATTGTCATATAAACAAAGGCACTATTATTGGAAATCTAAAACAGAAAAGGCAATTGTTGTTCAGTTGCTCAACAGTGTCTGACTCTTTGCGACCCCATGGGCTACAGCATGCAAGACTTCCCTGTTCTTCACTATCTCCTAAAGCTTGTTCAAACTTATCTCCATTGAGTTGATGATACCATCCAACCATTTCATCCTCTGTCACTCCTTTCTCCTCCTGCCCTTAATCTTTCCCAGCATCAGGGTTTTTTCCAAGGAGTCAGCTCTTCGCATCAAGTGGCCAAGGTATTGGAGCTTCAGCTTAAGCAACAGTCCTTCCAATGAATATTCAAGACTGATTTCCTTTTGGATTGACTGGTTTGATCTCCTTGCTGCCCAAGGGACTCTCAAGAGTCTTCTCCAGCACCACAGTTTGAAATCATCAATTCTTCAGTGCTCAGCCTTCTTTATGGTCCAACTCTCACATCTGCACACAACTACTGGAAAAACCAAAGCTTTGACTATACGGACCTTTGACACTAAAGTGATGGCTCTGCTTTTTTTTTTTTTTTAATTTATTATTATTTTTTTACTTTACAATATTGTATTGGTTTTGCCATACATCAACATGCATTTGCCACGGATGTACACATGTTCCCCATCTGCTTTTTAATACTCTGTCTAGATTTGTCCTAGCTTTTCTTCCAAGGAGTGAGTATCTTAATTTCATGGCTTCAGTCACCATCCACAGTGATTCTGGAGCCCAAGAATATAAAATCTGTCACTGTTTCCACTTTCCCCCTTCTATCTGCTATGAAGTGATGGGACCAGATACCATGATCTTCATTTTTTGAATACTGAGTTTTAAGCCAGCTTTTTCACTCTCCTCTTTCACCCTCATAGAGGCTCTTTAGTTCCTCTTCACTTTCTCCATTAGGGTAATATCATCTGCGTATCTGAGGTTATTGATATTTCTCCTGGCAATCTTGATTCCTGCTTGTGCTTCATACAGCTCAGCATTTTGCATGATGTAGTCTGCATATTAGTTAAATAAGCAGGGTGACAATATACAGCCTTGTAGTACACCTTTTCCAATTTGGAACCAATCAATTGTTTGATGTCTAGTTCTAACTGTTGCTTCTTGACCTGTGTATAGGTTTCTCAGGAGACAGGTAAGGTCTGGTACTCCCATCTCTTTAAGAATTTTCCACAGTTTGTTGTGATCCACACAGTTAAAGGCTTTAGTGTACTTAATGAAGCAAAAATAGATGTTTTCTCTTGAATTCCCTTACTTTCTTTATGATCCAATGAATTGCTTCTTCTAAACCTGCTTGTGCATCTGGAAGTTATTGGTTCATGTCCTGTTGAAGCCTAGTTTGAAGGATTTTGAGTGCAATCTTGCTAGTATGTGAAATGAGCACAATTGTATGGTAGTTTGAACATTCTCTGGCATTGCCTTTCTTTGGGATTGGAATGAAAACTGACTTTTTCCAGTCCTGTGGCCACTGCTAGTTTCCAAATTTGAGTGCAGCACTTTAACAGCGTCATATTTTAGGATTTGAAATAGCTCAGCTGGAACTCCATCATTTCCACTAGCTTCATTTGTAGTAATGCTTCCTAAGGCCTACATGACACTCTAGGATGTCTGGCTCTAGGTGAATGATCACACCATCGTGGTTATCCAAGTCATTAAGACCTTTTCTTGTACAGTTCTGTGTATTCTTGCCACCTCTTCTTAATCTCTTCTGCTTCTGTTGGATAGATCTTTACTGCTTCTGTCCTTTATTGTGCCCAACCTTGTATGGAATGTTCCCTTGATATCTCCAAATTTCATGAAGAGATCTCTAGACTTTTGCATTCTATTATTTTAGTCTATTTATTTACATTGTTCACTCAAGAAAGCTTTTTTATCTCTCCTTGCTATTCTCTGGAACTCTGCATTCAGTTGGCTATATCTTTCACATTCTCCCTTGCCTTTCAATTTTCTTCTTTCCTCAAATATTTGTAAAGCCTCCTCAGACAACCACTTTGCCTTCTTGCATTTCTTTTTCTTGGGGATGGCTTTGGTCACTGCCTCCTGTACAGTGTTATGAACCTCCGTCCATAATTCTTCAGGCACTCTGTCTACTGGATCCAATCCTTTGAATCTATCCATCATATAAAAGTTATTTTACAGATCAGTCTGATAATTAGTACAGGAAAAAAAAAACGTGAGGATTAGGCCTTCCATATGTCTGGGAAGTAGGAGAGATGTTGATGATGAGGGAATCAGGGGAATCACTAACACCTCTGTCAAGGAGAACAGCAAAGTAAAGTAATTAAAGCCCAGTTTTGATACCAGATGGGCTCAGATTTTAATCCCAGATCTGCCACCTGCTACCTGTGCAATCTTGAGCAATTTATTTAACCTTTCTGAGAATTAACTGGATGTTATGCAGATTAACTGAGACCATATAACGTTTCAGGAACATCATCAATGTCCAATAACTATTCATTTTTCCACCCCAATCACACCCACTACCCACATTTGAGAGAAGGAAGAGGTGGCATCTTGGATAAATGAGACTGAATATACAGAGGAAGAAAGCAAAGCTCCAGGAAAAATTCAGAAATAAGAGTGAAAAACAAAATAACTTTATGGAAGGCGCCTTGCTTTTCTACCACATGCATTCTAACAAACCCAAATTTTATGTCTAGTCTGAGCAGCCAAGTTGTCATGGCAGGGGCACTACTAGGTCATCTCCAGTCTCCTCAAAATCCTCTGGAATCCATCTGAAATCAGTGTCCAAACTGGGGAACAAGCTACAATGTTAATTCCCGGGTGCCAGGGCCAGAGGTTTTGATTCAAAATATTCTTCTGTATTTTCACAAAAGAGACTAATGTTTTAAGATAAGAACTGAGGTTTCTCTCCCTGTTTTTCATCTGATTACGAAATTTTCTTTTTGCTCTTCTCTTGTTCAGTCAGAAGCTGCATGACCTCAGGCCAAAAAATAATAAAAACAAATGTCTTATTATTAGAAATTACTTTTCAAAGCAAGCTGTCAAAAGAAAATTTTGGAGTCAACTTTTAATTCCACAGAGCCTACAATTTTGAAAGGAGAAAAAAGGTTTATGGTGAATGTCGAAATATGTGACCCATACCATAGGCAATGGATTTGAGGAAGAATCAGATAACATCCCATTTTCCCACCCGACCTGAGTCCAAGAAAAGATGCAGCTTACCCAACTAGAGGTAAAGGAGCCCTAAGCCGGAGAGCAGAATTAGGTGTGAATGTGAAATTCCTGGTCAGCAAAGATCAAGGCGCTTGGAGGACAACTTAGTCCAAACCTCTGATGCCCTGAAATCATTAAATAACTTTGGAACTTAGGTACAGTTTCAGAAAAAGGAGGTGGAACAGAACCACGAGTAAACTAAAAGGTACAATGACAGGATAATCCATGAATTCCAAGGTCAGTAGATCAATTCTTCTGTCATCACCAGGAACAATGGCTCTCAGCAGAAATTAAATCCAATTATATGAAAATCTTATAAAAGTTAAACTTTCCCACACATTTTGGAAGTTGTATGCCTACTACAGTTTAAAAAGCTACATAAGTTCTGATTCAAGTGGCTTGCAAACCACACTCTGAGAAATACTGTGAACTCTACTTAAAGTCTAGGTCCTCCTCCAAACAGATCTTCAGTTTACCCTATAAAATGGTACCTGCTGCTTAGGGTTAAAGATGAGGATTTAGTGAAACATGTTACTTGGTGTATAGTAAGTTACTGCTAAGCTGCTAAGTCACTTCAGTAGTATCTGTGCGACCCCATAGACAGCAGCCCACCAGGCTCCCCCGTCCCTGGGATTCTCCAGGCAAGAACACTGGAGTGGGTTGCCATTTCCTTCTCCAGTGCATGAAAGTGAAAAGTGAAAGTGAAGTCGCTCAGTCTTGTCCGACTCCTAGCGACCCCATGGATTGCAGCCTAACAGGCTCCTCTGCCCATGGGATTTTCCAGGCAAGAGTACTGGAATGGGCTGCCATTTCCTTCTCCAATGCATGAAAGTGAAAAGTGAAAGTGAAGTCGCTCAGTCGTGTCTGACTTCGTGACCCCATGGACTGCAGCCTACCAGGCTCCTCCGTCCATGGGATTTTCCAGGCAAGAATACTCAAGTGGGGTGCCATTGCCTTCTCCTGATAGTAAGTTACTTATAACTATTAACTCATTGTTAATTAGAAACATTTCTTACTCCTTTACTTTATTCTATATTAAGAAGCCTTAATTAGTGTAACTGCTGGTGTTTTTTACACAATTTTATCTGGCCCAGGAAATGGAATGACTTACTGGTCACTTTGGGAAGAATGAACTGAACTATTGTTGGCTCAGTTCCTTCCTACTTCTTCATGGGAACCTGTAGCCAATGATAGTCCAGTGGGAACATGTCACCTACTACTCCCTCAGAGACAGACTCTGTCCCTTTAGGGAAGCTTCCCCCTGGTCCAGCATTATCTGTACCTGTGCATTCTACTAACCCTGGGCTCAGTTATAGGCTCATTTAGCTTTCACATGATTTGACTTACCTTCTTTGGGCAACAAGGTTCTATTTTGGCCTACTGCATTCCTTTGTTTTATATATATAAGTTTATTTAAAATCTGAATATTGAAGAAGACTGCTACTTAGTTTCTAAGGAATCTCAGCACTTATTTTAAGTGAAATAAGTAAGAGTTATACAATTTACATGAAAGTCTTTGTTTTTATATCCTTTGACCCAGAAATTTCACCTAAAATAATTTAAACAAAGGCAGAAATATGTATGCATAATAATTTTCATAATATTTATGCATAATAATTTTTATGATTGAAAAAAGTAAATATCCAACAACAGGTAACTAGTTAACTTATGGTATTGATAAAATGGAATACTATGAATATATTAAATATAATACTGTAGACTTCAAATTCTTACTAGATGAAATAACAGAGACCAGATTGACTCTGCCAATTTTAACACATGGACAGATACACATGGACAGATATATGAACCAACAGTTTTCAGACATGGGACAACAAGCAGCACAGAACTGTGGGATCCCTGAGAGATCAGAAACAAACAAGGTGAACCCTGCATTTTCATCAGCTTACTACTAGAAGACAGTTTCCAGTCCATGGAACAAGTAGGAAGAACTCAAATAAAGATCATCATTATTGCCTAGTTGAGAAGACAGAGATAGCATTCAAGGCATCTATAAATTGTAGAGCAAAGTAATGAAAAAGAGGGAACTCTATATAGAAAGAGCTTTGTAGCTCAGCAGATGAATCCCACTGAGTCTTTAGCTGAGTATTGGTCAGTACATGTCTAAGAAAAAAATATGTGAGGTCAGGGGGGAAATACCAAAGAGGAATAGACAAAACAATTCTGGAGCTCACACAAGCCTGGAAATAGTTTGTCTTCACATCAGTCAGAGTGGAAAGATCTCATAGTATATGGTCATCAGGTGGAATTCTGAGAAGGGTATCACCTTGGTAGTAGAGTTAAATTAGTCTCAGACTAAAGAGTTCTCTATGCCAAGAAGCAAAGATTAAACCTTGAAAAAGTATAATTGATTAACTGCAGATCTGAAAAAACTCTAACATTAAAAGATAATCAAACTCCATCAACCAACAACCTAAATTCACAATGCCAGGTATCTAATAAAAGATTACAAGACATGAACATAAACAATAAAATATCACTCATAACCAGAAGAAAAATGCAAACTATAGAAATGCACAGAAAAACTCCATACATGAAATTAGCAGACAGGAATATTAAAACAGTTAATATAAATAAACTCTTTATATTTAAGAACATAAAATCATGACCATTGTGAGGAAATAAATGGAAGTTATATAAAAAGTTATATGTCTAGAGAGGTGAAACTGTATCTGTAAGGAGAAAAAAGACACGAAATGGGATCAACAGCAAATTAGACATTGGAGAAGAAAATATCAGTGAAATGAAGACATGACAATACTAACTTTCAAAATGAAAGACAAAAGGGAAGAAAATACTGAAAATGAGGTAGAGACTGAACACAGCATTTGAAAAAATAATGGATGAAAACTTTCCAAATTTGATTAAAATACTAAACTCACAATCTAACTCAATGAGTCCCAAACAGGAGAAACTTGAAGAAAAAACATGCCAAGACACATAATAATCAAATTGCTGAAATGATAAATTCAATAAATGAAGAAAACGAATGGCTAAGTTCCATATCTATTTCTGATGGAACTCTCCACAAACTACAGATAGAAATGAATTTCTTCAACCTAAAAGATTATCTGCAAAAAAAAAAAAAAAAAAATCACCAGTAGAATACTCAGTGGTGAATAACTGGCTATTTTACCTGTAATTTTGGAATAAGGCAAATTATTTAGAATATGGCACTTTCAGCACATTTATTATTTCCCTGAAAATCCTAGCCAGTGAAACAAGGCAAAATAATAATAAAAATTTTAAAGTCACTCATGTTGGGAAAAAATAATTTTTTTAAATTCTCTCTCTTTTTTTTTTTTTTCCCAAAAAAGATACCTGGTATATGTAGAAAATCCTAAGGAAACTACAAAAAAAAAAAAAAAAAAAAACTAGCTCTATTATAATAAGTAAGCTAAGCAAAATCACAGGATACAGGTTAATCTACAAATACCCATTTTATTTCAATATTTTACTAGTACACATTTGGAAACTATGTATTTGTCAATTTTTAAGTTTTGCAATTTATTTTTTTAAATAAATACTCACTGTTGTACTTAGCTTTCTACCCATCATTTTGTATCCTTGCTCTTAATGAAATTCTCCAAAATTCTACAAGCCCCAGGCCCCATAAAACCTGGGTCCTTCCCTAACACAAATATTAGGGTCTACTTAAATCATTTGTGTACCACTGTAATGTGGAGCAAGCTTAAGAAATAATTAAACTTACTAATGCAACATTCTGCATGCTTCCTTCCAAAAAAATAGTTCTGAATTATCACTGAGATCACTGATGGAAAGCACTCTGAAAAGTAGTAACTACTATATCCATGCAAATTATTATTTTTATTATCCTTTTATATGCAAGCATCTGGAGCGCTCAACATTAGTTTGATAACTATTTTGTAATCTTCCAGTAAGTGTATGACACTCCTGGGGCTATGGAGGGTATAAAGATAAAATACATCCAATACTTCCCTTTGAGTTCACTGTCTCCAGTTTGAGAACACTGTAAACTGAAGATTTAAGGTATAAACTCTACGTTAGTGCTGTGGACTGAATTTTGTTTTTGTTGTCGTTCAGTTGCCAAGTCGTGTCTGACTCTGCTACCCCATGGACTGCAGCACACCAGGCTCCTCTGTCCTCTCCTATCTCCCAGAGTTTGATCAAAATCATGTCCATTGAGTCAGTGATGCTATCTAACCATTTCATCCTCTGTCACCTTCTCCTCCTGCCCTCAATCTTTTCCAACAATGGTGTCTTTTCCAATGAGTCAGCTCTTCACATTAGATGGCCAAAGAATTGGAGCTTCAGCAACAGTATTCAAATGAATATTCAGGGTTGATTTCCTTTAGAATTGGTTCTGTTGTAGGAAGGGGGACCCCTTCAGGGCCCCAAACTGGGCTCTTGTCTAACACTCGGAAATGAATTGTCTGAGGAGACACATGTGCTGACAAAGCAAGAGATTTTATTGGGAAAGGGCACCCAGGTGGAGAGCAGTAGGGTAAGGGAACCCAGGAGAACTGCTCTGCCACGTGGCTCACAGGGTTTTAAGGTGATGGGATTAGTTTCCGGGTGGTCTTTGGCCAATCATTCTAATTTAGAGTCTTTCCTGGTGGCCCACGCATCGCTCATCCAAGATGGATGCTTGCGAGAGGGATTCTGGGAAGTGGACAGACACGCGGTGTCTCCTTTTAACCTTTCCTGAACTCTTCCTGTTGGTGGTGGCTTATTAGTTCCATATTCCTTATCAGGATGTCCTGTCATAAAACAACTCATGCAAATGGTTACTAGGGTGCCTGGCCAGGCTGGGCGGTTTCAATCAGTGTGCTTCCCCTAACAGTTTGATCTTCTTTCTGTCCAATGGACTGTGAAGAGTCTTCAGCACCACAATTCGAAAGCATTGTGTCCTTCCAAATTTTTTTGTTCTGAAGCCCTAATCCCAATATGATGGCTTTTGGAGAAGAGGCCTTCTCCAAAGGAGAAGAGGTAATGAGGTTTATATAAGGTCATGAGAATAGAGCTCTCATGATAGAATTAGTGCTTTTATAAAAAGATACCAAAGAGCTTACTCTCTTTGCTCACCATGTGAAGAAAGCAGCTGTCTGCAAGCCAGAGAGAGTTCTCATCAGGATTCAACAATGCCAGCACTCTGATCTCTGACTTCCAGCCTCTAGCACTGTAGGAAAATTAACTCATGTTGTTTAAACCACCCAGTTGAGGGTATTTTGTTATGTCAGCCAAGGCCAACTAATACGTCAGAAAATTTTAACATTTAAAAAATGTTACTTTAAAAAAGTCCACATTGTAAGTGGAAATTATGGTCTAATATACACATACACATACTCAGACAAACATTTCACAAAATACTACTCATACTTACCATACACTAAATATAGTTTCTCATAGTTTGCTGTTCTATTCCACTTCATTTTGTAAAATGCTGGTCACAACTCTCTTAATTTACTTCATAATCTCCTAATAAATTACATCCTATCATTTGAAAGTCGCTCTTTCCTGTCCAACTCTTTTGCAACCCCATGACTATACAGTCCGTAGAAGTTTCCAGACCAGAATACTGAAGTGGGTAACCTTTTCCTTCTCCAGGGGATCTTCCCAACTCAGAGATCAAACCCAGGTCTCCCACATTGCAGGCAGATTCTTTACCAGCTGAGCCACAAGGGAAGTATGCCTATTTCATCCTATGGAATGTACACTAAAAATGCATTAATATAACCTGTACAGAAATAGGTTATATTACAGAAATCTTCCTTATATACAGAAATCTTCATTAGCTCTAATAAAAATTGTTTTGAACTCTATTAGAGCGAAAAAGAAGACATCAAAATCCTAACAGACCATTTCTCCCAATTAATCATATATGTTTTATTAGAATAAAGACCTTAACTGTCCCTCTATATACATATCGAGGGAGCACACACACACACAAGCACACACACACACACATATATTCAAAAGCCTTCACCTCCTGTATCTATATATTAAAATTGATTGCTTTTTCACACTGACAACTGCAATGAAAGCTCCCTGCAGGGAATCACAAGAGTCTGAGTGAAGGGGTTATTTTAGTGGTTCTTTGCCATCCGAGAATTGTGTTCAGCCACAAGAGCTTTCTGACAGGACTTGGCAAGCTCTGCATTATATTCAAGATTGTTTATTCTGTTGGAAAATTTGTGATAAAGGGGTTTGGCTCTTTTCTAAAGTATGTTCTCTGTGTGTGTGTGTGTGTGCATGTGGGCATGTGTGCATGTGCACATATGTGCAAATACATGTATAAATATTCTTTAAAATATATAACATGGATGTTATATAAAGATATTTTCTTAATTCCTTAATGGCAACATTTGTACATGAGCTATTATGATAATAATTTTTATAATGATAGACAATTATTTACTTAGGAAATACATCATGTTTATGGAATAAAGCTGAGCTCTACCTCCTCACTACAGCATTTATCTCTATTTAGAATGCACTTTTCAGCATCAACTCTGTATGTCTTAGGTGATCCATGAGAATAGGCATAGTCATTGTGTAAACAGAGAATGTTTTAAAGTATAAGACTACTAATAAGTTCTATTGTTTCTGTAGATGACAAAAGGTTTACTCAATCCATTTCTCTCTCTGCATCTAAAGTAATATTACCAATACTCTTCTTTTTCCAATTTTTCCTTGACTAGAATTCACTAGCAGATTTACTCCTTTTGGTCACTTCAAGAACGGGCAAAATCAGGCTGAAGTAAGAGCATGACCAGCAGCTTTGGGGCATCCAAGAAATGTCTTTGGTGTAACTCCTGAAGTCATGTATGACAGTCTGTGATTAACACCAGTTCCTCTCTAAAAGCCCCGGCTGTTTAACCATGCCACAGTGCCATGTAGACCAGCTACAGAGATATCTAGCAAAGTGAGGGGTGGGGGGAAAAGGGAATGAAAGACAAGAAAATGTGAAAATCCAGAATTATAGACATACTGACTACCTGTCGTCATTTGGAAGTGTGCCCATCTTATGCCAATTTTAAGCCAATGTATGCATTCCCTGGTGGTGCAATGGTAAAGAATTCGCCTACCAATGCAGGAGACGCAGGAGACAGGGGTTCCATCCCTAGGCTGGGAGGATCTCCTGGAGGTGAAAATGGCTACCCACTCCAGTATTCGTGCCAGGAAAATCCCATGGACAGAGGAGCCTGGCTAGCTACAGTACATAGAGTCACAAAGAGTTGGACATGACTGAAGGGACTTCGCACACGCACTGTATTTTCAAGTTCCCGAATCTCCACTTTTTTCTTCATCACCCTAGTTTATCTTTTCTGTAACCCATATTGTCTGCAAGTCCCAATCTTGTATTTCTTGTTTTTCCAGTATGATTCTCTTGGCCTTCTAAATTCCACTATGTGCAGTTCATTCTGCCTATGATGTCTTCTCTCCCTGTATGTTGTTGTTCAGATGCAAAGTCATGTCCGACTCTGCGTGACCCCACGGCTGCAGCACACCAGGCTTTCCTGGCCTTCACTGTCTCCCAGAATTTGCTCAGATTCATCTCCATTGAGTCTGTGATGCTATCTAACCATCTCATCCTCTGTCATACCCTTCTTCTCCTGCCCTCAATCTTTTACAGGATCAAGGTCTTTTCCAATGAGTCAGCTCTTCACATCATGTGGCCAAAGTATTGGAGCTTCAGCTTTAGCATAAGTCCTTCCAATGAATATTCAGGATTGATTTCCTTTAAAATTGGCTGGTTTGATCTCCCTGCTGTCCAAGGGACTCTCAAGAGTTTTCTCCCTCACCAAGATCAATCTCAGATAATCCTCCTCCTGATCAATCTCTGATAATCCTCCAGAGCAGTGAAGCCTGCTCTGACCAACCTGAAGACAATGGACCATCCTACTTCATACCATGGCTGTGAGGCTCTCATGGTTTTTTGGTTTTCCTCTTCTTTTTCTTCTACTAGAACATAACCTCCTTGATGGTTGAGACTGTATCATATTTATATTCCATCCCTAGTGTCTCTTATAAAATCTACTTCTAGGATACTGAGCTGTTAACTGATTGACTGATACATCTGCCCTGGGTTGGCATGTCTACTGTTCTTGGGAGCCCTGCTTTGTAACAAAGCACTTTTCTCTGTCCTTTCTGAATTTTTCAAAATGTATTCATTGGAAGTTCAGGAGGGTAGTCTGAACTTCTTCATCCAAAATGCTAAGCTAGCACTGTGACCTAGTCTCACCTGAGAATTTTGATTGATGGTTGTTGGTACTATTCTCTGAAGTATGTCTGTGTTACATTGGTTCCTTCTAATGATCAGAGGCAAGCTATTTTGAGCTTTCATCACCACTATTATTTTTTTCTTACTGAAGGGCTTCTGTAGTAGAGCAGATATATCTAACAAACACTAGGTCAATAATAAAACTAGGGTAACAATATGTCACAGTTTCTGCTACATTTGAGGATGCTTTCCTAAGCTAGACATCTCTGTCTCAGGATAAAAAATTTTAACTGTTAATGGTCCCAGAATTGATATTATTTCTCCAGTAATTGGACCCCAATGATAGAGGGATTGCTTATTCCTAATTGCTGATTCTCTGCATGTTTGTCCAATATGCCTTAGCTGGAAGGAGAAATACTGTTCTTACATTTAGTATTTTTTCCAGGCAGAAATTTGGAATTCACCTCTAATGAAACTCACTGTAACATCCTTTTATCTTCCTTGGAATTCAGAGACAAGGTTTTCCCTATTTTATATGTGGATTTACACATACCAAAATATTAATGAAGTATAATTCCTAAGCAAAAGAGCTTTTTAAAAAGGGATTAATTTTTCTTTCAATTCAGTGTTGGACTTTTTCAAAAAGGAGCCCAACAATCTTGAGGCACCTTGTTTAATAAAAATAGTTGGAGTGTACCAGTTTTAATCTGTTTTCATGGAAAGGAAAATTTAATATTACATGGTAGCATACTAGGGAACTCGGGCCCACTTGGGATTTTTCTATAGGTCCCTGCAACATAACTCCATCTCCTTTTCCTTTAGAAAGTCTGTCCTCAAGTTTCCCAGAGAAACAATCCTTCTAGACTATTTTCACCTATAGGTAAGAAGAGGTTTATCTTCAGTCCCAATGTCTGACAATGAGACAACAGAAAGAAAGAAAGAAAGTGAAGTCGCTCAGTCATGTCTGACTCTTTGCGACCCTGTGGACTGTAGCCCACCAGGCTTCTCCATCCATGGGATTCTCCAGGCAAGAATACTAGAGTGGGTTGCCATTTCCTTCTCCAGGGGATCTTCCCAACTCAGGGGTGGAACCCAGCTCTCCCGCATTGCAGGCAGACGCTTTAACCTCTGAGCCACCAGGGAAGCAGAACCTGCCTGCAATTCCAATAACTGCTTTAATGGGAGTACATATCAATCATTGAATTAATTAACTCAATATCCTAGAAACAGACACTGGAGATGGAATATAAATATGACAGTCTCAACCATCAAGGAGGTTATATTCTAATAGGAGAGAAAAAAGAGGAAAACCGAAAAAACTCTATTGGGAGTTCTGTTACCTTATCCTAGAGCTCCCTGATTCTTGACCTTATCTTCCTCTTTGGAATGACTCTTAGCACCCATTTCCTAGGCATTTAACTTCTCCTCCCAGCCTTCTTCTAATGTCCTTGATATCTCTTCAAGATTATACCTTGAATTTCAGACTAAACCTGGAGATAGTTTCTTGATCCTACAGACTCTGAACTCACTCCCAAGGCTTTCAGATTACTGTTGCTGCCACCACAGAATTATTAGGTTGAATATTAGGTAGAAGAGTAATTCAATAATACAAATAAGACAGGAGGACCTGGACTGAAGCACAGCAATGAAAATGAGAGGTTCACATTTTAGAGGCACACCCACTCCAATGTTCTTGGCTGGAGAATTCTGTGGACAGAGGAACCAGGGAGGCTACAGTCCATGGTTAGTCACTTAGTCACGACTGAGTGACTAACATACACACTTGCTTACAAATAAAATAATCTGGGGATTAATTTGGGACGATATTAAACAGAAAGGGAAGAGGCTATTAAACAGAAGTGGAAAGCAGACTGGTCTTCTAGTTACCAGTTACTGCTTGAAAGGAAAGGGTATGAGTGTGTGTGTGTGAGAGAGTGAGAGTGAGAGAGAGATCATTGGAATTCTGGGGAAGAGATAAAGGGGAACAAGTAAAATTTCTTACAGTAGACCATTTTTGACCTATAAAATGTCAGTTTCACTTGATTTTCGCCTAAAAGAATTAAACCTAGAGGGAGACACTTTCATTGCTGACAGTGTTACGGGCACGTTTCACAACTTTCCATTTCCAATATTCCTTCTAGGTTTATATGCGTACAGAAAAATACTCAGAGGTAGTACAAGCCTCCTTAAGTCTCTAAACTATCAGCAAATCTACAGATGCTTTCTTTTTAATAACAATAATGCTAGATAAGTGCACTTCCACAAAGATTATATCATATTATCCTCACAGTAATATCCTCAGAGAAGATATTATCCTCATCATACATATGGAAACAGGCTCAAAGAGGTTAAACAGCTTGTCTGAGGACAAATGGAAAGTAATGACCTCTAAGTATTCTAGCTGCTGGTCTACTGTTCTGTCCACTTTGTGTGGATTTCCTATCTATGAAACAGAAAGGAGGAGATTAAGTGTGCCTCCCATTAGCTATACCTAAACCAGCAGAAAAATAACAACAACAAAACAAACAAGGTCAACTTTTATTCTCTAAACTGTGATCATTTTATATGGGCTTAAAAGTTATTAAATTGATCATTTCCCTTTTTCAAAGCCATTATATCTGTAGTCTCCTCTCTTGTGACTTCCTATAGAACTTCACTGTTGGGAAAACCACTGACTAGCCTCCTAATAAAGTCACTTCTGTTCTCCTGCCCAAATTTGTCTTTCCTGGTGTTAGCTGCTTTCCTCTAACTCCTGCTGTCTAGAGAACATGCCCAGTGTTTTCTTTGTTTCATAGAAGAGGCCTGTAGAAGACTTTGGATTTTAATTTGAAAAATAAATAAAAGCCTTTGGAAAGGGAAAACTGTATTCCCCTAGGCCTCTTTCATTAATATGAGCTTCCTGAAATGCAGAGTTCAGTAGTGAGAGTCAAGGTTAGAGGCAGAAGACCATACAAACTTGGAGAAGCCTTAAAAAATAAGAGAGAAAAATGTGGTTTATTAGTTATACTAGTTACAGAATGAACAGCATATTGTATGTGCTGTGTTAGAGGTATGTTATGAATAACAAAAGCCCTGGAGCATTTACATATTTGTTTTCAGCAATCCTGGCAGTTGGATTTCACCATTCTATGCCTCTTTGCCAGAATCACTAAACACTGGTACATATGGCATCTGAAGTACCATATGCCATAGAAAATGTTAGCTGATGCCTATACTTCTATATTATATTTTTATTTCAGATTTTTGCAGTTTGAACAAAGAATAGTAGAAAAAACAAAATATTGGACAAGCAGTAAACAGTGAAGTGAAAAAAAATGCCTTCAGAGAAAGCAAATAAAGGAAATGAATCTACCATGAGTTAACATGGCTACATGGTAATGAATCAGATATGGGAAGTAATTGTTTTGCATGAATAAAATTTAGATAGCCTTTTAACTATTTTTTTTTGGAGTTAAAGGCTGCAACATGAAGAGTGAGAGTTGACATATTTTTCTTATCTTATTCTTCCTGACATTTCTTTCTAAAATCAGTCTGCATTTGATTGAAGTTAATTAACATGAAGGCTACAGTCAGGGACGTCTAAAATCCAGGTTAAAACAGAAAAACTCAAATACTAGGAATGATTTTGCAATATTTATTTAGATTTTTGACCGAGCTTTTCAGCTAACATCTAGAGGCTTTTTTGGTTTTTGTTCTGAGACATAAGAAGACTCTAAAGTTAAAATCAGTATAATTGAATATTTGGCTCTCTCAAATAGAGAAACAAACAAAAATTCTATAGCCAACTGCAACTTTGTGATTTATAGGGAATACATATATTTGGTCATTCAGATGACCAAAATATATTTCTCATGTATATTTGGTCTTCATTCATAGTTACTAGCTCACAGCTCCCAAATTCCTTTAAATTTTCTGAGCGATAACAGCAATAGGAGATTCTTTTGCTATACTAAATAATATTTCATCTATTGTCCCTAGTTCCTGAAAATGCTTCAAAGCCACGAAAGGTGAAATAGGTGTCTTGTTATTCAAAACAAGCCCCTCCCCCCACAAGTGAATTTATGTTCATGAAAGTGACTTTTGGCCAGGGTAATCAACCATGAATAGAGGGTTGGAACTTTCAGTGCCACCCCCCTGATTTCCAGAGAGGGGAAAGGGGCTAGAGATTGAGTCAATCATCAATGGACAGTGAGTTAATCAATCATACTTATGTAATGAAGCGTCTCTAAAAACCCAAAGAAAGTTTGGAGAGCTTCCAAGGTTGGGGAACCAGAACGCTTCCACATGCTACTGTTCCAGGCCACAAGTTCCAGGAGGATAGAAGCCCCTTTGTTTGGAACCTTGCACTATGTGTCTCTTCATCTGGTTGTTGTTTTGTGTCTTTTAATATTCTTTGTAATAAAATGGTAATTGGAGAAGGCAATGGCACCCCACTCCAGTACTCTTGCCTGGAAAATCCCATGGACAGAGGAGCCTGGTAGGCTACAGTCCATAGGGTCGCTAAGAGTCCGACACGATGAGCGACTTCCCTTTCACTTTTCACTTTCATGCACTAGAGAAGGAAATGGCAACCCACTCCAGTATTCTTGCCTGGAGAATCCCAGGGATGAGGGAGCCTGATGGGCTGCCGTCTATGGGGTCGCACAGAGTCGGACACAACTGAAGCAACTTAGCAGCAGCAGCAGCAGCAAGTAAAATGTTTCTCTGACTTTTGTAAGCTGTTCTAGCAAATTCAGTTCAGTTCATTTCAGTAGCACAGTCGTGTCCAACTCTTTGCGACCTCATGGACTGCAGCACACCAGGCCTCCCTGTCCATCACCAACTCCCGGAGTCCACCCAAACTCATGTCCATTGAGTCAGTGATACCATCCAACCATCTCATCCTCTGTTGTGCCCTTCTCCTCTCACTTTCAATCTTTCCCAGCATCAGGGTCTTTTCAAACGAGTCAGCTCTTTGCATCAGGTGGCCAAAGTATTGGAGTTTCAGCTTCAGCATCAGTCCTTCCAAAGAACACTCAGGACTGATCTTTAGGATGGACTGGTTGGATCTCCTTGAATTCCAAGGGGCTCTCAAGAGTCTTCTCCAATACCATAGTTCAAAAGCATCAATTCTTTGCTGCTCAGCTTTCTTTATAGTCCAACTCTCACATCCATACATGACTACTGGAAAAACTATAGCCTTGACTAGACAGACCTTTGTTGGCAAAGTAATGTTGGCTCTTTAGTTCTTCTTCACTTTCTGCCATAAGGGTGGGGTCATCTGCATATCTGAGGTTATTGATACTCTCCTGGCAATCTTGTTTCTAGCTTGTGCTTCATCCAGCCCAGCATTTCTCATGATGCACTCAGCATATAAGTTAAATAAGCAGGGTGACAATATACAGCCTTGATGTACTCTTTTTCCTATTTGGAACCAGTCTGTAGTTCCATGTCCAGTTCTAACTATTCCTTCATGACCTGCACACAGATTTCTCAAGAGGTAGGTCAGGTGGTCTGGTATTCCCATCTCTTTCAGAAGTCAAAGGGACTTGTAACTGTCATCTGAAGTGTAGGGTGGTCTTGGATTGAGCCCTTTACCTGTGGAATCCAATGTTATCTTCTGCTGATGGGTGAATATTGGGTCCAGGGACCAAAAAGACCAACTTTTACCAGTAAGAAAGACATCAAAATAGCTGAATACCTCTAGTATGTAACAGGTAAGTGACAACCGAATGGGAATAACTTGGTGAATATATTAATCCTAGGAGAAAACCACTTATTCACAATTTTCTAAAAACAGTTTATGATTTTAACAGTCTCAAAAATTAGAAATAGAATTCTTAGTCTGAAAATGATCTGAGATAGACAAGTCATCCAAATTTGTACAAATTGATAAAAAGTTAGTATACTTGACTGGTTGATATATCCTGGTTGAATGAATGAACTTAATGGAGTAAGGAGTGAGAGGAAAAACAAAAGAAAACCACACAAGGTAAAGCTTAAAAGTTATAATGGTTTGACTTAAAATCATCCAATAATATTAATAGTTTTAAAGTAGATTTGTGTGTGTTTTTGTCAGAAACAGAACCAACACAGAACTAGAAGCAAGACAAACAGATAGATAGATAGATTTATTATAAGGAATTGACTTACATAATTATGAGGCCGATAAATTCCACAATCTGCCATCTGCAAACTGAAGACCTAGGGAAGCCAGTGGTAATTCCAATCCTAATCTGAAGGCCTGAGAACCAGAGAAGCCAATGGTATACATTCTAGTCCAAGAGCAGGAAAATAAACCAATTTCCCAGCAGAAGCAGGCAGGCAAGAAGGGGATGAATCTTCTCGCCCTCTGCTTTTTGTCCTATTCAGGACCTCAGCAGACCAGATGCTGTCCACCCCCATCCAGGAAGACAATCTACTTTACTGAGTCCACCAATTCAAATGCTAATCTCAACCAGAGGCATCTTCAGATGCACTCAGAAATAGTATTTAGCCTAAGCACCCCATGGCCAAAATTAACCATCACAAGTAGTACTTTACACCTTTAAAAGCATATTCGTATTCTTTCCCATAAGAAAAAAATAAGCAATTCTGCACATTGGATATTAGTGCTTTCCCATTTCAGAGATGAGAAAACCAGCTCGGAAAGGTTGTCCTCTTGTCCTTATGTCTTAACTATATGTTGGAATTACATCCCATTCTAGAAGTAATACCACCACAAGTTAAAAACAATATAGTTTCCCAGAGGAATTGCATATCTCCAAATAAGACACAAAAATATAGGTGATACAGAATCCTAAGCTTTTTCTAAAAGTTTGCTCCGCATAGAAGTCTGTGCAAGAGACCTGTAAAGATGTCTGTATAAACTTATTGTATTGTCTTTGTCCCAATCACCCCAAAAGGGGCTTTCCTGGTGGGTCAGTAGTAAAGAACCCACATGCCAATGCAGGAGACATGGGAGGTGCAGATATGATCCCTGGGTCAGGAAGATCCCCAGGAAAAGGAGATGGCAACCCAATCCAATATTCTTGCCTAGAAAATCACATGGACAAAGGAGTCTGGCGGCAACCATCCATGGGGTCACAAAGAGTTGAACATGACTTAGCAACTGAACAACAACAAATTATCTCCAGAATCAAAAATCTCAGGCTCCCAAACTTATACAAAGAAACTAAAACCATATGAAGGCTCTTTTATAATGCTAATGTGACTCTCTCCTAACAGAGTTCTAAATCCAAAAAGGTAACAAGGTAGGTATATTTGCTTCCTAGGGTTTTCATAACAAATTAATGACAAACTCTGTGACTTAAGAACAATAGAAAATAATTATCTCATAGTTCTGGAGGAGGCCAAAAGTCCAAAGTCAAGGTGTAAGTCTCTCTGAAATCTCTAAGAAAGAAAAATTTCTTGACTTTTCCAACTTCCAGTGGTTTCAGGCATTCCTTGGCTTATGACTGTATAACTCCAATCCCTGTGTCTGTTTTCCCATAGCCTTCTCATCTTCCTCTGTGTCTTTCTTCTGTGTGTCTCTTATAAGGACACTTGTCATTGTGTTTCTCTGGTGACTCAGACGATAAAGAATCTGCCTGCAATGCAGGAGACCTGGGTTCAATCCCTGGGTTAGGAAGTTCCCCTGGAGAAGGGCATGGCAACTCACTCTAATATTCTTGCCTGGAGAATCCCCATGGACAGAGTAGCCTGATGGGCCACCGTCCATGGGGTCACAGAGTTGGACACAACTGAGCAACTAAGCACAGCACAGGCAAGCTAATCTTAAAATCCTAACAATTACATCTGCAAAGACTATTTTTCCAAATAAGATCACATTCTCAGATTCTAGGGATTAGAATATGGCCACCATATCTTTGGACAGGGAAGCCTGGCATGCTGCTGTTCATGGGGTCACAAAGAGTCAGACACAACTGAGTGACTGAACAAGAACAAAATATCTTTGGAGGATGATGCCATTCAACCTACCAAAGTCCACTGTCTAGTCCCCCAAAGTTCACAACTGTCTCATGTGTAAAGTATATTCTCATTATCCCAACATCCTCCAAAATCTTAACTCATTACAGTATCAACTCTCAAATCTAAGATTTCATCAAAATATCGTCAGCTCAAAAGTCCCAAATCTTATCATTTATGTCAGGTATGGGTTAGAGTCTAAGCCTGATCCATCCTGGAACAAAAGTTTCTATTTTGTGGACATCTAAAACAAGGAAACAAGTTACTTGCTTCCAAAATACAATGGTGTGATAGGCATAGATATTAGATATAGACAGGATAGATACTCCTATTCCAAAAGGGAGAGATTGGAAGTAATATAGGGGTCACCAGTTTCAGGTAAGTTAGAAATACATAAAGGAAAATTCCATTAAGCTTCAACGTCTATGAGTAATACTCGGTGTTTTAATGCTCTGCCTCTGAGACTCCATAGGTCTCTTACAACCTGCAGTGGCTGCATCCTTGGAGTCATGGTTACTTTTTCTTGAAGGGTAGCGTATGTTTGCTGTAGCAGTGTCCTGCTTGAGTAATTTGGAAGCCCAACAGCTTTCTTATTGTGTCCCGCTGCTACTCCTTTCAGTCCAAGCAGGCAGTGTTTCTGCTGATATAACATTCTCAAAAACCTTGTGGGCCTCCCTTATGTCACATGGGTCCATAGCATTAGACAAAAGAATCCCCCAGAAATATTTCCAGAATAACTCTGTCTCTATTCCTCCCTTCTCCTAAGACAATTGAGTGGATTCATGAGTCACATGCCTAATTGATCCAGCAAATGTTATCCAGCTATACCCTTGGCCTTCTCTCCAGAACACACTTCCCTAGTCAGTCTTCTAGTATTAACATCCTTTGAAATATAGATAGGCCAATAACCTCCCAAATCATCAAGCACTGCTTCCTTTTTGCTTAACAATTCCTTCTTCAATTTATCTCTTTCCTCCTGCATTTTACTAAGCAAAAAAAGAAAAAGAAAAACAGGTTGCCCTTTTAATACTTTGCTTGGAAATCTCTTCAGCAACATATCCAATTTCATCATTTACAATTTATGCTCTCTCCACAATTGTAGAACACAATGAAGCCAAGTTTTCTGCCACTATAACAATTTTTCCAGTTATACTTAAAATTCCTTTATCTTCCAATAAAGTGTTCCTCTTTCCCTTCTGCATCCTTACTAGAATTGCCTTTATCATTCATGTTCCTCCCAACAGCCTGTTCAAGGCAAACTTTTTGTGCTCAAATTTCTTCCAGCCTCTACCTATTACTCTATTGTTATATAAATGAGTCAAAGTTAGCCTCTGTATATTGGCCTCTAGGATATTTACTTCTTCAAGTCTCCACCATCAACTTTATCAGTGTCAAACTCAAATTTTCATACCCCCAATTGTTTTAAACACACCCCAAACAAATGGATTTTTAGCCATGTAAAGTCCATCTGCTTTGCATGCCCCATAAACCTGTACACAACATCTGCTAGCGATAATTAAGACAAACTCAAGAGCTGTAAAGACCCTAAACTACTGCTACCCTTCAAAACACAGAGACTCCCTGTTGGGCTAAAGAGCAACATCACCTCTCACACCTTTCTCTCAGAATTCCCTTGTCTTGCTACCTTTCTTGGTGGTAAAACAATTACCACCAGAGGGACAATTGTTCCTCTGGACAATTTCCTGCTGTGAGAGATTCCACCTAACATGTAAATCCATCAAAGTGTTACCTAAATAAAGCCTGTTTGTGGAACTACCACCTCATGGTCATATTTTTCCCCGAGATCAGCCTCTAAATATCTCAAACCCCTAAAGTATTGATAAGGATAGGATAGCCACTTTCACATTTTTTGTTATATGTTAAAGCAACACTCCACTTCTCAGGACTATAGTTCTGTCTTTTGGAGAATGTAACATAGATAAAAACAACAGTTTATATAACCTTGTAGGGGGCTCTCCTGGTGGATCAGTGGTGAAGAATCTGCCTGCCAAAGTAGGAGACTTGGGTTCGATCGCTGGTTCAGAAAGATTTCCTGGAAAAGAAAATGGCAACCCACTCTAGTATTATTGCCTGGGAAATCCCATGGACAGAGGAGCCTGGTGGACTATAGTCCAAGGGGTCACAAAAGAGTGGGACTCGACTTAGTGACTAAACAACAGCAACATTTTCAGATTAGCTTTTTTCACTCAGTGTAATGCCTTTGGGTATCATCCAAGTTTTTCTATATATCAAGAGTTCATACCTTTTTCTCCGAGTACTTTCCATTGTATATATGTATGAAAGTGGTTTATTCATTCACCCATTGAAAGACATTTTGGTTTTTTTTTCCATATTGTGAATACAGCTGTTATCAATGTTAGTGAATAAGATTTTGTAAATATGTTTCATTTCTTTAGGATAAACACTCAAACAATGAGATTTCTGGGTCACATAAGTATGTGTTTAACTCTATTTTTAGAAGAACTATCAAACTTTTCAGAGTGACAGGATGAATTCACGTTCCCACAGTATTTTAGAGTTCTATTTCCTCTGTATCTTTATTAGTTACTAAGGACTAAATGTCTATGTTCCTTCCAAAATTCATATGCTGATTCTGTAATCCCCAGTGTGAAGGTGTTTGGAGGTAGAGACTTTGGGAAGTAATCAGGTCATGAGCCTGTGTGTGCAATTGCTTAGTCCTGTCTGAGTCTTTGCAACCCCATGGACTGTAGCCAATCAGGCTCCTCTGTCCATGGGATTTCCCAGGCAAGAACAGTGAAGTGGGTTGCCATTTCCTCCTCCAGAGCTCTTTCTGACCTAGGGATCAAAATCATGTCTCCTGTGTCTCCTGCATTGGTGGGCAGATTTTCTACCACTGAGCCACCAGAAAAGCCCTAGGTCATGAGAGTAGAGCCCTTGTGAATGGGATTAGTGCCCACATAAGAAGAGACTGGATAAAAATGATCTCTCCTTCTACTACATGAGAATACAGCAAGAAAGTAGTATTTGCAAAACAGGAAAAGGGTTTTCATCAGAACCCAGCCATGTCAGGATCCTGATTTTGGATTTTCAGTCCCGAGAACTATGAGAAATTCCTGTTGTCTGAGCCACCAGGCCTAGTGTATTCTGATAACAGCAGCCCAAGCAGACTAATACACTTATACTTGGTATTAGCAATATTCTTTTAAATTATTCAAATATTGAAAATCACTGTAGTTTTAATTTTCATATCTGTAGTATCTAACGATGTTGAACATCATTTCATGTCTTCATTTGATCGATACATTCTGATGGGTGAATATCTGTTTAAACCCTTTACCCATATTTTAATTGAGCTCTTTATTTTATGTTTGAGTTTCAATGGTTCTTTTTCTATTTTGTATACAAGTCTTTTGTTAGATATATGATTTACCAATGTGTTCTCCTGGCCTGAGCTTGTTTATCCATTCTCTTAACAGAGGCTTTCACAGAGAAGTTTTAAATTTTTATTAAGTCCAAGTTATATTTTTCCTTTTCTCAGTCATGCTCTTGATATCCCCAAGTCATAAAGTTTGCTTAACCCCAAGTCATAAAGACTTACTTCTGTTTTCTTCTAAAAGTTCTATAAGATTTAGGTTTTAGATTTAGATCTATGATATATTTATTGTGTATTAATATTGATGTAATAAGTGTGAGATTTTATTATTTTCTTCTGCTTTGGCATATGGATGTCCAATTGTTGCAATAACATCTATTGAAAAATCTATTCATTTTTCCATTTAATTATTTTTGCACCTTTGCCAAAAAATCTAAAATAAAAGCTGTATTTGTATCTTTTTTATTTATTTCCTATATTGAGTATTGCAAACCATGAGTGAGATATATGTTTCCATCATTTAAATGTTCTTTAATTTCTTTAGTCAGCACTTTTTAGTTTTCAGCATATAGATCCTACACAATTTAGTTAGATTCAGAGGTATTTCCCTCTTTTATCAGGAGCTTTAGTAATACAGAAAATATTTGGTATCTAATTATTCATTGTTAGTATATATACTGATTGAGTTGTATGAGCTATTTGTATATTTTTGGATATGAATCCCTTATTGGTCTCATAATTTGCAAATATTTTCTCCCACTTCATAGGTTGTCTTTTTGTTCTGTTGATGATTTCCTTTGCTGTACAAAAGCTTTTAAGTTTGATTAGGCCTCATTGGCTTTTATTTCTTTTGCCTTGGGAAACTGATCTAAGAAAATACTACTACAATTTACGTCAAAAAGTGTTTTGCCCACGTCCTTTTCTAGAAGTTTTATGGTATCATGTCTTACATTTAGGTCTTCAAACCATTTTGAATTTACTTTTGTATATGGTATGAGGGAGTGTTCTAATGTCATTAATTTACATGTAGCTGTTCAGTGTTTCCAACACTGCTTGCTGAAAAGACTTGTTTTTTCTCCATTGTATATTCTTGCCTCCTTTGTCATAAATTAATCGACGGTGTGTAAGTTTATTTTGGGGCTCTCTATTCTGTTCTATTGATCTCTATGTCTGCATTTAAACACTTCTGAGTATTCATTTTGATTCATTGTTTAGTTGTATATAGTACTTCCAAATTATTCATCTTTGCATCTCACTCTTCATATTCTATATTTCTATAATGTTTCTCTCCATTTAAACAGTGACTTTTAATTTTGTATCAGGCCTCACAAATTTTTAAACTCAGTGCCTAGGAAATTCAAAAATGTGGCTTTTTATTGTACTAATGTGTCGTGTGAACATTCAAGATTCTGATGTAATTCTAGATTTATAGAGATTTATCAAGATTCAAGTTATAATTTTATATAAAAATAGAAAAAAGAACATGTTTCTTTACCACTGTTTTTCATCATTTTGCCTATGGGTTAGTTCAGGTATAGGAGAAGAGGATAGGGCTGGCAAAATCAGGAAGAGGAAAAGTTACTTCAATCTGAAGTCCACACAGACTTTGAACTCAAGAAAATGTGTTAGTAGGATTTGCTGTTGCTGTGGGGTTGGTTTGTTATGAGGTAGTCACTTTTTGCTGAATCTTGGCTGACTTTCTTGAAAGCAACAGTCAGCAAGTGACTAACCAGGTCTAGCAAGACTGAGGCCGACACAGGAAACCACAAAATGATGAGAGACCTAGGGATGCCCAAAGGAAGTCAATAGGGTGTACTCTAAAATTCTTCCAGGTCTTGGCTTACACAGCCTGCCAAGACCTCTGGAAATCAGTGCTAGCAGGAACTTGCAGCCAAAGGGCTCTGAGAGATGACTCTTAAAAACTTGGATGGTTAGGTTTACTTAAAGCCTGTTAAGTTTTTACTTCCAGTTGGAATTGTGCTCAAAGAGGTTTGCAGAGAGAGTTCTCAAACTTTTTGATGAATAATAATAGTTACTTGCTGATTATTCTCCCCAAGATCCATTCTCCAGCCTTCTAAGCCTGACTTGAGGTCCTCAAAAGCTGACCCATGTAGATCCAGCCTCATGTTCCAGTACATTGCCAACTAGTTCCCAGTTGGGTCCGGCCAACAGAAGATATTAACATGAAATTGAAAGATGTGAGATGAGAAAGACTAGGGTGTTGCATCCCTCCTCTCTCCTTGCTATGCCATGACCTCTCTGGCAGTAGCTTGTACTCCTGAGCTCTCCTCCAAGGTTCCAGTCCTTACTGGGCTATAGAAACTCTAATTCCTCTCCTAAGAGCTTCTTGTGGTGCCATTTCTGTGCGTTTCATTTTCTCATTTGTTCCCACAGCTGTGCCCACCTCTTTTTAAGTAATCTTTTCCTTTGATCCACTTGGCAGAATTCTGATTTCTGCTGGGTCCCTAACAATTACTACATTTTAAAACCTGTCAATATTTCTAAGTCTTACCATAACCCTGCAAGGTTAATACATTATTAACCAATTTACAGATAAGGTGATGGTGGTGGTTTAGTCGCTTAGTCGTGTCTGATTCTTTTCGATCCCATGGATTACAGCCTGCCAGGCTCCTCTGTCCATGGGATTCTCCAGGCAAGAATACTGAAGTGGGTTACCATTTCCTCCTCCAGGGGATCTTCCCGACCCAGGAATCGAACCCAGGTCTCCTGCATTGCGAGCAGATTCTTTACCAACTGAGCTACAAGGGAAGCCATAGCTACAGATAAGGATATAGACTTAAACCAGAAAAATATCCAAAGTCACACATCTAGTGAGTTAACAGAGTTGGGATTGAAACTCTAGTCCTTCTAACAGGAGTCATTTTCCTTGTTTCATTTAGGTTTATAAACAAGTTAGCTCTATTTATATTTTTCTCCAAAAAACTAATTTTATTCAGATATAAGTCAGAGTTTATGTCTCTGTCTTATAAACATGTTGAGTAAGCTTGAGCCTTTATTTTGAAATAGAATTTGATGAAACTCACAAAGAAGTTGCTAAATTCAAGTATGGCATCCCTGACTGATAAGTTTTAATGACAATAATGAGAACAAAAGACATTTATTTAAAATAATAAGTGTGATAATCTGCTCTTGCCTGATGCTAGCATTAAGTCTTCTCTGCCCTGAGCTTTTTGCCAGACGCCTTTGGTTGCAACTCACAACCATTCCCAATATCCTTATCTCTATCTTTTTACATTTTAAAGGTTGGTTCTCCCAGACTTTGCAAGTATCTGTGGCCAGGGAATAAATAAAAACCAAAAGTATTTCCTTCAAATAAAAGGAAAGAACTACTTTTCTTTGCCCTTCCCTTTCTTAATGGTGTGATGCCTGGAATTATGGCAGTCATCTTGTGATCATGAGCCACTATAAGAATGACCCAAATATTTCATGGTATATTATTTACACTAAAAAGAGTATTATAATTTTATACATAATATGTATATATATATTCAATAACAAGCTGTTATACTCAACTTAAATACTGAGTTCCACAAGCCCTAAAGCCTCTGAGTTTTGTTGTTGTTTTATTAAATATGGACAGGACAAAAAGAATATCTATAAAATATGTGCCTGACATAAAAAACAAAAAAAAAAAAACAATATGCTGTCCACCTAGGTAACCACAACCCAGCCTAAGAAGAAAAAAAAAAAACCCTCAGAGGAAACTTCTATCCTGCATTTTACATTTATCCATCCCTTGCTGTTTTAAAAATTCCCTTGCTTTCCCTTGTTCATCTCTATGCCCTTTGAAAGGCTAGAAATTGAAACATTTCCCTTTTTTTCACTTAAGTTGTTAATATATGCAACACTTAATCCCCAAACACACTTTACTTTTTCAAATGCAGTAAAGGTAGCCTGACAGACTCCCTTCCTCCTCAAATTACAAGGCAAAGAATGCGGTGGAACATTAAGAACAGGAAGGTGTTCCTTATATCGGTGACCAGAAAGCCTGAAGAGGGCAGAGAAGTGCATCTTTTCAGAGCTAGTTAGGGACACAGAGGTACATACAGGGTTGGGCAGGGGTAGGGGGAGAGAGAAAGAGAGAGGGGAGGAGAGAGACAGTGGTCTTACAGGTAATGTGGGAGGGGGTTGATCTTCGTGTATTTTTAGAGGAGCAGCTCCAACTTTTGAGGTTTTGAAGGGCTTCCCCTGCTCCTCCCTCAGCGCATCCCTAGGCAGGCAGACCCCTGCCCAAGCCTCCCTCCTGAGACCCTGCATATGCTTGGTTGCTAAATGACTCTTTGCCCCGTTATCTCCTCACGGGATACATCTGTTGGGTGCCTTGCATCCTCAGCCCCGCTTTCATCTCTTCGTATCTCAGCACATTGTTTCCTCCAGTCCTTGTGCCAGGGTGGAAGGGAGCCATCCCGCCCGGCCTCGCTCTGGGATTGGCAACGAATGAATGATTGGCAGCGGGCATCTCTGTCAGGGCTTTGGCATGCTGCGGAGTAGAAGCCCTGTGCTAATGAATGTCATCTACACCTACCAGATGTGCCACTGGGTGACATGCCAGATCTTTTACATAATGCCATTCTGCCGGACACGAGACAGCTGGGGGAGGGAGTGTCTTTTAATGCCTTGGGGTGGGAGTGAGCATGGCTTTTTTTTTTTTTTAATCCGGACTTCCCGCCACCACCCATACACCCAATCAGTTCCCCCTGCACTGAGCTAAAACCTATGGCTGAGGGCATCTCCCTCAGAGACAGCCCGGAAACTGGAGGGCTGGAGTTCGTTGGCTCTCTCCCGCATTCGTCGCCTTTCTTCTTCCTTGAGTTTCTTCTCCCCGCCCCCATCCAAATTTAGGACAGAGAATTTTTTAAGTTAAAAATATAAAAACACTGAAGCTGAAATACAAAAAAAAAAAAAGGAGAGGGGAGAAATGACATTCCCTATCCTCCGTGCCCCCATCCAACCTACGCTAAAAGTGCAAGAATGCACTCCCCCCCCCGCCCCGCCCCACCACCCCCTTCCTCTTCCACCGTCCACCGGAAACTAGATGGTATTTATCCCCAAGGATGGTATCTTGTCAGTGTCTGTCCCACGTTCTGGCTGAAAAAGTTCTCTGGAGTGATGTGGAGGTGTCCAAAAATCCACGCCGTGTGGAAGGGACTGTTTCCTGGAGTGGGATGGACAAGGTGGGAGGAAAGGGAAATGAGAAAACCACTTCTGATGGGCAGCGGGTGTGTGAGCGTGTAAGAGTGTTTTGGTCCCCACACCGCCCTCCCCCCCTCAGCTCTCCACCCCGCGAGGAGGAGGGACTGCCACGCGGGTGCCTCGCTCGTTCGCTAGAACTCCGGGTCGGGACTGCCCCGGGATTCAAGGGGGGCTCGAAAGGGGGCAGGCCTCTGCTCCCCCTTCCCAGGGGCCAGACCCCCTCCCGCACATTTCCCATCACACCCCCAGGCCTCCTCTCCCACGCCGCTCGGACCCCAGCCCCCCGCGCGCCCCGGGCCCAGTCGCCCGGCCCCTTCCCTGGCACCCGCACCCCCGCCCGCAGCCGAGGCTCCAGATGGCGGCTCCTCGCGCTCGGCTCGCGGCCCCCAGACGCCGCCCGGCAGCAGCCGCCGGTCTCTCCCTCCCTCCCAGCTGCTGCGGCTGCGGAGACGGCGACTGCTCGGCGAGGAGGGCGGGTTCCTCCGCCGGCTAGGCTTGGGGTAGGAGCCGGGCTGCCGAGGGGCGCGCCGGAGCTGTGCCCGCGGGGAAGGAGCCCCGCAGGCCCCAGGTGAGGAGCGCGCGGGGTAGAGCGCGGGAGGGGAGGGAGCCTGCCCGCCACCCTGGCACCCTCACACCACCTCCGTCTCCCGACTTCCCTCCGCCGCACCACCTCCCGGTCCCCGGCGCCGCGGGCCGAGCCGGCGCGGGACCCCAGCACCCGCGGGACCGCGGAGGTGAGCGCCGCGCAGCCGCCAGGAGGGGGCGCCCAGCACCCCGGAGCCCCTGCCCGAGGGCGGATTCCGCCCGGACGTCCCGCCCCGGCCCTTGTGGAAGGCTGTCCCGGCCCGAGAGGTGCCCCCTTCTGCCGGAGAGCGGTAATGCCCACCAACTGCGACCACCCGCTTCCTCGCTTTTCTCCACTCTTCTCTCTCGCTTCCTATTTGCCTTTTTTCCCCCTCTTCTCGCTTGCCAGGTTCCCTTCCTTCTCCCCGCCTGCGCATCCTGGACCTTTCCTCTCCTTTCCCGGTCCCTTCACCTGCGCGGTCAGGGTTTGTCCGCCTCCTGGGGCGATGGGAAGGGGGGTGTATTTAGTGCCTAGGCGCTAGCTCCCCTCCGCAGGTGCATCCTGGTGGGCCCTCCGAAAGCAGCTCTGAGAATGGCGGTTCGAAAGGGTTGAGATCACCCTCTTCCTGACCTGGGTCCGTTGACTCACTTGGGGAGGGGAGTGATGCGTTTAGGAGCAGTGCTTCCCCTGAACACGGACTTCGGAATTCTCTGTACTGGACGAATGTGTGAAGTTCAGCGGCCTGGCACTGAGCCCTTTTCTCGCACCCTAGAGTCAGGACCCTTCGAGGGCATTTTCCCGTATAGAAAGCCCGATAAGACTTTAAAGTCCGCCTCCCCGGACAGTCCTCCCTGCGGTCTTCCATAGAAATTGTGCCGGTATCAGGGTAGAGGGGGGGAAGGCGCTAAAAGGTCTCGGCGCCTGGCGTCCCCTCTAATTCCCCCAGGGCTTGCGCGCGTGCCCACAGGCCCCCTGCCGGTCCCTGCGCGGGACCGTCTGGCATTAGACCCCCCGAGAGTGCGTCCCGTAAGCTCCCGGTACAAATCCCCTCGGAAATATTAATCACAACCACCAGAAAATGCAAAATGTGTGCCCGCGCCGTGTCTGCCTTTTAATCCCGAACGTAATTCTGCAAGGCAGCATCAGACAGGGGCTCTATTAATCCCTTACACGAGCAAATGCAATCTCTGACCTACTAGACTTGTTTTCCTGCAATTTCACGAAGAGTTGGCCTCGCTTCGCCAGAGGAATACCCAAAGACAGAGAGAAAACCGTGAGAGACTGGCGACGCGACACAGCATCGCAATAATGGGGGTGCATGTCAGTCCGGAGGTGCTCCTGCCGTAGAGTGGGATCGCCGGCCCGGAGCCCTGAAATTACTGTAGGGGCGGTTGCGGAGTGGGCCGGTGTGGGGAAGGTCGAGTGAGGTAGGCGGCAGGCGCCCGGGGAGGTTGGAGCCCAGAGGAAATCCAGTTCTCCTTCCTCCGAAGCCTTCGGACACAAATGACCTCCTCTGGGGCTGACCCGTGGCAACGGCGCTAGGGCAGGCAGAGGGGGTCAGCTCGCTAGACGGAGGGGGTCAAGGTTTCAGCCCCTGAGGCCTGTTCCTCACACTTGAGATTTCCCTCTCCACCCTTCTGTCGTTCAATCAATCACGTTTCCCGTCTCCCGTTTTATTCAAAACCGTCTTCTAGTTCCCTCATAATCGTAATTTGCACCATTGCTTTTTATCTTTGATTAATTAGGAAATCGAAAAAGATAATGGAGGGTCGGGCCAATAAATTAGCCTCAGGAGCCGACGGACGGACGTCTGGGACTGCTGTGTGGGTGGGCACCGTCCGCGGAGGCGGTTTCGGGGCGGGGGTGGCTATGGCGCCGGTCGGACAGGAAGGGGTTAAGCGAAGGCGCGCGGTGCCTGCAGATAGGAGAGACCCGCTCGGAAACCTGCCCAGTGGGCGCGAGCAAAGACTTCTCCCGAGTGCAAAGTCGCCAGTGATGTTTAGTTTTTCCTGTTTGGGTCTAGAGAGGGAGAGAGGACAAGACTGGGATAGGGTGAGGGCGGGACTCCCTATTTCTTCCAAAGACGCCTCCTTTTTAGCGGCAGAATTTGGTGTTTTCAGGTTGGGGTCTATTTCTTCCGGAGATGGAAACTTAGATTTACTCTTGCATCCTTTCCTTCCCTCTCCATTTGCCTACTGGTCTGAAAGAGGGTGGGAGGAAGGGAAGAAGCAAGGGAAGGAGAGAGAGAAAGAGATTGAGAGATTCTGTTAAGATCAAATCAGTCACTCCCTGGCCCCAGAGCAAAGCTCCTCACGTGGAGCTGTTCCCGGCCCTCTCCCAGGCGCCCGGCGGGTTTCGGATTCTTCTTTTCGCCCTCCGCGAAATCGATCACGCCTCCCAGACGGCTGAAGGGGGGCACTTTGCCACTCTTCATAGCTTCGTCCCAGCCTCTTTAGCTTTCAATTGAAAACCAATTAAAGGTTTCTATAAATCTGTTAGTTCCCCTTTTATCTGGAGACCCCTGATGCATGCGATATTGCCCTTTAGATGCCTCTTCCGTGTTTTGTTTTACAATTGTTGTATCAATATAATGCCGCCTTTCTTCTCCTGTCTCTATAGATACAGATACACAAGGCAAACCAAAGCTATTCAGTCTCCTCATTTGTCCAGCAGCCTAACAGTGGTGCCCTTTCTCTGCTGCTGCTCTCCCTGCTTCGGGAGCAGCAGTTATGGTAGAAGCAGATGGCTACTGATTGGGGGAGCTTTGTGGCTCTAATACTGAATACTTTATGGAAAAGGACTTTAGCATGCTTCGTTGGGCAGAGGAACAAGAGGATGAGATTTATGGCCAGGAAAAATAAATCTTTTCTAAGTTGCAGCTCCTTCTCACCAGTTGTTGCCTTTGCCCTGGAATGGGGTGGGGGGGTGGGGGGGTGGGCAGTGAAACACTGAGGATATGGTTTTATTTCATTTCACTCTCCTTTCTATTCCAATGCTTTTTAGTCAAGGTCTTAGAGGAGAGCAGAGGAAGAGAAGTTTATGAAATACCTTAGATTGCTGTTGCTGCATCAGTATTTTCTGCCCTTAAGAATAAAGCAGAAGGGTATGGACTTGAATGCTGTTTGGGGCCATGTTTCCCCCGATGGATTGTTAGTTCCTGGTACAGCATTATCCTCCATTATCCTATTATCTATGGAGAACAAAAAAACATATCAGTGTTCCCATCTGAAAAATCAGAGGACCCTGGTATTGAGAGGATGAGGCAAGTGATAAAGCATATGATGATATAGGTGTCTGAAAGGGTCTGAGCCTTAAAGACGACTAAGGGATACCTATGAATGTAAGCTCCTGGACTCTAAATTGAATTTTCAAGCTTTGGAGAATATATAGATCCCATCCCTCCATTAAAGGCCTCATTCACCCCCAAGATATTTCACCCCTGTATCTTCCCCTCCCAGAAGCCAAAAACAGAATGTCACACAGAAACGCTCTTAACATGCCTACTGGCAGCCAGGTGCAGAGAGATGGAGGCCAACCCCAATTCTGGGTCTCCTATTCCATTCCCAAAGACCCTTTGTCTCAATATTCAAAATGCCATTCTCTACTCAAGACACATTTGTTGAGCATCTTCCATGTTCTAAGTTCCTTTTCCCTGCCTTTCCTATTCTTTTACTTTGTCCCTAGAAACTAAAGAGGAAGAGCCAGAAGGAAAGGCATGTAGCTTTCAGAAGTGTCACCTAATTTACTGCCACAAGCTGCCTCTTCCCCGTGGTGTGCACTACCACCCAACATGGCCACATGCACCTTTACATTGTTCCTCTCTGAAGAGGATAAAAAGATTAGGAGAACTAAGATTAAAAAACTGTATTTACCCAGCATTTCAAAGTGGCAGACACTGAGATGCTTTAAATAATTAACTGTTTAGGCTCTTACCATGTGCTAGACTAAATGCCCCCAACAGGCTTATCACCTTTAATTCTTACAACCCTTTGAGTTAAGGATTATCAACCCTAGTTCACAGATCCCCTTCCTTCACAGGAAACAGGAGAACAGAGAAGCTAACCCAAGCAACTGGGCCAGCTGGGTTCTGAACCCAGGCTTGCTTTTACAATAGTCATGGTGACTCTGAGACCAATGGTGTTTCTGCTATTTTCCAAACAAGGAAATTAGACCTCAGAGAGGTTAAGTGTGTGCTCAAAGACACACAGGTAGTAGACTGCAGGCTCGGGGTTCAAATCTAAGTGTTTAGGATCCCAAATTTTGGTCCAATGGTTCCAGGACCCTTCAGAAGAAAGAGCCCACACTGACCTCTGTTACCTGTCCCTGCCCAAGCAGGAGGGTTCATGAGACTGTAGGCCTGGGGCAAAGGCACTGCGACTGCAGAGGCCCGAAAGCAGCAGTGACCGGGGCAAGGAGGCTTTGCCCCAAGCCCTGGCCTGGGACTAGGGGGCGCCGTGCAGCCCACAAGGCCCCGCGCAGACCGCGTGTGGACGTCGGGGGCGGGGCCAGGGTGCGACCACGTGGCTGAGGCCCGGCTGTAGTGCAGGTCCGGCAGCTATGAACGCTAGCGTGTGTAGGGGAGGTCCAGGAATGCCCACCCGGTCTCAGGGCCACCTGCTCCTGAGCCCCACGGTTGCGCCTCAGCCCTTTGTGGAAGAGAAAGGGCCGCGCGGCTCCCAGGCCCTGAGTCCCGGTCGGGGCCGGCGGCCGGGGCTTCAGGTTCTTCTGCCCCACCCGGCTCTGGCATTCTGGCCAGGGCACTTGAGTCGGTCAGCGCTGAGTTCCCAAGCCCATCACCCCACGGGGTCGCGCTGCCCGGATTTGCCTGCGTTTCCAACGTGCGACGCTGCCAGGTCTAAAGAAAAGACTCAGGCCGGAATGAGGGATAGAAGTCCAATCTCCCAGGATCCTGGCCGAAAAACCGCTCGTTCTACCGTAAAGTCTGTGTTTGGGCCCTTGGGGATCCCTGAACACCTGGACACATCCCTCATACCTTCTTACTTTATCCTCCAGGACTTCCTTCCTGTTAGAAACATCGAGAAATCCTCAGCCTTCACTGAGTGGCTTTGAAAGCGGGGGCACAGTACAATTCTTAAATTTTCTGAAAGGGAAGCCAAGGCAGTGTTACTATCAGTAAGAGTAGCCAGCACTGAAATAGGTGTTTAATGTGTGTTAGGCATTTTTCTCTGCGCTTGCTAAATATCAACTCAGCCCTCACAGTAACGTCATAAAAAGAGCTGTCTTTATTACCCTTGGTTCACAGAAGAAGGCCTAAAAAACGGACGGGTTAAATTCCTGCCACGCGTCAGGGGTCAGGATTTGAACAGAAGTAGATAGTTGCTCTGATAGAGTCGTGGCCTAAACTTGAGTTGTTGGTGGCCCTTCTCGGGTCAGTTCTCTAGACGTCTGAAAAGAACGTTCCTTTATGAAGGCATTGAGACCTCTCTGGGACGGCCAAGGCTGAAATGAAACTAACTCCGGCTCTTGGAAGTAATCCCTTACCATCTGCTCAGCAACTGGCTTTCCAAAGCGCGCTCGCCCTGGTTTCCTCACTGAGTCCTCCCCGCGACCCCGGAGGCAGCTCTGGCCAGCCTTAGTTCGCCCGAGGAGAAAATCCAAGGCTGGGAAAGGTCACGGGCAGCTCAGCTAGTAAAAGATCTGAAAAAGGGGATGGGGGCGCCGTGTGAGGACCGCCCAGAGGGGCCTGTGGGGGGTGGGGGGAGCTGCGGTACCCAAAAGCCCAGCGCTCCAGAAGCCTTACCACAGGAAAACTAGGCGCTTAGCAGGAGGCCAGAGTTGGCGCTAATTCCAGGGAGGCGGTAGGAGACTGGAGGACGCAGAACACTTGGAGGGGAGGGGGCTTAACTGCACTTCCTCCCACCTTAGGCCGGGGCGTGTCTGTCCCCGCACTGGGAGCGCTGCGTGTCTTCTTGCTCAATGTGGCCGGCTTGCTAGCGCTGCTTCTGAAAGAGTAACCCTCCACTGAAAGCTTGTCTGGTTCTGGCCAGTGTCACTCCAAATGTGATGGGAGTGTTGTCTGCCCTCTGTGTACTGTCCGGGTAAGGCTCTCTTTGGGTCCATAGTGAGGAGACCTCCTTAGCCCACCAAGTTCATCTCTGTCATTCGGCTTTCTCTGCACTCATAGCTCTGACCCCCTTTACTGAGACCTGCAGACTGCTGCGGGGAATCCAGATAATCAAGAATTGTCTTAGGCTAGCAAACATTTCCCTGCCTAGCCTTGAGGCCCAAATGTCTGGTCTAACTCAGCTGTGAGTGGCTTTAGGGATAGAAAAACTAATTCAGTCCCCCAGATAAGAAATGGAACTGGCTGCACTCTCAGAGCACTGACTTTCGCCAGGACATTTTCACAAGTTCAGAAGCTCCTTGGAAACTTCCTAGTATGTCAGTCAGGTAAACTGACTCTAGAATGTAGATAACACTGTGAGGCACCTGATTACATACACAAGATACTTGAGTGATATATATAAAACACATTCTTCAGAACTCTATTGTTTTGCTTCTCTGGGAGCAATTGCTTTCCTGTATGATGTCACATATTTTCTCAAAACCATCTTACATGAAAACATGCAACAAGAAGTGACTACTTTGTAGACATGCAGCCAAGAAAAATCTCTCCTTTCCCCTCGCCCCCCCACCCCCCACCCCCCCCCCACATATACATGACCATGTCTGATCAGGTATAAAATTGTTCAGACAGAATTGGATTATAGGTCTTCAGGAAACTCAACATTCAGGTCTTTAAATTCAGTGTATTTATTCTTCTCAGGAATTTGTGAATTTTTTTTCACAATTCTGGATAGTATTTATTTTTAAAGTATGGGTTTTCTTTAAAACTTTAGAGGACATTATGAATTATATCTTGGTTACCTTTATATTACATCACCAGAAGACTAGCAAATCAATGTGGAAGTTGGCTTTTCAGTAAGAAAGTATTATACAAGAGAACAAATACAAGTTTCAGTCCCCCTGCCTATCATTTTTGCCACTTTGTAATGTACATGCAATATTGCCTATAGTAGTGATGATATTACTATTGTTCGTGACCTACACTGATCGTTTTTTAGTGCTGATGAAAAAAGCTCTAGGCCTTCCATCTACTATTTTGGGAGACATTCCCCCTGTGGTGCTAGATTAATACCCCCAGATTAAATTATGAAATACATGCAACTCATTTGAAATCATGAAAGATAATTTTCACTCAAACAATCCAATTTGCAAGATGACCAGGGAAGCAGTTTGTGTATGAGGACATAGTTTGTGAAAAAATCAAACTATTTCCAAGGCTCTAACAAAGTAATGTGAGTCGTCCCTGTTGTGGTGAGTGATGGATATCTATTGCCCCTATCCTTTTCATTCTTCTTCTTTTTTGCCTCCCTTTTTGTTAGAGAAAATCAGATGTCTCCTCAGGCTTCAGAAAAGTATGCCATGGACAGATTCTTAGCTAGAAAGTCCTGGGTGTGCATGCATTCTGACAAGACCCCCTTCCCAGGAGAGGAATGCTATATGCTGCTCAAAGGTTAGCTGTGATCAGGTGCCAGGGAGTCAAATCTGCCTAGTATGAACCCACTATTTCAGTAAGCATCTCTTTTAACCTAGGAGTCAAACTGGAGTCTTGTCTCTTGAGGCTCCTGCATTGGTAAGGTGGATTCTTTACCAACTGTACCACCTGGGAAGCCTAAAATAAAGGGGAAAAGAGGTAGAAGTCAGGTGCTGAGTACTGGGATAATTCCCTTGTCTTGGCTGTGTAAAGAAATTTGATGTAGAGCCTCTCAACTTGGTGGCATTCCTAAGGCCTAGAGTCAGTCTTCTCAAAATCTGATGATCCCTCCAACCTGAGACTGCTGGACACCCCTTGGTCCCCTATCTGTCTGGAAACCCTGACCCAGAGGATAAGGAGGGGCTGACTATGGCCCTGTCTACATTTTCTTCCTCTTACCCTACTCCACCTTGGAGAAGGAAATGGCCACCCACTCCAGTATTCTTGCCTGGAAAATCCCATGGACAGAGGAATCTGGTGAGTGGCTACAGTCCATGGAGTTGCAAAAGAGTCTGACACTACTTAGTAGGTAAACAACAACCCTACTCCATCTACTAAGGTATATTCAAGGACTGTATGTATGATTCTGGGGAGGACTTTGTAGCCTGAGGATTAGACGGAATATTCCTTGATAGATCTCTAGATAGTCACCTGGGAGGGGTATAAAATCTGGGAGAATGCAGGGGGCCAGGATACTGGATAGTAGATCTGGTTCACGGGTTACATTCACACAGGTGAGCATGAGGCATTCAATTCATTTAGTGGTTGCCTTCAGGATCACCACAGTTTCCTTGCTCTGCTGGAAGTCATTTTCAGAAGCCCTTAAGCCAGCTGACTACGATTTAGATCCAGGAGAGAAAGTGAATTGCACAAAGGCTATCTAGCTCTAAGCTGAACTCCAACAGAAGGAAGGGCAAATGGAACTTGAGATCCCTCAGAGAGAAGGTTTTACAGCTATAATGATGATTGCAGTTGTAGCAACAGGATTAAGAACAGTTACCATCTATTGAGAAAGAGGAAGAGCCAAAGAGAGAAAAATGTGAGTGAGGAGTAATGATCCCTGCAGTTGGAAGCTGGAGTCCCTCTTCACAGGCTACAAAATTATCCATCTTTGAGTCTCTGGCTGTCCTAGAATGAGCCTAGGAAACATTAATTCATTTATAACCTATTGAATCTGCTGTAACCCTTGGTGAGGAACAGACCCAGACTGATTTTGCCATGAATATTTATATAAAGTAAAGTGCCCCCTCCCCATTCCTGTAAACCTTTATCCAGTTCAGCCAATTGCCTCTTCTTGCCTCTAACTTATCCCTTAGAAAGTTCTTTATCCTCCTTGGTAAGGCTAGGGCAGTGCAGTACCCCTCCATGAAATTTCTTAATCTGTCTCCCCCAATCTCCCCATAGCTCCTTCCAGATACCTCCCTGTAGGAAACTAATATGTTTAGGAAAAAGTCTCCACCATCTATCTGCTTCTTTGGCATCATCTTGTCTTCCAGTGTGAAAATATATAATATTATATACCTATATATTTCAAACTAAGTCTTTGCTGGTGTAGTGATTTGGAGATATGATTGGAGGGAGATGAGCCAGGACTTGGAAAGGGAGAGAGAAAGAAAAATAATGTTTCATTCTTATAAAGTAATAATCCTTCTGAGTGAGTTATTCTTGGAGACTTTACCTGCCTCCTATCACACAAGTTGAGATATTTGAGGCCCTCTTTCTCTACCCTGGGAGGAAAAAGGACATTTCCATTGTAACACTCTCAAGTATCAGATTTCCTTTCTTACCCTTTCTCCACCCTCTCACTTAGGTCATAAAAGGCACCATCTCAGGAATCATTCATCAACCTCTCTCCAGCCTTCTCTTCCAAAACAATACTGCAGTTGTCTACACATGTATTTTCTGCCATAACTCCAAGAAGCCTTGTTAAAGTGGGGCAAGGCAAATACCCTCACTCTTACTGCCATCCCTCTAATAAGTTAATTGGAAATAAAATCCGAAGGAAGAGAGCTCTGAATATATGCATAAACCCATTGTTCCATGTGAATTAGATAAAAAGTATTGACCGAGATATATTTTTATAGTACTGTTTGAGGCTGAATAAATGCCTCAACCCTTCATTTAGTATCAGTGAATTCCAATAAGTAATAATTCAGGATGATTTCAAAGTGGTTTATGCACCATTTTAGCCCATAGATTTCTAGAGAAATTAAAGTAAGTTGTAGATTTTCTTTACCTCCAATTAACAGTTTTCACTTAGGTCACTTATACTACCTAACAAAATATGCTTTACTTAAAATACTAGAAAACCCTCAAAGTAGGAATTTGAAACTTACTCTTACTATATTTGTGGGGTTTGTTGTTGTTGTGTGATCCATCTAATACATAAGACAAACGGTTGGATTCATAAAATGTAGGAATTTTTTTAAAATTTGGGGACTTTTATGTAAAATCAGTAGGGGAAATCTAATTAGGGGGCAAGATAAGTGAGATTGAGAGAATCAGATAGCTGATTCTCAATACATCTCTCTCCTCTTTGATGTGTAGAATCTTAGTTATTTTCTAGCCTGACATTTGGAAAGCCAAGCTCCCTCACCCCCAATTTCAGTGCCAAAAACATTTATTATTTTATACAGATTGGAGTCTAGGTTTCAGTACCTCAAAGAAGACATAGTCCAAATGCCCTTGATATTTAAGAAAGGAAAGGCCAGGGAAAAGAAAAATGCTTTCTGCCATTTAGATTCTAAGGTTTTCCAGAATGCTTTTATTCTGGGGTAGATCTTTTTATACTTACAATATGTAAGATTTTTTTTAAAGCGGTTTGCATGGACGGATGACTTTTCCTGGGAAAAGCAAACTTCCTATTCTCTTAAAAAACAAACAAAAACAGTAAAAGAAGGCCCTGAGGAGTGTTTTGTTCTACAGTTTGGGAATTAAGTTTGAAAACACTGCACTCCCCCACCCCCATTCCCCATCCCTTGCCACCTCCCCCTGCCCCCCACACACATTTTTGCTGTAGTTTCTTAGGGACCACAACTCGCTTATGGCTACTTCTTTATCTTAATTTGCTGTTGTTTACACCTTCTTCCTTCTCTGAATTCACTTAAGTGAATTCTAAAACACTGCAAGTTATTTTTCAGATGTTTGAGATAATTCTTTTGACATTTCTAATCCCATCACCCTTTCTTTAAACAAGTGATGAGAGATGCTTGTGTGTGTGTGTGTGTGTGTGTGTGTGTGTGTGTGTGTGAATGAGATGAGGGGAATAATGAATGGAGCATCCAGTTATAAGCCAAATGGTGACTTTGGCTTATAACTTTGCAGATTTTTATATAGACACATATGAAAACTCTCAGCATTAAGCCTTGGTCATTACATGAGTTGCCCTTAGCCAAACTATTTTAAAGTGTGGACAAGTATAAGAGAAAAGATACGTTCACTTGGAAGGCAACTGCAGTTTGAGGTTTCTTTGAAAAGTTGATAACTAACCTGAAAATTAAGGGCGAATTCTCCCTTTACTTCCTAGTATATGGAGATTTTGCAACTTTTCTTTCTTCAAGTCAGCTTAGGCAATGGGCCCTGTCTAATCAGAAGGATTCCGAATTTATGTGTGGGGGGCGGGGAGTGGGAGAGCAGGGAGCTCGGCTGGCCAGGGCTGGATGAAAAGAGAGGGGAGGAGCGGGGGTGACAGGAAAACTCAGTGGGAAATTCCTCGCACTGTTTTTTAATTTCTCCTCTGCAGAATTCTTTCCAGGCCTCCTAGTACTGTGGGAGCCAGGGGTAAAGATGCTCCGTGCCTGGTTGCTTCACTGGGTTCCGGAGGGAGGTCTCAGAGCATCAAAGGAAAAGCACCTTTTCCTTTTAAGCTGCTCTTCGCCAACCCCCAATCCACTTACCTTGTTTAAACACAGGATACAAACTAGGCTGTCTCAAGTCCTGGCCACTTTAACTGGCTACTCGTCCGATTTATCCTAAAGCTAATGGATTGCCCTCTTCAATGTAGTGGTGGTGTGGGTGGGGCTGAAGGAATAGGACTGTCTATACCACTCAAAAGGTCTTTCTTCCCTTAGGAGCAGAGAGAGTTGAATGTCAAAAAAGAACCCCGAGACCCCCCAGCGAAAATGTGTGGCGGAATCCTGCAGAAGGAGTCAACTTTCAGGGTGTTAAAGACTTCCAGTCATTAGCATCAGCTGCTGCACTAAAGGGGCAAGCCAGCGCCTCTAAGTGGCTTAGCGCACAAACGAGGCTTCCGAGACGGTCTCGGCCACTCCATCCACTCTTCCACCACCTGCTGGACGTGAAAAGCTCTCCAGAGCCCACCTCGGTAATAATTTTTACTTTTAATTCACCTTCCCCAACCCCGGGGGTCTTAGAATACCGGCCTCCCCTGGCAGGGGACCCCCTTGGGGACTAGGCAGAACGCGCCAGGCTGAGGGCGGAAGCGCAGGAAGAGCTTGCGTCTCGCAATCTGGGTTTTCTTTCCCACCCGTCTCCTCCTCAGCCCTTCTCCCGCCCGGTACTTGTGTACTGGGCCCAAAAGACCCCTGTAAATCCCCTTCGGAGGTCTGGTGGCGTCTCTACTCCATCCCTCTTACCCAACACCGTGTTCAAGGAAGGACTGAGCCAAGTTTTCACCAAAGCGCATCCTTTTTGAGTCTTGCTCTTAAGGGCTTGGTAGTGTGAGCGCTCCTGGAGAGCGCTGGTGAGGGTTTGTCAACCCCCTGGGCAACTAGCTGCGCGTATCAGCTGCGGCTGGAGGGGCTAATCCACAAACCCCCTTCCCCTCCAGAAAACTCAGACTCGGGGAAATGCGCGCGGGGTCCTTGCTCGCTCTGAGTGAACAACCGTTTGCCAGGGGTTCTCCAGGTGCCAAGAGAAACGGGAAAAGGCCCTCTCCAGGTCTTTTTGGTACTTCCCTTTCTGACCCCCAAGCTGATCACCGCCCCCAACCAGTCCCAGAGGGCCCAGGCTTTCGGAGGAGTTGAGCCGGGCCGAGCTCCGAGAGGCGTTGCCACATGGGGAAAGAGCTCAGGGGCTGCGCGGGGCGCGGGCAGGCCGGCGAGACCGCTTCCAGGCAGGCGGCGCCGCCGGAGGGAGCGCCCAGCCCAGCAAAGAGTTAAAGGGAGGGGACGTGGGCTGTCACGCGTCATTGGGCAGATTATGTGCAGCAAACAAAAAGTGTGTGTCTGCGTGCCAGTCAGTCACTGCATCGGGCCCATCTGTACAACTCTCTCTTCTCTCTCCTCTCCCTACTCTCCCTGGTTTCTCTCTCTGCGTCTCTCCATCTCTCCTCCCTTTAGGCAGAGCCTACTTGACAGCAACACCAACACCTCTCGACATGGAAATACACTGATACAATAGGCAAAAGAAACACTCGTCTGCATCTCCCGGTTCCAGGTGACCTTATTGGGGCGGTTTGATCCTGACCTTATTCCTGGTAAGTCTCTTTGCCTTGATGAGGGTGGGGGAGGCGGGGGGAGGAAGACAGGTTTGGTGGGTAGAGTGGAGAATTCTGTCCTCCGTCTTCTCATTATCCAGAAGAGGGGGAGGAAATAATTGTGGAGGGGCTTGCTACTGCCAACAGGGTTATACAAAGGGAGGGGCGGGTGGAGAGCACTTTGCCCAAGAAAAAGCCAGCGACTGGGGCGCGCGCGGCCGCCAGACAATGCCTGCCTACGGGGGAGGGCGAGCGGCTGGCAGCAGCGACGGCTTTCGGCAAGCTGGGCCGACTCTGGGAAGATGCTCCGGGCGGCTGGGAACCCGGGCCTAGCGGAGGATGCAGAGCTGCGAAAGGCTGGGCGGCGAAAGCGACCGCGCGCGGGCGGCAGAGCCCAGGCTCTCGCCCAGCGCTTATTGTGAGCGGCGTGAGGCTCGTGGCGGCCGCCACGGCGACGCGAACCCCTATTAGCGCGGCGTAGCGAGGAGCTTTTCACCGTATTGTTAGGTAGGACTGCATTTTAATGACTGCGTCCCTGCTGTTGCCCCAAGTGACGGGGCGACCTCTTGGCACAATGAGCCGTTTGTGTGAAAGAGACTTTTAAATGGAAGAGAAAAATTGGGGCATAAAACGCTGAATTGAGGAAACTGAAAAGGAGAGAATAGAATTCGGTTGAAAAGGAGGTTCTGAGAGATGCTGAGAGATTTCAAAAAATGTATTTAAATGTGCAGTTGGAGATCAGAAAGGCTACCTTGGGTGGGGTAAAATGCCCAGAGGTAAATGCTGTAGAATAATAAAGGGAGTTTCTACTTTACGGATATTTTCTCTGATTCCTCTCTGGCAGATACAGCCCATACTTGATATTTGGAGGAGATAGCAGAATGAATGGAAAAGAGGCTGACCAAAGTTTCCTGCTCTGTTGGCTGGAAAAGGGGGGGGGGGGAGCACTACCTTCTAATGACATTTGCAAGATTAACTGGTTAATAGACATTAAGATAAAAATGGACATTACCAATATTGTTCCAGAAAGAACAGCTTCTTAGGAAAAGAATTGGGTTTCCCTTTCCTGCTAACTGTACAAAATATACTTAAATATCTGCCAATAGCAACATTATTGAGGAAAAATCAACTTGGAGGAATCTTCTAATCAGTCAGCGAAAGTGAACAATGCAATTAGTTCAAAGCTGCTTTAAATTTTACATATGATTTGTGTTTTTTTTGATGATAAGTCTTGTAGTGGGGGGGTGGGTGTCCAATGGCAAAGGAAGGAAAATGTGTCTTTATGACAGCTTAATAATAAGAGAGCCCACCACTGGGGCATTACTTTCTGAATTGCTGCAGATTAAACAGCTGGAGAGCCTACTGAGGTCTACTCAAGCGGGGCTGCCCCCTCTTGCCCAGACAAGGTCCGATCTGGGGGAGCAAACATTCACCAGTCATTACACACGCAGTATTTCAGACAGGGGACACTTCAGTCCTGCTCTGTACCTGCTCACTTCATGAGGCACATGCGACTCTACCCACCCCCTTGTATAACAAGGTAACTGGGATTCACCCTCATCCATAAATAAGCATGTCGAGAAGAAAATAATTACCTCTGCTTGCTGCTTTTAATTAAAGCCTCGGAGGGACAGTGTTGGATTATGGTAATGAGCAGACACACGTCCCCTCTTGTAGGCTGCAGAGAAAGGTTAGCTGACACGGAATCAGTGGCCCTGACACTCCACTTGAAATCCATTCGCCATGCTCCGCTGTCTCTGCCTGCTCACTAGTGCTGCTCCCCTCTTTGGAAGAAAAATAAGATAAAAACCAGCTCCCGGACACCCAACTCAATACACAAGAGTAAGGGAGAGGAGCTTTCCCCTAAAGGTTAGAAGTTTCTTTCCGTCTAGAAAGTCTATAGGCTAGCAAAAAAAAATCCTTTTGTTCTCCACTTCTCTCCCCCTCCCCCCCCCAGTCCTGTCTAATCCTCCCCCAAGGTAAGTCAGAAAACATTTCCTCTTTCCTAGCCCCACTTGTCTTTCTTTCTAGCAGTCAGTCCACTCTGAGCTCCCCCATCACAATTCTCTTTACATTTTTAAAGGAAAAGAAAGTACTCTTCCTTGGCATCTTTGTCATATGCCAGATTTAATCTGCCATCGGCTTTATTTTTGAAATAAGATCAATGCAAAAACCAAGCAAATTCAAGAAAAATCTGTCTAGTAGTCAGAACATTCTGCCTGGATTCAGGAAGGCAAAAGGAGGAATGTAAATTCGCTTCAACTGTCCTATGTATCTGTCTCCAGTGATGGAGGATTCGGGCATCCAGCGAGGCATCTGGGAGGGAGATGCCAAGGCTGTCCAGCAGTGTCTGACAGATATTTTTACCAGCGTTTACACCACCTGCGACATCCCTGAGAATGCTATATTTGGTCCCTGCGTCCTGAGCCATACTTCCCTGTACGACAGCATAGCTTTCATAGCTCTCAAGTCCACAGACAAGAGAACGGTCCCTTATATCTTCCGGGTAAGTCTTGGTTTATGTTCTGTAGGATATGAGGGTAATATCCTCTTAAAAACAGACTAAGAATCATTTGAATAACAAGCTGAGACAGGTTCTACATGTAGAAAATGCAGTGATACATGCAATTCTATTTTACACACCAGAAATTAGAAAAGGAAAATCAAACTCCAGAGTATTGTCAACTGATTTTTGGGAATAAGTGACAAAATTAGATTTTGAATGCCAGATGTATCTAAATCAATGCCTGGATTCTGGGCTTTCCTGAAGATGAACACCACTTCCTTAACTCTGCGGGAAATTTCACTAGGATTGAGGCTATTTGTAGGCTAAGTGCTTCCTATAAGTACTTTTCTGTAAATATTAGGTGCATTCACCTTCCAATCCCAGAAGCCTTCTGTTCCCTGGAATATTACTCTTTCTGGTTAAGCTAGCTAGTGTCTAGAGTTTGTATTTAAATAAAAGTGTTAGTGTTTTGACAATACAACATCATTCCAGCCATATGTTTGAGTGTGAAAAGTCCTGTCACTTCCTATTCTTTCTTTACAAAGAACCATTAGTTGTTTAAGCAAAAATAAGGAAGATGAGCAAAAGTCACAAAATAATTTCTAAAATCTAAGTTTGCTTTTCACTTCTAAAACAGACAAAATTCCACATACTTTTGCAATGTGGGATAATCTAGAAATCAGTTCTCAAGAGCTTAGCACTAATTTGAATTGTAAAAAAAAAAAAATTTGCTAATTTGGTATTCATCCAATATATAAAAAGACAGGACTTTTCTGGTGGTCCAGTGGTTAAGGCTCCGCCCTTTCAAAACAGGGGCACAGGTTTGATCCCTAGTCTGGCAACTAAGACCTCACTACCCCTTTGGCTAAAACACACACACACACACACAAGCCTGACGACTTAAATAATCTGTATAATTAATGCAGCTTGCCAGGGATGTTATCTTGCCTGCCAGCTGCAAACATGAGGATGGGTGTTAAGTCGGGTCAAGTTTTTGGAAGCTTGATCTCAGATAATAATTCTTAGAGAAATAATAACAGCGGAAATGGCCCTGGCTCCTTTGACTTCATTCCCTCACAAGAGTCTCCCTCCCTCATTCCCTTCCTTCTTGTATTCTTTCTTTTCTCTAAACTGTAGGTAGACACTTCAGCGGCGAATGGTTCCTCCGAAGGTCTCATGTGGCTGCGTCTGGTCCAATCAGCCAGAGATAAAGAAGAGCAGAACCTTGAAGCCTATATAAAAAACGGACAGCTGTTTTACCGCTCTCTCCGCAGGATTGCCAAAGATGAGGAGTTACTAGTTTGGTACGGGAAAGAACTGACCGAGTTACTCTTGCTCTGCCCCTCTAGATCCCACAGCAAAATGAATGGTAGGTTGGCTCAAGACCTGAGTCCGGGCCCTTAGCTAGCAGAGGGGCGGAGGGTGGGGAGCGTTGGGGTCACTCTGGCGCCTGGGCAAGCCTTCCCTCCTTTGGGGTTCCTTGTAGAGAGCTTCTGAGATATAGTCTGGGGTGAAGCTGGGACAGCTAGGTGAGGATGAATCGGGACACGCTAGGCTTAATTCCTGCACTCTCCTCAAATCTGGAGGGAAAGTTAGACTAGGTCTTGTCCGATGCTGTTGTTTTCAGGCACTCAGACCCTGAGAGGTGAAAGAGGATTTGTGGAGGGGGTGATGGCAAACTGGCCTAGAGAAGATGCTGAGTAATCGTGTGTGTGTGTGTGTGTGTGTGTGTGTGTGCGTGCGCGCGCGCGCGCTGTTTGCTCACTAAGCAGGGTCGTCCCCTTACACATGCCTGGAGTGCAGCCAACGTTTCCAGTTTGAGTTCCCCTATGTAGCGCATCTGCGCTTCCGCTGCCCCAAGAGACTTCACGGCGCTGATCTGAGCCCCCGAGAGGAGCAAGGCGGCAGCGTGGGTACCAAGGATCACGGAGGCGGCGGCGGCGGTGGCAAGGACCAACAGCAGTCGCAGGAGGCACCCTTGGGTCCCGGCCCGAAGTTCTGCAAAGCCGGTCCGGTCCACCACTACCCGGCCCCCTCCCCCGAGAGCGGTAACCCGCCGGCGGCTGGTGGCGGCAGCGGCGCGAAGCCGTCCACGGACTTTCACAACCTGGCGCGGGAGCTGGAGAACTCCGGGGGCGCCAGCAGCTGCTCCCCAGTGCGGAGCCTCGGCGGCGGCAGCGGCCACCAGGAGGCGGAGCTGAGTCCCGACGGCAACGCCGCGGGCATGGGCAAAGGGAAGAGGAAGTTCCCGGAGGAGGCAACCGAGGGCGGCGGCGCGGGCCTGGTGGGGGGCCGGGGCCGCTTTGCCGAGCGGGCCCTGCCGGCCTCCAAGGAGGACCTGGTGTGCACGCCGCAGCAGTACCGCAACTCGGGCAGCTACTTCAGCCTGGAGGAGAACGGCCGCCTCTTCGCGCCTCCCAGTCCCGAGACGGGAGAGGCGAAGCGCAGCGCCTTCGTGGAGGTGAAGAAGGCGGCCCGGGCGGCCGGGGGGCCGGAGGAGGCGGCCGCCGATGGCGGGGGCGCAGCCGCCGAGGAGCAGGACGCGGGCGGCGGCGGCTCCTCCTCCACGCCCGTGGCCGCGTCCCCGGCCAGCACCGAGAAGCTGCTGGCCCCGCGGCCCGGGGGCGCGCTGCCAGGCCGGCTGGAGGGCGGCAGCCCGGCGCGGGGCAGCGCCTTCACCTCGGTGCCGCAGCTGGGCGGTGCGGGCGGCGGCGGCCCGGGCGGCGGCGCGGGCGCTGGGGGCGGCGCGGGCGGGGCGGGCGGGGGCCAGGGCGCAGCGGCGGACGAGCGCAAGAGCGCCTTCTCGCAGCCGGCGCGCTCCTTCTCGCAGCTGTCCCCGCTGGTGCTGGGCCAGAAGCTAGGCGCTCTCGAGCCTTGCCACCCCGGCGACGGGGTGGGCCCCACCAGACTGTACCCCGCCGCCTCCGACCCGCTGGCCGTGAAGCTCCAGGGAGCGGCGGAGCTGAACGGAGGTTGCGGGGCCCTGCCGAACGGCGGCGGCGGCGGCGGCGGGCTGCCCAAGCAGAGCCCGTTCCTCTATGCCACCGCCTTCTGGCCCAAGAGCTCCGCCGCTGCGGCGGCCGCAGCGGCGGCGGCTGCGGGGCCCCTGCAGTTGCAGCTGCCGTCGGCGCTCACGCTGCTGCCGCCCTCGTTCACCTCGCTGTGTCTGCCCGCGCAGAACTGGTGCGCCAAGTGCAATGCCTCCTTCCGCATGACCTCCGACCTAGTGTACCACATGAGGTCGCATCACAAAAAGGAGTACGCCATGGAGCCCTTGGTGAAGCGGAGGCGGGAGGAGAAACTCAAGTGCCCCATTTGCAACGAGTCCTTCAGGGAGCGCCACCACCTCTCCAGGCATATGACCTCGCATAATTGACACGGAAAGGACCTCCGCTTTCCGCTCGCGCGCACGCACAGTCAAACCACCTGCAGGAACAAACACGCGAGGACATCCACCACCTCCTTGTGACCGAAAACATCACACCCGGAGACACTCGCACACACATAGGCACACACACGTGGTCTCCCGCAACCCTTACATCCAGATGTTTACCTGTGACCTACACCACACACACACACACACACACACACACACACACACACACACACGAGACAGGATGGTGGATTTTTGATCGGGTGGGTTGTTTGAAGGGTTTTCTTTTGAATGCACGCATTTTCACTTTCCCAAAAACAAAGGTACATTTTTTAAAATGTCATATATTGCAACATATTGATGCATTTGTCATACGTTTCTACTTAAATTATTAAGCACTTACGGTTTAGATGTAATAATTATATGTAAGGGCAAAATTTATTTTAGATATAAAGTAAAGGAGGAGGGTGAGATGCTTCCTGCGTTTCTTGATTACAGTTTGTGTTCTTACAAAAATAAGCAAAACAAATAAAAAGGAGGTAACCATTCAGTTTAAGTTTCCAGGGGGAAGTGCATGTATCATGAAATGATTATGGACTTCAATGAAGAATGTCATCATTATGTAAATATGTATTTTCTTTTAATACAAAGTGTAATTTTGTGCCAGTGAAATGGAGTCTGAATAGTTATGTGTTTCTTTTATCCCTGGAAAGATTTATTAAACTTTATAGATTATCTGGGTATGTTGGATGCTTTGACAATAAATGACTATTTTCCTCAAAGCAATTATTGGGAAAGTGTTTTAAAATGTTTTTTGTAGCTAAAGGCTACACTTTTGAGTGCGTGCTCAGTTGCTTAGTAGTGTCTGACTCTTTCCAACCCTTGGTTCCTCTGTCCATGGGATTATACTCTGAGTAGATACCATGTATTTTCATTGAGCCCCTGAAAAGAAGAAACTGCAAAAGAGAGGAATGATAAACCCTGCCCCACTTGTATTATTTACTCTAAGCCAATTTTGAGCCTAAAAGTGAGAAGACAAGGTGATTATTGGGAAATCTTTATCTGGAAAGTGTTGCACTTCTTGATCAAAGCACAAATCATTTAAACTAAGATGCCTGCCATGAAGCTAACCAGTGTCTGGGATGTCAACATTTTCAGCAGCAGGATAAATAGCATCTTCACAAGTGGCCAAAGACAAATGATTTTCAGACCTGGATCAGGGACAACAGGTGAAAAGCCCATTTTTGGTTCTTACTAGTGATGCTTGCATGGAGGGGTATCTTGTGCTCTAGAACCCTTTGGCTTTCTGTCATTAGTCATTAAGAGACCCTTGGGAGAGTTTCTCCAGAAACTAAGGTGAAATGACCATGGTAGTCTATGTATTGCAAGGCCCTCTAAAGTTCTGAAGAGCTGCACAGCCTCTGGAAAAAACTAGCCCTGAAGTATTACAATACAGACCTAATAAATTTCCTCTTCTCCCTGCCCTTCCTCTTATGAAAAGTCCCTCTGTACTCTTCATATATTGATGATAGTTCTTAAATAGTGTATGTATGTAAGTGTATGTGGTATGTAGAAATCAGTAGATCAAAACCAAATGGTCCTTTAAGTCTCAGGGTAGCATGCACTTAATCCATGGGCATCTTCAGAGTGGTCATTCTACAGGTGCTCTAGTAACCAATACTACACTGGTGTATGTATCACAGGAGGTGTTCCTTCCCATTTTTAATTCCTTCATGTCTTGCCAACCCTCCCCTATGTCAGAAGGAGAGTATTTGTGAAAAGTTCTGAAATGGGAGACTTGTACAAGGTCTTATTGCAGACCTTCAATGGCCTTCCCTAAAAGGATTTTAAAGACTTCATTATCTTAAGGGGACTACATAGCAAGTTACAATTAGGTAAACAGAGACTAGGGGTAGGGCAGAGATGGATCCATAGTGTGACCACTGAGATGGGTGAAAAAACAGGTTGACTTCTTAAGATTACCCAAGTACTTTTTGTGCTACATTTCTTTGAGACCTGGTCTCAGTTTTCCTAAGCAACAGTCTGATTATCTGAAACACTAATCCCCAGCAAGATGTGATGAGAAGAACAGTCCAAAATTCCTGTTCTGTTTCTGCTCTGCATGATTAGTAGGACTTGCATCATTATTGTTGGTATCATTACTTTATCTGCATTTTGCTTTTCTTGTCTGTGCAATGAGTGAGACAGGTTCTGCTATCTTTAAAGTACTTTTAGCACTGGGGAGTTGTTTTTTCTAACAGGCTAATCAGGCTCCAATTAAATCTAAAGAAGGCTTTCTAGAGAAAAAAGCAAGATTGGTTTGGAGCAAATTTGATGGCAAGAAATCAGACAGATATTTGGGAACAAATAGAAGGTGGATTTCAAAGATCCTTACATCACAACCCTTAAGAGGCTGACCAAATTATCCATGCCTAGAACACTAGTGAATCCCTAGAGCAAAAGTTTCTTAAAAACAAGCCAACCAACCACCAAGTCAACCAATCAAGGTTGCCTGGGGCCTAACTTTAAAAACAAAAACCCAATAACAAACACAAACCTTGAATGTGCCTTCATTTCTATCCCATCCTTCCAGAATCTTCCTTTCACTATGGTGGCTAGATTACCTGTTGGGTAGTCAAAGGTGAACTCAAGTCTAAAGAAACAGTAAGTAAATACTGCTTCTTGAAAAGGACTTCTCCATAGTCTAAGGCTGCTGTCTGTGGTGTCACACGGAGTCTGACACAACTGAAGCGACTTAGCAGCAGTAGCAGCAGCATAGTCTAGAATCTTTTTTTTTTTTTTTAAAGGATACGTGTAGACACTTTGGAGCTTCTCCTGTGTTTTCTTTTGTATGGTAATTACTCAATCTGGAAGAAAACTGAACCTTGACTGAGCTAATGCCCAGGCGATCAGGTAGCTGTGTGAGTGGCAGACACTTTAGGGCTGGGCAGTTTTGCTGAACAATCTACCTAGGAGACGTTTTTTGGGCGGGAAGCAGTAGGGGAAGGGTGCCCAAAGCTAGTGTTGCCTTCAGCCAAGGCAAACTGAGAAATGTTTTAATGTTGCATTTTCAAGCGTTTGGATGTATCAACTTTCTCGGATGAGAGTTTCTAAAATTCCATAATCCCACCCATCTGCCAAGCTAGCTGAGGTTGCCGGCTGAAGCCATTGGCGTAAATGTCTACACACAGCTGCGGGGGGAAACAAGGTCATAGGGTCATGCAGGCTTGGAGTAGGCTGGTGCCATGAAGTCCAGGCAGGTGGCCTGCGCTCCGAGTGCCTGCCAGGTCCTACGGACTGGGGAAAAGGCAACTCAAGCGGCTGCCGCACAAGCATTTGCTGTGTCCCCAGTCAAGGGCAGATTGCTTGGAAATGACCCGGCTCCTAGTGTCTGGAATCTCCGAGCGCGCTCTCTGCGTGGATCGCGAACCCCTCTCGTCTTCTGGCGTTTGTGAGTAGGAGGGGAACGCGTCTATTTCCCAAGATGAGTTTACAGGGTGTAGCCGAATCTCACCGGCGTGCGGGAACCGGAGGGCTGGGGAAAGAATGCACGCGCATCTCTGCACCAGTTCTCAGGCACCGGGGAGCCAAAACTGAAACCGGACCCACCGGGGATAGTTCCCAGGGTCCTGGGCTTGAGTCCTGGGCCCACTTCTACGCTCTGCGGCTCTCTGAGGCCCAGGCTACCGGTGTAGCCGTCACACCGGCGCGCCAGCCAACATAGACGTGTCGCCGCCGCCGGGCGCGGCGGTGGGAATGGAGGGAGTGGGTCCAACAGGGTTGAGCCTTTCCCGCTCACACCCGCGTCTGAACCGCTGTGTAGCACCCGCTTCTCGTCTTCTATTAAGTTTACCCTCCCTGCAGCTTGTCTCTTAGTGAGCATCATCCCAGCGCCGAAACCTGGAACACCCGGGACCACCCGTACCCAGAAAACGACCGGGAAGAGCAACCTCTCCTCCCGGATTCCGAGGACCCCGAAAGCGGCCTCGCCCCTTGAGTCAGGGGTTTCTCCACGCACTATCGGCCCAGACTCCGCTCCACCAACCAGGCCGTGCAGCTGGCTCGAGCGGAAGAGTCCACGGTTGGAGTGCCGGGCCAGGTGCGCTTGGCAAGGCACACGCGTCCGAGTCCGAAGCCTTCAGCGCTCTGCAGTGCGGAGACAGGGCACATAAGGGAACCACCAAGGACCCAGCGAGGGACAGCAGGCAAGCGCGACGGCCAAGGATCCGCCCTGAGCTTTTAGATTTTCCTTCCTCCCCACGCCCCTCGCCTTCGCCCAATCCCGTGTGCTGGAATCAGTTTCGCTCATTCTTTGTTATCTCCCGGTTTCCCTTCCCTCCACCCCTCCATCACTTTCGCACTCTATTCCGTCTCTTAAGTACTTCTGGAGATTTGAGATCATTCCTAGAGTTTTATTAGGAAACCTCCCCCGCCTGATGATTCTCAACCATTCAGGCAACCGACTCCTAAGGTGGTTGCCCCAGCCCAAGGGGAGACTGCTTAGTCGATTTGATTGAATGAGCCTTAAGGACTACTGCACACCCTACCTTGCTCATCAAAGAGATGAGCAAATGCCAGTCCCTCCCCCCTCCAAAACAGACACTCCCTCCGCCCCCATATACGAACAAACACTCATGTGTGTCACCTCCTGAGAAGTTCCTCCTAGGAGAGGAAGCAGTCGGTCTGATGTTGTTCTGTCCTTAAACTGATGTGCTTGTGTCTTTGCTTTGAAATGCTGTCTTTCCTTGAAGGTGGGAAAGTACCTCCAAGGGATGGAGAAAATTAAGCCTGCCCAGAAGCTGAACTGGGAATAGAATGAGGAGCTGGCCTACCTCCTTTTCCTCTTCTAAATGCGTTTTGGCTGACAGGTGGGCCAGGAGCCTAGAATATTGAGGCAGAATGCCTGCTGACTGTGACCGGCCTAGGTGGGCAGAAGGGGTGTTCTCAGCCTCTCGGCTTCACAGATCCTATTCCTAAGGCCAATTTTACTTTTTTAAAAAACTTTAAATTGGACCTAAAACTTTTAAAACATAGCTATTCTCCAGGGCAAGAGGATGAAGAAACTAAAGAGAAAGTTCTTTTAAAATTTTATTTTTTAAAACTCTCTAGGGCCAACAAAGGTCCATCTAGTCAAAGCTATGGTTTTCCCAGTAGTCATGTATGGATGTGAGAGTTGGACTATAAAGAAATCTGAGTGCTGAAGAGTTGATGCTTTTGAACTGTGGTGTTGGAGAAAACTCTTAAGAGCCCCTTGGACTGCAAGGAGATCCAACCAGTCCTAAAGGAGATCAGTCCTAAAGGAGATCAGTCCTGGATGTTCACTGGAAGGACTGATGCTGAAGCTGAAACTCCAATACTTTGGCCACCTGATGTGAAGAACTGACTCATTTGAAAAGACCCTGATGCTGGGAAAGATTGAAGGAGAGAGGAGAAGGGGACAACTGAGGATGAGATGGTTGGATGGCATCACCAACTCAATGGACATGAGTTTGAGTAAAATCCAGGGGTCGGTGATGGACAAGGAGGCCTGGCGTGCTGCAGTCCATGGGGTCACAAAGATTTGGACACAACTGAGTGACTGAACTGAACTGAACTGAGGGTTAGAGATCTGGTAAGCTGTTCTACTTGAATAGCTAATCTGGTTATAATTGTTATTTACATATGCCTTTTCAGGGATTCCCAGGTGCCATTAGTGGTAAAGAACCCACCTACCAATGCAGGAGACATAAGAGCTGTGGGTTCAGTCCCTGGGTCTGGAAGATCCCTTGAAGGAGGGAATGGCAACCCACTCCAGTATTCTTGCCTGGAGAATCCCATGGACAGAGGAGCCTGCAGGGCTACAGTTCATAGGGTCGCAAAGAGTCAGACATGACTAAAGCAACTTAGCACGCACGTGTGCCTCTGTTGTCAAGTTGTGTGTATGTACTAGAATGTATGTGTGTACGTGTTTGCACACATAATATATATTTACACTTATATATGTATATATTATATACACACATGTGTATTATATATACAAATGTACATATCCATTCTAGTACACATGTAGACACAGAATTGGTAGACACTATTCTAAGTACTTTTCACATATTGACTTGGTATAATTCTCACAACCTACCCAGGAGGAAGCCTAGTAAGGATTCTACTCCATCAAGTTTTAAAACTGTGTGGTTGGTATGACTGTCATCTAGGAACAGAAAGCTGAGATTCAATACCATAAAGTAATGGCAAGAATAGTGCCTCCTAAGTCAGAAAGCTTGCTTGGAGTTCTGTGGCCTTTCCGTCTATGCATCTCAGTTTACTTTACTTGAGCTTGTGAATAATTCTACCTGTGAGCTTATCAAATAGATGTGTCTTGAAAAGCAAATAAAATCATTCATGTAGAAGCTTTTCATACTATCACACATGATAGACTTCCCAGTTGGTGAAAGAAATGTACTTTTAGCCTCAACTTATCTTCCTCAGATGGTCAAGAACTTCTATAAGAAATCCTCAGGTACCTTCCTCTATAACAAGTCTTGTGGCCTTGACTTTCTTTAATGATCTTTGTTCATTTGTAAGCAGAGGTGGGAGTAACAGCTGGTTTGGTTTTGTGGATGTGTATTTAACTACTCAATGTTTCTTCCTTATGTCCTAAAATTACAGAAGGGTCACTGGAAAAATATTCAAGAAGTAAAATCAAGCAAGCTTACAGATCCATCCAGGGGTATGTAGTTTTAATTGTCTTAGCCAGAATAATCTTAAATGGTAAGTACAATATGTTCCCAGTACTTAAAAGTTACATGTAAACAAAACACCAAGAGTGAAAATGGCTGTAAGAGGAGGGCTAGTTATCATTTCCCTTGCTGTAGAAAAGATGAGCAAAATGCAGAACAGTAGCCCATTTCTCTTCCTGAGTACCATGTAACAAATGGCATCTTGCTTAGAAAGATGTCTTAGTGCTTAATGAAGACAACTCTGGGTCTGCAGATCATGGAGATCCATGAATGATACAAATCCATGAGTCAATATCTTGGAGGGGAACTCTGACTCCAGCTCATGTTTTGGACTGATGCTGAAGCTGAAGCTCCAATACTTTGGCCACCTAATAAAAAGAGCTGACTCATTGGATATGAGACGCTGATGCTGGGAAAGATTGAAGACAAGAGGAGAAGAGGATGACAGAGAATTAAATTGGTTGACATCACCAACTCAGTGGACATGAGTCTGAGCAAACTCTGGGAACTGGTGAAAGACAGAGAAGCCTGGAGTGCTGCAGTCCATGGGGTAGCAAAAGATCGGACATGACTTAGCAATTGAACAACAGACTCCAGCTTATGTTGTTCAGTGTTTTAAAATGTATTTTGAGCTAGAATGCATTATTTAATTGTGCATTTCCCCTCTGTTAAAATGGAGACTTGAAGGATGGATGCTATGCTATCTTCTCTTTCTCAAATTCTCCAGGGAGTAAATTTTTCAAGGAAATATTAAGAACCTTTGTAAACCAAGAATAGGGATGAGATTTGGAAGGGAAAAAACCACAGGAAGAGAGAGACTAACTCTATCAGATCTTCGGCCCTTCACTTGTTTTCAGATGTCTAGCCATTGATCCAAATTTCTTTTGTCCCCATCATTTTTTGTTTTTGCTTTTTTTTCTTTCCTGAAGAAAGGCAGGGATGTGGGTTTTAGGGGAGAAATCCAGAAAACAGTCCCACCCTTGAGCAACATCCCAGAGCACATCAGCTTTGGGGGTTGGAGGCTGGAAAGTGTAGCGTGATTATACTTTTCTTTAGGGACTCATCTCGATTGGGTGTGCCTGTGTTACACCATTGCTTGTGGAACTCAAAGTAGCTTTCTCTGTGTTTAGTAATTTTTTGGTGAAGTGTGAAACTTAAAAAAAAAAAAAGCATTTGATGACTTTTCCCCTTCAAAACAATTGAGTTAAGATCTGTTTTCCCCTCTGGCCAGATTTCACTGGGTCTTTGAAAACAGAAAACATAGCCAAACAGCAACACCCAGCCCCCAAAATGATGCAAATCACAGTTAGAAAAATCCAAGTATCCATAGGCTCCTCTAGGTTCAGAGGTTCCAGTGTAGGAGGCAAATGAAGGTGCAGAAAAGAAAAAGAAAGGAATATCCCTGCAGGGTCTCTCCTAGAAAGAGAAGTCACTTAGACTTCTACATTAAAATATTTTGGAGAAAGTATAAGTTAAACTGTTTACTTTAGCAGGGCTGGATAGAAGTCAATAGTGAATGCCATGAAGTTTATCTTCATGAACATATAATCTGCTCTCTGAATTCCATCTCAGAACGCTGCATCCTCAGTTGTTTCTGCCATTTGACTTTGTCAGATCTCCCTTAGTCCTTTCCCCTCCAGCAAAGAGATGGTATAGAAAATTCCCACCAGTATGAATCAGTAGTAAGACAAAAAAGTTTGAATTTATTTGAAAGCATTTTCTTTTACCCCATTTGCATTTTGGGACTTAATTTCTAATTTTGGAACAATCTAAGGAAAGATGAGGCATTGGTATGTAGAGGTACTCCCCTTCTGGGGGTGATAATGCCTGAAACTGCTTTCAAAATAGAGATCTTTGATTTTGAGACTGCACTCAAAAGTGCTTATTATAAGCCTCCAAACATGCCTAAACTTAAAACCAGGGAAATATTTAGAAAACCTACCTTTCAAACATCTAACTCCATGCATAGTAAAGGGAATGGCAAAAAACTAACTCCGTGCATAGTAAAGGGAATGACATGGTATAAGACAAGTTTCATCAAGTTACATGATTGCCAGAAGCTCACATCTGAATTTCTTAAATCTTTCCAATAGTCAAAATACATCTTCTTTGGTATTAAGCCAATTTTATAACAGCTCAAAACAGGGACTTGGGACTGCAGATAGCACAAATCTCTCTCTTTTTGGGGATGGTGGCTTTTCTTTGAACACACTGCAGAAGAAAAAATTTAACTTTTAATAAGTACAGTTTCAGAGTCTTTGTCATATGAACTATTTATGACAGCCTACTCAGGGACCGATACTTTGGCCACCTGATGCAAAGAACAGATTCATTGGAAAAGACCCTGATTCTGAGAAAGATTGAAGGCAGAAGGAAAAGGGGATGACAGAGGATGAGATGGTTGGATGGCATCACCAGCACGATGGACATGAGTTTGAGTAGGCCCCCAGAATTGGTGATGGTTAGGGAAGCCTGATGTGCTGCAGTCCATGGGGTCGCAAAGAGTCAAACTCGACTGAGCAACTGAGCTGAACTGAACTGAACTCAGGGACCCAAGAGCATGGTCAACTGGAAAAATCAGGTAAGGATACTGAGAAAAAGGGGACCTCAGGTAACAACTTCTGTAATAACTTCAGACATTACAGAGACCCTAGAAGGAGTGATCTCATTAAATCACCTAGGTAGCTGTGAAAAATGCGGATTCTCAAACTCATCTCTAGAAATTGGGTAGATTTCATGAGAAGGAGCTGCAGAGGATGAGATGTTTAGATAGCATCATAGACTCAATGGACATGAATTTGAGCAAACTCTGGGAAATAGTGGAGAACAGAGGGACCTGACCTGCTGCAGCCCGTGGAGTTGCAGAGTTGGACCTGACCTAGTGACTGAATAACAGCAACAACAAGCATGAGAATCTTGCATTTTAAATAATCATTAGGTAATTCTAGAGCAGGTGGTTCTGGATCCACACTTTGAGAAACACACTGCAGGGTTAGAACAGCAACCAGTCCTATAGAAACTTCAATTAAAACAGGTGTGTCCTCAGTCTAGAAAATTGCTATGTCTCTGAAATTCTGTTCATGGGGTTCTCAAGGCAAGAATACTGAAGTGGTTTGCCATTCCCTTCTCTAGTGGACCACATTTTGTGAGATGGAAATACCAGACCACTTGACCTGCCTCTTGAGAAATCTTTATGCAGGTCAGGAAGCAACAGTTAGAACTGGACATGGAACAACAGACTGGTTCCAAATAGGAAAAGGAGTACATCAAGGCTGTATATTGTCATCCTGCTTATTTAACTTATATGTAGAGTACATCATGAGAAATGCTGGGCTGGATGAAGCACAAGCTGGAAACAAGACTGCAGGGAGAAATATCAATAACCTCAGATATGCAGATGACACCACCCTTATGGCAGAAAGTAAAGAACTAAAGAGCTTTTTGATGAAAGTGAAAGAGGAGAGTGAAAGCTTGGCTTAAAACTCAACATTCAGAAAACGAAGATCATGGCATCTGGTCCCATTACTTCATGGTAAATAGATGGGGGAACAGTGGAAACAGTGACAGACTTTATTTTTCTGCGCTCCAAAATCACTGCAGATGGTGACTACAGCCATGAAATTAAAAGACACTTACTCCTTGGAAGAAAAGTTATGACCAACCTAGATAGCATATTAAAAAGCAGAGACATTACTTTGCCAACAAAGTTCCGTCCAGTTAAAGCTATGGTTTTTCCAGTAGTCATGTATGGATGTGATAGTTGGACTATAAAGAAAGCTGAGCATGGAGGAATCGATGCTTTTGAACTGTGATGTTGGAGAAGACTCTTGAGAGTCCCTTGGACTGCAAGGAGATCCAACCAGTCCATCCTAAAGGAAATCAGTCCTGAATATTCATTGGAAGGACTGATGCTGAAGCTGAAACTTCAATACTTTGGCCACCTGATGCAAAGAATTGACTCATTTGAAAAGACGCTGATGCTGGGAAAGATTGAAGGCAGAAGGAGAAGGGGACAACAGAGGATGAGATGGTTGGATGGCATCACCAGCTCGATGGACATGAGTGTGAGTTTTTTTCTGGGAGTTGGTGATGGACAGGGAGGCCTGGTGTGCTGCAGTCCATGGGGTTGCAAAGAGTCGGACACGACTGAGCGACTGAACCGTACTGAAATACTGAGGCTAAACTGAATTATACACTAAATTAAAAAACTCTTCAGTGACGTCTATCTTGGTTTCAGATCCATCCCCCCCCGCCCCCGCCCATTTCTGGTGTTTCATAACATGTCAACATTTTGTTGTTCTTTTCTCATTCAAGTCTGGTTATTCTGAACAGCAACAACAAAATATAAATGCATAAGAGCGCATGCTCAGTCTCTTCAGTCGTGTCTGACTTTGTGCAACTCTATGGACTGTAGCCCATCAGGCTCCTCTGTCCATGGGATTTTCGAGGCAAGAATATTGGAGTGGGTTGCCATGCCCTCCTCCAGGGGATCTTCCTGACCCAGGGATTGAACCCACATCTCTTACATCTTCTGCATTGGCAGGCAGGTTCTTTACCCCTAGCGCCACCTGGAAGCCCCTAAATGCATAAGAAAGCCTCTGTTAAACAAAACCTTCAAGCTACATCTTTATGGAAAAGAATTCAATATACATGGATTATCACCTCTTGAGGGATTTGATGCTTATTTTTTGGATTCTGATACAGTAGGTTGTCTAAAATTTGTCACAACTTATTTGTATATATATGTCCACAGCCTCCACCAACTCACAGCCTGACACCAAGCTCCTAAGAGCTCTCTTTGCCCATGGATTTTGGATGGATTGTAGCAACAGAATTGAAAATCTCTTGAGCTGCTGTTCCAGCTCACCCGTCAACAACTGCTGCTCCTCTGCCAGCCGATGACTGAAAAGAGACTGCTGCTTTCTGACGGCAAGTGATTCTAAGCCACTAACTCCTGCTGCTGCTGCTGGTGCCAGGGCAACAGTCTCCTCCACTGGCTTCACCTCCCTGAATTTGCCACCCAGGACTCAGGCCTACATCTGAGGAGGTGAGGCCAACGGGGCCTGGCAGCACGGTAGAAGGCCGAATTCACAATAACCCATCACTTCTGATGCTGCCCATTGTCCCTGAACACAATACAGGCTCCTGGAACCTTTTTAATGGAAATATCACTGTAATGATCCTATTGGGCTTCCAGATTTGTCAGAACATGCCTGAATTCAAGGGTAGATGCAGTTTAGGACTGGGACCAGAGCTGCAAGATCATTTTAATGTCCACATAGTGCTTTACCAGCACAGAGAATCCGGCTAAAAAAATTAGATTAGGTTTCAAGAGATCTAACATCTAATCTCCTTCTGGTTCTGCCTTTCTCTAGCTGGGTGACCTTGGATGAACTAACTTCACGGAGCCTCAGCCCTTTGACCTGTAAGATGAGAGGGTGAAAACTAGTTCAGAGCTTCTCAGACTTTGGGGTTAATAATAATTCCTAGGGCACTTGATAAATGGACTTGGCTCCATTTCTGGAGATTCAGAATGAAGGCAGCAATGGCCCATGTATAGGAATTTGCATGTTCATAAACCTATTGGGTGATTCTCTAATCACTTTGGGGAAATATTTGTCTAAAATCAGTGATTCTTGGGACTTCCCTGGTGGCCCAGTGATTATGACTCTACACTCCCAATGTAGGGGGTCTGGGTTCCATCCCTGATCCGAGAACTAGAGCTGGAATGCCAGAACGAGGACCTGATACAGCCAAATAAATATAAATAAGCATTTTAAATTAGTGATTCTCTACTCAGGTCTCAGAAACAATTGGAAAGTTTTTTAAAATGCTCATCACTGGTGCCATCCCAAATTAATTCATCAGAATGTCTGGGTCTGGGACCAGGCGTTGGTGTGTTTTGAAAGTTCTTTTGTCTGGCAAACGTGAAGAATCGGTGAAACAGATTATCTCTAAGATCCTTCCTTAGCTCTAGATCTCGGACCTCCAAGCTAGGATTTTTGGTTTCACCACAACACCACAGTTTAGAAAATGGGGCATTCTGTGTGTACTTTTACTAGTCGTTATGGTCTGCATTGTCATCCCCCTGTGAAATTCATGTGTTGAGTTCCTAACCCTTAGTATCTCAGAATGTGCCTGTATTTTCAGATAGACTTTAAGGAGGTAATTCAAATAAAATAGGATCTTAGGCGTAGATTCTAATCCACCATGACTGGAGGCCTTGTATAAAGAGACTTAGACATACACAACACAGGGGTTCAACCGTGTGAGGACACAGAAGACTGCTTCCTGGGAGCCATGGAAAGAAGCCTCAGACGAGACCAACCGGCCAACATCTTGACCTTGGACTTCTAACTTCCAGAACTGTGAGAAAATAAATTTCCTCCAGTCTGTGGTATTTTGTTATGATGGCCCTTGAAAGCTAAAATATATATATATATATATATATATATATATATATATATAAAGTCAAACAGTTTACTGAAAATTCTATGACTTTAAAGCAAATATTGGACTTCCCCAGTGGTCCAGTGGTAAAGAATCCACCTGCCAGTGCAGGTTTGATCCCTGGTTCATGAAGATCCCACACCACTGGGCAGCTAAGCCTGTGCGCCACAACTACTGAAACCATGCCATAGAGCCTGAGCCTGTGCTTTGCAAAAGAGAAGCCACAGCAATGAGAAGCCCATGCACTGCAACTGGAGAAAGCCCTTATGCAGCAACAAAGACCCAGCACAGCCAAAAGTAAATAAATAACATTTTTTTTTAATTAAAGAAAATAGTATTTGTCTTATTATTCATTCAGAACCACCTTATCTCTAATGTGCATGTGTTAGTGGCTCAGTTGTGTCCACCTCTTTGCAATGCCATGGACTGCAGCCCGCCAGGCTCCTCTGTCCATGGAATTCTCCAGGCAAGAATACTGGAGTGGGTTGCCATTTCCTGTCCAGATCTTCCTGACCTGGGCATTTAACCTGCGTCTCTTATGTCTCCTGCATTGGCAGGTGGATCCTTTACCACTGAGTCACTGTGATTTAATGTGTATTTCTTTTCAAAGTCTTGATTGGAGATAGGCTATGGAAATATGTATTATAGTTGAGAATACTATGACCTCATCTTGAAGATGATGTTTTAAGCAGGACTAAGAAAATTTTGTGCTTTTTGCTACTAATAATAAATAACAAACCTGATTTCAATGTAACAATAAATCACTACCAAATTTTTAATGTGGTCATATAAATTTAATCTAAATTTTAATTAGAGGCTGTGTGAAGCAAAATTTATTCGTTTTATTTCTGGGTTTTATTAGATAATTCTGTCCCCTATCCTAGTACATCCCAAATTTCTTATCTCTCTTTCTTAGGATTTCTTTAAGTCTTCATTTCAGTTGGGTCAACTAAGAAGGAAAACTACTCCAAGAAGTATTTTCATCATACCCTGGAAAACACATTTAAACTGTAAAGAAAAAGATATATTGCCACCTAGTGGAAAATAAGCAGACTCACTGGCTTGTAATTTAGATTTTTATCTACAAAATTGTTAGTACAAGAAATGTTTTCAAATGTTTTTGGATCATAAATAATTCTGCTTTGTTAGTGAAAGGATGTTTTCCAAGTTCAGCTGCAATATCACTTCTGACTTTTATATATTCTTTACTTTTATTTAGTTATGTGCTTCCCTGGTGGCTCAGACGGTAAAGCGTCTGCCTGCAATGCAGGAGAGCCGGGTTCAATCCCTGGGTTGGGAAGATCCCCTGGAGAAGGAAATGGCAACCCACTCCAGTTCTCTTGCCTGGAAAATTCCATGGACTGAGGAGCCTGGTAGGCTACAATCCATGGGGTCACAAAGAGTCGAACATGACTGAGTGACTTTACTCACTTTATGTGCTAAGTCGCTTTAGTCCTGTCTGACTTTTTGCGACGCTATGGACTGTAGCCCACCAGGCTCCTCTGTCCATGGGATTCTCCAAGCAAGAATACTGGAGTGGGTTGCTGTGCCCTCCTCCAGGGAATTTTCCTGACCCAGGGATTGAACCCCGGTCTCTTATGTCTCATATCCATATACTAATTGCTGAGTGGTAAAGCTGAACTTTATTTTTATCAAAGATATTTAGCAAAAGTGACAAAAGCATTTACAGCTAAATATTAAAAACATTTACCACCCACAAAAGTTCAGTGATATATAGTAAGCAACCAGTGTGAATATAGCTGACTGAGTTTGGGCAAGTCACAGCTCTGAACCCTGTCCTCATCTAAAAAACAAGCAAGGTTGAGTGACATGACTTATAAGACATTTTCAATTCTAATATGTTGAGGGTATATCTCTATAATACGTATTTATAGTTATTAAGCTCAGGATCTTTGTAATAACTAGGACAGTGCCCAAACTTGGTTTAGAAAGCAGTGTTAGCGAGTTAGTAAGTGCATGTCTTTGGAGTAATGTTTCAGCACAGAACTGAAAGAAGCTTATTAATGGGAAGGAAGTTCCTATCTATTTATTTGGTTGCCAGGTTCCCCGGGGTTTTTTCCGTAAGAGTAAGGTGACCTGGCTAATTTTAACTTCAGGAATTACAGTCTACCCAGCTAAGTTATCCTTGGAGTTTCTATTTGGATATAGCATCCTTTATTGTTTCCTGTCCTGAAGTTTTAGGAAATTGCTAGTAACTGATTTACTGTTGTTGACCTTTAATTAAGCACGAAGACTTTCTTACCATAGGCCAGGGAAGGCAAGGAGAGTTGAAAGATACTTCTTTTTCAATAGTCCTTGGTATGTCCCAAGAATGTCACAGTCTTTCACTGGTTAACCCTACTGTATGTATGCTCTCTGAAAAGGTCCTGTTTCAGGTGATGTAATTCAGGGAGCTTAAGTTATCAAATTGTTTTGGCTTAAATTGTTGGATATGATTTTTTGCTGTACAGCATTAATGTAGAAAGTCTTTCTCTTTCAAGTGGGATGGACTTACTGTGCAAATGTCAATCTCTCTATGGGAAATAAGCATGCTAACTTAGTAGGTGTTGTGAAATACTGCAGATACATAGTTTGCTATAATCATTCAACTTTTAAATATCCATGAGAAATTGCATTTATATGAGCTTTAAGAAAATAGAAGACATACGAGTGGTTGATAGCAAACTTTTGTTTGAGGCTTCATCCAGAGATAAGGCAGCCAGAAATGCTAATTATATTATTTCTAGTACTTCCCTTCTCTCTCTCTCAGTAGTCACTCAGTCATGTCCAATTTTTTGTGACCCGCATGGGCTTTAGCCCTCCAGGCATTTCTGTCCATGGAATTCTCCAGGCAAGAATACTAGAGTGGGTTGCCATTCCCTTCTCCAGGGGATCTTCCCAACCCAGGAACTGAACCCAGGTCTCCTGCATTGTGAGCAGATTCTTCACCATCTGAGGCATCAGGGAAGCCCCAGTAAGTTCCCTTATTTCTCCCTTTTTCTGTCCTACCCTCACCCCCTGAAAAGAGGAAAGAAAGGAAAAATAAAAAGAGAGAGAGAGAGAAATGGCTAATTTTCCAGAGTAAACTTATTCTAATAAAGGCTCAGAAAGTTGCTTCTGACAGTTGAAGAGCACAGAGAAGACATCTAGGGTCTCATTTTTTTCTTCCTAGAAACTTTTTGTACTAACTGATTATTAGGTGCATACTGTATTTGTTGCCCATTCTATTTTCAAACAAGCAACACCGAAGAAAAATGATGTTCTCAGTCTCAAATATGCAGCTAGAAACTATGTGCCTTCTTAGAATACGTAACTTTCTCCTTTATTGTTTTTTCTACACAGATAACCAGATTGCCCAAGTTTAAGAGGTAAAAAATTTCAGTTAACAATGTGAAATACTGTTTATTCTATCAGATTATATGGCTGCTTCATATCGTTTTCATTGTCAATGTCACCAGCCTATTATATAGCATCAAATTTCTCAATAGGAAGGTAGTTTCAGCAATAGAATATGAGAGAGGGGTACTGCATGCTTGAAACAACAGTTGTACTTGACAAGGACAAATTAAAGGTCATGACACATGTCATTAGGGAAGCAATTTCTATAGGTTTGGGGAGAAACTCAGATTGATCTATGACTTAAATTTCAACATGATTTAATATATCTGTTCCTTGAACAGATACATCTGTCAACTAATTACCATTATTGTTCTCTTTAAGGTAGCATTTTCCCCTGCATTGTACTAGAACAGTGTAATAATAATATGATTCCCTCTCTAGTAATCTATTATTATAATATTGTGTAATAATGAATGATTCCCTCTCTAGCAATCTAGACTTTCTTGGTGGCTCAGAGGGTAAAGAATCTGCCTGCAATGTGGGAGACCTGGGTTCAATCCCTGGGTTGGGAAGATCCCCTGGAGGATGGTAACCTATTCTCCACTTCCCTGGAGAATCTCCGTGGACAGAGGAGCCTGGTGGGCTACAGTCCATGGGGTGTCAAAGAGTCGGACACGACTGAGCGACTAAGCACAACAGCTAGTAATCTATTATGAAAACGTTCCATTTTGTCTAAAGAAGGCATCCTAAGTACAGACCCATGGAATGGGTACTTTGTAAGGTAACTTTGTTTTGACTGCCTTGATTTTTTTCTTTTTATTACCCAAATGCACTTTCATTTGATACACATTCCAGGGAAGCTGAATTTAAAAAGTCAAAGGTTTTTGTCATAATAAATGAAAAGAAATTTCTGAAGTCATACTTGTGAAATTCCAGGCATTTTCTATGGCTTCTAACAGAAAGCAGTTTTAAGACACTGAGATAATTTGGAAATATTGCTCACACTTAGAATTCTGAGTGTTAAGATAGAAACATGTCCCAGAAATACAGGCAAAATTGATTACGGTCCTTTCTGGTAAAATATTGGTCTGCCTAGGTATAAAATGTTATATTAACCTTCAGTTCTATTATATACATTTACACATGTGCATGATAATAAGCTTATTTATATTCAACCAAACATTCATTTGGCATGCAGCCTAGAGTACTCTAGTGTTGAAGAGTCAGTCAAACAAATGCCTGAGAGATTCAAAGTCTTTGTTCCTTTTTCAGTACCTCAAGTCAGAACAGTTGTTTGTGCTCTTGTTGCTGTACTCTGAAAAGCATCTTAATTGACAGGCTACACAAGCTGCCTAAACGGCTTTCTCTACCTTAGAGGTGGAGGCTTCATTTGGGGCTTGTATCTGCTGTCTTTTATAACTCTGATGACATCTGGTAGACAGAGTACCTGAAGAACTATGGCTGGAGGTTCATAACACTGTACAGGAGGCAGTGACCAAATCCATCCCAAAGAAAAAGAAATGCAAGAAGCAAAGTGGTTGCCTGAGGAGGCTTTACAAATAGCTGAGGAAAGAAGAGAAGCAAAAGGCAAAGGAGAAAAGGGAGGATATAACTCAACTGAATGCAGAGTTCCAGAGAATAGCAAGGGGGAATAAGAAGGCCTTCTTAAATGAACAATGCAAAGAAATAGAGGGGGAAAAAATAAACTGGGAAAGGCTAGAGATCTCTTCAAGAAAATTGGAGATATCAAGGGAACATTTCATGCAAGCATGGACACAATAAAAGATGGAAACAGTTCAGGCCTAACAGAAGCAGAAGAGATTATGAAGAGGTGGCAAGAATACATGGAAAAACTATACAAAAAATGTCTTAATGACCTGGATAACCATGATGGTGTGGTCACTCACTTAGAGCCGGACATCCTGGAGTGTGAAGTTAAGTGGGCCTTGGGAAGCATTACTACAGACAAAGCTAGTGGAGGTAATGGAATTCCAGCTGAGCTATTTAAAATCCTAAAAGATGATGCTATTAAAGTGCTACATTCAATATGCCAACAAATTTGGAAAACTCAGCAGGGGCCACAAGACTGGAAAAGGTCAGTTTTCATTCCAATACCAAGGAAAGGCCATGTCAAATAATGTTCAAACTAGTGTACAACTGCACTCATTTCACATGCTAGCAAGGTAATGCTCAAAATTCTTCAAGCAAGGCTTCAACAGTACGTGAACCGAGAACTTCCAGATATACATACTGGGTTTAGAAAAGGCAGAGGAACCAGAGATCAAATTGCCAACATTTGTTGGATCATGAAGAAAGCAAAGGAATTCCAGAAAAATATCTACTTCTGCTTCATTGACTACATCAAAGCTTTTGACTGTGTGGATCGAAACAAAGTGGAAAATTATTAAAAAGATGCAGTTATTGGATTGCCTTAACTGTCTTGTGAGAAACCCGTATGCAAATCAAAAAGCAGCAGTTAGAACTGGACATCGAACAACTGACTGGTTCAAAATTGGGAAAGGAATATGACAAGGCTGTATATCATCACCCTGCTTATTTAACTTCTATGCAGAGTACATCCTGTAAAATGTCAGGCTGGATGACTCACAGCTGGAATCAAGATTACTGGGAGAAATATCAACCTCAGATATGTAGACGATACCTCTCTAATGGCAGAAAATGAAGAGGAACTAAAGAGCCTCTTGATGAAAGTGAAAGAGCAGAAAAAAAAGCTGGCTTGAAACTCAGCATTCAAAAACCTAAGATCATGATATCTGGTCCCATCACTTCATGGCAAATTGAAGGGGAAAAAGTGGAAGTGATGACAGATTTCATTTTCTTGGGCTCCAAAATCACTGCGGATGCTGACTCTGGCCATGAAATTCAAAGACTCTTTGGAAGGAAAACTATGACAAACCTAGACAGCATATTAAAAACCAGATATATTACTTTGCTGACAAAGTTCTGTACAGTCAAAGGTATGTTTTTTCCAGTAGTCATGTACAAATGTGAAAGCTGGACCATAAAGAAGGCTGAGTGCTGAAGAATTGATGCTTTTGAATTGTGGTGCTGGAGAAGACTTGAGAGTCCCTTGAGACTACAAGGAGGTAAAAGCAGTCAATCTGAAAGGAAATTAACCCTGAATATTCATTGGAAGGACTGATACTGAAGCTGATGTTACAGTACTTTGGCCACTTGATGGGAAGAGCTGACTCTTTGGAAAAGACCCTGAAGCTGGGAAAGATTGAAGGCAAAAAGAGAAGGGGGTGGCAGAGTATGAAATGGTTAACTAGCACCACTGATTTAATAGACATGAATTTGAGCAAACTCTGGGAGACGGTGGAGGACAGAGGAGTCTGGTGTGCGGCAGTCCATGCGGTTGCAAAGAGTTGGACGCAATTTAGCAACTGAACAACAACATTCAGATGTTGGAATTACTGATGACTTAGGGAATGACCACTGCCCTTCCTTGCTTTTCTAGGTTTTCTTCAGTTCAGTTCAGTTCAGTTCAGTAGCTCAGTCGTGTCCGACTCTTTGCGACCCCATGAGTCGCAGCACGCCAGGCCTCCCTGTTCATCACCAATTCCCGGAGTTCACTCAAACTCACGTCCATCAAGTCAGTGATGCCATCCAGCCATCTCATCCTCTGTTGTCCCCTTTTCCTCCTGCCCCCAATCCCTCCCAGCATCAGAGTCTTTTCCAATGAGTCAACTCTTCGCATGAGGTGGCCAAAGTAATGGAGTTTCAGCTTTAGCATCATTCCTTCCAAAGAACACCCAGGACTGATCTCCTTTAGAATGGACTGGTTGGATCTCCTTGCAGTCCAAGGGACTCTCAAGAGTCTTCTCCAACACCACAGTTCAAAAGCATCAATTCTTCGGCGCTCAGCTTTCTTCACAGTCCAACTCTCACATCCATACGTGACCACTGGAAAAACCATAGCCTTGACTAGATGAACCTTTGTTGGCAAAGTAATGTCTCTGCTTTTGAATATGCTATCTAGGTTGGTCATAACTTTCCTTCCAAGGAGAACGCATCTTTTAATTTCATGGCTGCAGTCACTATCTGCAGTGATTTTGGAGCCCCAAAAAATAAAGTCTGACACTGTTTCCACTGTTTCGCCATCTATTTCCCATGAAGTGATGGGACCGGATGCCATAGGTTTTCTTACTCCAGAAAAAGATATTGGAGACAGAAAGACCGTGGCATTGTTCCAAGAGTTACTACTCTTGGTCGTGTCCTGTGCAGAATGTACTGTTGGTAAGCCGCCTAACTTTTCTGAACCTAGTTTTCTTCCCTGTAAACTGAACATTGGAAACCACATAATGTTGTAAAGATTGGAGATGAAGTTTGGAAGTCCAAGCCACCTAGTAGGCAGTAGGAGCATAACAATGATTATTTTCATAACTGCATTTCCTGTGTCTTCATGAGTTTTCTATTTCCTTGGGGTTTCTCAACTTCATAAATGGCTTTCTCCTTTTTTGTGAATGACCCGAAGAGTCTTTGGTACTCTGTATAAAGAAGAGGATGGGAAACTGGGAAGCTATGACAAATCTGGACAGCATATTAAAAAGCATTTTTTTTTTTCCTACAGCAAAGCTTAGATAGTTTAACATAAAAATTTGTACAATAATTTTTAAAAATCTTTGGCCTCAGTGGCCTCTTACACACTAACTATGCCGCAGTCACCAGTGTTTGGGAGAGATCATTGGTCTTCAAGAACCATGAACTGACAGGATTTCAGCACAGTAAGTTTTCCAAATTGCAGCTTGTAGTACGCATGACAGTGAGCAAGGTCCTGGATAATACAGAGGAGGATGCCTAATTTAGACAATCTACTTTAAGTAAAAAAAAAAGAAATTCACAGATACCCATCAGTTACTACTTTAAGGTTCTAATAGTGTCTTAATCTGAGAAACAAAGGCTTCACAAAATATGAGCTTACTGGGATTAAAAAGCATTTTTTAATATGAGGCTTCCTGGGATATGGATCATTTCTTGAGAATTGTAGGTGGAAAACTAAGACAAATAAAGTTGGAGTCTGAACTATGGATTCCACTTGACAGAGTAGGTTCCTTATCTCCCTTCAACATCTTCTGTAAAAATCCACTCCCTCAAGTCTCCTTTGGAAGCTCACCACTCCAGAGAGCTCCCTTCCCTGGTGGTCTGGTGGAGCCCAGGAATGCTGGCCTTTAGGGCACACCGGCCAGACCTGTTTGCTCACTCAAGTTTAGAGCAAGCAGCATGGGAGGTCCTGATAAGCTGGCTTCTTAAGCATGTAAGGTAGGTTCTGAGCACTTGAACAGGCCGGTGAGACAAATTGTCAAGTGGTCCCTAGGAAGTCTGCATTAAAAAAAAAGAATAAAAGCATGAATTTGATTAGCAAACTGTCCTATTAGAGCCCTAAAAGATGATTCTATTTAGAACACTTTGAAATCTCTTATGTTTAACCTTGGAAAAGAATTATCTTATCTATCTCTTTAAATAGTGTTTCAGGACTCTTTTTTTTTTTTTCTCCTAAATTACCTGGATGCTAGAAAAATTTAAACCAAGAAGGATGAAAAACTGGTGGTTCTGCAGTTTTCAATCTAAGGGAATTGACCAAGAAGAAAAAATAAAACATGGACAGTAGATGAAAGTAATACTATGCTCACACACTCATTTCATATTAATATTTCTCAGAATGGCTTCTAGAAGAGATTTTCCCATTACTGAAATCTTATTTTTCCCATAAAACTATGTTATATTAGTTGAAAAAGACCTGTAAAGTTTTCCTTCTGAAAATCTCCTCACCTCAAGATGATTACTGATTCATAACTTATCAGAACTTATTTTTTAATTAATTTTAACTCTAATAAAAAATTATGGTTTTTCTGGTTTAGAAAGTAAAATGATCATTCCAGGAATTTTCAGTGCTCTTTGGAACTGGTACAAGATTCCTGTGTTTACTTGGAAATATGGTTTCTGAACATATTTCCTTTTATATTTGAGAAATTTCATCTAAACTATTTTTGCTCTTTGAAAAAAAAATGATTCTCTTCTTTCTTTTAACAGTAATACCTTCAGAGTGATTTTAAAAAAGAAATCTATCTTTAACTTGGTGGGGACCTCTTTTACTTTTACTATTTTATCACCCTACTGTAAATCAACATCTTGTTTCCAATTTGTGCTTTTTAAGAAATTTCCTTCAAGATACTGAAGTCAGGAAACAACTGGTGATGGTTTGGGTCACTTACTCATCAGAGAGTCTAGGCCCCTGCCGAGGATCCACCCTATTTTTTTTTTCTTGGAGTACAGTTGATTTACAATGTTGTGTTAATTTCTGCTGTACAGCAAAGTGATTCAGTTATACATATAATTATTTTCCACATTTTTTCCATTGTGGTTTGTCATGGGATATTGAATATATTTCCCTGTGCTATACAGTAGGACACTGTTGCTTACCCATCCTATATGTACTAGTTTTCATCTGCTAATCCCAGATTGTAGCTCCATCCATCCCCTGCATGCCTCTCCCTTGGCAACCGCCAGTCTATTCTCCTCTGTGTCTATTTCATAGATAAGTTCATTTGAGTCATATTTTAGATTCCATGGATATGTGATATCCTGTTCATTGTTCTCTTTCTTACTTGCTTCACTTAGTGTGATAATCGCTATCTAGGCCTGTCCAGGTTGCTGCTGGTGGCATTATTTCATTCTTTTTTATGGATCAGCCTTATTAGAAACCAGCAAGTGCTGTGGGTCAGGTTTGTCGGCGTGCCGTTGGCTGGCAAAGTGGGAGGTGAACGCAGTGAAGCACTGGGCCCACAGAGACAAGTGCTGACGGGAGCCTGTCCCTCATTTCTCATGGGTCTAGACTGTGTCTTCCTGCCCAACTAGAAATGCACTTTGGTCAATAAAAACTGTTCCATGTGTGAAACGTACTTTTTAAAGTTTATTTTAAATATATTAGATTATATCAGGAGAATTTGTGAACTCCTTTTGAAATAATGATTTTCAAATTTTTCAAGCCATCAAAATAAATACATTATGTTACTAAATGTGTTTTTAAAATATGTTATCCAGATTCATAACAAAACCTTTTATTTTTTTTTAATGGAGTCAGCTTTATACATGAAGCTAAGAGTCCACTAGAGGTCACTTTTTCAACTTATTTCCCTTAAAAATGGAAAAATTTAGCTGTGATTCCTGCCACTGAATCTTTTTTACATGCCTTTGTTTTCCATATTGGAATTTTTGACTCCTCCAAGAAAAAAATGTCTGTATTTCAAACATTTTTTCCCCTGAAATCTTTCTGAGACTGATATGTTCTTATGTTTCAAGCACATTTTCTATTGTGACATTTTAAATGATCTTAGATATCTAAGTCTATGTTAATTTTTGATTATTTAAATATCTCTATTTGAACATTAGTATCTAGAATACGTGTGACTCTTTCGTAAAGTTTTCATGGATTTTACAATACTGTATTAGTGTGATTTCCCTGGAGGCTCAGTGGTAAAGAATCCGCCTACCACTGCAGGATACTCTGGTTTGATCTCTGTTCTGGGAAGATCCCCTGGAGAAAGAAATGGCAACTCACTCCAGTATTCTTGCCTAGGAGATCCCATGGACAGAGGAGCCTGGCGAAATATAATCTGTGGGGTTGCCAAGAGTCAGACATGACTTAGCGGCTGAACAATAACATTAGTGTTAAAGAAGTGGGTTAACTGCTATTATGTTACTAGTACCACTACTTGTGCATAAAAAGTAACTTTACAAACATATCTTTGTGTATATACAATCTTGTGTATTTTCCACTAAACCATCTGGCATAAAGTTATAATTTTCTGGCCTCCCAGTTCAATAAATGTCCTCTCCATAACTATATTGATTTTAAAACATTTTCAGTTATTAAAATTTACCCCAGATCAATGGTTTTTAAACTCAGAAATAATGCAGTGCAGTATCTCATTTCTCTATGAAATGGAGGCATTTAAAGGGAAATATTGTAGAGAGATTTATTCTTATCTTCCAAAAGATTGTCTCTGTATCATTCACTAGACACTCATTTATGTAAATGATTCCTTTAACAACAAAGATCCCGTTAGCATAATTTTTACCAATGTTGAAAAGATCTTATTGAAGAAAATATTTGATATCTGAAAAAAAGTTAAAATCATTCTACATGTACTACTTAATTTTGATGGTATTATGTTATTTTCATACATGAATATAATACATGAATAATTTCTCTATGTAAAATACTGAAATATTACAAAAACTAGCTATAATCCAAACCTTCCCAAAGGTATGCCACTTTATATGTATTCTTCTCTGATGTAGGTCTTGTAATAAAGAGTTACATTTAAATGTTTCAAACACCTATTAATAGAATATATACCTATATTTTGCTTTATGTACACATGTTTTAAAGATAGATATAAGATGCAACAAATTGTTCTGTCATTTATGTACTTGATTTTGATTTAATAATAGGTGTTGGAATTATTTACAAGTTGGTTCCTATAAATCTCTCTCATTATTTTGATCTACAGCATGAAGTCTTTGAGAATGACTATAGTTGAATTCCCCATTTTCCTAGAGAAGTCCAGTTCATTTCCTTTTTTCTCTTAGAAATAGTATGTGTGTGTGTGTGTGTGTGTGTGTGTGTGTGTGTGTGTGTATCCTCCTGTGTGTGGTCAAGCATTCCTCTCCACTGAATTCTATGAAGAGAATTGCTAGGTCATAGGGTAGAAGCATTGAACACATTAGTTGATACTGCCAAGTGGCTCTTCTCTCAGGGTCTCACCAATGCCCTCTCAGCTAGTAACAACTGGAGAAGAGCAGACTTCCCACACTGAAGCCAACATTTAATTTTTTTTGTTATTTCTATGGTATCTCATGTCTGAAATTGCATTTGCCTAGTTATTAGTACTATTTACATTCACCCTCTATCCATTCCTTTAGTGAGCATTTGTGTTTCCTCTTTTGTGCATTTCTTATTCATATTTTTTGCCCATTTTTATACTTATTTGCTTTTTCTTTTTAATTTCTAGGGGATTTTATGTATTTTGAATACTAAGTGCTTCCTAGGTGAAAGTGAAAGTGTTAGTTGCTCAGTCATGTCCGACTCTTTGTGACTTCATGGAGTGTAGCCTACCAGTCTCCTCTGTCCATGGAATTCTCTAAAAAAAAAATATTGGGATGGGTAGCCATTCCCTTCTCCCGGGGATCATCCCCACCCAGGAATCGAACCCATGTCTCCTGCATGGTAGGCAGATTCATTACTGTGTGAGCCACCAGGGAAGCCTAGTTATATTTATGCAAATATATTTTTCCAGTTCATTTCTTGACTTTTAACTTATAATTTTTCTGTTGTAAAAAGTTTTTAATTTTTATGCTGTCAATTTACCAATTCTTTCTCTTGTAGCTTTAATTTTGGTATCTTGGTTAAGAAGATCACTCCAGGATTTCCTTGGTGGTTAAGAGTTCACCTGCCAATGCAGGGGACACAGGTTCAATCCCTGGTCCAGGAGGATTCCACAGGTCACAGGGCAGCCAAGCCTGTGCGCCACAGCTACTGAGCCCTGGGCCCTAGAGCCTGTGCTCCACAACAGAAGCCACCACAAGGAGAAGCCCACGCACTGCAATTAGAGAGAGGTCCCTGCTCATCACAACTAGAGAAAATCCTCTCACAGCAATGAAGAACCAGCACAGCCAAAAATAAATAACATTTAAAAAGACCACTTCTACTCGCCAGACCTATAGTTCATCCAGCTATCTTATATCTTATAGTTTCATCTAATTCTCATATAGTTTCATTGTTATTGTTGTCTTCAAATTTCATGAGGATTAGGTTTGTGTGTGAGGCACAAATCTCATTTCACTCTTTTTCCCAAATGGATGGTGAATATTCCTTATACCCTTTGATGTGTAGTTAACATCTTATTGACTTAAAATGTTATTCTCATGATAATGTAAATCTCCTACCTTTCACAGAATTATTTCTGGGCACTTCACTATTGATTGATCATTATTAATGGATACTTGTACAACACCACATTTTTTAAAGTAGCACACACTTTGCTATCTGGCATATCACACCCTTTTTTCTTCCTTAAAATGGCAAAATTAATAACAAAGTTACCTTCGCTATTTTGATTTACTCTTTCACATTAGTTTTTTTGTTGTTCTTAAACATTTATCTATTTATTTGACTGCTCTGGGTCTTCACTGTGGTGTGTAGGAAAACAGACACCATGTTTTCCTTATTTTCTTTTAAAGAAATGTATGTATTTATTTGGCTGTGCCAGGTCTTAGTTGTGACATGCGGAAGCTGCTTCCCTGACTCGGGATCGAACCCAGGCTCCCTGTGTCGGGAGCATGGAGTCTTAGCCACTGCATCATCAGGAAAGTCCCTCACATTGATTTTAGAATTGGCTTGTGAAGGTTACTGAAAAATCCTATTCAAAGTGAGAATTAAACTGAATGCACCACTGGTGTAGATTAAAATATAAAATACAACACGCCTTTAAACTACATATTAATTACTTTGTCCAGTTTTTCCGAAGAACATTGATGCTTAAAACTAACCAACTACTAGGTACCCCACTATTAGTCTTGACATTGTTATAATGAATATCTCCAACCAATGATAGTATAGGGAGTCTGTGATTTGTTCAACAGACATTTAAAGAATGCTCATTTTTTGCCAGGCATAGAAGATGAATATTAAAGTTAGAGGGACGTTATACCTCTGAAAATCTGAGTCGATTCCATTGTCATTGTCATATTCCAGAAGTCAAAACAGGCACCCAAACTTAAACATTTATCCCTGGTGTACCACAACAGTTCTAAACGTTCAGATATCCCCAGGACACTTGTGGAAAGTCCATCATGTCAATACAACTTCATATAATCTCAGTCTCTCACACTTGAGTGTTTCAGAATCTCTAGGTGACATGCTGTCAGAATGGACTGAATGCAGATAAGAAAGTCCACTTCTCTTTTAACTCACATAGTAAAGAGATTTATAGAAATATAAGACAAGTCTTCTCTTCCCACTAAATTACTTTTGACTCTGGGAAATATGATTATTCTTCATAAAATATATACAATTTCATGTTCTAAATTTCTCATACTAAAAGCCTTGGAGTTATCCTTCATTCCCCTATTTTTCTCCTATTCTTCATGCAAATTATCAATGAATCCTGTTGGCTCCACATCAGAATGTATCACAGTATGATACATATCTCATCATCTTTGCCACTACCACACTGCCTGGCCCATGCAAAGATGATATCAAGCCTGGATTATTATAATAACCTTCTATTGCTTCCCTTTAGTGAAGGCCTTTCCTAGCTTCACTGACTTGGTCTGGCTTAAATTTTATTTTTCCACCTATTTTTTTCTTTTTCTAAAAAAATCTTTTTGAAGTATAGTTGATTTACACTTTGCAATGTAGTATTAGTTTCAGGCACTGTGTCTCTTTACTAAACTTCCCCATCTTTACAAAATCATTTATTATTAACAGTCCACATTACAAAACTATTATTTGTCTATTTTTCTTGTTCCTTCCGAAATGTGTCTTGCAAATAAAATGCATTTCTACCAAAATTTTTCTTCATGAGTAAATCCATCATAAATTTCCAAGATGGAAAGGCAATTGTCTCCTTGTAAGAGTAGCAGTAGTAAATACTTTGCCTCTTCCAACTTTGGTCCACATGACTTGGTTTTCTGTTTTAAGTATTTGTATCTTCCAAACTTCAAATTTTTCTAAACAAGTAGAAACTGAATTATCTTTCTTCATATGTATTTTATCATGTAATGTTTTCATTTAGTTGAGTCATCAGTAATACACATTTCAGTGACTTTTATTTTAGAAGAAATATGGATAATAATAGAGTTTGTATTTCTTTATCATTTTATACTTACCAAAGCATTTCATTTACACTTTAAGTGATTCTCACTTAATCATCATAGTGACCCTGGAAATGGTCCACATATGTATTTTTTAGGCTTAAATTAATAAATAAAATTTTGTTCTGTGTAATTTTAACCATTTTTATTTTTCTTTCTCATTTTATTAAGATATAATTGATGAGCTCTATAAAGGACAGAAATGGTATGGACCTAACAGAAGCAGAAGATATTGAGAAGAGATGGCAAGAATACACAGAACTGTACAAAAAAGATCTTCATGACCCAGATAATCACGATGGTGTGATCACTGACCTAGAGCCAGACATCCTGGAATGTTAAGTCAAGTGGGCCTTAGAAAGCATCACTACGAACAAAGCTAGTGGAGGTGATGGAATTCCAGTTAAGCTATTCCAAATCTTGAAAGATGATGCTATGAAAGTGCTGCACTCAATATGCCAGCAAATTTGGAAAACTCAGCAGTGGCCACAGGACTGGAAAAGGTCAGTTTTCATTCCAATCCCAAAGAAAGGCAATGCCAAAGAATGCTCAAACTACCACACAATTGCACTCATCTCACACGCTAGTAAAGTAATGCTCAAAATTCTCCAAGCCAGGCTTCAGCAATATGTGAACCGTGAACTTCCTGATGTTCAAGCTGGTTTTAGAAAAGGCAGAGGAACCAGAGATCAAATTGCCAACATCTTCTGGATCATGGAAAAAGCAAGAGAGTTGCAGAAAAACATCTATTTCTGCTTTATTGACTATGCCAAAGCCTTTGACTGTGTGGATCACAATAAACTGTGGAAAATTCTGAAAGAGATGGGAATACCAGACCACCTGACCTGCCTCTTGATAAATCTGTATGCAGGTCAGGAAGCAACAGTTAGAACTGGACATGGAACAACAGACTGGTTCCAAATAGGAAAAGGAGTACGTCAAGGCTGTATATTGTCACCCCGTTCATTTAACTTCTATGCAGAGTACATTATGAGAAACACTGGACTGGAAGAAACACAAGCTGGAATCAAGATTGCCGGGAGAAATATCAATAACCTCAGATATGCAGATGACACCACCCTTATGGCAGAAAGTGAAGAGGAACTCAAAAGCCACTTGATGAAAGTGAAAGTGGAGAGTGAAAGAGTTGGCTTAAAGCTCAACATTCAGAAAACGAAGATCATGGCATCTGGTCCCACCACTTCATGGGAAATAGATGGGGAAACAGTGGAAACAGTGTCAGACTTTATTTTTCTGGGCTCCAAAATCACTGCAGATGGTGACTGCAGCCATGAAATTGAAAGACGCTTACTCCTTGGAAGGAAAGTTATGACCAACCTAGACAGCATATTGAAAAGCAGAGACATTACTTTGCCAACAAAGGTTCGTCTAGTCAAGGCTATGGTTTTTCCTGTGGTCATGTATAGATGTGAGAGTTGGACTGTGAAGAAGGCTGAGCGCCAAAGAATTGATGCTTTTGAACTGTGGTGTTGGAGAAGACTCTTGAGAGTCCCTTGGACTGCAAGGAGATCCAACCAGTCCATTCTGAAGGAGATCAGCCCTGGGATTTCTTTGGAAGGAATGATGCTAAAGCTGAAACTCCAGTACTTTGGCCACCTCATGCAAAGAGTTGACTCATTGGAAAAGACCCTGATGCTGGGAGGGATTGGGGGCAGGAGGAGAAGGGGACGACAGAGGATGAGATGGCTGGATGGCATCACTGACTCGATGGATGTGAGTCTGAGTGAAATCCGGGAGTTGGTGATGGACAGGGAGGCCTGGCATGCTGCGATTCATGGGGTCACAAAGAGTCGGACACAACTAAGTGACTGATCTGATCTGATCTGATCTGATGGTATAAATTTAAGAGGTACAGCATAATGACTTGACCAACATATTTTATGGAATGATTACCACAACAGACTTAGTGAACATTCTTATATAGATTTTTTAAAAAAGAAAAAAAAAATTTTTCCCTTGTGATGAGAACTCTTAACAACTTTCAACTTTTATAAGAACTTCATTGAAAATGATACAATAGGCTCCTTCTCCCTCTGCTAAAGAAAAGTTATAATAGAAAGACTATCAGGTCTTCATGGAAACAAATAAACATAGCCATTTTGAGGTCAAGTCAGTTGGGTTGATTGCCTCTTATGGTTAGTCACAGTCTAAAAAGCACAATAGAATAACTGTAAAAGAAATACATTTTAAACTTGCCCGGTGCTTATTTTCCAGCTCAAATGTAGAGTGTGCATAATCAGACCAGGGTTTGTGTGTGTGTGTGTGTGTGTGTGTGTGTGTGTGGTAGTCTCTAGTGGGCTTCCCAAGTGGCTCAGTGGTAAAGAACCCACCTGCCAATGCAGGAGACACAGGAGATGAGAGTTCAATTCCTGGGTCAGGAAGACCCCTTTGAGATGGAAATAGCAACCTACCCCAGTATTCTTGCTTGGAAAATCCCATGGACAGAAGTGCCGGGTGCCCCAGTCTATGGGGTCACGAAGACTGGTATACAACTTAGTGACTAAGCACACACTGGTGCTGAGCAGAACTCAGTATTTCATGGTTAGAAAACATGCGTACAAACGTATCACAAAACTAAACCCAAGCCTCAGTTTCCTTGAAAATATTTCATACATTTTCTCCTTCCAAAATTTAAACTACATATATTCATTCTTGAGATTACAGTTATTGTAAAATATTCTTTCTTACCATAGCAATATCTGAAGAGAATTTGAAAAACCATTCAGCTTTCACTGCTGGACAAGTGAACCAACATTCCCTGTTCACATAACAGCATAGTTAGTCGAATCCAAAGTGCATTCTAATTCTGACTATAGCATCCAGTTAACTCTCATGGAAATTATGTGCATATATTACATAATATTTATAATTATATGATGTATAAATATGTCCCTGTAATTTGTAATAATTTGATAGAGGCTCTAAGTTTTCTATTCTTAGGTAAGTTCTAACAAAGGTCTTACTGCTTGCCGCCTTCTTTACATGTTATTCTGATGACCGATTTCTATTTTAAATTCAGATTTCTCTCCCTTCTGCTCACTTTGCATTCCTTCAGCAGGGACTCTCTAATTCTTGGAATACCTTTGAACCTTCACACTTTCTCTCTCCGTGGCTTCACTTTCCTTCCTTTTCCTTTCTCAAGTGTTCGGTTTCTCCACCCTCAGGTCCTTCCATACCCTCCCCTCACCACTCCTTCCTTCCAGTTGGTATAGCTGACTAGGGGTTGCCAGTTCCCAAAAAGGAAAAGGGAAAAGCATGGATTCCTATCCTATACTTTTTGGCTACTCTCCAGCTGTTTCTCTGCCTCTCCCTCTCCCTCTCCCCTTGCCCCTTCCTTTCTGCGGCTATTAACTTCTTTTCTATTCTCCCCTTTCCTCCTTTGGTAATTTCCTATAACTTCTACTGGAATTCTTTCAATCATTACTTACTTCTTTTCTTTTCTTTCTTTCTTTATTTTATTTTTGGGTGCATTGGATCTACATTGTGGCACGTGGGCTTCTCTTTAGTTGTGTCTCCAGGCTTAGTTGCCTGGTGGCATGTGGGATCTAAGTTCCCTGACGAGGGATCGAACCTGCCTCCCCTGCTTGGAAGGCAGATTCTTAGCCACTACACTGCCAGAGAAAAGTCTCAACTTACTTCTTTTTATTCTTTTAGGTAGTAGTTACCATGTTGCTTTTTCATACTGGCATCACTGACATGAGTTTGCGCAAGCCCTGGGAGGACTTGGTGATGGACAGGGAAGCCTGGCGTGCTGCAGTCCATGGGATCGCAAAGAGTCAGACACGACTGAGCGATTGAACCGAACTGACTACCATGTTGCAGTTTCAGGATACAAGTAAAAAGATATGGCTACTGTTAAAAAGAAGAAACATCAGTTATTTACGTCACCAAGTAAAAGTCACACTGACCATTATCTTGGAGCTTAGACTAGAGGCTGGTGTCCCCAGTCTTAGGCAATTCCAGTGATCTCCCATACTACTTGAATATTATGAGTCATTATAGTGAATCTTGGGTTTCCCTGGTAACTCAGATGGTAAAGAATCCGCCTGCAGGAGATGAAGGTTCAATCCCTGGATTGAGAAGATCCCCTGGAGAAGAGATTGGCAACCCACTCCAGTATTCTTTCCTGCAGAATTCCATGGACAGAGGAGCATGGTGGGCTGTAGTCCCTTGGGTTGCAAGAGTTGGACACAATTTAGTAACTAAACAACAACAATAGTGGATCTTGGCTTGCTACTAGCAATGTAGAAGTGAGTGCCCCTAGTTTTGTAAGAGGCCAATAAGAGATATTATAAGAATTATGCATTCATGAAAGAAACAGAATTGTGGATATTGTCAATGTCTTAAAATAAATATCTGTTAAGTGTGCTAAGAAACCCTGAGGATATATTCTCTTGCTTATAGAGAAAAAGAAGCCTTATATTTTAGCTTCCACAGCCTCATAAAAATGATTCACAGCAAAATTTAGTTAGTTCAGTCACTCAGCCATGTCCGACTCTTTGCACCCCATGAACTGCAGCACTCCAGGCTTCCCTGTCCATCACCAGCTCCTGGAGTTAACTCAAACTCACATCCATCAAGTCGGTGATTCCATCCAGCCATCTCATCCTCTGTCGTCCCCTTCTCCTCCTGCCCCCAATCCCTCCCAGCATCGGGGTCTTTTCCAATGAGTCAACTCTTCGCATGAGGTGGCCAAAGTACTGGAGTTGCAGCTTTAGCATCATTCCTTCCGAAGAACACCCAGGACTGATCTCCTTTAGGATGGACTGGTTGGATCTCCTTGCAGTCCAAGGGACTCTCAAGAGTCTTCTCCAACACCACAGTTCAAAAGCATCAATTCTTTGGCGCTCAGCTTTCTTCACAGTCCAACTCTCACATCCATACATGACCACTGGAAAAACCATAGCCTTGACTAGATGAACCTTTGTTGGCAAAATGATGTCTCTGCTTTTGAATATGTTATCTAGGTTGGTCATAACTTCCTTTCCAAGGAGTAAGCGTCTTTTAATTTCATGGCTGCAGTCACCATTTGCAGTGATTTTGGAGCCCCCCAAAATAAAGTCTGACACTGTTTCCACTGTTTCCCCATCTATTTCCCATGAAGTGGTGGGACCAGATGCCATGATCTTTGTTTTCTGAATGTTGAGCTTTAAGCCAACTTTTTCACTCTCCTCTTTTACTTTCATCAAGAGGCTTTTGAGTTCCTCTTCACTTTCTGCCATAAGTGTGGTATCATCTGCATATCTGAGGTTATTGATATTTCTCCTGGCAATCTTGATTCCAGCTTGTGCTTCTTCCAGCCCAGCGTTTCTCCTGATGTACTCTGCATAGAAGTTAAATAAGCAGGGTGACAATATACAGCCTTGACATACTCCTTTTCCTATTTGGAACCAGTCTGTTGTTTCGTGTCCAGTTCTAACTGTTGCTTCCTGACCTGCATATAGGTTTCTCAAGAGGCAGGTCAGGTGGTCTGGTATTCCCATCTCTTTCAGAATTTTCCACAGTTTATTGTGATCCACACAGTCAAAGGCTTTGGCATAGTCAATAAAGCAGAAATAGATGTTTTTCTGGAACTCTCTTGCTTTTTCCATGATCCAGGAGATGTTGGCAATTTGATTTCTGGTTCCTCTGCCTTTTCTAAAACCAGCTTGAACATCAGGAAGTTCACGGTTCATGTATTGCTGAAGCCTGGCTTGGAGAATTTTGAGCATTACTTTGCAAGTGTGTGAGATGAGTGCAATTGTGCAGTAGTTTTAGCATTCTTTGGCATTGCCTTTCTTTGGGATTGGAATGAAAACTGACCTTTTCCAGTCCCGTGGCCACTGCTGAGTTTTCCAAATTTGCTGGCATATTGAGTGCAGCACTTTCATAGCATCATCTTTCAGGATTTGAAATAGCTCAACTGGAATTCCATCACCTCCACTAGCTTTGTTCGTAGTGATGCTTTCTAAGGCCCACTTGACTTAACATTCCAGGATGTCTGGCTCTAGGTGAGTGATCACACCATCGTGATTATCTGGGTCATGAAGATCTTTTTGTATAGTTCTTCTGTGTATTCTTGCCACCTCTTCTTCATATCTTCTGCTTCTGTTAGGTCCATACCATTTCTGTCCTTTATCGGGCCCATCTTTACATGAAATGTTCCCTTGATATCTCTAATTTTCTTGAAGAGATCTCTAGTCTTTCCCATTCTGTTGTTTTCCTCTATTTCTTTGCATTGATCGCTGAGGAAGGACTTTCTTATCTCTTCTTGCTATTCTGTGGAACTCTGCATTCAGATGCTTATACAAAATTTACAGCAAAATTTACCAGCATGTAAAATTGGTTGATGTAATTAGGAATGATTAACTCAAAAGAAACCAGATAAGACATGATAACTGTCTTTAAACAGTTGAAGTACTATTAAATAATTAATAAATTATTTACTTCTGGAGGATTTTCTACTATATTTTTTTGCTTTTTATATGTTAGGTACTGTTCTGGGTGGGCTTCCCAGGTGGCACTAGTGGTAAAGAACCCACTTGCAAATGCAGGAAAAGTAAGAGATGGAGGTTCAATCCTTAGGTTGTGAAGATCCCCTGGAGGAGGGCATGGCAACCCACTCCAGTATTCTTGCCTGGAGAATCCCATGGACAGAGGAACCCGATGGGCTACATTTCATAGAGTTGCAAAGAGTCAGACACGACTGAAATGACTTAGCACACATGCATGCACTGTTCTGGGTACATTTACTTACGGAGGATGATAATTGGGCCAACAGTGGAAACATATTTTTATTGTTTTAAATAAAGTAAGGGAGATTTTGCCCCATTGTACATTTTCCCCTCTATTCAGATTATATTCTTTTTTATGGCTTAGCTACTCTAGGTGAAAAGGATATTTTCTCCATCCTTTGAAAGATTCTATCATGTATTAATAAGTTCTTCATATACTTATATATGAATGATATACTAAACGGTGCTGTGCTTAGTCGCTCAGTCATGTCCTACTCTTTGGAACCCCATGGACTGTAGCCTGCCAGGCTCCTCTGTATGCAGGAATTCTTTAGGCAAGGATACTGGAGTGGGTTGCCATTCCCGTCTCCAGAGGATCTTCCCAACCCAGGGATTGAACCAGGTTTCCTTCATTGCAGGTGGATTCTTTATCATCTGAGCCACCAGGGAAGCCCATAATAAATGAGACTAAACGAAATATATGAAATCTTCTACCACGGTGGTTCTCAACTAACAGAGGCTTTTCCCTCCAGGAGATATTTGACAGTATCTGGAGATTTTTTCTTAGGGACATCACACTTTGGGTGAGGTGCTACTATGTAGAAACTTGGGATGCTGTTAAACATCTTATTAACATAATGCACAGGACAGTCTCCCCCAAACAAAGCAACTTTTCTGAGGTTGAGGAACCCTAGCCTATCACAACAGTAGCCCATTTTACAGAGCTATTCCTAACCAGCCCTGCTTCCCAATCCCATTCTCCATGTCATAAGTAAATGTTAATTTACCCTTTCTCTTCGTTTTCTAGTAAACTCTTACTATTAGTTTCCCTTTCAGCCACTTGTATATTTGAGGTCAGCTTGATAAAGTATTTTTTCTTTTTTAATTTATTTATTTGGCCATAACAATTTGTCTGGCCTTGCCTGGTCTTAGTTGCAGCATGTAGGATCTAGTTCCCTGACCAGGGATTGAATCTGGGGCTCTGTGCATTGGGAACATAGAGTCTTAGCCGCTGGACCACCAGGGAAGTCCCCAACTTCCTAAAGCTCTTATACTCAGATGAAAGAGAGAAGTACATTTACAATGTTTCTCTTGTGCTCCATACATTCATCCATCTCCATCAGCTCCTGCTGCTCTATCTTCACAATGTATCCAGCATCCAACCGCTTCAGTTTCTTTCACTGAAAATACCACAGTTCAATCACATCATCTCAGCACTAGATGACTTCAATAGCCTTTCAACAGAACTTCCAACTTTGACTTTGTCCCTGACAATCTATTGTTCACCCAAGGGCCAGAATGATTCTTTGGAAAACTAAGTCAAATCATGTAATTTTGCTCAGAAACCTTCAACAGTTTTCTTTATCTCTTAGAATAAAATTCGCAATCCTTTCCATCATCTATAGGGTCACACATAATAAGCATCCCTTTCCTCTTTAACTGAAGGCTTCCTAGATCTAGCTTGAATGGTAAAGAATCTGCCTGCAAAGCTGGAGACCTGGGTTGGATCCCTGGGTCGGGAAGATCCCCTTGAGGAGGGCATGGCAACCCACTCCAGTATTCTTTCCTGGAGAATTCCATGTGCTGAGGGGCTTGGTGGGCTACAGTCCATGGGGTCACAAAGAGTTGGACAGGACTGAGTAACTTTCACTTTCCTCTTTTACCTGTTCTCCTATAACTCATTGTCTCTCTGTTTCTATCACATTGGCCTCCTTGATCTACCTGAATTGCATCAAGCATGTCTTTTTCAGAATATTTCTTTTCTCCATATCTGCACAGTTTGCTTCGTCTCTCTGCAATGGCCATTTGTCAAAATTGTTCTTGAATACTCTATATTTAAAAAGCAACATTCTATCCTTCAAACAAATATCTCTATCTTGCTTACTATGATTAAGATTTCAGTGGTTTATTTATCATTATCCTCCCTTCACTGTGATGAAAGTTCAATAAAGGTCTAAGTTGTTTTGTGTTGTTATTTAGTATAACATTTCAAGCACCTAGAACAGCATCTGATACAAAATAAACACTAAGAAAAAACTTTTGAATGAATATTGCTCTTGTTCAGTGGCTCAGTCACGTCCAACTTCACAACCCCATGGACTGCAGCATGCCAGGCTTCCCTGTCCTTCACCAACTCCCAGAGCTTGCTCAAACTCATGTCCATTGAGTCAGTGATGCCATCCAACCATCTCATCCTCTGTCATTCTCTTCTCTTCCTGCCTTCAGCTTCAGGGTCTTTTCCAGTGAGTTCGCTTTTCTCATCACGTGGCTAAAGTATTGGAGTTTCAGCTTCAGCATCAGTCCTTCCAATGAATATTCAGGATTGATTTCCTTTAGGATTGGCTGGTTTGATCTCCTTACTGTCCAAGGGACTCTCAAGAGTCTTCTCCAGCACCACAGTTCAAAAGAATAAACCTATCCTATACCTATAGGTTGACATTTTAAAAAGTGAAGTGAAAGTGAAGATCACTCAGTTGTGTCCAACTCTTTGCAACCCCATGGACTATACAGTCCATAGAGTTCTCCAGGCCAGAATACTGGAGTAGGCAGCCTTTCCTTTCTCCAACCCAGGGGTTGAACCCAGATCTCCTGCATTGCAGGCAGATTCTTTACCAGCTGAACCACAAGGGAAGCCCACTTAAAAACATTTTAAAAACCACCATTTAAAAATTATTATTAAGTGTGTGAGAAAACATAATATATTGTACAGTACTTAAATTAAACTCTGATTTGTTGCACAACTCTCTCCTCAGCAGGACTGACACTTTGGAATCCTGGAGGAACATCCTTTCATGTGAGACAATTTGTTAAAACAAACATGATAAAACATTGATGCAATTCTATCACAGTGAATTAAAATGTCATCTTACTGTATAGTTATGTAGTGACAAGGCAGAATCCAAATGCGGCCTAATAGCAGTCCTCAGTGACTCCTTATTTTATAGGACTTTTAATGCAATGTTCTGGCATCTGTGAATATTTACTCAATTGAATTGTATGAGAGAAGTGTTTTGTAATCATTTGTAATTAGCCATCTTGATATCTGGTCTCAACACAGCTACAGGGCAGATAGAATTGGGGCCGTAACAAGATACTTAATCTCTGAGGCTCAATCTAAGAACTCTGGGTTCTTAGAGCACTTGGGGACACGCAGATGTGCCTCTCAAATCGTGCTTCCTTGAGTAGAAACAAAGCAAAGCATCAACGATTGATGAAAAACAGTTATGACTAAAGTCCCTTTCTCTTTGTCTTCTGGCTTTGTGGCTCCTGCGTGTGGATTGCCTTCTGGCGTGGGAGCTCTGGGCGACTCACATGTCTGCTGGGGTACCGCCGGCTTCTCTGTCATCCTGCTGTGATCCCCTCAAGCCAGTTTGGGGCTGCAGGCCACCACTTCCACTCTCATCCCATTTCCTGTTTGTTCAGGAGGTACCTGCCATCCTGCTATGACAGTCTGTTCTGCCCGGCTCTCTATCCCCACGCCACTGTCTCTGCGATCAGTAGTTCCTGAACTCTGGTTCCCAACAGCTTGCCAACAGCACACTCTGCCCTTGTCATCTCTCGCCTATCACACCTGCTGCTGCCACCTGTTCCGGTACCTTGCCAACATCTCCCCTACTGCCTTCAGTGCTGGCTACGCTCCTGCAATGGAGGAAGAATATTTTCTTCCTAATCAGTGGCTGCTGTTGGACAGTGACACAACCAAGCAGTGATGTCTGGGAAATATTATGTCGTCTGTCCTTGAGATAGTGCACTCACTCTCATTGTTGCCAAGACATTTAACCACAAAGCTCTAAGGTCTGTGGTGCTTACTGTTCTAGAACTCTCCCCACCGCCACCACCACCCGCCTACCCCCGCCAGCTTTCTAAGAACTGCAACCTCTACCAATCAACATAAGATCCAACTATTAACTCAAACTCCTCCATTAAGCTTGTTTTTAAAGTCTTCTTCTTTGATTCTCATATCAAAATTTAGCTACAGGGAGACAAAGGGAGGGATATTTTGCCAAGTCTGGTTTCAGCATTACTGACATTGGCTAGGGTATAGAGATAAGTCAAAATCAAAGAGCCCTGTCACGTCTACTTTCCTTGTGGCTCAGCTGGTAAAGAATCTGCCTGCAATGCGGGAGACCTGGGTTCAATCCCTGGGTTGGCAAGATTCCCTGGAGAAGGGAAAGACTACCCACTCTAGTATTCTGGCCTGGAGAATTCCATGGACTGTACAGTCCATGGGGTCATAAAGAGTCGGACAAGACTGAGTGATTTTCACTTTCATTATGTTTACAGGTAAGTGTGAACTAAGCTCTTAGATTTTAAGGTGAATATTAAGTTGGTATACGATCTGTAAAAGATACATAATTAGGGTGTTGATGGTTATACCGCATACTTCTGTGTGACGGGATGTGCACTATGATAGTCTGTTTTTTTTCAAAATGCCAAAATGAAAACTGGGGATGAGAGAGACGGAAGGAAAATGAGTGAGTATGTTAGAGATTAACAAATTTTCAGAAAACAAGATTTCTTAAAAACTTGCATATCTATAGAATAATGGAGTAATGGAGATGCAAAGATCAATAGAAATGAAGTGATATGAACATGTTATGTAAGCAATAAACTATTATACACATGTAAGGATTATTATAAGCAGGTTATTTCCAAAGTACAGCTTCCAGAAACTGATCTCTTAAAATGGCAGTCTATTTCCTTTAGGAAATGCTCTCATTTTAGAAAAATTACATCAAGCCAAAAGCTAATTTCACTTATACTATGTTCTAGAACATTTGATACAAAATAGCCCAATCTCATTAGCAAACCTTTCAAAGCAATCAAGGGTATAAATGTAAAATCTAGAATATCTGTGATTTGTAAAAGTGAAGAATCAAGAGTTTTGTGCTTAGGGGTCTGTGGAGAGATGTATAGCTTAAGTGATCTATTAATATACATTCAAATAAAAATTGCTCAAAATCTTTGACCCAGCTATCCCACAGAAATAAAATCAAAGGTACATCTGAATGTTTTGGATTGTAAGTAATTATAGTTAAGAAAATACTGGAAACAACTGAAACAACCACAAAAGAATATACATTTATTCTTTTGATCCTATGGAATATAGAGTGACTATTTAAGAGGATGCGTTAGATTCATATGCATTGATCTAGCCTAAGACAGCTGCCCTCGGCATGTTTTTATGTGAGGGAAGCACAACCATGTACACTATAGGATCTCATTTCTTAAAACAATCAGAAAAACAACCCAAATACATAAATTTCGGGATATGTGTTTGAAATAGCATGGAAAAAGGCATGGAAGAATATACTATAAACCAACATTGATCACCTAAAAAAGAGAACATCAGTCTTTTATATTTGAATAAGATTGTATTCTTTTTTACATTTAAATTATCTAATATCTAAAAAGAGATCAAATTGTCAACATCCGCTGGATCATGGAAAAAGCAAGAGAGTTCCAGAAAAACATCTATTTCTGCTTTATTGACTATGACAAAGCCTTTGACTGTGTGGATCACAGTAAACTGTGGAAAATTCTGAAAGAGATGGGAATACCAGACCATCTGACCTGCCTCCTGAGAAATCTGTATGCAGGTCAGGAAGCAACAGTTAGAACTGGACACGATACAACAGACTGGTTCCAAATAGGAAAAGGAGTATGTCAAGGCTGTATATTATCACCCTGCTTATTTAACTTCTATGCAGAGTACATCATGAGAAACGCTGGGCTGGAAGAAGCACAAGCTGGAATCAAGATTGCCAGAAGAAATATCAATAACCTCAGATATGCAGATGACACCACCCTTATGGCAGAAAGTGAAGAGGAACTCAAAAGCCTCTTGATGAAAGTGAAAATGGAGAGTGAAAAAGTTGGCTTAAAGCTCAACATTCAGAAAATGAAGATCATGACATCTGGTCCCACCACTTCATGGGACATAGATGGGGAAACAGTGGAAACAGTGTCAGACTTTATTTTTCTGGGCTCCAAAATCACTGCAGATGGTGACTGCAGCCATGAAATTAAAAGATGCTTACTCCTTGGAAGGAAAGTTATGACCAACCTAGATAGCATATTGAAAAGCAGAGACATTACTTTGCCAACAAAGGTCTGTCTAGTCAAGGCTATGGGTTTTCCTGTGGTCATGTATGGATGTAAGAGTTGGACTGTGAAGAAAGCTGAGAGCCAAAGAATTGATGCTTTTGAAGTGTGGTGTTGGAGAAGACTCTTGAGAGTCCCTTGGACTGTAAGGAGATCCAACCAGTCCATTTTAAAGGAGATCGGTCCTGGGTGTTCTCTGGAAGGAATGATGCTAAAGCTGAAACTCCAGTACTTTGGCTACCTCATGCGAAGAGTTGACTCATTGGAAAAGACCCCGATACTGGGAGGGATTAGGGGCAGTAGGAGATGGGGATGACAGAGGATGAGATGGCTGGATGGCATCACCGACTCGATGGACCTGAGTTTGAGTGAACTCCGGGAGTTGATGATGGACAGGGAGGCCTGGCATGCTGCAATTCATGGGGTTGCAAAGAGTTGGACATGACTGAGCGACTGAACTGAACTGAACTAAATATCTGCAAACATAAAACATATTTTAAAAAGTGAATCTAACTCTGTGCTGCTCTATAAATATACATGAAATTGAAGTTGCTTCTAGGATTTCTTCCGGTGTGGAAATTATACACTAATTTTCCCAGTTGCAGTGACACATTTATACCTAAAGGACTCTCAGTTTTCATACATGCATCATTAGGATCCTGTTAATTGTTCAACTCTAATAAAATTCTGGCAATAAAATCTTTGTTTTTTTTTTTTTAAGTACTCAATTTAAAAATTGGGTTGAAATTGGGACATCAAGGTAAATGTCAGAAAGTTATAACTTCCCAAAAAGGTGTAGTTCTTCCAATTCTATTTTCTGTGATAAACATCCTCAGACCATTCAATCAAATGATAATATTTTCAGATCTTTTGTACCATATTGGCTGTGATTCTCTGGCTCTATTTTGAAATATTTCTTCTGCTTTGTAAACAGTTATCTGTACTTTCTTAAAGTATCCCGATATTGCAATTGATTTTGAGAAGCCTTGATTCAATGGAAATTTACACTGAGATTGTGGCAAACTAACAATCCCAAAGGAATTGGGAACATTATTTTAAAATACAGCCAGAGAATCACAGCCAATATGGTAAAAAAATCTGAGAATATTATTTGATTGAATGATCTGAGCTTGTTTATCATGGAAAATAGAATTGAAGGATTCCACCTCTTCTGGAGCTAATAATTTTTTTGACATTTACTTGCATGAATTCCCAATTTTAATCCAAATTTAAAATTGAGTCAATCATAAAGGAAATCAATCCTGAATATTCATTGGATGGTTGGAGGGATTGATGCTGAAGCTGAGCTCCAATACTTTGGCCACCAGATGTGAAGAGCTGACTTGTTGGAAAAGACCCTGATGCTGGGAAGGATTGAAGGCAGGAGGGGAAGGGGACAACAGAGATGGTTGGATGGCATCACCAACTCAATGGACATGAGTTTGAGCACGCTCCAGGAGTTGGTGAAGGACAGAGAAGTGTGGCATGCTGCAGTCCATGGGGTCGCAAAGAGTCAGACATGAGTGAGTGGCTGAACAACACAACAGTCCCAGGGTCTTTCACCCTGTTGTGTTTGTGAATGTTTTAATGCAAGCGATGTAAGAGTCTCTGCCACATCTATCTTGTACTTGAGCAAATGACTTTTTAAGGCTAAATGTCAGGCTTTATCGTTCTCCATTTTCAGATTGACTGTGTTCATCATGTTAAAATTTGAAAAGGAACTAAACTGCACATATAGTACGATTAAAACAAGGGACTTTTATGGGGATTCAGGGGCCAAGACTCCACACTCCCAATGCAGGGGGCAAGGGTTTGATTCCTGGTCAGGGAACTATTAAAAGATCCCACATGCAGCAACTAATAGACCTCACATGCTGCAACTAAGACCTGGCACAGTTAAATAAATTAAAAAATATTTTTTAAAATAAGTAAATTAAAAAAATAAAGAAGACGGGAAAGCAAAATGAAAAGAAAGTTATGTAAAAAATACATATACTTGTTAAAAGAAATTTAAAAAAGAAAGTGTAGTTGTGCTCAGTTATATCCATATCTTTGTGACCCCATAGACTGTAGCCCACCAGGCTCCTCTGTCCATGAAATTTTCCAGGCAAGAATATTGGAATGAGTTGCCATTTTTTACTCCGGGGGATCTTCCTGACCCAGGCATTGAACCTACATCTCCTGTGTCTCCTGCCTTGGCAGACAGATTCTTTACCACTAGCACCACCTGGAAAGCCCCTGAAAAAGAAAATAAACAGATCAAAATGACCATGAGTATGGCTGAGTGTTAAGAATCATAAGTGATTTGCTCTCCTCACACCGTTTTGGTAATTTTCTTTCATGATATTTCAATGAAAAGTTACATTCTTTTAAATAAAAATAAATAAATAAAATGACCTTCATCTTGTTTGTTTGAACAAACTGCTATATATCTGATGATGACATAAGAAAAAAGAACTTGGGAACATTTAATCGTGAAGTAGCAAGAATTCCTAGTTGATAGATCTTGGGTGCCAATGTGACCTGTTTCCTGACCTAAAAGGATAAAAGGCAAAGGGAATAGGGGAGCTGTTGTTTAATGGGTTTAAATGCTCAGTTTTGCAAGATGAAAAAGTTCCAGAAGTCTGCTTCACAACTGTGTGGCAGTATTTAACGGTGCTTGAACTAACATTCTTTTAAAATGGCCAAGATGGTTAAGTTTTGTTTTATGTGTGTTTTATCACAGTTAGAAAAAAAGTGTGAAAGGAACAAGCTTCAATATTAGATATGGTGGATGGGAAAGGATCGGATCACTCAGAGCATCCTGGCTTGGTAGAGGGTGATTGTATTATTGGAAAAACCGAATATGTATGAGGAGGAGGAGGGGCTTCCCCGGTTTGCTCAGCGGTCAAGAATCTGCCTGCTGTGCAGCAGACATAGGGACACAGGTTTGATTCCTGGATTGCAAAGATAACCTGGAGAAGGGAGTAGCAACCCACTCCAGTATTCTTGCTTGGAAAGCCCCATGGACAGAGGAGCCTGGTGGGATCCGGTTCATGGGATCGCTAAGAGTTGGACACTACTGAAGGGATTGAGCACTGAGCACTGATGAAGAGGAGCAATTTGGAGTGAAAACATTAATAGTGTGGTGGTCTGCACCATCTCTCCTTTTTCCAAATATTTCAGCGTTGCTTTAATAAGCAGTTCCCTGTGTATCTCCAGGGTCCCATCTCATATGGGAAATGTTGTGCATATCTGCTTTTCTGCTCCAGGGCTTTCCTCTAAGGCATGCTGTTGTGACCTGGAAATGGGAGGAAGAGGGAATCAATGGATAATTGCTCCAACTTCCCCATTCTTCTATAAGTTAGTTTTGAGGCAGATTCTACATGGTGCCTGGTATGTCTCTAGTGAGTTTGAGCCCCAGTTACTGATGATGGTAATCAGTTCAGTAATCTATCCCTCCTTTTTTTTTGGCCTTTTCCTCAGGTCTGGCTTTATTCCCTCAACTTCCTCTTTCTGCTTTTCTGCTGTATCATTTTCTAAATAAACTATCTACACCCAAGCCTTGTCTCAGACTCTGAGTAAATCAAGATAAAGATATTGAATGATATTAATATTTAGGATACATAACATTTAGGAGTCATTGGGAGATTCATTGAAGATATCCATTAGAAGGTTAAAAATTAGTGTCGTTGCCCCAAAAGTATAGTCTTTCCATTGTCTTGATCCATTTTGCTCTTCAACCTTTCAATAATTTTTCTTTCTGCCACTCATTTACATTTATCATTGTTCTCTGCTCCTTCTCCTATTTTACTGTTTTGCTTCTTTTTTTTTTAAGTCTGAGATCTTAAGAAAATTCACTGAACAGAAATTTTGTTTAAAACACTTCACATTGTCCTTCCTCAAATGAATCATAGGTGACTGCCTACAGGTCTAGTTTCTGTTCAGAGATTATTTGGTCCCTCTTGAGTTTTTGGCCCCAGGATCACTCCAAATTTTTTCCTCAATCTGATTGCTCTGAATAAGGGCATGTTCTCTTTTTTATGCCTTTATTTCATCTGATGCAAAGTAGTGTTGTTAAAAACAATGTGAACAAATATAATAAAAGATATTTTGATTCTACCCCGTCTTGTCAGTCTAAGAAAGGTTTGCTACTGTAACAAAGTAAGTTTTATTTTTTTTAAAAAACACCTCTAGGAACCCATTATGTCCATGTGTCATATCTTATTGGATGCACAGTATTGGAAATGTGGTTAAAATCTGGAGGAATCATGGATCTTTGGCACTTTTCCAAATGCTAAAAGAAATTCTTGCAATAATGAAAGGTGCTTGTGTCTGGGAGAAGTAAAGTCATTCTGTTTAAATCAAAATTGTAGTTTCAAAGAGAACAAAAGGGGAAGGGTATGGAAGAGAAATTATGTTAATCCACTCTTGTAAGTTAGAGTCTTCTTCCTCTCCTCATGGCAAGGATGCTGTGATCATGTTTCCTTATCCTAATCTTTCTGCAATTATAGTGATCCCCATCTCCTGGGGTATCAGTTTTCTGCTGTGCTTGGTTTCTCCTAGTTTTATATCTACTCTCTGTTGTCTTTTTTCAGAAATAACTCTTTCCTACAATATTTATCACCTTTATAAGGTTTAGGGGACTTGGTTAGCTTGACAAGCTTAAAGAAACTCATTGGAAATTAGGCATTTAAATGACACCAATTCAAAAATTTTCTAACTTTAAGCAAAAATATTTTTTAAAAAACTAGAATAATCTAGTTTGTGATTAATCGAGGTGGTGATTAAACAAAAGTCAGAGCTATCCTAAGATTGTATACAAGAAATGAATGACCCGTGCAGTTTACATAGTATGCAAAGCCATCTACTAACAATCAGCATCACCAGGACTAAGATATACTCTTTCCATTATTTAATGTGGTTTATTTGAAACAAGCCGCAATATCATAGACTGGTGGCAGGTCTGGTCTCGTGCCACTTATTGGTCTGTAAAGCCTGAGATAAGGTAGAGACAAGTGACTTTTTCTTGTTGATCTTGTGAGTTTGTAACATCTCTCTCTCTTTTTTTTTTTAAGACTCGTAGTGATTATCTAACCTAATTGCTTTTGCAGATTTTACCAGTTGAGAAAAGCCTGATAATATGGAGAAAGTGAGTAATGGTCAACCATGGAGTTGACTGATGGCAGAGCCAGAACCAGAAGCCATTCACTCCTTTCTTCACTTAGGCAACAAGTATCTCCTGAGTACATTCTCAGTCACAGGCAGCATGTGAATTCAACTAGGGACCAAAATAGTTTCCTCTGGGATGGAGTTCATGGTAGGGATGTCCAGGCTGTTGGAAGGTCCAAACGAGACGTAAGAAAGAGAACTTGAGAACATCTAATTGTGGAGTAGCAAGCATTCCTCATTGATAGGATCTTGGCTGCTGGTAATGCCCTGTTCTTCCAGAGCCTAGAAGTTTAAGAGGCTTATAGCTTTTGTCTCCTTTTACCTGATCTGTTTTTAAAGGATTGACTAAACCAGCACAGCTCTTTGCACACAGTAGAGTGAGGAACTAAGGAGAAATGGTTGGCCATGTACATTCCCTTGTAAAATCTTTCAGTACATAAGCCTTACTCTACCTGTCTGCTGGTTCTGTAGTAAGACAAAGTGAAAGCTTTGTTAGCATCTTGGTTGTCTTTCTGGGCTTTCCAGGTGGCACTAGTGGTTAAAGAAACCACCTGCCAATACGGGATACATGAGACTGGGTCGGGAAGATCCCGTGGAGGAGGGCATGGCAACCCACTCTAGTGCTCTTGCCTGGAGAATCCCATGGATAAAGGAGCCTGGCAGGCTACAGTCCATGGGGTTGCAAAGAGTTGGACATGACTGAAGCCACTTAGCATGCACGCACACATGAACTGTTGCCTTTCCTGCCAGTGTTTGAACCTAGATCAACCTTTGTGGCCCAGCCTAGCTTAGAGCTGATTGTCCAGTGAAAGCTACTAAAAAGTGAAACTGATTGGAGAAGAGAGACCGGTGGCAGGTCTGGTCTCATGACACTTATTGGTTGGGAAAAGTTGATATGAGGAAGTCTCCATATTTAACTCTGTTTATGTGCTTTAGAAACCCTACTGCTTATGTTCAGCTATACACACTGATCTTTACTTTCACATAGGTTTTACCTGACCTTTAGAGGAAAATTGGTACAGTTGGTGCAGTGAAAAATTTAATAGTATTAGACTTATTTTATCCTAGTGGCTAAAAAAATTGTTGAAATCCATTTTTGGAGAGATTAGCAAGACCAACCACACTACCTCCCCCCCTTACAAACTTTTTTTTTTTTAAATTACAGTGTAATTGCTTTATAATGTTGTGTTAGTTTCTGCTGTAGAATGAAGTGAATCAGCTATATGTAAACATATATCCCCTCCCTCTTGGATCTCCCTCCGCCCCCTCATCCCACCCCTCTAGATCATCACAGAGCACCAAGCTGAGCTTCCTGTGCTTTACAGCAGGTTCCCACTAGCTATTTATTTTATACATGGGTGTGTATATGTGTCAATTCTAATCTCCCAACTCATCCCATCCTCTTCTTTCCCCTACTGATACAACCATTAAGGAGAGCAGTACAGAGGTTCCTTAAAAAACTAAAAGTAGAACTACCATATGATCCAGCAATCCTACTACTAGGCATATACCCTGAGAAACCATAATTCAAAAAGACACATGTACCCCAATGTTTACTGCAGCACTATTTACAAAGCCAGGACATGGAAACAACCTGAGTGTCCATCGAGAGATGAATGGATAAAGAAGACGTGGTGTATATAGTGGAATATTATTCAGCCCTATAAAAGAGTGAAATTGGGCCATTTGTAGAGATGTAGATGGACTTAGAGTCTGTCATGCAGGGTGATATAAGAGAAAAACAAATATTGTATATTAACGCATATATGTGGAATTAAAAAAAACGGTACAGATGAACCTATTTATAGGACAGGAAGAGAGACCCAATCACACTCTCCACTTACACAGTGTGGGAGATGGACTTTGGCTAATTATCTCATGAAAAGTCATGTACCTTTCTTCTAATATCCCCCCCTCCCAAATTCTCTGTATTTTCCATTTAAAGGATTGAATCTGTTACACGTTACCATTTATATTGCATTACCTATATCTTGGTCTTCCCTTGTGGCTCAGCTGGTAAAGAATCCGCCTGCAATGCAGGAGACCTGGGTTCAATCCCTGGGTTGGGAAGATCCCCTGGGGAAGGGAAAGGCTACCGACTCCAGTATTCTGGCCTGGAGAATTCCATGGACTCTATAGTCCATGGGGTTGCAAAGAGTCAGACACGACTGAGTGACTTCCACTCTCACATATATCTTAGAGCCAGTTACAACTAAATGCAGGTCTTGACTGTGATGATGATTACTATACTATGCTTTTGTAAAACTGAGATCAATACACCAAAAAAAAAAAATGAAATTTTACTACATATAAAGCTTTCAAAGAAAGAGAACCAAAATAAAACAAGAGTACAGCATTGACTACTGTTGTCCAGTTGTTCCTTGACCTTCATATTAAGAAACAGCAAGTAACACAGAAATGTGCACAGGATTATATGTGCTTCCTGGAAATTCTAATCCTCCCCTGGAGAATGGACTGTTTGCACTTGATATTATTTGAATGTTTTATGTTTCTATCCCAAGAAGGACTCTTTAATCTGCCTCTAATATGTAGACAGGCTGGGAAAATTCCTGCAAGAAAAATATTTCTTGTGACATACAGACGTAACAAATGGAGTGGCATTTTAAAGCTTTATTCTGGCATGACATGACAGGTGTCTCTGTTATCTAGAAGAGATATGCTACCCGCGCTGGTAGAACCCATGATATAGGTGCCTGAATGTCACCACTCCAGTAATGGGAAGATTTGAGTGATCCTTATTCCATAGCCCACAAAACTTGTGTACTATTGTTGTTAACTTGGAGGCCTGGCACTTCTCTGTGCGTCATCTGATGACACTGTCTCTGGTGTTTATGACAAAGGGAATCTGTTGCAATTTTTACCCATCAGGATAAAGAACATTTTCTTTTCCTTTCACAGAATTGAAGAAATCTGACTTAAAAAAGGAAGTTCCATTTAGATGCTTTTGTTGATTTGCACCAGAATGTAAAGCCCTACGGCCTCCAAAATGATTTCACCTGAAGTATGTGAGGAACAGAGAGGTTGTATTTTGATGGTTAATGGTATCGAGGCAACCAATGTGCCAGGAGAGGGTAGTGCCGTCTAGTTTATGAGCCTTAGCTCCTTAGCTTTTACACCAATCATCAAAACAGCACTTGGCGGCAGAGGTTATCACTGGTACCATTTCACCAATGAGGAGAGTGAGGCCCAGAGAGGTTCAGAAACTTGCTCCAGGTTGCAGAGCTAGGAGCGTTGTGCTTGTGCAGAAGACTGAATGTGCGTTTTACATGCCAAGATCAGGAGTGTTTGTGGAGAGGAGTAATGTTGTTTAATTCACCCAAGCAGCCCTTAAGACTGATGTTTAGGTGCATGTTGATTTCTTCATGTTGGGCCTGCATCTTGTGTCAATTCATATTAAAACCTCAGTATTGTACGTCCTGGTTCCCTGCCTTTAAACAGAAGGTATGTTCCTGTGATTCCCTTTAAGAAGCAGTAACCAAAGTGTCCCCCAGATTCTGCTTCCTTAATAATCCTCCTTTCAGTAGCAACAGATTGGGTGCAAAACAATTGCAGTGGAGGGTGCAAGAATTTTATTAATCAATGCAAAGGTCATATATATATATATACACACACATATATTTTGACAGCACTGGGTCTTCATTGCAGCTTGTGGGCTCTTTGTTGCTGCCCTGGGGCTTTTACTTATTTATGGCATGGGGGCTTCTGGTATTGCGGAGCATGGGCTCTAGAGTTCCCATGCTCTCAAGTTACAGCACATGGGGCTTAGTTGCTCCACGGCATGTAGGTTCTTAGTTTCCCAACTAGGGATTGAACTCTCATCTCCTGCATTGGAAGGTGAATTCTTAATCACTGGGCCACCAGCAAAGTCCCGCCAAGGGAATATTTTTAATGATAATTTCAAATGTTTCAAAATGCTTGGTAATACACTAAGAGTGGTCTTTACCACTGAAATAGACAATTCTTTTATGATTTTTTTTTTCTTACAATGCATTGGCCTTTAAAATCTTTAGTCTGGGACTTCCCTGGTAGTACAGTGGGTAAGACTCCATGCTCTCAATGCAAGGGGCCCCGGGTTTGATTCCTGGTCAGGGAACTAGATCCCACATGCTACAACTAAGACTTGGCCCAGCCTAAACAAATAAATATTGTTAAAAAAAATCAATAAAATCTTTGGTCTTAGACATGTCCTCAAATTTTCCCTAAGTTGCCTTGTTATAGTACACCTGCAATCCTGTTGCTTATCTTTTTCCAAACAAATCAAAACACATTATAGATGAAGCTTAATGCAGTAAAAGACCCTAAAATACTTTTTAAAAAAGACCTTTTTTTTGGTACAATATTTCTTTCTTTTTTTTTTTTTGGCCATGCCACAGAGACATTTATAATCTTAGTTTCCCAACCAGGGTTGAAACCTGTGCCCCTTGCATTGGAAGCACAAGCTAAACTATTGGACTGCCTGGGAAAGCCCTAAAGAAAAGCTTTGAAAATTAATCAAAGGAAATTAGTATATAAGGAAAACTCTTAAAGCTGACTAGTTTGTGTCTCAGTTTTACTCATGGAGAAGATGAGGTGGAAAAAGAGTTTGTTCCAAGTGATCTCCTCTGAGCCCTCAGTCACTGTGAGATTATTCAACTCCATCTATGGGAGATTATCATTTGATTTGAAGACTAGTAGCTTTCTATGGGAAGAAGGCAATGGCACCCCACTCCATTTCTTGCCTGGAAAATCACATGGACGGAGGAGCCTGGTAGGCTGCAGTCCATGAGGTCACTAAGAGTTGGACATGACTGAGTGACTTCACTTTCACTTTTCACGTTCACACAGTGGAGAAGGAAATGGCAACCCACTCCAGTGTTCTTGCATGGAGGATCCCAGGGACGGCGGGGCCTGGTGGGCTGCCCTCTATGGGGTCGCACAGAATCGGACACGACTGAAGCGACTTAGCAGCAGCAGCAGCAGCAGTTTTCTGTGGTGTCAAAGTGTCTGCTACCAAGGTGTTCCCATGTGGAAATCTGAAGCTAACTCCCTTTCCTTTAAAAGGCAGACAGGTTATCTGGGCAAATTCTCCAATCCTGCAAACTGCTGTACCTGCTAAAAGCCTTAGAGTCAGAAAAGATGACACACCAGTAACTCTTGCTGCCTTAGAAGTGTTAGTAGTATTAGGATCACTATTTGAAGAAGACAGTGGCCAGTACAGATTGGGCTTCTGATTTATTTATTTTTGGCCATGCTGCACGGCATGAGGGATTTTAGTTCCCGGATCAGGGATCAAACCGGTGCCACCTACACTGGACGCACAGTGTCCTAACCCCTGGATATCCAGGGAAGTCCTCAGGTTGGGCTTCTTTACTTTGATTATCTTCCTTTCCTTTAGCTTTCCTTAGAATAAGGCCGATAAATTTCATTCATCTCATGATTCACAAATGTTCACTACAATTGTCTTTCAGCTGCTGAAATACCAACAGGGAATCATAATCCAACCTTGTAAAAAGCTGCTGGACCCAGCTCTTCTGTCACAAATTATGACACCCAAGTGTATTAAATTGATTTATTTTACTACCTGCATTTTTCCAAAGGCAGGATGAGTTGATTAAAATATCTTTATTTCATACATTGTTAGATTTTTTTTGTATGTTAAGGAAATGCATTATTTTGACAAATTTAACATAAACAATTCTAATTCTTATAATTATATAATTTGAATTATAAATTAAGTTTGCATACTAATTTCACATTTACAGTCACACCTGTGTTTTTATTTACTTCTCAAAACAAAGGGCACCTGAACAGAAATTATTACCTCTACTTTTACAGAGAGTGAAAATGAGGCTGTAAGGTTTGACTCATCACACTATTTACCTTGTGTATGTGTGTTTACATGTGGAGGTGAGCTCTGGAATTAGAGTATATTTGCTCTCATGAGAGATCTTTCTCACCATCGCTCCTACTGTCTTTACAAAATGAGCTGAGTTTTGAAGCCCTGCAGGCTTCCACTCTGCTGTGCTGGAATTTTTAAAAATCTGGATGCATGTGGTTTGCTTTGTTTTGTTCTTTGTACCACAGAGAGCCAGCAGGAATTCCCTGGTGGTCCAATGGTTAAGACTTGGACTTTTACTGCTGTGGATCTGGGTTTCATCCCTGGTCAGGGAAGTAAGATCCCACAAGCTGTGCAATGTCACACACACACACACAAGAGGCAGTACATTGCTGTCACACTGTCTCGTAGTCCATCCCCACTTTCTGGCTCCTGATCTCTCTGTCTTTGCATTGTCATCACTACAAAATTCTTTGAGAAGGTAAGATTTAAAGCCTAAACCTTACTTCCCCATTGGTAAGACTGGTGTCAACTCAATGGACATGAGTTTGAGCAAATTCCAGGAGATAGTGAGGGGCAGGGAAGCCTGGTGTGCTGCAGTCCATGGGGTCACAAAGAGTCCGACACAACTGAGCAACTGAACAACGACAACAAAAGGCTAACTGGTGTTTAGCATGTGTGTGTAAAACCAAGAACAAACTCTTATTTCTTTCCTTCCTTCTCTCCTCTCATGTCTAGGGTGGAGAGGGGTAGGTGGAGTTGTAAAGGAAACAAAGTGAAAAAATCAGAGGGAAATAATAGCAGCATCTCTGAGGCTGTTTTTCTCATTCAAAAACTATACAATGAAATAAAGTATCTGAACTAGAAGGCTGTTTCTCCTTGTTCTACTCTCCCTAAAGCCCCTGGAGGATAAACTGAGAAGTGGATATTTTAGTAATGAGCCCAGAATAAAGTATCTCAAGCTGGGGAGCAGACTGTCCGTCATTAAGTTTATTTATTCATTCAACAAATATTTATTGGGCACCCACAATATGTGTCAAACATCATTCTAGGTGGATGATAAATATTTGTAAACAGAAGATCCGTACCATTGTGGAGCTTACATGCTAGCAGGGTGAAAGAAGAAAACAATAAACATGACACTGAAGTAGATTGTATAGTGTATTAGAAAGTGATACGAACTTCAAGCACAGTTGTAAGGGTACTGCTCCTAGAATCAGACTGAGTCTGAACCTCAGCTCTACCACTTCCTAGCTGTGTAACTTGGGTAAGTTAGTTACCTTCTCTGTGCCCCAGTTTTCTTATGACTATAAAGTAGAAAAGACAATGGCACCTACTCCGTAAGATTGTTATGTGCGTGAAATGAATTAATACCTGGCAAGAATGCCTGGCTGAGAGTAAGAAAGAGCCACATAACTGTGTGTTAAACAAATAGCTGCTATGAAAAAAATTAAAAAGAAAAGCAGTGTGAATATTATGGAATATGAAGAGTGTATGTATGTATTTTGTAGAGGATGGTCAGGTAATGTTTGAGAAGAAAACATATGAGCAAAACCTTGAAGGAGGGGACAGTTCAGTCAGTCAGTTCACTCACTCAGTTGTGTCTGACTCTTTGTGACCCCATGGACTGCGGCACGTCAGGCCTCCCTGTCCATCACCAACTCCTGGAACTTGCTCAAACTCGTGTCTGTTGAGTCGGTGATGCCATCCAACTATCTCATCCTCTGTCCTCCCCTTCTCCTCCTGCCTTCAATTATTCCCAGCATCAGGGTCTTTCCCAATGAGTCAATTCTTTGCATCAGGTAGCCAAAGTATTAGAGCTTCAGCTTCAGCATCAGTCCCTCCAATGAATATTCAGGACTGATTTCCTATAGGATGGACTGGTTGGATCTCCTTGCATTCCAAGGGACTCTCAAGAGTCTTCTCTGACACCACAGTTCAAAAGCATCAATTCTTCAGTGCTCAGCTTTCGTTATAGTCCAACTCTCACATCCATACATGACTATTAGAAAAACCATAGCCTTGACTAGACCTTTGTTGGCAAAGTAATGTCTCTGCTTTTTAATATACTGTTTAGGTTGGTCATAGCTTTTCTTCCAAGGAGCAACTGTCTTTTAATTTCCTGGTTGCAGTCACCATCTGCAGTGATTTTGGAGCACTACCCCCCCCCCCAAATAAAGTCTCTCACTGTTTCCATTGTTTCCCCATCTATTTGCCATGAAGTGTTGGGAACAGATGCCATGATCCTAGTTTTCTGAATGTTGAGTTTTAAGCCAACTTGTTCACTCTCCTTTTTCACTTTCATCAAGAGGCTCTTTAGTTCTTCACTTTCTGCCATAAGGGTGGTGTCATCTGCATACATTAGGTTATTGATATTTCTCCCTGTAATTTGATTCCAGAGGAGGGGACAGAGTTAGACAAATATATTGGATAGTAGTTACAGAGGAAGTGACCTTGGTGAATGTCTTAAAGTGAAGGTGCCGCTGCTAAGCTTTGAGAACTGCCAGGCAGCAAGTGTAGTTTGAACGATGTGAGTCGGGTTCAATTAGGAGCTGGAAGTCCACTGGGAGGAGTTTAGCTTTTCCTTTAGGCATGAAATGAGAGGTGACTGAAGTTGTAAGGAGAGGAGTGGCAAACACTGACTTTCCTTTTTAAAAAGATTACTACCCCACGTTGAAAATAAATTGAAAGGGTAGAAAAATTAAAGGCAGGGTCTTTGGGGAGATGGTGATGGCTTATACCTGGGTGGTTGCAACGGAGATCTTAAGTAGTGGGTGGCTTCCGCATATATTTGGAAGATAAAGCTGAAAGGAAGTCCTGATGGATTGCATATAGAGTGCAGGAAAGAGGAAAATCTAGAGTGAATCCAAGATTAAAAGTGCTCGTAATGATTTCTCCTGTCTGCTTTCCTTACCTACAATTTTATTCATCCACCCCCGTTTCCTCTTTGTATCTAATGCCAAGATAGCTCCGAGACGAGAAAAAGTCATAATATAGGGAAAGGAGAATGTATTTGTGAGAGATAGTGGGACAGAAGAGAGAAGCAAAATCTGTCTGGAAGAAGAATTTAAGGCTGATGGTTCCTCCCACAGAATATAGTGGAAAAGAGTTCCAACTGGAAAAGGATGCAAATGAAAAGGCTCGATGGCCCCATTTTTATATTTCCCAGATCTCTGGGCGATCTTCCACCAGATGAGGCAGGATCAAGACATTTCTCTGAGCTGGAATGTATTTCTATATATCTTAAAGATGGGGAACAAAAGGTTAGCAAAACTAAAAATAAATATTGGTGTTAAAATTCATCTTTGAAAAACGTAGGCTTATCTCCTCTCTCCTACCCAAACCTTCGTGTCATTTCATTCTCTTCCTTCTTTGTGTGCGGACATAACCATGTTTAAACTAAACTGTCGAAGAATAATTAATGAGTGTATTAGTCACTCAGTCATGTCTGACTCTGCGACCCCATAGACGGCAGCCCACGAGGCTCCCCCGTCCCTGGGATTCTCCAGGCAAGAAACACTGGAGTGGGTTGCCATTTCCTTCTCCAATGACTTAGCAGCATGTCTGACTCTGCGACCCTATGGACTGTAGCCGTCAGGCTCCTCTCTCCTTGAAATTCTCTAGGCAAGAATACTGGAGTAGGTTGCCATTCCCTTCTCCAGGGGATTTTCCAGACCCAAGGATCAAACCTGCATCTCCTGCACTATAGGCAGACTCTTAACCATCTGAACTACCAGGGAAGCTCAAATAATTAATAAGCGCAGGAACTGACACTGACTTTTTCCAGTGAAGTCTGTTAAGCTCAATCTCTACACAATCTCTCTTTATACCTATCTCTACACAAATGCAGTGCAGTACCATGAATGTGCTCCAAATGGTGATTTTTTTCAAGGAGGTTACATATGGAAAAACTTTGTTTGTCCTACTTTTTTTTTGCTCTCTCAACATTTCTCCCCAATCTCTTTTTTCTTCTTGCTTCCCATCCTCCACTCCCTTCAGCTGGATATTCATCCATAAAAGCCATTTACAGTTTGATGCTGCAAAGCACTCATAGCTGTTAAACTAGTCTCCGCTGGAAAGGAATTTTCCTCGAATCTGGCCACATTCAGTCACTCACTAACAGATGTTGTGGCCCCAGGCTGCGTTTCTGGGGAGTAGGTAGAGAAAGGGGAAGGGATTCATTGACATCCTCTGTCAGAAGTCAATAAGCCATCATTCAACTCTCCCAGGCCCTAAGCAGGTGCTCTTTCCTTTTTTCTGACAATAGCAAAGGTTCCCAAGACCCAGATGACAGTCTCTATGTTAACACTTAATGGCTGTACTGACAGGTGCTTCTCTGTATAACCAGACAACAGGTGTTTGCCCGGTGCAGCCTGCCAAAAGCCAAGGAGCCAGAGTAGAAAACAAAGCCCATTTGTGAAAATGATTACTGTAATTAAGAGCTATGGCAATGCAAACAATGAAAACTCATACACTTTCTGCAACTCACAACATCTCAAATTCTTTGTCCCCTGGATAGAGGAAATGACAGACTACAAATCACCCAGCATTATAATGTAGTTTTAAAACGCTAAAGTTCTCGGTTCTTTGGGGAAGAGATTGAAATGATGATTAAGGCATCTTTTGAAACGATCCCTCATAAGGTTCTTCTTTTAAAGTGTGTATCATTGTACTCTTGGGGGATTACAAATCAGTGTATGCTGAAGGAGACTGCCTTTGAGAGAGGTATAATTTGCTTGAGAGGCCTATATACCCCTAAATAAAAAGAAATAGCTAAGCAGTATTCAAATCACAATATGTCTGGGGTGACCCTCATTACAGCAGAAGATCCAGTTCGATCCCTGGGTCAGAAAGATCCCCTGGAGAAGGGAATGACTACCCACTCCAGTATTCTTGCCTGGAAAATTCCCATGGATGGGGAGCCTGGGTCACAAACAGTTGGACACAACTGAAAGACTGAGCATGCCCCTGGGAGTTGAGCGGGGAGGCATGGGGTTAGTTCAATTCTAGCTGTTACATACTGTGATTATTATTACTATTATTTTTGCCATCAGGAACGTCTTTATTTTAATTAATTTATAGAAGTGGAAAATATATTCTTTTTTCCAGTAGACAATATAATTTTTATTAATCATATATGATTTAAAAACTCTTAAATAGGGGCTTCACTGGTGATCCAGTGGCTAAGTCTCTGAGCTCCTAGTGAAGGTGCCTGGGTTCAATCCCTTGTTGGGGAACTAGATCCCATACACTGCAGCAAAGACTGAAGATCCCACATGCTGAAACTAAGACTCAGCAAAGCCAAAGAAATAAATTAATCAATTTTTAAAAATTCTTGCACAATTTTTGATTTTGTAGGTCTTTATATTCCTCTCTCCCAACTCCTTAGCCAAGTTTAAAAGTTTTATGCTTTTCATTTTGATTTTCTTAGTATTTAGTATTACATAGTAAAGATCATCGGAGAAGGCAATGGCACCCCACTCCAGTACTCTTGCCTGGAAAATCCCATGGACGGAGGAGCCTGGTAGGCTGCAGTCCATGGGGTCGCTGAGGGTCGGACACGACTGAGCGACTTCACTTTCACTTTTCACTTTCATGCACTGGAGAAGGAAATGGCAACCCACTCCGGTGTTCTTGCCTGGAGAATCCCAGGGACGGGGGAGCCTGGGGGGCTGCCGTCTATGGGGTCGCACAGAGTTGGACACGACTGAAGTGACTTAGCTTAGCTTAGCTTAGTAAAGATCATATTTTATTTCAGTAATTATTAAAGGGATAAGTAATGTATCATGAAAACAGAATAATAAATAACTTATATACTGTGGTTATTGAACACCTTTGTATTGTGATCGCCAAAAGGATAGTCCAAGATTTTTTAGCTAGCTATTTTGCAGTGTTAAAAAAAAAAAAAAGAAAGAAAGATTGAAAGAAGTAAAAAGGGCAGTTCACAAATAATTCTTCTAGAGGTCCTAGGAATGGGATGCTTTTTTTTTTTTTTCCAAACCGCTTTTGGTTAAGCTGAAAAGTTTTTGGACTTCTCAGAAAATTCTTGATTTTAGAAAAAGTATGCAAGGAGTATTCCTCTAGAATGTTCTGCCTAAACTTTTCTTGGGGAAAAACTAAACTGACATGAAGCATCCACTTGCTATTGTTGATATCTTTCAAATGTTGTGTACTTCCTTTTAATGGTTGCATCTTCAATTTTGGTCCCCTTACCTCTTTAACACTGAAGAAAAATAAGCATCTTATTATGGGGAGAGGGAAATTTAGTATGTGTGGACTAGCTCTCAGACTTAGTATGAGAAATCAGCTTTGATCAAATTACTTTCTGAACAAATGGCCTTTGACTGGGTTGGTGAAAGGATAGGCCATGTGCCCTGGGTTTCAGCAGCTTCCTATCTGTTTATCACTGGTACCAGGCTTGGTCTCACTTCTGTTTTCTCCCTCCTGTCTCATCTGGAACAAGAGGGATGTCCTAGAAAAGACACTGTGCTTCCTTTCTCTCCTTCCCACCCCCTCCTGATTTTTCTTGAATGAGAGCCCATTTCCTTATGGTCTGTCTCTCTGGATACCATCCAAACATCCAGAATGCTAAAGCTATTCCAATACCAGCAACTCTAATTGACCCTCTTTTTATCTCATAGATGAGAAAAGTCTCTGATTCCTCATCCTCTTTGCCACCCAACCCACTTCTTATGGAGAATTAAGGCTGGAAGTACCATACCTCTCCACCTATGTTGAGAATGACCTCTCTAGACATTATTAGAGACACACTGTGCTGAGTGCTGAAGAATTGATGCCTCTGAACTGTGGTGTTGGAGAAGACTCTTGAGAGTCCCTTGGACTGCAAGGAGATCCAACCAGTCCATCCTAAAGGAGATCAGTCCTGAATATTCATTGGAAGGACTGATGCTGAAGCTGAAACTCCAATACTTTGGCCACCCGATGAGAAGAACTGACTTATTTGAAAAGACCCTGATGCTGGGAAAGATTGAAGACAGGAGGAGAAGGAGATGACAGAGGATGAGATGGTTGGATGGCATCACCGACTTGATGGACATGAGTTTGAGCAAGTTCCGGGAGTTGGTGATGGACAGGGAGGCCTGGTGTGCTGCAGTCCATGAGGTTGCAAAGCATTGCACACAACTGAGCAACTGAACTGTACGAGGAACAAAAGCAATCACTAAGAGCAAAGTGGGTTTTGCAGGGTATGGTGGCATTATCTCAAATCATGACCTTTCTTAGGGAGTTTAGGATTGAAATATACACCATCTGAGCCACCAGCGAAGCCCAAATTGTACACAATGCTGTATTTAAAGTGGATGACAAACAAGGACCTACTGTACAGCACAGAAAACTTAATGTTATGTGACAGCCTGGATGGGAAGGGAGTTTGCGGAGGATGGATACATGTATATACATGGCTGAATCCCTTTGCTGTCCACCTAAAATTATCTCAACATTGCTTTTTGTTTTTGCTTTTTGGTTGTGCTGGGTCCTTGCTGCTGCACGTGATATTTCTCTGGTTGCAGTGAATGAGGGCTACTCTTGCTTGTGGGCTTCTCATTTCAGTGTTTCTCTTGTTGCTGATCTTAGGCTCTAGGTGTGCAGGCTCAGTAGTTGTGGCTTATTTGCTGCATGTGGAATCTTCCTGGGCCAGGGATCGAAACCATGTCCCCTGCATTGGCGGGAGGACTCCTATCCACTGTACCACCAGGGAAGTCCTACTATAACACTGTTTAATGGCTATTAGTTCAGTTCAGTTGCTCAGTCGTGTCCGACTCTTTGCGACCCCATGAATCGCAGAACGCCAGGCCTCCCTGTCCATCACCAACTTCTGGAGTTCACTCAGACTCACGTCCATCGAGTCAGCAATGCCATCCAGCCATCTCATCCTCTGTCGTCCCCTTCTCCTCCTGCCCTCAATCCTTCCCAGCATCAGAGTTTTTCCAATGAGTCAACACTTTGCATGAGGTGGCCAAAGTACTGGAATTTTAGCTTTAGCATCATTCCTTCCAAAGAAATCCCAGGGCTGATCTTCTTCAGAATGGACTGGTTGGATCTCCTTGCAGTCCAAGGGACTCTCAAGAGTCTTCTCCAACACCACAGTTCAAAAGCATCAATTCTTTGGTGCTCAGCCTTCTTCACAGTCCAACTCTCACATCCATACATGACCACTGGAAAAACCATAGCCTTGACTAGACGGACCTTTGTTGGCAAAGTAATATCTCTGCTTTTCAATATGCTATCTAGGTTGGCCATAACTTTCCTTCCAAGGAGTAAGCGTCTTTTAATTTCATGGCCGCAGTCGCCATCTGCAGTGATTTTGGAGCCCAGAAAAATAAAGTCTGACACTGTTTCCACTGTTGCCCCATCTATTTCCCATGAAGTGATGGGACCAGATGCCATGATCTTCGTTTTCTGAATGTTGAGCTTTCAGCCAACTTTTTCACTCTCCACTTTCACTTTCATCAAGAGGCTTTTGAGTTCCTCTTCACTTTCTGCCATAAGGGTGGTGTCATCTGCATATCTGAGGTTATTGATATTTCTCCGGACAATCTTGATTCCAGCTTGTGCTTCTTCCAGCCCAGCATTTCTCATGATGTACTCTGCATAGAAGTTAAATAAGCAGGGTGACAATATACAGCCTTGACATACTCCTTTTCCTATTTGGAACCAGTCTGTTGTTCCATGTCCAGTTCTAACTGTTGCTTCCTGACCTGCATACAGGTTTCTCAAGAGGCAGGTCAGATGGTCTGGTATTCCCATCTCTTTCAGAATTTTCCACAGTTTATTGTGACCCACACAGTCAAAGGCTTTCGCATAGTCAATAAAGCAGAAATAGATGTTTTTCTGGAACTCTCTCGCTTTTTCCAAGATCCAGCAGATGTTGGCAATTTGATCTCTGGTTCCTCTGCCTTTTCTAAAACCAGCTTGAACATCAGGAAGTTCATGGTTCACGTATTGCTGAAGCCTGGCTTGGAGAATTTTGAGCATTACTTCACTAGTGTGTGAGATGAGTGAAATTGTGTGGTAGTTTGAACATTCTTTGGCATTGCCTTTCTTTGGGATTGGAATGAAAACTGACATTTCCAGTCCTGTGGCCACTGCTGAGTTTTCCAAATTTGCTGGCATACTGAATGCAGCACTTTCACAGCATCATCTTTCAGGATTTGAAATAGCTCAGCTGGAATTCCATCACCTCCACTAGATTTATACTCCAATATAAAACAGTTTTAAAAAAAATCAAATCACAACTTTTGCACTCATGTGTCACCAGCACAAAGAACTATGTCCTCCATCTTCCATGGCTGGCCCTGGACAGAATAAGGGGCTTCTAGTACTTTAAGAAGAGAATGTATTTTCTCCAATTGGACATCATGTGCCAAGGTAACTGGGGGACCTGTAGTGCTTTGGGACTCAGTGCATGGATGCAGCAGAAGCTAAAGTTAAACTAGTCACAAAGTTAGTTGGAAAGCACCAGAGATTAGTTTTATGAGAAAAAGTAACTGATTCCATGCAGTCAATTCACAAAAGGTCTCCTTCTACTAGCAAAGGCTGCTTTGCTTTCTGACTTCACAGATACGGAGGAGACCAAATGCCTGTGACCATTTCAAAGCAGCTGCCTCTTCAGAGAGGAGTAGTAGGCCCTGGAGAAAGAGGAGGGGATCTAACCTCCGGACCCGCAGAGTTCCTAATCACTCGTCAGCACCCTGCCGGTGCGCCCCTCCTCTCTGCTTCCTTGCCGCACAGCCGGCCCTTCCCACCCTTCTCAGCCTGCTCCCGGCTCCTTTAGCCACAGGCTATTTGTTCTTGTAGTTGCTGCCAACTTGGCTGGTGAGAAGCCAGGCCTGGAGGAAACTGAGGGTCCTGGCAGGAACGTGGACTGACGGCTCCAACGGGGTCAGTGCCTGACTCCTCCCACAATGCAACTGTGCCTGCATCAAAAATCCTATGGAGGTAGAAGTCTATGTGGGGTCAGCAGGGACCCTGTTAGCAAAAAAAAAAAAAAAAAAAGCGGTGCTGCTGTCTGGATACAGCTTCTGAGTGTGTGGAAGGGCAGCAGGAATGGAGAGGGAGGGCCAGACTGAAGCCCTTCACGAAGGAAAAAATTTCTGAGATCCTCTGGACTTTTGTCTGCATGAATCAAGCCAAGAAAACCAGCCCTTGCCTTGCACTGTAGCAAACCTATATTAAGGTGGCGCTCGTGATAAAACCGGCCAGCCAATGCAGGAGACAGACCCGGGTTCTATCCCTCCTTGGGAAGATCTCTTGCAGGAGGAAATGGCAATCCACTCCAATATTCTTTCCTGGAGAATCCCATGGACAGAGGAACATGGCAGGCTACAGTCCATAGGGTCGCAGAAAGTCAGACACAATTGAAGTGACTGAAGTGACTGAGCACCTCCAGCAGCAGAGATGTGTAGAGACTGACTGGCTCTGAACAGAAGCCTGTGTGAGGTCCAGAGGCTCCCCCTGGCAGCCTAGTTCTTGGGTTGGAGAACCTTCTGGGAAACTGGTGTGCACTGTCCAGGGTTGCTCATTCAGTCTCATTATCTACCTCTGGTCCTTCCTTCAACCCAGCATGAAGCACTATAGATATGATGGACCAAGTTTTGGCCTCACCTCTGGTCTCAGAGACCTCTGACCTCTGTTTCCAGACAGAGGAAGATTGTAATTAGTAAGCTTATCCCTCAGGTGAAGGGAACCTTGGGCGCTGACCTCTTCATCCCCATCTCTTTCTTCCTAGACTTTTGAGTACCGATCTAAGGATACAAGTCATTATAGCTTGCTTTTCAATTGACTCCCGTGCCTAGAGATTGGATCATAGGTACAGCTACAAAAAGCTAAGAGAAATTCACCTCTGGGGTTCTCACGCTGAACTGGGGGAGGACTGGAAAGAAACTCAGGTGCTAGGGCTAGGAAAGGTAAGTCTAAGGAGATAGGGCTACCGAACCTGAGGCTGAGGGGTTGAGGAACTGAGGAAAGTAAATCCCAAGAATTGGGGACACAGCTGATGCCTGGATGATTGGTGGGACCCATTAACCTTTTGGTTAGTTTTTCGGTGACCCTTCCAGGGGGCGATGAGTGGAAGCTAGCCTTGGAGGACCGTTTGCTTTCTCTCTGCAGGCAGCCAGGAGCACACACCTTCTCTCCGGCCTCGCTTCCGAGGCTGGGAGAGTGCAGGAATTAAAAACAGCATGGTGCACTGGCCGCGGGCACCTCCACCTAAGCCCTGGCGACCTTGACCAGGCTCATTGGCCTGTGAATGGACTGAGGGATCATCCCCAGTCAGGGGGCTTTTGATGATGGAGAAAAAAAAAAAAAGCGGTACAGGATTGCACTCTTTTGAGTGGAGCTGGTAGGAGTAGAGACCGGGTAGCCAAGACCATGAAATGAGAGTTTTTTAGACCTCAGATGTGTGGTGGACACAGGCTCAGCTGATCTGCTGTGCCCCGAGTTAGGCAGGGAGGGCGCAGGCCAGGACAGGTGCAGTCGGAAGCGAGGGGCGACTGGTCCCTTTCTCTACGGAGCTGTGGAGGGATGGAAGGGGGCTTGGCTGTTCAGAGCAGAGGGCAGGCGCAGCCCTGTCTTCTTTAACTGTTCAGCTTGTTCTTTTTTTAACAACCCAAATACATGTTCAGCCCTCTTCTAGATTTTTAAAAGTCCAGTGGTACCCACTCTACATGCTCCTGCACACCATACTCATTCAGTTTTAATCGCAACTTCAAAAAAAAAAAAAAAAAAAAACCAGCATCCAGCAGAGTTGAGAAGGAATCTGAGATCTGATTTGCCAGACTCAAACCACTCTTCTCCACTGGTCACTCCTCCACTTAGCAATGCTCTGCTTACCCTGACGTTTCACTCTCAGAGGAAGTCGGAGGGCACCTCCCCACCCTCCAGGTACAGCTGAGCTAAAACTTGAGCAAGTGTCTTGGCCTTCTGGGGTCATCCCTAGACAAAAGTTTGATCCCTAGCTGGAATCTTGCAGGAGATGAAAGGGATACAAGAATGGCTGTTTCACTGGGGGTGGGGTTGGAGAATCTGAAAAACAGAGGAAAAGAAAAGGAGGAATTTCAGCGAGAGAGGCTCAGCCTCAGAGTCTCTTTGGCCCTAGGGTTTGGAAAGGAGGTTGATGGTGTCTTCAAGGTCAGTCACTTTCCTGCTCTTTCAGCAGACCCCCAGGGAAGAGGAGGTGGAGACACAAGCAACTGGATTTGCTTTGGAAAATCTTTGTCACTTGAGGCATAGGTGGTATATGGTGTCACAGGCAGGGGAACTTACCGATGCCATGGGCCTTAAACCCTGACAGCTTTGTCAGAGACTCAAGGGCATCACCTGCAGAAGGCACAGTGCCCAGGCTCAGCATTCTTTACTCATTCAGCCTGAAAAGAGGTAATGTCAGTCAAGGAGATTGTTGTGAGGGACCACCTGTCCTCAATCTCCACTTTCAGGATTGCCTTGCAAGGATCTGCTTACCTGTGGTAGTTAAGCCGGAAGCCTAGAGCTTGAGCCAAGCACAGCAGAAAGAGAAGGGGTGTTTAGCCCAGGATGGCATCCTACATAGGGCTTCCCTGTTGGCTCAGACAGTAGAGAATCTGCCTGCAAAATGGGAGTCCTGGGTTTGATCTCTGGGTTGCGAAGATCCCCTGGAGGAGGGCATGGCAACCCACTCCAGTGTTCTTGCCTGGAGAATCCCATGGACAGAAGAGCCTGGCAGGCTACAGTCCATGGGGTCACAAAGAATTGGACACGACTGAAATAACTTAGCACTGAAGTGATTTAGCATCTTACACAGTATGTCAGGAGCATTGTGCCCAGGCCATACACATCTGCGAGTGATGCACCCTTTCTTTCCCCTCTCTCCCTCCACCCAGTGGCTTCACTAAGTTGTCCAGGTGACTTTCTGTTAACAGCTGCCTTGATGTTAAGTATTCCAGCCAAGGCAGATTACCAATCCTGAAAAACAAACAAGTGCTTTATAGGCTTCTAATTATTGAGATAGGATTCCTCAAGTGGGACTCAATAATAGAGGAAGCAAGTTCTTCCCATCAGTCTTAGACCTTACCGGGCCAAATCACCTTATCAGGCCAAATCACAGCCTTTTCATTGAACTGAACAGTGAATAATGTACTAGAATGTAGTTTCAGGCTTCAAATATGTTTCCAGACGGAAATATTTCAAGAATGTAAGCCAGGTATACTTCTCAGATAAATGACAGTAGGGGCATCGCCTACACGGGAATTCTCGGTTCTCAGGTTTCCTGAAATCCAGAGCGCGCATCATTAATCATTCAGTGGGGTCGGCCCTTCAGTCAGTGGCAGCTCTGAGTAAGCTGAAGCGAGCCGTGAGCTAATCCTTCCTGCCACGGGGATCCTGGCGCGAGAGAGGACAACTGGACAGTCGGTCACATGCGTCGGTGGTGCCCAGACCCTGCCTCTCTTGCCGGGCTCCGAGCACGGCGTGCGTGTGCGCTCACGCTCCGGAACGCAGACCCGGAGCTACCCAGAAGGAAAAACCGATTCGGCGGCAGGCGGCAGGATGTTTAGCGCTACCAAGAGTTTCCCAGCAGGAAAGCAGCTCGAGCCCTGGCGTTAATTGCTTAAGGTGGCTCTCTAAACACTGAATAAACCCACTCCTTAGCTCTTTAGTAAATCAGTAGCCACAACAACGGCCAGAGCCTTCTACCCAGCGCGCCACACCAAAGCCTTCCCAAGTTGGGCTGCGAATCCTTGTTTGGTTCCTGGCGGCCAACACTTGGAGCACGGGCGGGGGATTCCCCCCGGCCGGGATGAATCCCCCTCGGGATGCAGTTCCCGAGACACCCCCGGGGCGGGGGTGGTGACAGTCGGGTCGGCTGGGCACCGGGGAAGTGAACTTGGAGACTGGATCCTGGGTAGGCGAGGGCGCGTTGCTGGGACGCCAGCGTTCCGCGGAGGTGCGAGAGGATGAGAACTCACTCACTCGGCATTTCAAGCCCCCATCCCAGGGGCTCGCGCGGGGCTGAATTCGGCGCCGCGTTGGCTTGAGTGGAGGTGGCCGTGCGGCGCGTGAGAACTGCTGGGGTGCGTGGCCCGGGTGCGCGCGCGCCGGGCGTCGGGGTGCAGCTTCCCTCCGCCCGGGTTCCCCTCCCATTCGCCCTCTCCCATCTCCTCCCTCCTCCACACCCCCGCCCCTCCCCGCACCGGCCGGAGAGTACACAAAGCGGCGGGTGAGGGGAAGCTTCGCAGGCGTGCACGGAGCAGTGAGATCACTGGCGTTATAAATATCCCAGTGCCAGCGCCGAGATCCGTTCGGGTGGCCTCCCTCTCTCTCGCTCCCCCCCTCTCCCTCTCTCTCTTCCCCGAGGCTATGTCCACCCGGTGCGGCGAGGGGGGCAGCGCCAGAGGCACGCAGCCGCGCAGGGGCTACGAAGCCCAGAACCAACCCTGCAAGATGCACTTAGGACCCCCGCGGCTGGAAGCATGAGCTTGTCCTTCCTCCTCCTCCTCTTCCTCAGCCACCTGATCCTCAGCGCCTGGGCTCAAGGGGAGAAGCGCCTCGCACCCAAAGGGCAGCCCGGACCTGCTGCCACCGAGAGGAACCCGGGAGGCGCCAGCAGCCGCCGGAGCAGCAGTAGCACCGCGACTTCCTCTTCTTCCCCTGCCTCCTCCTCCTCCGCGGCTTCTCGGGGCGGCCCAGGAAGCAGCTTGGAGCAGAGCAGCTTCCAGTGGAGCCCCTCGGGGCGCCGGACCGGCAGCCTCTACTGCAGAGTGGGCATCGGTTTCCATCTGCAGATCTACCCGGATGGCAAAGTCAACGGCTCCCACGAAGCCAATATGTTAAGTAAGTTGCTTGCTGTCCTCCAAAACCTGTCTTGAGCGGGTGGCGGGAGCATCGAGAGGGACCGCCGGTTATTCCCCAGGCTGTAAGCGCACCTTCCGGAGCCTGGGCCACTGGGATCCAGCCGGCCCTCGAAACAGCCGGGCGGGTTGGGTTGGAGGTGCGTCTGGGTGGCACGCACACCCTTACCGGTCTCGTGGGGATGGGGAAAGGCGATTCCTGAGGTACAGGCTACCCCGAGGCTGGTGCAGACAGGCATCTTGTTTCCAGCTTGCCCTGGTCCCAAAGAGGAGCTCCAACCTGTGCCCGGAGGAAAACCAAAAATCTTTCTCCTTGTTTAGTTTCTGTTTACCTTCTGCTTCTGTTTACCAGACTAGCATTTTCCACTGGGCAGCAAAGTGCACCCCTTTACCTGCCCATAACGGAACAGTTCTTTTAAAAATAACCAAATCTCACATACTCCCCTCTCACAACCGCTACCACAAACCCCAAATTGCTACATAATGTGTGTGCGTATATGTGTGTGTGTGTATCCGTATATGTCTCTTGTAGGTAGGTACATATTTGCACATCATATACATATAGGATATATAGGTATACCAGACAGGAGACCAGACGTTCTCTGACTGGAAGAAGACAGTGATCTAGAAAACTGGACACGTTTCGAGAGGGAGACGTGATGGACATTCGAATTATTAATTCCGGAGTTGGGTTTAGCAACGTTTAGTATCTTGAGACCATGACCAGACCTTGTGAGGAAGAGTGGCCGGCCTTTTGTCCTCCAAGGACAATTAAAGGAAAGTTCGGTATTTTAGAGAACATTTAGAGGCAGTTCAGTTCAGTACAGGTGAAAATTTTGTGGGTTTTTAAATTTAAGCCAAGTTTAAAATTTTCTTTCTTAGTTTAGCTCTCTCTCTCTTTCCCTCCTTCCTTGTCTCCTCCCTTCCACTCTGTCTGAGTTTCCAGACCATCACTGCGGTTCCTGATTCTTCTGTTTCTCCAAGGCAGCAGAGGGGAAAGATGTGTGGGACTGGGGACATCTCTGAGGACGTTTTCCTCGGTAGGGCCAGATGGCTCTTCCAGCCGGGGCTGGTCCAACAGATAGACTCACGGCCCGGGCCTCAGGGACCCAGGGAGAGTGGAAACGTGGCCAGGAGACAGCGCAGTCATCCGGCCCGGAGTCTCAGCCTGGTGGCTCCCAGGTGTACTTAACTTTCTCTGCCTCAAGCCAGTGACCCCACAGATTTCTTCTTAACCAAGCTCCGGAGGAGCGGGGGGCGCCACTGCGGGGCTGGCAGCCGCCCCCACGGGGGGTTGGAGATGCGCATATCGGTGTGGGGGGGGGGGGGCCGGCTGGCAAGCTCTCTCTTGGGAGTTCAGGAGGCGGGAAGTGGAACGCGAGCGCGTCCACGCCTGCCCCTTGCCCCTGACTGCTCCTACCGCCTCTGCCTTCAGCTTGCTGTGCTGCCCGTGGTGAGGTGGCTTGGAGCACCGAACCCCAGAGAGGGCCTTCCGCGTCAGCCCTAGCGAATGCCAGGGCCTCCCACATGCTCTTCAGAGGGGACTGTTTTTTTTTTTTTTTTAAAGAATGTATTTATTTTTGGCTGGGTCTTCCTTGCAGTGGCAGTCTTTCTGTACTTTCAGGAGCCCGGGCTACCCTTCCTTGTGGTGCATGGGCTTCTGATTGCAGTGTTTCTCTAGTTGCAGAGTGCAGACTTCACTAGTTGCAGTGTGTGGGCGCGGGAGTTGAGGCACAGGACTTAGTTGCTCAGGGGGATATGCAATCTTCCCGGACCAGGGATTGATCCTCTGTCCCCTGCTTTGGGAGGTGAACTCTTATCCACTGCATCACCAGGAAAGTCCGAGGGGCCTACTTCTGTGTTTTAAGGTTCATTGCACTCGTTAAACTTCTCGCCATATTTGGTGATAAAAGGCAAGGTCAATTAGGGTGAAGGGGAATTTCCGGAGATTTCAGGGTAAGCAAATGTTATGTCTAAGCAAGTGTTACTTCCATCTGTCCTCATTTTGTCCCACCCAGCTCTCCTTCCACCAGACATCAGAGCTCATTTCCCCACTTGTGGTAATCTTTCCCTCTTCCTCTTACAGGAACACTGTTTCTATTCTGTTCTTCCTGTTGTTCAGTAGCTAAGTTGTGTCTGACTCTTTTGAGATGCCATGGACTGTAGCCCACCAGGCTCCTCTGTCCATGATATTTCCCAAGCAAGAATACTGGAGTGGGTTGCCATTTTCCTTCTCCAAGGGATCTTCCCAACTCAGGGGTCAAATCCACATCTCCTGCATTGGCAGGTGGATTCTTTACCACTCAGCCACCAGGGAAGCCCATTCTTCCTGTAGTTTATCCCCAAACTCAGCCTCAACAGAGAATGACTTCTATGTTCCCAAGGGAAGATTCAAAGCTAACCTGCAAGGAGCCACAGGTTGGATCCCAGAGTGGGTAAAGGAGGTGTTGGAGCGGGTTTTGGTGTGCTAGGAATCTCTGAAAACCAGACTCATTCCCACAGTATTTACCCTCTTCTCTTGGAAGAAACCACAAGAGACAAAGATTTTTTGCAGCTTAGGCCTTTTGGAGGGGAAGTTATAGAAAAGTAGAGAAAGGGAAAATGAGAACAGATCAACAGAGAATACATTCAGCTAAAGAAGACATTGGCCAGTATTTATTTCCAAGGTACCTTTTATTTTAAAATCCACTTTGAAAGATATCTAACAAGAACAGACACAAAATGCTGCTTTGTTTCTTAAGCAAAACTAAATAAAAGTGCCTAAATAAAACTTTCTTAATTTAACTAAGAAATTTAATGCTTTCCTAATTCATTCCAGTTTATAACAACAGCCTTTCACAGTTTAGTCTGTATCTTTTGCTTGGCTTTCGATCAATTCACTTATTCATTCATGCATTTGTTCATGTACCCAACACAGGATACCTAGCTCAGCAAGCTTGATATTCTGGTTACTTGATATTGGGTTAGTTGGGATTTTTTTTTCCTTTGCCTTCTATAGGATTTTCTCACAGAGGAAAGTATAATTTGTTTAAATCATGGTGATTTTCAGCTTTGTGATATCTGGAATGTCCTATACTGTATCATAAGATTTTGCTACTGTTGATCCATGAAGAATTTATAAAATATGTCATGTTTAAAAGGACAGCATGTAATTTGAAAGTTTAAAATGAATCTCTGTCTTTAAGTAGCTGTGAAAGAGAAACAAGATCTGCTAATTGAAGTTGGTCATAGACCTTTTTGAAGATAGCACATGATGGTTTCCTGATACATATGTAAACACAGGAGTTGTTTATGGACTATTGGTTGGAGTAGATGAGGAAACATTTGCCCATATCTCTTAAGAGATGCTGAGAGAGCTTGGACCATGAGAACCATGGAGGATACATCAGTTTTACCTCATCATCTAATTCTACTGTCTATGAGTTAGCAGTGATGGAAAACACATTATTCTGACACAGCTTGTTACCTCTGTAAAGAGTCAAAACTCTGCCATGAAACTGCATTCTAACAGGTTCTTCTAAACTCCATAATTTTCTGTAATGTTTATCAGAAGAGAGAAATATATATGCATGTATGTTTCATGACTATCATTTGACATTAAAAAATTTCCAAAACCCTGAATATTTTTTGTTTTGTTATCAAAAGTACATTTCCCATAGATCTTGAAATATAATTTGTTTAGCTAAGGTGTACCACTTAATATAGTCTTAGCTTCTCATACAAGAGTTATCCCAAGTTTTAAAGACAAGAATCAAGCTCACTGCACATAAACTCTTATCATAGGAAATGCTAAGGAAGGATGAAGATGGGCAAGACAGATAGATGATAGAATTCCACTACTGAATGAAAACAAAACTTTCCTTTAATTTCTACATTTTCAAGTTTAATTTTAATACAATGCTTCTGTTGGCTTATCTTGGGCCACTGAAGGAAAGGCAGTCAAGTAACTGTCAGTTCAGGGAGCAAAAGCTTAAGGCTATAGCTACACAAAGACTAACCGTTCACATAAAATTATGGAGATTACAGTCATTTATTTTGGCTAGCTTTTAAAAATCTGAATTCACTGTCAACCTTGATATTAATGCACAGTCAACCTTTATATAGTCCCTGAAGCCTAAATAAACCAGAATCTATATGGAAAAACTCAAGTGGCAAATTTGCTAACTTAATGAAGACTGCTAAACTCAGATTTCAAGACTCAGATTTGATAATGACTTATCATGTTTGTTGCTGTGTGAAGCCAAGTAGAGAAACTTCAGCTTTAAATGATTTATCTTTGAGAGTTTTCAGATGCACTGTTGAAATCTTCTGAATACATGGAATATTTGTGTATCTTATTCACTGATAAAATAGAAAAAAGGGAGATGTCTACATAACTGTATCAACCATCATTGATAAAAGTCTTACTGTATTAAAAATTCTAGAGGGGACTAAGTGAACAAATCTAGATAGAGATTTTCTTATGGGAATAAGTTTACTTTGTAATGAACACCTAATGCTTGTAAGTAGATTAAGCAGTGCGAGACCCTGAATCCCTGCATCCTTCAACCTAGATGTCAATCCCAGAATTCCACCAACAGAGAATAATTCCTTCAATTTAACACTGCTTTTTACTTTTGATCCTCTTAAATGTGAGCACCCTAGGAAAGATAACACATTGTCACTTGTACTTTAATGTGAATTAATTTATACTGATCTCTCTCTCTTTCCCATTCCCCCTGCTGCTGCTGCTAAGTCACTTCAGTCGTGTCTGACTCTGTGCGACCCCATAGATGGCAGCCCACCAGGCTCCCCCGTTCTGGGATTCTCCAGGCAAGAACACTGGAGTGGGTTGCCTTTTCCTTCTCCAATGCATGAAAGTGAAAAGTGAAAGTGAAGTCGCTCAGTCGTGTCCGACCCTCAGCGACCCCATGGACTGCAGCCTTCCAGGCTCCTCCATCCATGGGATTTTCCAGGCAAGAGTACTGGAGTGGGGTGCCATTCCCATTCCCCCAGCAGGACCAAAATAGCAGGAGATTACTAAGACATATATTCATACATGTGTACACATGGAGTATCCTGAAAAGGAAGAGAGGTAGTGAGATGATCAAAGAAACAATCCAACTTACAAACATTCACTGACTGTAATCTGAGACACTTGGCCTTCCACAGTTTTTCTTCTGGCTACCATTTGGGCTTCCATGGGAATTGTAAATTCCCATCAAATTTATTATTGCTGACTCCTAAGCGGAAATTACTAAAATTGAAAAAAAAATCAATTTTAGAGAAATGCTTTCTGAAATTTATATACATGTGATTTAGTGCACATAGGTTTAAAACACTTAGAATTCTTTAATGAGTTATTGAGATTTGGCATAAAAATCAATAGGCCTGTGATCTTTTTAGGCAGGTGAGGGGAAAGAGGTTGAATTGTGGGGCCTGAAGAATCTACTCCAATATTCTATGAAAAAAGACATTGTGAAATTACTGTTGAAATGACTTTAAAACTATAATCTTACGAGTGTTCCCAATAGTACACTATAATTACATTAAAATTTAGAACATCATACCAAAGTTAACTTTTGAAAAAACAATTATTTCATTTAATCTCAGCTTGTTTCTTTCCTTCATTCTTCATAACTTGAAATAGAATGATTTTTGCAGAATTATATTTTCAAGGTTTCAATTAAATATAATTTTCTTAAAATTATAAAATCCTTTAGGTATGATCCAGCAATCCCACTGCTGGGCATACACACTGAGGAAACCAGAAGGGAAAGAGACACGTGTACCCCAATGTTCATCGCAGCACTGTTTATAATAGCCAGGACATGGAAGCAACCTAGATGTCCATCAGCAGATGAATGGATAAGAAAGCTGTGGTACATATACACAATGGAGTATTACTCAGCCATTAAAAAGAATACATTTGAATCAGTTCTAATGAGGTGGATGAAACTGGAGCCTATTATACAGAGTGAAGTAAGCCAGAAGGAAAAACATAAATACAGTATACTAACGCATATATATGGAATTTAGAAAGATGGTAACGATAACCCTGTATACGAGACAGCAAAAGAGGCACTGATGTATAGAACAGTCTTATGGACTCTGTGGGAGAGGGAGAGGGTGGGAAGATTTGAGAGAATGGCATTGAAACATGTGAAATGTCATGTATGAAACGAGATGCCAGTCCAGGTTCAGTGCACGATGCTGGATGCTTGGGGCTGGTGCGCTGGGACGGCCCAGGGGGATGGTATGGGGAGGGGGGTGGGAGGAGGGTTCAGGATGGGGAGCATGTGTATACCTGAAATTTAAAAATGTTAAAAATTATTAAAAAAATAAATATGAAAATAAAAATAAATAAATAAATAAATAAATTTACAGAATTAAAAAAAATAAATAAATAAAATAAGTATTGGTGGGTCTTCCCTGGTGGTCCCGTGGCTAAGACTTTGCACTCCCAGTACAGGGGGCCTGGGTTCTATCCCTGGTGGAGGGACTAGATCCCAAGACTGTGCTGCAACTAGAAGATCCTGCGTGTCGCAACTAGGACCTGGTGCAGCCAAATCAATAAATAAAATACTAAAGTAAATAAAATAAGTACTGCTGAAATGCCTTGCAATATGGGACACTCAAGGTATTTTAGTAAAAGTAGTAGGACGTTTACCAAAGAGTCTCATTTGAAATTATGATCTGTGCCTTTCACTTTGAAGTTAGTCCTATGTGACAGGAGAGGCCTAACTTGCCGATTTCATTCTGAGTTTATAAGATACAAAACCTGTCCTTTTTTTTTTCAGTGCCATTTCCTTAATTATTTGCAACCCTCTATGAATCAGACCCCAAAATCCTCATTTGAGCTGCACGGAGATGCATGTGTTAGCCAGAAAGAGAGTGGACTGGCAGGAGGGAGGAAGGGAGGAAAGACATATTGTTCTGATTCTTGATCAGCCATGATTACACAAGTGTGTTCATTTTGTGAAAATCACTGGGCTGTGTACTTCAGATGTGTGCACTTTTCTATATTGACTTGCTACTTAAAAAATAAATGATAATATTCAAAAAAAAATTATAAAATCCTTTTATTCTCAGGCAATATATCATTTTTTTGTACTGGAACTTATAAGAAAAGAAGCCATGTAGTATGTAATAAAATAACATTTTCACACATATTGTTTCATCTTCCCCGTATTTAAAATTTATTACAATGCAAATTTTATATAACATATACATGCAATTGGGAAATGAGTCAAAATGGGTCTTTCTTAAAAATAGAATATGTTGTCGGAAGCCAGTTATATAAACAAAATATTAAACAAACATTTACAGAGCCCGTTTGTCTTGACCTCTTAAATGTTAACCTGCAAACACATGAGAATTAATGAGAATTTTTCCCCCCACTAATACACAATAGATTACAAAACCAGGTGATTTTCCAGACAATAATACAGAAAGCCTTTACTAGTAAAGAGCCAGGCGTTAATTGAGGGAAACATACAATCAAGTCTTTTCTACCAACTCCACATTGTCTGTTTTGTATCTGTCATTCTACACATAGATGATTTCTTGTGTTCTCCCTGTCTCATTTTTTAACAGATGTCTACATAGTATTCTCAATTGTATTTATCATCTCCGAAATATCAAAAATCATTAATGCTATTTTCAATATCACCCTGTAATTTTGATAGAAATATAACTTTGCATCAGATATTCTAATCATGCTTTATTAATAATATTATTATTGTACTACATTATGTAGTAAATTTATCTTTACAAAGCATTCTGTGTGCTTTGTTACTATTTGATAAAATGATAATGCTTCTAAGTCTTTGGATACACATCACAATCAGTCTGTATCATAACATCTATTATAAATTGAATTTTGAAAACATTTTGAAGAAAAAAATTTCTAAGACACAGTGTTGTTTTGGTTTTTTTTTTAGGAGTTTTTTTTCCTGAAAGCAAAAGTAATTCCTTTCCAATAGTTTTTAGATTTGGGGGAGTTCGTTTTAAAGAAACACCCACTAATAAAGTGGTAGTGGTAGTTTTCTTGAGATGTGTTTTATTTACTCCAGGCTAAGAACACTTATTCATAAGAACAGTAGTTTCCCTATGAACTTTCTGTTCAAGTATTTTTTAAAAATGAAGTTGAATAAATAAGTGGCAGGATTTGCTACAGTTATAGGTATTAGGTCACATTATGCAACATTTAAGTGCTCTATAAAGATACTCATATATGTGTTTGTATGTATTATATACATGTATATCCACAATACACTGCTTCTTGTATATTGAATAATTTTATATATACTTCAAATACTGTAGGAGGAGATTACTATGTTAAGAAAATCTGATGAACTTCCCTATTCAACAGAGTCCTATTGAAATATGCTAATTAGAATATATGCTCAAAATACTACAGATTGAAATACTGAGATTTTTTTTCCTTCTCCCTTCCACTCCCACTTGCTTCCTTCCTTTCTTCCAAGGCAGGTCCCTTTATAGCTTTAATGAATAATATTTTATCTTTTTTATTTTTGCAATTTGATGTAGGCAGTTAACAAAAAGCCCTATGCTTTTCTCTTGTTCATATGGCATTACATATGAGTTTATGGTAAACAGGCAGGAATTCCAATTATATACAGACTATGAGTTTCAGCTTCTTAAAAATACCCTATGAACTGTAGTGTGCAACTCTTTTGACCCAGTGGATGTGAACTTTCAAGTTATTATAGGAGACAGAGGGACATAGACTTGGTAGTTCTCACTATGAAATACCAAGTATAAATGATAACATAATAAAATACCTCATGAGATTTTTTCCAGAAGAGTCATTCAAAATGCAAGATGTCTCAAACCGTAATCCATCAAACACTTCATTGAGCTAACAACCCCAAATTATCTATGGTGCTTTCAATGTCTTGTTATGTGTAATCTTGAAATAAGCAACCACTAAATGATAGGGTATGATATATATTGATTTATACTTTTATAATTATGGTCATTTGAGAAAAGGGATTTTTTACTTCATTGAATATTGTTTTCAAGGCTTCCAGTGATTTATATTAATTTTGAGTGCAGTTGTATGTGCTTTAATATTCAATGGACTGTCTTATCTTTGACCGAGCAACAATGCATGAGAATTATTTTGTAAAACATTTTAAACAGTCTTTTCCATTTCTCTAGAACTTGAAAAGATTCTTCTGTCAAACACTGATTATGAATAGTGACATCATTTTAGGAAAAAATGAGTGCTAATGAAGCACAAGCAAATTTTGAACCTTGAAATTTATCATTTTAAATGAATACTTGAGTGCTAAACCTTTTTTTCCTTTTACATAATAAATGTCACAATAAACAAGGATGTTCAATACTTTTTAAAAAAATCACAGTAATAAGGAATGGAAAGAGTCTCTGTAGAAATTTAAATCTTCACAATGATATATAGAGGAGTCTGTGTTTTATTTTGGGATTTCTGTCATCCTAGGTATTTTGGAAATATTTGCTGTGTCTCAGGGGATTGTAGGAATACGAGGAGTTTTCAGCAACAAATTTTTAGCGATGTCAAAAAAAGGAAAACTCCATGCAAGTGTAAGTAGAACTACTTTATATTTGTTAAAGGTGTTACAGAGATTTTACATGTGTAAAATGGAACGAGTGATTTTCCAAACTGATAGATAAGACAATTTGCCCAGAGAACTTTATGTTTTTCATTTTTATAAGATTTTATGTGTCCATTAAACCAAGAGAATTGTGTGTGTTTTTGTAAGTAATAATTTAAATATTTTATTTATTTGAAAAGATAATATAGAATCCACAAAAAGGTTTAAGGATAAGTTTATTTGAAAAAAGCATTCTCTAAGTGATTGTCATTATTTATGTCTTAATAGTGGTCCAAGTAAGGAGAAACATTATGGAAATACGATATTATATTTTAAAGTTACATACTGATGGTGATTGTGTAACCAGTAGATCATGTTATTAATTTTAAAAGCTACTTATTATGTCAAAAATGGAGTCTAAGTAATAAAACATATTTATTTTAATAAGTATGGTGGGAAGAAACCAATAATGAGATGATTTTGACCTTTAATAGAGAAATTTCATTTGAGACATTTTCATCTTGTAGTTTTTGTTACATCAAAAACAATTACTTCTTAAAACTACGAAGACTGATTCTGCACTTGTAAACACTTTTTTGGACTAGTTACGCAGTTTGTAATCAATTTATAAATTATAGATTTCTACGCTTTGTTCTGAAAATGCTCATTACTTGGGAAACACTAAAATGTTTTAAAGTTAGTAAAGTACATTTAGCTTAATTTTCCTGTTGAGAGTTTCTTTCATTAGTATTAGTGTGTATGCACAGCCCTTAAAGTTATTTATGCTTTGTCTGTGGTGTACTGTTTTGTCACACTAAATCATTTTAAAAAGCAGTTCTTCTTTAAAGCTACTCCTTTAATCCTTATTCACTTTAATTCTTATTAAATTGGAGAAATATGACTCCCAGTTTTCAAAGTATATAGGAAGTTTTAATCGAGCGCAGTCAATTGAAACTTACTAATTATGATTTCTGCTTTACAGACTTTTAAAAAATGGAAAGAGAATTTCACTTGGTTTACTGTTTAAGACTTTGTTTTCCTTTCTCTAGCATCTAAAGGTGGCTTGTTAATAGCTTTTGAAGGAGATCATAAAACTGAAGCTATTTCTACAGTTATTTGGGGATTAAATGAGATAATATATACAAAGCTTTTTAGAACAATATTAGGTACAATGTAAGTGCTCAATAAATATTACCTATTATTAGATAATTCAAATTTAAATACAATAAACTACTATAATCTCAGTTTATTAAATCTTTGTTAACCTCTTCAATCATCCATTGCAAGAGTTATAACTAGATTTACTTATCTCATTTTCTGAGCAGATTATTTTATTCTAGCAAATTACAATATTCATAAAATAATTGCTCTGGTTTATAACCTATTTTAAGGGGCAGTGTTCTGTGGAAAGCAGGACATGCCATTTTATTTTTAAAAAGATGTTCTAAAAATCCACACACAGAATGGAAAAGAATCATCAAATGCTTCTGCACTGAATAACTTTTCTTCGATCTACTTTGGTCATTAAAGATTGAAACACATTCAAACTCTAAGCATTATAATAATATGCAATTCCTGAAAAAAATTTTCTGTTATTGGTTTGCTTATTTTGGGTGAAAATATTAATTTTTAAAATATTCTGATTCAAGCCTTAGCATATGCAAAAAATAGACTACCTTGGGCCAGCTTAAGGATAATTGTCGCAGCAAGCAAAGTATTACAAATGGATGCCAATTAGAAAGGTCACACTGAGAGGTTAGGATACATGATTCCTCTGTCAAATGCAAGTAACAAATTTCCAGAAACTTGACCCAAATGTCTAAGGAAGGCTGGCTGAAATAATGCAGATAATGCAAAAACAGCATCTGTTATTCTTTCTCATCTTGGCAGGCTAAAAGTTATTTCATGGAGTAATGACTTTTAAACAGTACAAAGCAAGCCTTGCTCTTGTCACTCATTGAAGCTCTTTGATATAAAAGTCATTCTGATGACTTTGAGCTGAATTGAAGATAAAAAATTAAGCCCTATGATTATGTGAATTTTTTAAAAACCAATTGTCCAAGCCCACTGTCTCTTATTTGAGCTTTTATTATTCTCTCGATAGACACCTAATTAGATTATAAAGTGAATTATTTTTGAGGAAGTTGAATTTAGGTATAGTATTAGCCCTAATGTTTATTAGTTATATGCCAGATGATTTCCTTCTTCTTTTTAGTTACTAGTTAAACATGTTGAAAAATTGTTCTTATAACTTTAAATATAATTATTTGATTTAGTTTGACTTTTGCAAAGTTTCATCACCACTAAAAAGGCTAAAATGCCTTACACTTTCAAGATTAAATATATAATTAAGTGAGTTGCTTTAAATTAATAATTGTGCAGAGCCATTTAAAGAGTAACTTTATAATCATTTCAAAAAATAGCTATATAAAATCATCATGTTGTATATCTTAAACTTACACAGTGTTGTATGTCAATTGTATCTCAATAAAACCGGAAAAATTTTAAATTAATGAAGAGTAACTTTGGGGTTCTATTTACAAAGTGTGAACTATAAATGTAAAGTAGTCATATAATTCTGGGGAAAGTAAACCCATAGTATGTCGAGAAATATTCATGGATTATAGTAGATTTTTCTTGTTTTATATAGTAACAATCAGACTATTACAAATTAGTTACTAGATAGAGATAAAATATCTGTATATTTCTTTCAAAGTTCTTTCACTCACATTCTCTCATTACCTGGTTAGGTGAGGCAACAGTCTCAGCCAGAGATGTTAAATATTTTCCTAAGTTACCACAGTTAACAAAAACTTGAACCAGAATAACATGCTTTAAAAATTCTCTCTCCATTTAAACGCTATAATGCTTGGTATGGAAAAGGTAGCTCGAAAGAAGATATTTTGTTTCATTTGGAACTATTTACACTATTTTCAGCTATTATTTTATGGAAATTAATAGTTGCATGTTTTAATAATATTTTTATGCTACATTTTAAAGAGTGAATTCTGTGGTTCATCCTTAGACTATTTTTGCTTTCTTCTCTCTCTTTCTCTCTCATTCCAAGCTCTTTGGGAGGATCTTTTTCCCCCATCTACTTCTGTGTCTCCTGTACCTGATTTTAAAGTCTAGAAAGGAGGAGACGTGTGCACCATGAAACTTATCACACTGTTTTGTAAATGTTGGTCATTCAGTGTGATGAGGAGCTGCATCGGGAACCTCTTTTAGGATGTACTCCCGGAAGAAAAAGGAGATCTGTTTCATTCACAGAAAATCTTCTTTCAGAAAATGCTTCATGGTCAGTGGACACGAAGATGGTGAACAGTATTATCAGCCCAGAAAGCTCAGGTTTAGGCAACATTTATGCTGACCTCCTTTGTGTGCTAAGTTTGTTAATTCTGTAAGAGAAGTTTTATCTGGACTTCAGCCATCTCAGTGTGCTCTGCTCTGTGCACTCAGTCAACCAACACACTCATATTAATCTCCACGCAGCTCTGCTTCAGACCTTTAACTGCTGCTGCTGCTGCTGCTGCTGCTGCTAAGTCGCTTCAGTCGTGTCTGACTCTGTGTGACCCCATAGATGGCAGCCCACCAGGCTCCCCCATCCCTGGGATTCTCCAGGCAAGAACACTGGAGTGGGTTGCCATTTCCTTCTCCAATGCGTGAAAGTGAAGAGTGAAAGTGAAGTCTCTCAGTCGTGTCTGACTGTAGCGACCCCATGGACTGCAGCCTACCAGGCTCCTCTGTCCATGGGATTTTCCAGGCAAGAGTACTGGAGTGGGGTGCCATTGCCTTCTCTGGACCTTTAACTGGAAGACCCTAAATAGACAATGCAGTCAGATCCCTAGTGTGCAGGTTTTTTTCAGCAGCCGTTGCAAGGAGGAAGGTGTCTGGTCTTTTTCTCAAGATGCCTTGAGAATCATTGAGAGAAGCACGAGGTAATTGTTTCCCCAAGACCCTGAGGGTTAGTCAGAGCCTTCTCTGTGGCCTCTGTACTTTATCCACTTACTCCCAGGCTGAGGTACTAGGTGAGGCTGAGCACCCTTCTCTTTCGGTCTCTCTCTGCCTGCCTGTCTGTTCATGCTCCCTCCTCACTCTGTTCTTGCTCTCTTCTCAGGTTGCTTATCTTTATCCAGAGTCTCATATACGGTGCCTTCCTGGATTTATCTGAGATGGGTCTGGATGTAAGAGAGGGAGCTCTTGAGTCTGGTAGTTAAATTGTGTCATTCTTCTTAAACTGTATTGTTTTACTTAATCTTTCTATTCCTTGGCTTTATCAGCTGTAAAAGGAAGAAAATTAAACTAACAATACAGGGTGATAGTGGAGCATTTTAAATGAGATAATACATATAAAACACTTAGAATAGTCCCTGGAAAGTATTCAGCATTTAATGTTAGAACAGATCTTCCTGAATTTGCTCTCAGGCAGCTGTTTCATGATCCTATATCCCCTCTCTCCTCTTTCTGATTTTGGGGTCAGGCAGCTGTGACCCCCTTGGATATTTAGACCAGCCTCAAATCGCATTCATTATTGGCCTTTTTGTTCTTTTCTTTAGGTCCCAACTCGTCTTGCATACAGTAGCCTCTTATGTCCTGGGTTTTCCTTTTCCCAAGGAACTTAATTTGAAAGCAAGGATTTCCAATGGTCATAATCTCATAACTTTTTAAGATCCTTCTCGTGCATCGTATTTTTTTCCCTTAAAAATCTAAATCTTAGAAAAAGTGGTTATCATGAATTTGTCAGTCTTTTCATAAACTATATGTGATCACCCATTGGTTGTTGGGGGAAAACATTTTAGCTTATTTTAAACATACAGAAAGAAGCATGTGGTGGAATTATTTTTGTTTCTCAGGGTTTTAGGGGATCATGCTTGGAAGGAAAGCTAATTGCAGAGTTTACGAAACAGGCATGGAATGTATGCTTGATCAGCCCTGAGCAAGGACTAGAAAAGCCTCCTTTCTTGGTTTCAGAGGGTGCCAGCTGGCTTGCCCAGGATGAGAGTCTGGACTGGACTTCCTGAGCTGGGGGCAGAGTGAGGAGGAGTCCGCAGCCCCAGAGCTGGGCGTGTTTATTGAAAGGAGAAATGAAGGTTTGAGTGATGGCTATCATCATCATTAAAAAAATAATTTATTGGCCTCTGTAAAGGAATTGAATAGAAACTTCCCTTATCCTCTGTGTTGTGCTGTGCTAAGTCACTTCAGTCATGTACGACTCTTTGGGACTATATGGACTGTAGCCCGCCCCCTCCTCTGTCCGTGGGATTCTCCAGGCGACAGTACTGGAGTGGGTTGCCATGCCTTTCTCCAGGGTATCTTCCTAACCCAAGGATCAAACCCCTGTCTGTTATGTTTCCTACATTGGCAGGCAGGTTCTTTACCAGTAGCGCCGCCTGGGAAGCACCCCCATCTTCTAAGAACTTTCAATTTACACAGTAGAATTGAGTACCTAGTAACTCAGGCTAAAAAAAAAAATGGGTTCAGGATTCTACCTTTGCAGTAAATGTCAGTTTTCCCTTAATTTCACACTATGTTTATCTGGTTGTGCTGTGCTCAGTTGTGTCTGACTCTTTGGGACCCCATGGACTGTAGCCTTCCAGGCTCCTCTGTCCATGGGGATTCTCCAGGCAAGAATACTGGAGTAGGTTGCCATGCCTTCCTCTAGGGGATCTTTCCAACACTGAAGCTCTATTTTATTGAGGAAAATTACATGTAATGAATTGACTTGTAGCTTCGGAGATCCATTTCAGCCTAAAGTGAGAGATGGTGTTCTATGTCTCCGGTGGCTTGGGGAGTGGCACTTGTTTTTATCAGTATTTTAACACGGAGCAACTTTAGGGCAAGGTAGTACTGTACAGAAGCCTAGGAGATGCCCTTGGCTTTGCTCGTTGTTACTGAAAGAGCTTGAATCTAGGATTCAGTAGATGAGATTTAAGTCTTAGGCTTACCTTGGCATTTGGTAAATGTGGGGATTTAGAGGAACTAGTTTCTTTATTTTTCTGGCTGGAAAATCAGATAATAGCATCCTAATAGTTGTGGAATTATGTGAGAATGAAACAATATATGTAAAACACCTGGCCTCAATAGCCCAGCTCTTTTGAGCAAGGTGACTCAGACGGTAAAGAATCTGATTCAATGCAGGAGACCTGGGTTCGATCCTTAGGTCAGGAAGATTCCCCTGGAGAGGGCAACCCACTCCAGTATTCTTGCCTGGGAAATCCCGTGGACAGAGGAGCCTGGCAGCCTACAGTCCACTGGGTTACAAAGAGTCAGACATGACTAAGGGACTGAGAACTCATGCCTGAGCACTCACATATATTCCCTTGATTGCTCAGCATGAAGTATTGAGATACAGAATGGCCAGATTAGAGATTGCTAAGCAGGAAATATGGCCAAGCTCTGGAGATGGCACGGCTTGCCTACAACTGACCCATACAATACTTGTGAAGAGTAGGAGGCCACCTTCAGGGTGCGTGCTGCCCTGTTCTGGAGTTCTCTGCTTGGGAGCAGTTGGAGCAGGGTCTGGCTTTCGGCTTTCACTCACTACCGAAGGTTGGTACTTTTGTGCTGGGAACATCCTGCGCAACCGTACAAAACAGCCTGGGCTTAGGGCACCTGACCCGGGCAGTCCCATTGGCATGGGTAGTACTGGGAACCAAAACACACTGAAGGAACATAGAGGAACCGGAAGTAGGGATGCAGGCAGCAAGAAAGTGTTGTTTAGAGCACAATTTGGTCTATAACTGCGTTGATTACAGTCTATAAGAATAGTTTAATGATTTAATAATATTATATAGCCTTCGACAACATTTTAATTATTTGTATTTATTACTTAACTTTATAAAGTTTTGCAAGAGGCAAATCAAATAAAAAGTGAAATAAAGAATTAAAATTGATTAAATACCCCACAGACTCGAGGGTTTATACTCCAGGGCTTTGCTATTAGCCTGAATTCAATCCTCTTTATACATCTCTTTCATACATCATATATTTACTTTGATAGTGGCACATAATGAGAATTGGGACCCTATTAACACGCCCTCAGCTCCCTTGCTATAAGATTCTCAATCATCTTAGAGCATGTTGACTAAGAAAAAAACTATATTAAAAGGTTTTAGAAAGTTTTTTAAAAACATTGTTTCAGAAAGAATTCTCTGGTTTAATTGACCTTCAGATTTCAATTAAGCAGACTTGTTCTTTTGTGGAATATTACTTTCTTTGAACTGAATTTGATTTTTCTTTTAAATATCCACTGTGTGCCCTCTCCCTGTGAGGAGATGAGTAGAATCAAGGCAAAGTGTTCTCCTAAGCCCAAAATTCTTGTTTTATTTAACAGCACTGTGTTGCCCCACCTCTGAATTATTTCCATAGTTTCAAGCAAAAGTAGTGTAATTTAGTTTTTATTTGTTCTGTCAATTAAGACTATTTTAAATTATGTAGTAATCAGCCAATTTAAACATTTCATTTTAATTTTGCAGTTATGGCTTGTTGACTGTAACTTATTTTTACACTTGCAAAATCAAGGAGAAATTAAAGAGAAAAACACAGATAATTTAAGTCAACAAAGAACACAGGCAGAACCATATTAAATTGTCTTTCTTCGTAAAAATGGCAACCAGCAGTGTCTGGGATGTGATAGATAGTCAATAAACATCTATTGAATAAATTCAGAAAATAATGAATTAGAAACAAAGATAGGGGTTCTTTATGAACATGTTAATGATTGGTTTTGTTGTAGTGACTGATGGTGGTAGGATGAAGGTGATGTGTGTTCTGTTTTCAGTAGCTTATTTGAAATCTGATTCACCTCTCTACTTCACACCTGAACTGTAGATAAAGTCTTTATGTTGACTTCACTTTTTCTAGGGAAATAATCCAGTTCTTTTATTTATTTTTTAAGTTTTTGGTTGGAGGATGATTGCTTTACAATGTTGTGTTGGTTTCTGCTATAAAACAACATGAGTCAGCGATAAATATACATGAATCTTCTCCCTCCTGAGACTCCCTCCCACCCCCACATCCCATCCCTTGAGGTTATCACAGAACACCACAGCTCTATTATTTTAAAAGTATATATTTTGCTAAAGGAGTTTTTATAATTCCAAAAGAATTTCAAAGGTTAAACTTAGCCTGGTAGATTTATTATCTAAAATTGTATAATGGCAAATGTACAATAAATAATTCTGCTGCTTGATGACTCTGCTATAGAGATGTTTAATGAGTAACATTAAGGATAGCCATGCACTGCTTCCCTGGTGGCTCAGGGGTTAAAGCGTCTGCTTCAATCCCTGGGTTGGGAAGATCCCCTGGAGAAGGAAATGGCAACCCACTCCAGTATTCTTGCCTGGAGAATCCCATGGATGGAGGAGCTTGGTGGGCTACAGTCCACGGGGGTCACAAAGAGTCAGACACGACTGAGCGACTTCACTTTCACTTTCATGCACTGCTTGGGGTTCCCATCTTGTCTGAAAAGGGCCAGGAATATTGATAGGAACAGTCAGTTTCTCCAGAAGAAACTAGATCCCCTGATGAAAAAAAACTCACTGAAATGTTCATTTCAAATGATTCTGTTCCATCGTAGCTGGAAGAATTTTTCAGACAAAACATTAAATTAGAAGTCAATTAAGAAAACCAAAACAGTCTGACTGCCTTTGCTTCTGTTTCAGTGGGAAGTTTGGAATGGCTAAGGGCCTACAAGTAGTGTGTGGGTCCTCAGAATTCTATCTCTATACTCCATGTGACAATTAAGTGCCCCTTGAAAAACCTAGAGCATGAACAGTCATCCTGGTAAAGGCTTCTCTTAAGAAAGAACATGAATCTTGAGCAGAGGAGGGGGAGAGGGAGAAAGTTTTTAGATGCAATAATTTTAGGGACAGTATTGCTATAGGTTAGGTGTGTGTATGCATGTGTCTGTTGGTCACATCAATTAAAAAAAATACAGGTTTCTTCTTTATTTTCATTGACACTGTTAGGAGAAAAAGGTTAAATTATACAGTGCTGCTAAGTCGCTTCAGTTGTGCCCGACTCTGTGCGACCCCAGAGATGGCAGCCCACCAGGCTCCCCCATCCCTGGGATTCTTCAGGCAAGAACACTGGAGTGGGTTGCCATTTCCTTCTCCAGTGCATGAAAGTGAAAAGTGAAAAGTGAAAGTGAAGTCGCTCAGTCGTGTCCGACTCTTAGCGACCCCATGGACTGCAGCCTACCAGGCTCCTCCATCCATGGGATTTTCCAGGCAAGAGTACTGGAGTGGGGTGCCAACACTTTTAAAAAATTTGTCAAAATTGAATTAAGTAATCACTGCTGTCTTTATTTCAGGAAAATGATTTTTGTGTGTGTGTGAAACTGGGGTAGAAGTCAAGTCAAAGTATAATGTACTGTACATTAGAAATGTTATTCAGACATATTTTAAGAAAAAAAATCTGAGGCAGGATGAATATACGTGCTACTGTTTTTTAATGAAATCTTCCACACCTTTCTATAATGCTTGTCCATTTATGTAGCAGAAAATATTCCAGAAGACTATTGCTGTTGTTCAGTTGCTAAGTTGTATCTGACTCTTTTCCACCCCGTGGACTGCAGCACACCAGGCCTCCCTGTCTCTCACTGTCTCCCAGTGTTTGCCCAAGTTCATGTCCATTGAGTCAGTGACACTATCCAACCATCTCCTCCTCTGCAGCCCTCTTCTTTTACCACATGACTATAGTTTTTATTTTACAATAAAACTTTGAGATTATCTAATTGAATGGGAGAGCACTGATGTCCTTTTAAGAGCTAAGTTGACAAATCTATGTTTGGTTTGTAAGAAAGCATTTTTAATTGAAGGCCAATAAGAACAATAAATGTCTCCTCTTCTAAAGGAATGTCAGCATAGCACCCTTGTCCTAGGTATGGGCCAGTAGGTTAGGATGTGATGAGAGAAAGCCATAGACAAAGGTTCTTTAAAACACTAGATTATAGCCTGCTAAAGACCCAGTCAAAGGAATTGCCAGTAGACAGATTCTCAGATACATAGTTTCAGAGTCCTCAGATAAAGAGCTTTTTGACTGAACTACACTCTACACTCGAATGTAAATAACTTAGGTAGACTGTCATGTGTAAGATAAATGTGCTATTGGAAATACTCTGAGATTGGTTGTCTTCTGATATTGTCAGTACCTTTCAAAACTCAAAAATTCTATGTGGCCATCAACAGTAGGTATATGTAGATTGTTTTGCAGTGTTCAGACTTCCAGATTACAAGGTTGGGATCTGTACTGCAGAAGAAAGCTTGATATTATTAGAGAAGCAAGGAAACTAGAGGACTGTTAGTTCCAGTGTGGAACTGAAGCAGAGCATATTAAAAAGCAGAGACATTATTTTGCCAACAAAGGTCCGCCTAGTCAAAGCTATGGTTTTTCCAGTAGTCACGTATGGATGTGAGAGTTGGACCATAAAGAAAGCTGAGCACCAAAGAACTGATGCTTTTCAACTGTGGTGTTGGAGAAGAATCTTGAGAGTCCCTTGGACTGCAAGGAGATCGAACCAGTCCATCCTAAAGGAAATCAGTCCTGAATATTCATTGAAAGGACTGATGCTGAGGCTGAAACTCCAGTACTTTGGCCACCTAATGCAAAGAACTGACTTATTTGAAAAGACCCTGATGCTGGGAAAGATTGAAGGCAGGAGGAAAAGGGATGACAGAGGATGAGATGGTTGGATGGCATCACCAACTCAATGGACATGAGTTTGAGCAAGCTCTGGGAGTTGGTGATGAACAGGGAAGCCTGGTGTATTGCAACTCACGGAGTTGCAAAGAGTCGGACTGAACGACTGAACTGAACTGATGGAACCTCTATGATATATAAAGAATTATATATATAAACAAATATATATATTATATATATAATATATATGTAGTTGTTTAGTCACTAATTCATGTCCAGCTCTTTTTTCAACCCCGTGGACTGTAGCCTGCTGGTCTCCTCTGTCCATGGGATTTCCCAGGGAAGAATACTAGAGTTGGTATTTAGTGTTCATATATATGGGTCAAGATCCTTAGTATTCCAAAGCCCAAGACGTTTGTACAAATGGTCCTCCCTGAAATTGTGAAACCTAGTCCAGGATAGGGAATTCTACTTCTTTGGGAGTTATGGACTCTTTTGTATTTGATGAAAGCTAAACTCCAGATCCTTTTCCTAGAAAAATATTTTGATTCTCACAATAGCCTTATGGCTGCACGTATTGTGAACAAGGAGCCTAAAGCTAAGAACTCAATTGGCAGAACTAGCATTTGATTGCAGGTCTATTTGGCACCATCTCGCGCTCTTCCCCTATGCTGTGTTCATTCAACTTCCTCAGTACGGCACACTGAGCCTTTTCAGAGCTGGTACTGGCCTACTTTGTCATCTTTATCTCTGGGTCCTTTCTCTATGCATCCTAAGTGAAAGTCACATTGAACAACTTATAGTAGCTTCCTGATGACCTGTGAACACACCGTTGCTGTTCCCTGAAAAACCTCTCATGTCACCTGATTACTATTATCTCATTGTACTTTAAGACTCAGCTCAAAAGTCACCTTTTCTAGGAAGACCTTCCTGCCCTCTTCGCTGCCACCTCTATCCTTTTAGATGCCTTGTACCCTCTGCATACCACTATCATAATTCCATTTATCAAACTGCACTGTGATGAATGTCTACTTCTTTGCTTATTCCACTGTTCTGTGAGCATTTTCAAGGGCAGGTGTGTGTGTGTGTGTGTGTGTGTGTGTGTGTGTAGAGGGAAAGAGAGAGTGATATCTGCCTGAAGTGTTGCTAGTGACTCCAAAAGGTAATTTTTTTCTTCCTGGCATCAAATAGACTCTCCTGTATCACTGTGTGAAGATGAATTTTTTCCTAAAGAACTCTTAACACATGCAATATTAATAGGGCCATATGCTACCCCTTTCTCAGCACCAGGAAGCACACGGATGAGACTGAAAACTGTATTCTTGTTTCAAAGGATAACATGACCCCATTTCTCTGAATGAATTCATGTTTTACCAGGCAATTGTTTCTTAGTAATATAGTACTATTTACTTTCTTGATGGTTTAGGAGGGGGAAAATCTTACGTTAAAAGTTAAATTTTTAACTAAAATTTTCAATGTATGTTAAAAAGAGCAACAGAATTTAAATATATTGAATTCCTGTTATTTTAATATACACTGATATTATTTCACAATTGTGTAATTCGTAGTAAACCACCAGCATTACAAAGATGAATGAAGTAGGAATATAGAAATGAAAATAGTAATTTTAAAGCAACTTTAAAAGAGGCAAATGTGTCTTTATAAAGAGAATGGAGTCGGAGTGCAGGGGCCAGTGGAATTCTTGTTTTTCTTTATAGTCTTCTATAAAGACTTCTATAAAGACTTCTTTATATTACATGCTGAAAATATTATCATTGCTTGAATTTCCTCCTCCTCTTCTTTTTTTTTTTTTCCTCTAGGCCAAATTTACAGATGACTGCAAGTTCAGGGAGCGATTTCAAGAAAACAGCTATAATACCTATGCCTCTGCGATACACAGAACTGAAAAGACGGGGCGGGAGTGGTACGTGGCCCTGAACAAGAGGGGGAAGGCTAAACGGGGCTGTAGCCCCCGGGTTAAACCTCAGCACGTCTCTACCCACTTTCTGCCAAGATTCAAGCAATTGGAGCAGCCGGAACTTTCTTTCACAGTTACTGTTCCCGAAAAGAAAAAGCCACCTAATCCTGTCAAGCCAAAGGTTCCCCTTTCCGCACCTCGGAGAAGTCCTAACACCGTGAAATACAGACTCAAGTTTCGCTTTGGTTAAGACTTACTTTGGTTTTGTGAGAAACCATGGAGTCTCCTCAGGAGTTTCTGCAGCTGTCCTCAGTGCTCTGAAGACAACTTCTTGGACACAGCTTCAGCTATATACTACACTGTATTGAAGTCAGGTCATTTGTTTCAGCTTGACTGAAACAAAAATGTTTTCTGATAGTAACTGAACTGGAAGTCTTTGTACCAATATAGGGAGTTCACGACGACATAAAGCCTTTTGCTTTATGCTTGGTGCATACAGGGATTCTTTTTTGGAAAGTTCAACAGTGGGGACTATGTATTTTTCTGACTTTTACAGATCAACCTGAAGAAAACATACATGATACATTTTTATTTTTGGTTTCCAAAGAATATTTTGATGGAGATAAAAGTATTTTATTAGATTTTTTTTTAAAGTACCTCTGCATTGAGCATATTTTCTTACTTTTATTATTTCTAATTGATAAGATATGAAACAACCATTTTAATGCAGTTTATGAATTATAAATATGTTTATAGACCATTTTTAACATGTGGATTTCTTTTTCATTGTTCTCATTCATTGCACTTTTAATTTTTATTATGATTGTTTTTCTACCATACCTCAGATCATGTAAGTTTAATTTTACATCTTAAAATGTTTAAATTCTCTTCAACAGCACTAAAGGCTCAGCTTGTGTTTGTGTGTGTGTGTGAGTGTGTGTAAATTCATGATTTTATATATGGAATCCTGTCTCTGTGGTGGCTGGGCTATAATGGGTTAGAAGTAAGGAGAAAACGTAAGGAATTTTTGGTGGAATTAAAAGTTGAGGCAAGGAAAAGAATTAGAGGTTCAAGTGCACTGATTTTGCAGTGTTTATTGATAGCTAATTCTACTTTGCCTTCACTTCCCATTTTATCTACCCCCTGCCCTCATTCTTTAAAGCTGGAGAAATACATTTTATTCTGTCCATCAAGCATAGACTATGAAACCAGAGTGCTTAAAATACCTCTTCTATGACCTTCTGCTATCTCCACTGTATAGATCCACAGGGAGCAACCCATTTAGTGGAAAAACATGGAGAACCGAAGGAGATGAATCATGTAACAGTTATCCATGTCAAGTCCCATTATCTAAAATATTATTACTCAAACACTCTTTGAGTTTCCTATCCTAAAGGTAAACACCTCAGTGAATAGATCTGCCCTTTTATAAGGAAAATTTCTATGTATATTTTTAAATAGTTGGCTATGTGACATGGGAAACTTAATCTGATGAGTTGAAAATGGCACTTAAATGTCAACCCAAATACTGAATGTTTGGTATAAGACAGAAAATTTAACTGAAAAGAATTTACATAATTTATTTTCTTGGGTAATCATTTTTATGGAGTTCTATGAGATAGAAGTATTTTCTTCAGAAAGGTGGCAATAAAAATGGTAAAGCTAATGTTTAAAAGTATGTCCCACAGGAAGAGCAAAAATTGTGCACAGAAAGTATGTGATTTGTATTTAAGCACGTTTCTTTTCTTTTAAAAGATATTGCTAAACTGTTTTTTTTTTTTAGAAACACAGCATAGTTTATTTTGATTTACAAATGCAAAGTGGAAACGCAACAAAATTGAACTTACTACCATTTAAACAGATTGCTATGTTTCAATAGAAACTATACACATTATATATAATTTATATAAAATCCATCCATCAACTAAAACATCATATGTATATCTAGTATGGTGTTTTTATTATAGAACCAACAATCTGATTAAATGTTGTTTGCATTTAATGCATGACTTAAAAGAAATAAAATTCTACAAAAGTTTTAACTAATTTATATCTTAAAAATCTCCTGGATTAAATGAAACAATGAAATTTTGCCAACAAAGGTGTGCCTAACTCTTATCTAATTATCATATTTTCTTACATACATGGTAAAAGCTAAAAATAATCCTCTAGTTTATTCTGATTTATTGTTTAAAATTATACACTGTATATCAAGTTTTTAGTGCACATGAAAAATAAAATTGCAGAACAGGAGAGCAGTAGACATGTGTCCCAAAATGGGCAAGGAAAATGCAGTATTAATGATGGCTAATAATAAAGTTAATACATATGTTGTATTGGGCAAATATTGCTGGTAGTTTATGTTAAACTAAAAAACACTACCTTATCTTGTAATCCTAATTTGATTTGATCAGCATATGGAAGTTAAAGTAGAATAGCTTTAGTAGAATATGCACTATGCAAATCAAGACTCATTAATTTCAAAATTTAAAGCAAAGCTAAAAAATATTTAAATTACACTTCTCTTTAGTTTACTGGCCATAAACAATTATATTTAATTAAATCTCACTGAAGCAGAAAGTTACTCAAGGTAATTAATTGAAAGAACTCATGTAGAGGAAATATGTATAATTCCTTACTAATACCTAGCACTTTTTAAAGGGGTCCTTGCTTATGCAGTTTTTGGTGATTTTGAAGTAACTAGACCTACCGAATAGTCAATAAAGTTATTTAATTGTGATTGTGTTCACCTAAAAATGTCAATGAATTTTACATTACAGTTTAGGAAACTTGTTCAGAAGAGAGACAACAAACACCTTCAGACTGACATTTCAGTTCTATTAATTATGTTTAATTTAGTTTCGATAATCTTTATTTGGAACATCAGTAGAGGTAAATAGACGCTTTCAATTAGATGTAATAACACTGCGGTTTTTATTTCACAGAATATACCATCACTTTTTAAGGAACTCATTTGAGAGTGTGGCTTACATATACCTTAGTTCTTTTAGCTGAGTTATAATGACTCAGCTGTACAAGATTGTGTGGTGGTGATAAAGGGTACTGACAAAAGATTTTCCAAACTTAACAATTTTATCATCTTAGATAACTTTTATTTCTTGGACCTGAGAATAAAACAACATAATTCTGGTAGGTAGATTTTCTATAAAGTTGATCTTGAAATAGAAAACTGAACAAATTTCTTAAATTAACACTTTTACCCTTCCAAAGGAAAGAGGCATTTAGCCATAACTTCTCACATTTTCAATAACAAAATGAAAATACTGCACTAACTAAAATCTTGAATTCTGGCACTATGTTTACAGCTGCAGAAAATTTCTTGTACAGTTAATTTTTAAAATAAAAACAATATTGTGGACACTGCAGCAGTGGCAAGCTAACAGAAACATCTTGTCCAAAGAATTCTACACCTTCTGTAAGATTTATTTTATTGTTACATCTAAATTTTGATTACATAAAATCTATTTTTTTAAAATCAATCATCTTTTTACACCTTTTCAAAGAAAGAAACTTTCAGGCAAATGAACATGATTCCTCTATTTTTCTTTTAGAAGTCAGTCCAATTGTACTGAAATAGGATTATCATATGATTAGGCATTAGTGGAAGAAAAGCATTGCCTGCTCTATCTCATTCCCTGGGAGAACAGGGAGGAGAACCCAGCCTGAGTCAGTAGAGGCATTTTTTTTCATCTGAGAATCACATACAAAGTTCAGATGTACCATCAAACAATGGCACTACAAATCATCCGTGAGTATTTAAGCAATTTTATGTAATAAAAAGATAGAAATCAATAGCTCATACATACTTTTATTTCAAATCTTCTTTTGTCCTGACTGACACATATTTATTTATCCAAAGTCACTCTCTAGCCTTATTCCACCATAGGAACTTGAACGCCATTTCCAATTTTGTCATCAATGATTATGTGAGCCTTAAACTGTTGAGGTACCAAAAAGAAGACATGGTCCTCTTCAGGTGGAACTTAAAGTCTGTCCAGATGAAACTGGACAGCCATGTGAAAGGGATCATTGAAGAAGTAATGCGCTGTTATTTTTTAAAGGCCTTGTCTTACATTAAGAAAAAAATTGAGTATGCCATTGGATTAAGAGATTTTAAATATAGGGATCAATCCCTGGCTTACCATTTTGTGAGGAATTTTGCAAATTTGTATTAATTGGTCAGGAATGGTCAGAGTAGCAACATTGTTCATAATAAATACCTCAAGATCTTAATTAAATATGTAATTTTTGAATATCTATGTTTTGACCAAAATGCCACCTTCTTCATGAAGACTTCTAGAAATTCATGAAGAAATATGAATGATCTTATCTTGACACCAGTCCTTCAAATAGGTATAGCTCATGACATAACTTTCCATCGCCTTTCCCTTATTATCCAATTAATTTAGTATTTTCTGAGATCCTGCTTAGCTGAGGCACTCAGCAAGTGAAATGTTTCTTTATTTGCTCAATACTCATTCAGTATGTTCCAGGCGGAGGTGAATAAACGTATTCATTGCTTTTGAACTTATGTAGAGAATATAGCTGCTCTCCTTGCATGCTGGCCAACCCAAATTCAGGCTAATAAAAAGAAAATAAGAAATGTTCTTAGGTGATAGCAATTTTGAATAATGTGTTCCCATGACTTTAACATTTTGTGGAGGCTATTGGACATTCTACTTATTCAAGGCACTAGCTACATAATTATAGGTTCCTTAAATATGTTAGGTGCTCCAGAATGCTTATAGAATGGATAAAGGTGCTGAATAAGATTTATTTGATGAAGATGATGATGGTTAAGAGAAATTCCTGCAAGATATGAAATGGAATACCGGCTGCCTCCCTCACTGTACATGGATTTCTCAAACACAAATCCCAAGCCCAGACTAAAAATATCAGGCACTCACAAGCTGCATTGAACTATCAATAAATTTAGTTACCGTATGAAAGTTCAATTTCATCCCCAATCATAAAAATAGGTGACAGTGCAAATTCCCCTCCTTTTTTTTTTTTTTTTTTGGCAGTTTGCAGGCCAAACCAGCAGTCCAGTGGGATGTCAGTAGGTATCAGTGGGAGAGTGAAGACATTACTTTTTGGTAATTTGTTTCTTGATGCTTCCCTTGCCCCTCCTCCTTTTCGCAGATAAACTCTTTCAGTGAAGTCCGTGTTTTTCTGTACCCTACAGAGAGATTAGTGAATGCATAATCACACAGTGACAGGTCCAGTTCCAATGTGTTTCTCATTAAATTCTCTGTCATCCCCTCTGTGGGAAACTGGGAAATTTATCAGATTTTCCTACAGGGAGGTGAATTTCTGCTGAGGAGGCAACACAGTGTCTTTTACTCTCCGGAGTGCAATTATGGCTCGGCTTCCACAGCTCCGCTTCGTTGACCATCAGGCTCTCTTTGGGGGAGGTGTGCATTCCATAACCTGTCTCCATGCTTTGAGACATGTTATATATTTACATTTTTTAAAGTTTGCTAGTTGTTCTACATTCTTCTCCAGAAAAGGCCTCTGAAAGCAAGGGGAAATGTACTATTCAGTGTACCGGAAGAGGCGATACCAAGACCTCCCTAACAGTCACCATCCTAATAGAAAATGAGACAGAACGTGTTTAAATTCTAGAAGAGAAAAGCAGTTGAAAATTGTATGTTCTCTATTTGTTCTCTCTCTTTCTCTTCTCTCTCTTTTTTTCATACAAGATGCATTACAAAGGGGTGAAAACATGTTTTCTGTTTAGGTAATGAAAGAATGACAGTCATGCCAATGACTCCTATAAATCTCCTCTGAGACCTGCAGTTCCTCTAAATGATGATTAGGAGGAATGCCATGCCCATTTCTGTTGCCACATTTGTTATGTCACTGAGTTCTAAAACTGGGTCAGCTCTGAGAAAGAGTTTGTTTTCACCTTAGTAATTGTGTTGTCTGAGATCCTCAGCCTTTACCATCTGCACAGCAGGAGGACAAATGAGAAAAAGACACAGAGCCTGGCGCTGGCACAGACACAAACCACAAGATCTCACTGCCACCTAAGGGAGGGGTTCCCAGGTGGCACAGCTGTAAAGAACCACCTGCCGATGTAGAAGATGCAGGAGACACGGGTCCCGATCCCTGGGTCGGGAAGATTCTCTGGAGGAGGGCGTGACAACCCACCCCAGTGTTTTTGCCTGGAGAATCACATGGACAGAGGAGACCGGGGGGCTACAGCTCATGCGGTCACTACAGCCCACGGCGGTCGCGAAAGAGTCAGACACGACTTAGTGACTAAACAACAATACATCATTGAAAGATAATCAGGAACCCAATAGAGCATGGGAAGCAGGAGGTATATTTTTCTACATGCATGTTAAGTGCTTCAGTCGTGTTCAACTCTTGGTGACCTTATGGACTGTAGCCTGCCAGGCTTCTCTGTCCATAGACTTTTCCAGGCAAGAATACTGGAGCAGGTTGCCATGCCCTTCTCCAGGGGATCTTTCCGACACACAGATCAAACCAGCATCTCTTTTGTCTCCTGCATTGGCAGGTGGGTTCTTTAGGACTGGTGCCACTTGGGAAGCTCCACATTTTTCTACGGAAACTTCTAATTCTATCTGTCACAACACTGACCCGATAGCTGAGATTGGAAGATCAACGGCCATCTAATTTCAGTATTGCTTAGAAAGGGAAAAACGGACTTGTGCTTCTCAGCATCTGATATATTTCTCATGATGTAGACGTCCCTGGGATAGAACATGTGTGGGTTAAAAAATTGAAAGGGGAAAGTAGCCCTGAGTCTGCCGTAACTTTTCAGCTCTTTTCTACCTGTCTGCAGGAAGCTGGACAATTGTTAACCATTTAGCACTTAAAACACACACATACACCCACCCAATACACATACACACACTACCTCCCACCGTTGGTCTTAAAGGATTATATCAGCTCCTTCTGAAAATTGCCACTCCTTTGGGGGCTGCAAGGATTAGAGCAAAGCAACCTCCTCCAAGACATGTGAGGGGGTTGGCAAGTGTTGCTGCATCTACCTTGAATATTACAGAGGCACCCTTGCAGTGCTTCCAGCCAGCGTTCCTGTAACGCTGGCCTGCAGTCAATAAATATTTCATGTCTCTTGCCCCCAGGGTGTGCTCAGAGGACCACCCTGCTAGTGTCTGACTCGGTGCTCACAGCTTTGTGCTGTGGGTGGAAAGGTGGGTGTGGAGCCGGAGGCGGAAAGTGCAGGCAGGATCCAATGTGGTTAACATTTGGGATCATTGGTCTGGCTGTAGGGGATCTGCAGAATTCTTCATGTCAATACTCATTCTGGGAGACGGAGCAAGTCCATCAAGAGGATTATCATCCAGCATCAGTGTGACTCACTCAAGGGTTAATGGAAGGAAGCATTCATAAGAGGTGAGGTTGCAGATTCAGAGAGAAATAGAGGCCTCATGGACTTCTTAACAGGGCTTTCACTGTTGAGTGTGTGGGTGTGTGTGTGCTCAGTCGTGTCTGACTCTGTGTGACCCCATAGACTGTAGCCTACCAGGCTCTTCTGTCCATGGGATGTCCCAGACAACAGTACTGGAGTGGGTTGCCATTTCCTTTTCCATTTCACTGTTGAGGTAATGTAGAATGTCATCTTCCATTTAGGAAGGAAACTCTCAGAATTTCCCAAAGGCAGGCACCCAGATGGGAAAGGGTTCTTGTCTCCTTGGGGCTTCCCTGGTGGTTCAGATGATAATGAATTTGCCTGTAATTCAGGAGACTCACATTCTATCCCTGGGTTGGAAAGATTCCCTGGATAAGGGTATGGCAACCCACTCCAGTACTCTTGCCTGGAGAATCCCATGGACAGAGGAGCCTGGCAGGCTACAGTTCATGGGGTCCAACAGAGTGGGATGTGACTGAAGAGACTGAGCACAGCACAACCTATTTAGACACACAGCTAAAACACCTAAAGGGAAATGAATAGTTAATAAATTGTTGGCATTTGAACCTTGGCCCCTGTATTGTTCTACGCAGATTCCTTCTTCAGTGCTATGACATTCATTTCCCAGCTGCTGGAAATGTGCCCTTTGGCCCTTAGGGAACTGTCCCATCCAAGGTTATACCCACTCCCAGGGACACCATGAGGACAGTGATTTGCTGTTTCAGAGATTCAATAGCCTATCCCTCTTGCCAGAATTTGTAATAAAAATGGAGGATCATACTAGCTTCTTCACTTCCTTACAGGGAAGGATGTAGATAAAATACAACACATTCAGTTTAATTAAAATCCCAGGTATAAACAATGTTTTAGTATATTCAAATATTGCATGGGCACTCTGTATTTTTATTTATGAGGTTTGGCAACTATACTTATGGATGTTACTCTCAAGAGGACTCCCCAATAAACCTGTGTACTACTCTGAAGTAGCTTAAGATTATTTCCAGATAATCCATTCTTCAGGAAAAGATTGTTGTTGTTATTCATTCGCTAAGTCGTGACTGACTCTTTGGAACCCCATGGACTGCAGCACAGCAGGCTTCCCTGTCCTTCACTATCTCCCAGAGTTTGCTCAAACTCATGTCCATTGAGTCAGTGATGCCATCCAACCATCTCGTTCCTCTGTCGTTCCCTTCTCCTCCTGCCTTCAATCTTTCCCAGCATCAGAGTCTTTTCCAATGAGTCAGCTCTTGCATGAAGTGGCCAAAGTTTTGGAGATTCAGCTGCAGCATCAGTCCTTCCAATGAATATTCATGGTTGATTTCCTTTAGAATTGACTGATTTGATCTCCTTGTAGTCCAAAGAACTCTCAAGAGTCTTCTCCAGCCCCACAGTTCAAAAGCCTCAATTCTTCAGCGCTCGGCCTTCTTTATGGTCCAATTCTCACATCTGTACATGACTACTGGAAAAACCATAACTTTGACTATATGGACCTTTTGGAGAAGGTATTATGGTCAATAAACATCAAGAAGTACCTTGAGTTACAAAAATAACTTACAGAAGAACACGAAGAGATCTAGAAATTTGTCTTTCCACATTTGGGGGATCACAGTTCAACATTCTCATGGTCATAAAAACCTTTACACTCATAAACAATGCCAAATTCAGAAGTTTCGGTGGCTATACAAACTCTGAATTATTATTTATTCAAAGTGGGATCTAAAGGCATCAACCTTTCACTCCACCAAGATATTAGCTGTCAGTCTGCTTGTTTGTATGTTTTATGCTGAATGGACTGCATTTTCCTAAAATTATACAAGGAGTGTAATCATTTTGTGATTTATCACCAACATTTCTGAAAGTCTCTTAGAAAGTTTGTTACTCCCTCCTTCATGAAATACATTTTTTAGTTATTTTCCAAAGTGCCACATTCTCCTGGTAGGTTTGCTAGGTCAGTGGCTCCTTCTTCCTCATCTCTTTGGCTAACTTCTCTTGCACCTGACTTCTAAAGCTTGCAGTTCCTCAGGGCTCAGGTTTTGGCTCTTTTCTACTCTCTCTTTCTCTCTCAAACTCACTCCCTGTGTAATCTCATCTCTGCTTTAAAAAATCATCTGTATGCTGATGACTCTCCAATTGAAATCTCCAGCCTCAATCTCTCCCAGAGTGCCAGGCTCACACAGTCAACAGCCTCCTTGACATTGCTCCTTGGATGTCTAACAGGAATTTCAACCTTAGTATGTCCAAAACAACTCAACTCTTGTTCCTGAACCGGTTAAGCTTCCAGGCTTGCACAGTTTAATAAACAGCATGATGATATATTTAGTGATGTGAGCCAAAAATCTAGGAATAATTCTTGTGCCTCCTCTTTCCTTCATAATCCTCATCCTAACCCTCATCAATCTACCAGTAACTCCTTTTGCCCAAACTTTCAAAATAAATCCTTATTCCTACCACCCCTCTCTCTACTCTATACCTCAGTCCAAGCCACCCTCACTTTTCATTTCATTTACCCCTACAGCCTCTCAACAGGTCTATCTTTGTCTCATAAGAATGGATTTGACAGAGAAGTCAGAGTAAAATTTTTAAAACTTAAGTGCTGTCACTGAGCTGCTTAGAACTCTTGAGTAGCTTCTCCACCCACTAGAATGAACCTGGTCCCTTCTTCACTCTTCCATCACATCTCCACCCTCGGCCAGCCTCACTCTTTCTACTCCAGCCACAATGGCCGGGAATGCCTTCCCTTGAGTTCTTCACCAGTTGCATTCTCTTTCTCCTGAGAGCTGTCCTCCATGATGGTGCTGTTTAAAACCTCTTCCTGAGCTCCTCCATCATCTCCTCCTTAGTTTCTTTAAGCACATGTTACACACTCCTCAATGATGTTAAGTCCTTCTTGTGTTTACTGGATTCCCAAGGGGATTGTAAATAGTTGTCTCCTCCCAGTAGAATGTAAGCACCTTGAAGGAAGAAGCCACCCTGTTGGGTTTATTCACTGTGGTATCTCAGGCACCAGGCAATGTACCTGGCACATAGGAGTCACCCCATGTTTACTGATTGAATGAACACATACTATCCATTTTGTTGCAAGTCTTCTTTTGAAAAATGCTAATTTGTTCCAATTTGATGGATACAAAAAGGAACAACTTGAACAAAAGGTGAATTTGTGTTTGCCTATAGGTAATTCCAACCTGTCCATTCTAAAGGAGATCAGTCCTGGGTGTTCACTGCAAGGACTGATGCTAAAGCTGAAACTCCAATACTTTGGCCACCTCATGCGAAGAGTTGACTCATTGGAAAAGACTGTGATGCTGGGAGGGATTGGGGGCAGGAGGAGAAGGGGACGACAGAGGATGAGATGGCTGGATGGCATCACCGACTCGATGGACATGAGTTTGAGTGAACTCTGGGAGTTGGTGATGGACAAGGAGGCCTGGCGTGCTGCAATTCATGGGGTTGCAAAGAGTCGGACACGACTGAGTGACTGAACTGAACTGATAAGTAATTTCATCCGGGAGAAATATTCTGTATTTCAGATGAACCAAATTGCATCGATGTGCATAATATATACTGCACACTTCTCATGAAGTCAGCAAGCTACATCTGTCCACATCTGGGTTTACAACTTTCCACCTGATTCAGAGCACCACCTTCAAACATTTTATGGACGGAATTGTGTCTCCCGCACATACATATGTTGGAAGTTCTAGCCCCCAGTGTATTTAAAAATAGGGCCTTTAAGAAGATAATTAAGTTTAAACAGATGTATAAGAGTGCGGCCCTACTCTAATAGATCTCATATAAGAATGATGCCCTAATAAGAAGAGGAAAAGGCGGCAGAGAGCTCTCCCCACCCCTTACGGACACATGCGCATGCGCACACAGAGAAAAAAGGACACAGCAGGCAATCCGCTGAAGCCAGAAGGAGAGCCTTTACCAGAAGCTGAGTGGGCTTGAACCTCAGTCTTGAACTATGAGGAAATAAATTTATGTTTAAGTCATCCAGTCTGTAGGCTTTTGTGATGGCAGCCCCAGCCAACTAGGACAAACCACTTGAAAACTCAGAAGCCACATCTCTTCCAACAGCCACTCTATCACACAGTCCTGTGCTCTCCTTTCTCCTCTCAGCCTTTTTGGTATTTTTTCCTCTTCTTTTAAAAATTTTTATTTAATATTTATTTTTATTTCTTTGGCTCCACCACGTCTTGGTCATGGCATATGGGATCTAGTTCCCTGATCAGGGATGGAACCCAGACCCCTTGCACTGGGAGCTCAGAATCAATCACTGGACTACCAGGGCAGTTCCTCTCAGCTCTCTTTTATGATATAAGTATCGTCTCACATTTTTTTCTATGGATCTGTCTCTGTTACTCACCCTGGAAGCTTAACTATAAGCAAACTTAAAACTTTTTTAAGGTAAAATGACATATTTATATATTTCTTAAACATTTAAGGTATATAAACTGTGCTGAGCCACCAGGGAAGCCCCAAGTATATCCATATATTTGTGCAAATATAAATACATATAACTATATGGAGATATACATACATATATATATATATAACAAATATATAGCAAAAAAATTATAGATGAAGCAAAAGATTGAAGCCTTAGGCATAAATTATAATGTATTTTCTATTATCCCAGGCAAGCTTCTGTCTTGTATTTTCTGATATTAACCCTTATTTTTAAACATTACCAATTATCTTTGGTACATTCCAGTTATGGAGTTGGTGATGGACAGGGAGGCCTGGCGTGCTGCAATTCATGGGGTCACAAAGAGTCGGACTTGACTGAGTGACTGAACTGAACAGAACTGAACTGAATTATCTTTAATCTGATCATTTTTGAAATGCTTTGTCTCTTTGTGGTGATACTTGCATTGGAAAAAGACATGAGGATATGACTTAGATAACTTCACTCCAAAGTCTTTCACTGACAGTGCTGTACAGATTGAAATTTTAAATGCTATATCAATGGATTCAATAAGTTAAGAGTTTGAGTCATGCTTTATTTCATTTTGAAGGTCAAATACCCATTATTATTATTAAATAATATCAGCTTCAAATCACACAGTTCAGCCTCAAATAAAAATATAAAGTAGATTGACACATAAACTATCATTTTATTATAGTTAAGAAGCCATGTATTTTATTATCAGATGATATTTATTGAACATGTGTGTGTGTGTTAGTCGCTTAATCTTGTCTGCCTCTATGCAACCCCATAGACTTTAGCCCACCAGGCTTCTCTGTCCATGGGATTCTCTAGGCAAGAATATTGGAATGGATTGTCATGCCCTGCTCCAGGGGATCTTTGTGACCCATAGATTGAACCCGGGTCTCCTACATTGTAGGTGGACTCTTTACCATCTGAGCCACAAGAGCAGCCATCAAACATGTACTGTGTGCAAATCTATAAAAATGACTAAAGAAGACTTCTGTTAGTTGTTCCATTTGCTATGTACATTCTCTATTGGGGGACCCATTGGGTGTACTGCTTGTAACAGGAAAAGTGGCAACTGGCAGATGTGAGTCTGTGTCCTAATCTTAGCCCTGCCATGAATTAACTGGAAGGGCTTGGACCTTTAAATGGGGCTTAATTTGATGATTCATAAAGTTTCCCAGAAATGTGAGCTGGTGTATTAGTTCTGTAGAACAGTGGTCCCCAACCTTTTTGGCATAAGGTACTGGTTTAGTGGAAGACATTTTTTCCATGGATGGAGGCAGAGGATGGTTTCAGGGTGATTCAAGCTCATTACATTTATTATACACTTCATTTCTATTATTATTACATTGTGATATTAATGAAATAATTGTACAACTCACCATAATGCAGAATCAGTGGGAGCCCTGAGCTTGTTTTCCTGCAACCAGACAATCCCATCTGGGAGTGATGGGATACAGTGACACTTGAAGTGTGTTGCTTATGTCCAGTTTACTCCATAACCTCATTTTGGTTGCATCTCATGGTCCATGGTCCAGAGGGTTGGCGACCTCTGCTCTAGAGAAACAGAACCAGTAGGATCTATTTGTTTACATAGGAATTGGCTCATGTGATTATGGAGGCTGAGAAGTCTCAGGATCTGTTATCTGCAATTTGGAGAAACAGGAAAGCCAATGGTACAATTCAATCTAAGTCCAAACATCTAAAATCAGGAGCACTGATGTCTGAGGGCAGGGAAGGATAGATGATCCGTTTCAAAGAGAGAGAGGGAATTTACCCTTCATCTCTTGCTACTCTATGGGCTCTTGGTGGATTGAATGATACCACTTACACCAGAGAAGGTGATCTTCTTTATTCAGTCAGCCCATTCAAACATTAATCTTGCCTGGAAACATGCTAACACATTTTTAGAAATAATTTTTTAACCAGTCATCTGTGATCCCCGAGTTGACATGTAAAATTAACCATCACAGCTGGGTTTTCTCTGTTTCCCCTTCAGCCCAGTTTCCTAGTTGGCTGCATTTAAGGCTGAACCACTGTTCAGGTTGTAAATGATATTGTGGAGAACACTATTCTTCTACCAGAACTCCACAGACCTCTGTAAGCTTCCTTTAGGAAGGCTCTAGTGGGAGAAGAGGAGTAAGGCAAAGTCTTCTGTAAGAACACATAGAACATGTGTGCACTCAGGAATAATCTACTTAATAATAATTACACACTATGAGGGGAGAAGGGGAGAGAATGTGTATAAGACATGGTTAGTTTAATCAATACAGTTAATTGAATGAATGAAACAAATTGCCAATGATTTCCTTACTTTCTTTGCTGGTACAGGCCAGCTCTCCAAGGTCTTTTAACAACATTCCACTGTAGGGTAGAAGGAGTTGATGAATTATTTCAATTCATAGGTAACCAAAACTTTAAACTCTCCTACTAGATTTAAGGGGCTTCCCTGATAGCTCAGTTGGTAAAGAATCTGCCTGCAATTTAGGAGACCCCGGTTTGATTCCTGGGTTGGGAAGATCCCCTGGAGAAGGGATAGGCTACCTACTCCAGTATTCTTGGGCTTCCCTTGTGGCTCAGCTGGTAAAGAATCCACCTGCAATCCAGGAGACCTGGGTTCAATCCTTGGGTTGGGATCCCTTGAAGAAGAAAGGTTCTCCACACCAGTATTCTGGTCTGGAGAATTCCATGGACAGAGGAGCCTGTCCATGGGGTTGTCAAGAGTTGGACATGACTTAGTGACTTCACTAGATTTAAATCTTGTTTTCAGTTTGACTTTCTCAAAATAAATCACACTTCCTAATACAGCGTCTATCAATCTACTGATATAGAAACCCAATTCTCTTTTAAGACTTATTTTTCTTTCTTATAGTGAATTATTTCCAAATTAAAAGAAAGAGGGAGAAAAACATGACTGTTTTAAATACAAATGTGACAAAAAACAAGACAAAGAGAAATATTTATAGTAAGATGTAGGAAGTTGCCTCTTAAATTGCTTCTAAGGCACTATCCAAATTTAAGCTTTTAAAATCACATAAAACTCACTAGTTGTAAACATGGTGATTGACCAGCTACTATATTACTTATAATTTTAGTCATTTTTTGAAAATCTCACTGAAATGGAAAACCATAGTAATAGCCCTCAAAGGAACTGACCTTAAGACATGCTTCAATATTTCGGTGATAAGCCACACATTCAAATAGTGAGGTATTCATTCAGAAAGCTTGTGATCTTTTCTCTGAGAGAGCTAAGATTCATTTCCCACATATCTTGAGTGGGAGAAATGAGAACACTATTGTTATCAACAACAACAAAATGAGTGGATGGCTGAATTCTACAAAAGATGGTCTGTTTTGTCTTCAAAATACAGTAGAGGGCAAAGGAAAGGGCGCTTTAGGAAAAATGACACATATTTTTAGCAGAATTATGACCACTCATGTCATCCAATAAAAAATATGTCTCATCTACATAATAGCTTCATGCTTACTATTGTGCTAATTGAACTATGTACTTTTGATGCATTCTCTATTCATGTGAAAGTGTGGGTAACAAGTGATAAAAGTCAACAGTCACGGCAATTGGACACACTGAAAATCTTTCTTCTATGACTCTGAGTCAGTCTCCTCAGTGGATTACTAAACACATTCCAGAAATCTCATAAGTTACTACTGGTCTAAAAATGGATATAATTAAAGATGAGTAAACCTACCGCAGAGCTTGATGTAATCTTTTAGGGTAATTAACCCAAACTATTTACAATGGATTTTTATTCCACTTTTCTAAAGATTGCATATATGTTATTACAAGTTCATATATCTTTCCATTACAAAAGCAACTCCCCCTCCCACCCCCCACCGCCCCAACATAGTCACACAAAGCGAAGAGGTATCTGCATTGTAACAGTTTTAGAGCAGGTAAGTCCAGTAACCATGGTTGTAAGTTTGATCACAGCCAGACCAAGATCTGGGGATACTACATGAATTTCACCACATCAGAAATTTACCAGTATATATCTCTAGGTTTGGGAGTAGTATGATTTGGATTGATAATTTCCAGTGAGATATTGTTACAGGGAAGAGCTGACTCCATATTGGATCTGCTGCTTTCACTTTAACATTTCTTCCTGTTGCTTTTTTCACTAAAAGGATACTGTTTACACATAAAGACCTGCCTTGGGGAGCTCTGAAACCTCTGCCTAAAGGTTAAACCATTATGTCTTTGTTCAGGATCCTGTCCATCTGTGGATGGATACAGGAAGGAAAAAATTAACACATTCTCTCCCCAAAGCTAGCCATTCAAGGAGATATTTGTAAGATAAATGGCCGTTTAAAAATTTTACCTCCTCACCTCCCCCCACTCTCTGTTCTATAAAAGAACCTGGCATCCAGACCCTGATAAGATGATTATTTTGAGATATTAGTCTGCCATCTTCTCAGTTAGCTGAATTAATTGACCTATCATGCAGTGAGCAAAGGGAGCTTGGACTCAGAAAAAAATATGCTTGTCTCAACTAAGTTGTTTTTATTGCTATGCCACAAAGTTGCTTTACATGGTGGGGGAAAGGTGACTCTTTACTAAAATTCTCTCTTTTTTTTTTTAAACATCTGATTATGGCCAACCTAGATAGCATATTGAAAAGCAGAGGCATTACTTTGCCAACAAAGGTCTGTCTAGTCAAGGCTATGGTTTTTCCAGTAGTCATGTATGGATATGACAGTTGGACTGTAAAGAAAGACAAGCACCGAAGAATTGATGCTTTTGAACTGTGTTGTTTGAGAAGACTCTTGAGAGTCCCTTGGACTGCAAGGAGATCAAACCAGTCCATTCTAAAGGAGATTAGCCCTGGGTGTTCTTTGGAAGGAATGATGCTAAAGCTGAAACTCCAGTACTTTGACCACCTCATGTGAAGAGTTGACTCATTGGAAAAGACTCTGATGCTGGGAGGAATTGGGGGCAGGAGGAAAAGGGGATGACAGAGGATGAGATGGCTGGATGGCATCACTGACTCAATGGATGTGAGTCTGAGTGAACTCCAGGAGTTGGTGATGGACAGGGAGGCCTGGTGTGCTGCGATTCATGGGGTCGCAAAGAGTCAGACACGATTGAGCAACTGAACTGAACTGAACTGAAGTGTTATTAAATTCTAGAAAATAAGGATCCTTTTCTTGCTGTCTGGTAGTTTTCTCTTAACTCAAACTCTTAACTTTCCATAGTAAGGCTTTCCATTCTATGTGGATTCACTAAAACACCTATGAAATAAGGCCATTTCTGGATAATTAACTCTGTCTTTTCCTTCATAATTGACCATTACTTCTTATAGTCCAGCTACAGTGCTCAGGGCTTTCACCCTATCTCTTTAGCCCTCATAATCACCATATGGAGTGTGTAATTTCCCCCTTTTCGGGTTGATGAAACTGAGGCTGGGGGATTAAATCTTCCAGGATCACAAGGCAAAGTTGAGAGTCAAATCAGGTTTGTTTTTTGCCCCTGTCTTCCCCAAGTTTTAGCTTAAACAGTGTGTTCATCCTTGAAATTCTGTTATATATTACATCATTCAAAACCTAAATGCTTCCCTCTATTGAGAGTTATAGGAGGTGGGTTGGGGTGTCTAGGGTTTAGAAAAGAAGAGCAAATAGTCAGATGTAAATTTGACTTCCTGACTCTGCATGTTAGAAGTTTGTGAGTCCATGTGCTGGTATATAGAAGAGATGTAACAAAATGAGAAGTAACAAAAATGAGTAATTGGATAAGGATTACAAATATTGAATGACATGGTGTTGGAGAAGACTCTTAAGAGTCCCTTGGACTGCAAGGAGATCCAACCAGTCCATTCTGAAGGAGATCAGCCCTGGGATTTCTTTGGAAGGACTGATGCTGAAGCTGAAACACCAGTACTTTGGCCACCTCATGCAAAGAGTTGACTCATTGGAAAAGACTCTGATGCTGGGAGGAATTGGGGGCAGGAGGAGAAGGGGACGACTGAGGATGAGATGGCTGGATGGCATCACTGACTCAATGGATGTGAGTCTGGGTGAACTCCAGGAGTTGGTAATGGACAGGGAGGCCTGGTGTGCTGCGATTCATGGGGTCACAAAGAGTCGGACACAACTGAGCGACTGAACTGAACTGAACTGATATCACCTTGTATATCTGGAGATGCCCACTGATCTTTTAGGGTATCGAATCCTTTTTTTAACTTGTCCATTCTGATTTTTGGTGAATGACACACCATTTTACTTTCTGTAGTTACATCTAGATATCAGGGATTAATGCCATCTTTAATTTTTTAAGTTTTACATCAAAGAACCAGAAACAAATGGTAGGAATCAATTATCATAAAACTCAGGACCTGCATCCTGTTGTTGTGATACCTTTGTCTCATTAAAGTGTGACCTGATTGTAGCTGAGGAGTTGTTGAGAATATTTCCCTTTTTCTTAGCTGTCAAAATTCAGTTGATACATCACAGATCCCTAAAGCTATGTAGGGAACTCTTCCCTTAATTCCATTCGCTTCATTTCTAAGCATCTGTAATAGTCATGGCTGGGTTCAGTGAGAGTTCTGCTTGCCATGAGTGTGAGATCATGCCCTAAGTAATTATAGTGAGCGTGCAATGAAAATATGTGGTAAGTATAATGTCAGGAAATCATGCAAATTTTATTATCATCAGTGAAGTGGTGGCTGGTGGAGAACTTGTCAGTATTCGCAACTTGAGGCTTCTAATTACCCTGATTTACTTGTAGCTCCATTCATAATCTTGCTGCTGTGTTGCTCCTGACAGTACTTTTGCATTTTGCAGGAAAGAGATAATACCACGTAAATAATTTAAAAACAATAAATCATTTACAGTGGCTTTAAACCAAAACCTAATGCAGTAGCTGGCTGAGGACTTGCTACACTTGACAGGTAGCTGGCATGCAGAATTCATCTATGCATCATAAGTATTTACTTTAAAAATTCCCCAATCCAAATCAGGCAGGTTGAAGAAAAAATAAGACCTAATCCTCCTCCGTCCTGAAGAGTCCATTTTACCTTCTTGAGGCAAAATGGGAAAGAGAGAAATTAAGTTCTGTATAGGATAGTAGTTCTACTTAAAACACAGATTTGCTGAGTTATGCTTGCTAAATGACTAATTAAGGCTGAGTCTACCAGCAGAGCTGGCTGAGTGTTGGAAGAGTTACACAGACACGCCTGTGGCAGCACCCCACCCCTCCCTACCCCCCATCTCACCCCTCCTTCTCCTCCCCGGCCCCCACTATAAGGAAAGACTGGAAAGACTGGGAGCAGGAGGAGAGAGCTAGCTGATACCTAACCAACTCCCAGCTACTTGCAGGGGAAGTGGACGCTCTTTCTCTTTGGTTATTTCTATTCACACAAGACAAAGCAGATAATGAAAAGCAGAAACCCATCGAGAAAAGCTTCAACTCAAAGAAAAAAGGTAGGACTCCTTCCATTATGCCGGAGGAAGTGCTGTGTCTGCCAGCTGCCTTTGGACAATTGAGTTCCTACTGGGTGCCAAGCAGGTCATTATCTCTTTTAATCCTCTCAACAATTTTCTGAGGTAGGTATGATTATCCCCTTTTATAGATAAGGAAAAAACCTGAGTTAGATTAAGTAATTCCCTGAGATCACCAGCTAGGGAAGTGACTTTCGGAATTAAGTCTGAATCTGTCTGACTCAGGCGGCGTTTTCCCTCCATCCCTTTCTTTGTACTCTCCATCCCTCTCTACAAGCCCGATTTCTTGCTTCAGTTCAGTTCAGTCGCTCAGTCATGTCCGACTCTTTGGGACCCCATGAATCACAGCACACCAGGCCTCACTGTCTATCACCAACTCCCGGAGTTCACTTAAACTCACGTCCATCGAATCGGTGATGCCATCCAGCCATCTAATCCTCTGTCGTCCCCTTCTCCTCCTGCCCCCAATCCCTCCCAGCATCACAGTCTTTTCCAATGAGTCAACTCTTCGCATGAGGTGGCCAAAGTACTGGAGTTTCAGCTTTTGCATCATTCCTTCCAAAGAACACCCAGGACTGATCTCCTTCAGAATGGACTGGTTGGATCTCCTTGCAGTCCAAGGGACTCTCAAGAGTCTTCTCCAACACCACACTTCAAAAGCATCGATTCTTCGGCGCTCAGCTTTCTTCACAGTCCAACTCTTACATCCATATGTGACTACTGGAAAAACTATAGCCTTGACTAGACGGGCCTTTGTTGGCAAAGTAATGTCTCTGCTTTTGAATATGCTATCTAGGTTGGTCATAACTTTCCTTCCAAGGAGTAAGCGTCTTTTAATTTCATGGCTGCAGTACCATCTGTAGTGATTTTGGAGCCCAGAAAAATAAAGTCTGACACTGTTTCCACTGTTTCCCCATCTATTTCCCATGAAGTGGTGGGACCAGATGCCATGATCTTCGTTTTCTGAATGTTGAGAGCTTTCAGCCAACTTTTTCACTCTCCACTTTCACTTTCATCAATAGGCTTTTTAGTTCCTCTTCATTTTCTGCCATAAGGGTGGTGTCATCTGCATATCTGAGGTTATTGATATTTCTCCCGGAAATCTTGATTCCAGCTTGTGCTTCTTCCAGCCCAGCATTTCTCATGATCTACTCTGCATAGAAGTTAAGTAAGTAGGGTGACAATATACAGCCTTGATGTATTCCTTTTCCTATTTGGAACCAGTCTGTTGTTCCATGTCCAGTTCTAACTGTTGCTTCCTGACCTGCATACAGGTTTCTCAAGAGGCAGGTCAGGAGGTCTGGTATTCCCATCTCTTTCAGAATTTTCCACAGTTTATTGTGATCCATACAGTCAAAGGCTTTGTCATAGTCAATAAAGCAGAAATAGATGTTTTTCTGGAACTCTCTTGCTTTTTCCATGATCCAGCAGATGTTGGCAATTTGATCTCTGGTTCATCTGCCTTTTCTAAAACCAGCTTGAACATCTGGAATTTCATGGTTCACGTATTGCTAAAGCCTGGCTTGGAGAATTTTGAGCATTGCTTTACTAGCATGTGAGATGAGTGCAATCGTGCGGTAGTTTGAGCATTCTTTGGCATTGCCTTTCTTTGGGATTGGAATGAAAACTGACCTTTTCCAGTCCTGTGGCCACTGCTGAGCTTTCCAAATTTGCTGGCACAGGCTGCATGGGCGCAGGAGGGCTGAGAGGAGCTACTCCACGTTCAAGGTCTGGAGGGGCGGTGGTGAGGAGATACTCCTCGTCCAAGGTAAGGAGCAGCGGCTGTGCTGTGCTGGGGCAGACGTGAAGAGATACCCCCAGGTAAGAGAAACCCAAGTAAGATGGTAGGTGTTGTGAGAGGACATCAGAGGGCAGACACACTGAAACCGTAATCACAGAAAACGAGTCAATCTAATCACGAGGATCACAGCCTTGTCTAACTCAATGAAACTAAGCCATGCCATGTGGGGTCACCAAGTCAGGCTTTCTCTACAACATTGTACTTCCAACAGACTTGTGGCTGCCAAGGGGGAGTGGAATGGGGGAGGGAAGGATTGGGAGTTTGAGGTTAGCAGATGCAAATTTTTATATATAGAATGGATAAAGAATAAAGTCCTACTCTATAGCAAAGGGAACTATACTCAATATCTTGTAATAATCTTTAATGGAAATAATCTGAAAAAGAATATGTATACAATCTGAAATATAATATAATAATCTGAAAAAGAATATATATATGAGCGTTAGACCATAAAGAGAGCTGAGCACCAAAGAATTGATGCTTTTGAACTATGGTGTTGGACAAGAGTCTTGAAAGTCTCTTGGACAGCAAGGAGATCAAACCAGTCAATCCTAAAGGAAATCAGTCCTGAATATTCATTGGAAGGACTGATGCTGAAGTTGAAACTCCAATATTTTGGCCACCTGATGCGAAGAACTTACTCATTGGAAAAGACCCTGATGCTGGGAAAGGTTGAAGGCAGGAGGAGAAGGGGACAACAGAGGATGAGATGGTTGGATGGCATCACTGACTCAATGGATATGAGTTTGAGCAAGCTCTGGGAGTTGGTGATGGACAGGGAAGCCTGGTGTGCTGCAGTCCATGGGGTCGCAAAGAGTCAGACATGACTGAGTGACTGAACTGAACTGAACTGAGATATATACACCACATACATAGGGTAGGCCAAAAAAGTTGAAGTTCATTTGGATTTTTCAGTAAGATATGGGAAAATTCAAAAAAACTTTCTGGCCAGCCCAATATATATCTGAATCACTTTGCTGTACAGCAGAAGTTAACATAACACTGTAAATCAACCAGTCCTGGGTGTTCATTGGAAGGACTCATGCTGAAGCTGAAACTCCAGTACTTTGGCCACCTCATGTGAAGAGCTGACTCATTGGAAAAGACACTGATGCTGGGAGGGATTGCGGGGCAGGAGGAGAAGGGGAGGACAGAGGATTAGATGGCTGGATGGCATCAGCAACTCAATGGACATGAGTTTGAATGAACTCCGGGAGTTGGTGATGGAGAGGGAGGCCTGGCGTGCTGGGATTCATGGGGTTGCACAGAGTTGGACACGACTGAGCGACTGAACTGAACTGAACTGAACTGAATATTTTAATTAAAAAAAAAATAAAGGATCCCTCTTCCATGCCTCCAGAAAGGGTCCACTAGCCTATTCTGTGAGCACCCCACAATAGGGCACACACATAGATTGCTTGAAACAGATGACTTCTGTTTTTGTTCTATACATTGCTACTTCCTGTCCCCCTCCCTCTACAAATAATCTCCCCAAGTTCCCAGCTATCCTGTTTTTTCATTAGGTGTTTCTCTTGGGGGAGACCTCACTAGACCTGTTAAAATGCCTTTTTTCTTCTTCTGAAATACCAGCAGTTAAATATTTATTTCTTTAGATTAATGATTTTCAAACGTTTGCATAAGAATTACCCGGAGCACTTGCTAAAACACAGATTGCCATCTTGTGAATTAAATATACTTTGTATATTTACAAATATACAAATATACAAAGTATAATACTTTGGCTCCTAGTAGACACTCAATAAATGTTATTTCCTTTTTCAGTCTACATTTTAAATTATCCTCACATCTTCCCAATGTGAGGTTTACCCTGATGTTCCCCAGTCTTTGAATATCAATTTCCTATTAACAAACAACAGGTTTCTTTTATTAATGCATTTAGAAAAAGGAGAATAAAGGGTATTTCTACCCATTTATTTGTACTGCAAAAAGAAGCAAAATATACCTGGCATCAAGAGACAGTGTGGTGTAACTACAGCTGTGCTGCCTTTATGGAAAAAGGCCATGTCTTTAGAAGGTTACTCTGTTCAAAGTCATTCAAACTTTGTTTTGAGGGAAAGAGGGCTGCTCTTTAAGAACTGAAAGTAAATGGCAGAGTCTAGCTGATGAAATGTGCCAGAACCTCTCTAAAGCTATGGAGAGGGAAGCACGTTTGATAGAATTTAGGTACTGATCAGAAGGGGCCTTGGCAGTTAGTTGTCAAAGAATCTTGCCTTCCATGGGGAAGATCAGTAAGGAAGAAGGAAACTGGTGAGCTTTATCAACTGCTCAGAGTAGTAGTTTTTTTTTTTTTTTCTTTTAAAACTTAATTTCACTTGTTGTTTGTTATTTATTTATTTATATATTATTGGTTGTTCTGGGTCTTCGTTGCTGCGCAGGCAGGCTTTTCTCTAGTTGAGACGAGGCAGGGGGCTACTCTTCATTGCGGTGTGTAGGCTTCTCACTGAGATGACTTGTTTTGTTGCTAAGCACAGGCTCTAGGAGCATGGGTTTCAATAGCTGTGGAGTACAGGCTTAGTTGTTCCGAGGCATGTGGGATTTTCCCAGACCAGGGATCAAACCTGTGTCCCCTATATTAGCAGGCAAATTCCCATCCACTGTACCACCAGGGAAGGCCCTAGAGTAGTAATTCTTTCAGTGTGTCCCCTAGACCAGCAGAAATAGCATCTCCTGTGAAATACGAATTCTCTAGTTTCATCCCAGACCTAACTGAAGTAGAACCCTGGGCAAGGGCCCAGATCTGTGTTTTAGCAAGTCCTTCAGGGGATCCTGCTGAACAGGAACATTTAAGAACAGTCTTAGGGAAATTTTCCTAAAGAAAGACACAAAAGTGTAGATAGTACACTGACCTAAGATATGAGCTGTGACTCTGGTGTGTTACCTCCAATGGAGTCTTTCATAATGACACTGTAAAAGTAGAGCAGGAGAAAGTTTCAGGTGATTCTCAACCGTGGCTGCACATTTGAGTCACTTGGGTCCCTTTGAGAAATACCACCAACCATTTTGGGCTATATCCTAACAATTTCATTTTCCTTGAGCGGGGCTCTAGGCTTTCATATTTTTAAGGCTTGCTCAGATGCCTGTAATGTGGTGGCCTGGGTTAAGAATATCTGTTGTAGAGGCTTGAAGTTTGGAACTTGGGATACCATTAGAAAAAGTTACTGATATTACTTTAAAACATAACTTAAGTACTGCATGATAACAGCTACCAGTTAGCTGAGTTATCAGAACTCCTGTCACAGTTAGGAGATGGTTTAGGAGTGGGAAATGGTAACCCATTCCAGAATTCTCACCTGGAAAATTTCATGGACAGGGGAGCCCGGCAGGCTATAGTCCATAGGCTTGCAAAGAGTTGGACACGACTGAAGCACGTGAGTATACACATGTGCTAGAGTGCAAGGCCATTGCCACTGTTCCTAGTTAGCAGCCTTTGCAGACTGCTGGGCACATGCACAAGTAGAGTTGTGTGCCTTGAATCGAGCCCACTGCCCTTTTTACAACTATCCCCTGTGTGAAGGGAAAGTAATAAGACTCATGGAAAAAGCTTGGTCTCAGAGAAGGAAAATCTGCCCAGGAGTGCCAGCTTCACCACTAGCAAGACCTACAATGAGATCATATATAACTTGAGTGCTCTGCAGCTGTGTCCTTGTCTGTACTACTCAGTAGGCTTCCTCCAGCTCTAAAATAAAATCTTTACTCATACCATGGCTTCCCTGATGGCTCAGCGGGTGAAGAATCTGCCCGCAATGCAGGAGACATAAGAGACACTAGTTTGATCCCTGGGTTGGGAAGATCCCCTGGAGAAAAAAATGGCAACCCACTCCAGTATTCTTGCCTGGGAAATCCCATGGACAGAGGAGCCTGGCAGGCTACAGTCCAGAGTCATAAAGAGTCAGACACAACTGAGAACTAAGCACACACACACACAGAGCTTCTTTAGTTTCATGCAAACTGGACAATTGCACATTTGTCTGTTAAGAGCCAACATGGTCTGAGGCATCACAGATCTCTAACCTTGAGTCTTACTCCTTTGACTTTTTATTAAAGCAAAACTTTCCCCTTTGGATAAATAAGATGGATGCACGCATGCATGCTAAGTTGCTTTAGTCATGTCCGATTCTTTGTGACCCCACAGACTACAGCCCGCCAGGCTTCTTTGTCCATGGGATTTTTCAGGTATGAAGAACCCACTAGAGTGGGTTGCCATGCCCTCCTTTAGGGGATCTTCCTGTCCCAGGGACTGAACCCGAGTCTCTTATACATCTCTTGCATTGCAGGCAGGTTCTTTACCACTAGTGCCATCTAGGAAGCCCATTAAGATGGATGCTCTAAGGGAAACACAGAAACTGCTGAAATTAAGTTCACACTATGAACTGAGAGTGTTCATTTTACCTCCTTCAACTGTAAAATCAGTTGAAAGCAATCCATTCAGGTACCTGTACTATCATGTTTTTGTAAAAAGAATGGGATTGATTCTAGAAAGTACGAAGCTTCTCTGGCTGCCTTTAAAAAAAAAAAAACTACTATTAGATGTGCTTAAATTTCATTTCATGATACTTTTTGTTTATGAAGCCAACTTATAAGCTGAGAAAGGCTTGGACATTCCTGTCCTCTCATAAATGATGCTCCAGATATTATACTATTCTGAGAGGTACCATATGAAGCGTATCATATAATTATCATGGTCCATTCATTATGCTTGGTTTCAACTGATATATTTGGAAACCATACAAGGATCAGATTCTAAATGGAGTACTTAGGCAGGAGATAGACATGACCTCTATCTTTATTGCTCACATACTCTATCCTTCTTACATGGTAATATTGTAAATCTTACTTCTTCTGTAGCAGAAAATAATTATTTTCCCATCTCTCACTAGCTCTCTCACCCTCCCCTCCCCTTTTCATTCTAATTTAACATATCTCCAAGTATCATTAACTCTGAAAAATTCACTTAAGATGTTCGTGTAAACATTTATTTATTTGGCTGCAATGGGTCTTAGTTTCAGCATGTGGGATCTTCAGTCTTTGTTGCGGCTTGCATGGTCTTTAGTTGCAGCATGCAGAGACTCTAGTTGTAGCACATGGGATCTAATTCCCTGACCAGGGATGGAATCTGGGCCGTCAGCATTGGCCATCTGCACTGAGTGCAGAGTCTTAGCCACCATACCACCAGGAAAATCCCAAAGTTCATGTAACCTTTAATTTTTTCCAAGTCATAGGTCAATTGATAAATGCCAATTTTCATTCATGTGCTTTTGACAAGCTTCAAAATACATATGTCGGTATGGATATATATATGTGTGTGCACACGTGTGTGCGCACACACACACACACACAAGCACATTTGCAGCCTTATTAGCAAAACCATTCCCTTCTCTTTAACCAAACCACGGTTTTGAAGGCAGGCACATGCGCCAAGGCGAAAGGCTGAACAAGGAAGTATGAACTGGAGGAAATGAGACCTCTCCTAGTTTAAGATGCACAGTACTTTCTAACTAGCATGAAAGACTGTTATCACAGAAGATAGAGATGTATGTACTAGCTATCAACAAAACTCTTTTACCTAACTGGCAGATGAGATTGAAAAAAGCTACTGTGATTCAATAAGCAGTGCCTAGTTGCACCTCTTCCATATGGGTCTAGGAAGCTTACGAAGAATATTTTTTAGTTACAACAGCTATTTAAGATCATGTATTGAAACATGATGACTCTGGACGCATAGCTTTGAATTGCTATACCACAAAAGGTTAGAAACATTATAAGACACTCAATCACTTTGCTTTCAATTAAAATATATTATAGAAAAATTATGTACTATTTGTCAATAACCAAAATTGTTTAAAATGTTATGAATTACATTAAAAAATTTTTGTCCATACTCTAGCCATGTGAGACCTTAGTTTCCCAAGGGATTGAACCCATGGCCCTGCATCAGAAGGTAGGGTCTTAACCACTGAACCACCGGGGAAATCCCGTGAATTACATTTTTATCTCATCCTTTTAAATTTCATATATATTTATAACACATACATTATATATAATATGTATTACATATTCATCTTTCATGTTTATAAAGGAAGGTCAGCTATATAGGGGACAACCTATAATAGAAAATTAGTAGCAAAAAGGACTGTAGGTGAATGAATTAGAGTATTGAGTTCATCCACAAAGGCAACTATAGTTTTTTAAATATAAAAACCGATTTAAAAAATAATAATCCAAAACCTCCACACATCTTATTGAAATGTTTCTGATACATATTAAGAGTTTGACAAGTAGAGTTACTTTGATGGCATAATTTGCATAGTACCTATGAGAATTGGGGAATTAGATGCTAAGAGACTTTCCACAATCCATTTTATAACCACTGATGATCAATCATACCTCCTGTTTTCTCTTCCATCATATCTGGATATAAACAAAATTTCAGGTGAGAGAAATTTCAAGCTGAAAAACAAAAGGGTGGACCAATAGGTAGATTGACGTACAGGTAGATGAGTTGAATCATTCCAGCCCCACCCGTTGCCTTACGTTTTAAAATCAACTCCATTAATAAAAGAGTATTTGAACCCAACCCCCAAATTTTATATCTTTATAAATTACATAAAGTACTATTGTACCAATATATTATTATCAATAATATGTATCAAAACAGAGTAAATATTTTTATATTGGCTTATAGCATATCTAAGGGGACTATTTTTTTGTATTACTGAGTTTTTTAATCTACCTTATCATCTCCCCCTATCTTTCACCAGGTATGAGATGTAGTTTTTGTTCAGTGAACACTTTTTTGAACTCCTACTATTTCCATATACAATACTAAGATCTCTAGGTGATAAATATTTGAAATAGGCTTGTCATATCTATCTATTGTGTGCCCAGTATCTCTGAAAAAGATGCATCCTGGACATAATAGAATAGCCCCTGTTGAATAAATGTAGTCATATGGTTCAGTGCAGGCTGTGGTTTGTTATTTGCCAGTCCTCTATCTAGGGAATACTGTCTTCCAGTAAGGAAGTAAGGGAGATAATAAAGTGAATGCTAAGGTAGAAAAGTTAGAAAATTATGTATAAAAGTGTTAGTCATTCAGTTGTGTCCGACTCTTTGTGACCTGGACTGGACTATAGCCCACCAGGCTCCTCTGTCCATGGAATTCTCCAGGCAAGAATACTGGAGTGGGTTGCCATTCCCTTCTCCAGGGGATCTTCCCAACCCAGGGATTGAAATTGAGGCTCCCACATTGCAGGCAGATGCTTTATCATCTGAGTCACCAGGGAAGCCCATGTATATACATCATATATAGCATATATGTACTTTATATGTAAATATATATGCTTTTATACAGCGTATGTGGAGAAGGCAACGGCACCCCACTCCAGTACTCTTGCCTGGAAAATCCCATGGGTGGAGGAGCCTGGTAGGCTGCAGTCCATGGGGTCGCTAACAGTCAGACACGACTGAGCGACTTCACTTTCACTTTTCACTTTCATGCATTGGAGAAGGAAATGGCAACCCACTCCGGTGTTCTTGCCTGGAGAATCCCAGGGATGGGGGAGCCTGGTGGGCTGCCGTCTATGGGGTCACAAAGAGTCGGACATGACTGAAGTGACTTAGCATACAGCATATGTAGTATATATATATGTTATTTATCTTGTAAATTTAAAATGTTTCAGGAATATTAATAGTAGATGGTATCAATGTATATAAGAGGAAATTATAGGATATTCCTGTTAGCTTTCAATGCTCATTAAAATAAATGTGAGTATAAGACAAATTATTAGCTAAGATTTTCAGATAAGTACATTAAGAAAGAAACAATTCAAAGTCTATTTGAGAACTTACCATGTGCCAAGCATTGTGCTAATTTTTTCGATGTGCATTTTCTCATTTCATCTTTTATGATAATTCATAAGCTAAGTAGTTCTATTACTTTCAGTTTACAAAGAAGAGATTTTGTGATTTACCCAATATGACAGCCATGAAAGGGTAGATCTGAGATTAAAATTCAGATTATCCTGGTAAATAGCTAAGGCTCTGGAGCCAATGCTAGACTGGTTTTCCTACCTCTTTACTAACAGGGATGCTCCAGTGCTTTCCACTGAGATTAAAATCAACAGTATTTAAATACAATTTATGGGGGCATGTTCGGATAAGTTACTTGTAAGTAAGCATTCTTGCGGTTTGTTTTGTTATGAATTAATGATAACTTAGGCTGTCAACTCTGCCAAACTTTAATATATGTTTAATATATGTTTGATAACTGTTTTTATAATTGTTAAAGCTTGGTCTTAAAAAAATGTCTGAGTGGTAATGGTCAAAAACATGAAATACAACCAGCCAGACTAGAAGACTAATTACTTAAACCGTCCCTGTGATTATATATATTTCCTTTATAGACACACATAATATGAAAACATCTCAGAACAGGGGTGAAGTTCTATCATAGATCAGTCTGTTTCCTTCTGATGAGGAATTTCAAGCTCATCCTAAATGCAGGATCTTTCTCTGTGTGTCACTGCCTAACTTCCAGATAAAACTCCTTAAGAGAGATTTTCTCAGAGCAACATCATGGCCATATTCCTTATAATATACCTTGGTTGCGAGGTAACCCCACCTCCTGGGGGCAGGAAGTTGCCCCTAAACTCAATATCCTCCTTGGTAACATACTAACCCCTCAGCTGAGCTCCTTAATGAGTGCCTCAGAAACATAATTCTGTGAAGACAGCCATATGGGGATGATAGATGCATTTTGGACAGAGACAGAGAGACATGTTGAAAGCCTCACAGTGTTCCCAGAATCAGTTATATAATTCTTGACTAATTTTTATTGCTTTGCTATCAGTCTTGTGCCAAATTCTGGTAGTATTTTTTGTTTGTTTGTTTTTTAATTCAATGTGTTACAAAGTGATTGAAGGAGAGGTTTTCTAGGTAGAGGAAAAATTAGCCATAAGTGACAGGTATGTTTTGTGATGTGGCGGGGGGCATGTACATTAAAACTTTAATTGGCCTTTTGTGGACTGATGTTCTAGTTTCTCATTTATATTACTACAAACTTACTGCCATAGTGATGGGACATTGCTTTTCTGTGCTTTTTTTTTTTTTTTTTAAGAAAAAGAGATTAGTATTTATTTATGTATATGTTTTTGGCTGGGCTGGGTTTTCATTGCTGGACCATTCAAGGGCTCCTCATCGCCCTGGCTTTTCTTGTTGCAGAGCACGGGCTCTGGGGCACGCGGGCTTCAGTAGCTGTTCATGTGGACCCAGTAGTTGTGGCTCCTGGGCTTTAGAGTACAGGCTCACTAGTTGTAGTGCATTGGCTTAGTTGCTCCGGGGCATGTGGGATCTTCCCAGATCAGGGAAGTCACCGAGGTCTCCTGCATTGGTAGGCAGATTCTTTACCACTGAGCCACCAGGGAAGCCCTGCTCTTCTGTACTTCTGATTGCTGTGTAAACCCTATTCTAAAGAAATTTGTCTTATTTTACTGAATCACATACTCCTGGCCTTGGGATTGGTTAGGTAGCCTAATCCTTTTGGCATAAATGGTAATAACATTTTAATTTTTTTGCAGAAAGGTGACAGTTTTACTGTGGGAAGTAAAGCAGTCAAAGGAAACAATTGTCCAAGCATAATTAAAGAACAGAGAACAAAAAGAGAAGAAATATTTTATCAGAGAGTCACATATTAGTGAAAAGTGCATGCGGGCATGCTCAGTCCCTCAATCCTGTCTAACTCTTTGCAACCCTGTGGACTGTAGCCAGCCAGATTCCTCTGTCCCTGGGATTCCCCAGGCAAGAATACTGGACTTGGTTGCCATTTCCTACTGCTGGGGATCTTCTAGACCAGGGATTGAACCCACGTCTCCTGCATTGACAGGCAGAGTGTTTACCTCTCTGCCACCTGGGAAGCCCATTAATGAAAATAGATTTGATAAAATGGAAAAATTCATGTATAAATTCTTACATCTGGACTTACTACATTCAGTGATTTCATTTAAGGTCAAATGTAGTAAAGGATTCTTTTAAAAGCATTACTAAGAAGTAAAACTTTCACTATTTGAGATAATATGTATTGTATATAGAAAATACTAAGGAATCAACTAAAACTTCCATTAGAAGCAATGGACAAAATCAGCTGGGTTGTGGAATATAAGATAAATATATAAAAATCTATATATTGTATGTACATATAAGAGTATATATTCTAGACTCCTGAAGTGAACAATCCAAAAACAGAATCTAAAACGCTTTGATTATAAAAAACATCAAAAGAATACAGTGTGGGCTACAGTCCATAGGGTTGCAAAGAGTCAGACATGACTGAGTGACTAACACTATCTTCATTTTATTGATAAGATGGCATTATTTCCCATACTGATCTATAGATTCGACAGTCCCTAGCAGATTCCCAGTTGGCTTCTTTGTAGAAATTGACATGCTGATCCTAAAATGAATATAGAAATTTAAAGTACTCCAAATCATCCAAACAATTTTGAAAAAGAAAAATTGGAGAATTACACCTAATTTCAAAGCTTACTACTACAAAGCAGCAGTTACTAAGACAGCATAGTATTGGCATAGGATAGACATATAGATTCTATAGAAAAAGACCCAATATATCTATGGTCAAAAATGATTTCAATAAAGATGCCAAGACCATTTAATGAGGAAAGAAGTGTCTTTTTGACAAATGTCAGTGGGACAACTGAATATCCATCCACCTTGAAAAGAAACGTTGGACTACTACTGAATACTCCATGTGAATATTAACTGGAAATGTGTTTAGTAGAAAATATAAAACTACACAATTCTTAAAAAAATAGGGGTCAGCCTTCATGACCTGGACTTAGCAATGATTTCTTAGTTGTTGTTGTTGGATGGGATGTAAAATGGTGCAGCCACTTTGGAATCTTTGGAAAGTGTGGCAGTTTCTCAAAAAGTTAAGCATGGAGTTACTATATGACCCGAGAATTCTAATTCCAGGTATATATTAAAAGGAAATGAAAACACATTCATACAAAGACAGACGCATTCATCTTCACAGCAGTATTATTCACAATAGCCAAAGCATAGAAACAACCCAAACGTCCATCAGCTAATGAATGGATAAACAAAATGTGATATATTCATAAAACGGAATGTTATTCTCAAAAATAAGTATGAAGTATAGATACACGCTATAACATAGATGAACTAGATGCTAAGAGAAGGAAGTCAATCACAAAAAAGCATGTATTTTGAGATTCCATTTACATAAATTGTTCAGAATAGGCAAATGTATAGAGACAGAAAATAAATCAGTGGTTGCCTAGAACGGGGTAGGAATCTGACTGGCTGGAGATGATAACTAAAGGGTACAGGGTATCTTTGGGGAGTGATAAAATGTTGTAAGATGAATTGTGTTAATTGGTGGCACAAGTCTTTGAATATACTAGAAACCATTGAGTCACATATTCTAAATTTGTGAATTGTATGGTATGTGAATTATATCTCAACAAAGCTGTGACCAAAACAGCATTATTTCTGAGGCAGCAGTCACACACTTTTAATGTAAGTATCCAGCCCCTTCAACATGGGTTTTCCAGTTACACCTGTGCAAAATAAGGAAACATTTTTTAAGAGAACTTTGGTTTGGATGGAAAAACATCCAATGTACTTCAAAAATATGGATTCATTTAAACTTTGGTATGTCACGAGCTTATTAGCATTGTGAAGTTAATGGTTGTAAAGGTCAAGGGATGTGAAATAGGAGAACAAATTCTTTAGACTTTTTTTTTGTTTTTTAACAGGTGCACCGTATCCAGAGAAACAGTTGGTGTAACCCTTACATCCATCTTTTTTGTTGATATCTCAGCAGAAAATACTATTTTCAGAAAGTATTGTCTTGCCAATGAGTTATACATTTACAATCTATCATTCTTGCCCAGCTATGAAAATAATCCTAAGGCACTACACCAGAATCCTGAAGAGCTGGTGCAAGAGCCAATTCTGTTTGCTTCTTGCCTTTCTTTTGCCTCTGAGCCTTTTTACTTAATAAATCTGAAAAATGTATTAGTCACAGTGGTTTTGACTCTAAGCTAAAGCTCTAAGTGAGCTGTTGCACTTCTGAACTAAAATTTCCCCGCTCTTTGCCATCTCTCACCCTGTGCTTTTCCAGACCTAAAATGTCAAAGTATCAGGCAGATGGAATTACATTTGGAACGTTGGTTTGGTAGGGAATAACTCCATGCTTTTAGCAGATCTGTAATCGTAGTATTTTTAAAAACAGTAGACTGCTAATAAAGGACTCATTGAAACCAGTTCTCTGTCTCAAGTAACTATTGTGTTTAGATAAAATATTCAGTACTATGAAACAAAATCAGTACTGGCCATTTTCTAAGGTGTCTAGGAAGTTATTGTAGGCCAGATTTTTGTCTAGCAAACCTTTAGAAGAAAGGGTTTTAGGTAGATGGAAATACTTCAATACTTTTTTGGGGGGTGCATCTTGGCTAAAGAAACTAAAACACTTCTAACCTTATTTCAGCAGAACATTAGAGTAGCTTCCTTTCTGTCAGGGCCTTGTGCCCATGAAGCATCCGGCAAAGACATTCTGTTATACCTTTGAAATGACTGGCATTATGTTTCCTTTACCTGTTGAGCTTAGTCGCTCAGTCTTGGCCAACTCTTTGTGACCCGATGGACTGTAGCCTGCCAGGCTCCTCTGTCCATGGGATTCTCCAGGCAAGAATACTGGAGTGGGTAGCTTATCCCCTCTCCAGGGGATCTTCCCAACTCAGGAATCCAACCAGGGTCTCCCGAGTTGCAGACAGATTCTTTACCAGCTGAGCTTTTTACAAAATTGCATTTCTGTGATTGGGAGTGCATTTTTTTTTTTCTTGTTGAATTTTGGACCTCCGTGACTACAATTATGTCTCATTGCATTGCTGACTCTGGCTGGGGAAAATGTGAGGACGAAACAGAGCCAAAACAACTGACCAGGAAGTAGGAGTCCTTCTGGCTTCTAACACCGGCTTCTCTGTCACTATCTCTGCCTTTGGGTGATATTTCCATCATCCAACAAATATTTATAAGCACATACTGTGAATGTACAAAGTATCATCTAGATGTCTAAACTCATAAGATTTCAGTTTCTTCTGCTGTAAAATGAAACATGATTTTTAAGCTGTAAAGCTGATTATTCTCTTATGATCCAGAGAGCAGAGGTTAACACACTTGACCTCAGTTCTAGGGAACTCAGAAATTTTACCCATATTTGTACACTTAGTACAATACTTTCTCATTCATAGAGAAGTTCTCTGTTTTTAAGTGATGTTTTGTACATGCCTTAAATTCAGTTTTGAAAGTCACTTTAAATGAAAATTGTGTGTGCGTGCTCAGCCCCACAATAAAGTCAGCAATGGAAACGTGACACTGGACAACTTATGGTGTGGTGTCACAATTTTAAATGGCTGGAAATTCCCTCTACTCTGAATAGGGAGAAATGACAAGATATTTTGTTAGTCTTGAAAAACTGCTGGATTCTAGCCCATCTGCTTTTTTATTCTTCTTCCCTTTTTCAAGAAAAAAAAAAAAAAAAAGACCAAATGCAGTGAGGACCAGTGTGGCAGTGGCCCAGTCGTGACTGGCAAGTGTTCTCAGTTGCAGTCACAGTACGTGTTAAGGGCCACTTTATAGACTGCCCTTTGCGGCTTTAGCTCTGCTCACCATCAGTTGACTTCCTTGTGGTGGGAAGTCGGAAGGAGAAAACTGAAGCCTGGGCCCTGTATTTTTCAGTGGAGCCTACTTTTCTGCCCCCGTTCTTCCCCAGACTTAAGTGGCCAACAGAACACATTCACCCAGGTGTGAGTCCTTTCCTCTTGGACTGGGCTTTGGATACTGGGATTCCAGAATTCTCCCTTAACTGAGCCTCCACACTGCAGGTGTGTGGACTTTGCCTGAAGGGTGGTCATGTCAGCTGTGGACCCTGATTAAACCTCTACGTGTGCATTAGGGATGAGAGGAGAGGGGAGAACTGGGCTCCAAGCCATGGAAACAGTGGGGCTGGGCCTGAGAGTAGATATTCACCACTCTTCAGAAGACATTCTCCTATGAGTATGTTTCCATGGTTACACCCTCTCTTCTACAAGGAGCACACATTTTCAGAACAATTTAACTCTAAACCCTGGGCAAAATGGTAAACTTGGTTAAGACCTCCCTTTGGGGGATGGGAATCATTGGTGCAAAAACAAGAACTGTAACATTTTAGTAGTGGGGAGAGGAAATATCAAGTAGAAGGAGAAAAAGGATTTGGGAGGATACTGGAAATATTTCTTGTCCTGGGGGGGAAAAATATGGGTATTCACTTTGATATAAATCATTCTGGGTATTTTTCTTTAGGTGTGCTACAATTTTCAATAAAAGCATTTTTTACATTTTTAAAAAGCTTTTTAGAAAAAGATTCTTTGGTTCTTTTTTCTAAAAAGAATCTTTTTAGAAAAGATTCTCTGTGCTGCATTTATGTATATCTCTCAGTCACGCTGGTTATTTCTTCTCAACACCCCATCACACTGTATTCCCATATGTTTATCACTATATGCTCAGATGCTCAGTTGTGCCCAACTCTTTGCAACCCCACGGACTGTAGCCCACCAGGCTCCTCTGTCCAAGGGATTCTCCAGGCAAGAATACTAGACTGGGTTGCTATTTCCTTCTCCAGGGGATCTTCCCTATCCAGGGATCAAACCTGGGTCTCCTGCATTGCAAGTGGATTCTTTGCCAACTGAGCCACTAGGGAATCCCTGTTTATCACTGACTTCCCAAGTGGCACTCGTTGTAAAGAAACCACCTGCCAATGCAGGAGATGCTGGCTGCTCTTAATTGCCTACCAAAGAGGCTACCTCTCCTGGACCAAGCTCACTCCTTCCATTCCTCATCCTTTCCTACCCTTGGTCAATGTGACTAGGTCTCCATTTGTTCCAGGAAGTGCTGTGCTGCTCTTGGTAGCTTAATCAATGAATTAAATGTATCTTTAATGATCCATTTACTAATTAATGTGTTCTTTGTTCCAGGCAACAAAAAGATTCATAATGTTGAAATTTACTTCTGCTCAGAAGGCATTATAAGGAAAATAACCTCCACTGGGCTTCCCTTGTGGCTCAGCTGGTAAAGAATCCGCCTGCAATGCAGGAGACCTGGGTTGGGAAGATCCCCTAGAGAAGGGAAAGGCTACCCACTTCAGTATTCTGGCTTGGAGAATTCCAAGGACTATATAGTCCACGGGGTCACAAAGAGTCGGACATGACTGAGTGACTTTTCCCTTTACTTCACTTGAAAGGAAAACTCAGAACTTCCTGAGTTTTAGGAAGTAGAATCCTCTGGGGAGGAATGTTCCCTCAGGGTCCCTGCTTGCTTGGATTTTTCTCAACCTGTTACAGTTTGTATCACTTTGTTACAGTCTCCTGTGGGCCTCTCTCCCCCGTGTGCATACAATTTCTTGTCTGTAGGCAAACTTATTTTTAACACCTTTCCCCCCCCATTCTAAATACTAAAGTAGTACTTAGTATTTAGTAGAAAGAATGAAAGGATTACAAAAAAACATAAAAATCTTGCTTACCAAGCGCCATCTGTTCTGCTATAACACAACTGCTGAAATTTACGAAATCTTGAGTTCTCAATAATCATGTAGGGAAATGATTATTCCAATAGGAAAAGGTAGGAGTGGGGGCAAGAAGAATTGAGTCAAAACAACAAAGTTATTTTAAGGAGCAACACTAATGATCCTTGGCTGGAATTTCAGGTAGGCTGCCAGGGGAGGTTTTGGCTGGCAGGCCTGATGCCCTTCAAACCACACGATATTACAGCTTTCACCTGTGGGTGAAGCTGTTTCTGCAGGGCACCATTGGCAGACGTAGAAGTAACCCTTAGATGTTGCTTTCCGGTTGGGGAGCCTCAGGCAGGAGCGCCACCCACAGGAAGCTGGAATAAATGCATTACTCGCGGAAAGATGAAACAACAAAGAGGAAACATCCATCTCCAGACCAGAAGCAATGCCCAGGGTCGTAACTGGGAAAATAGGGTAACGTGTGGTGAAAAGACAAAGTTAGATTGTAAATGGAGGAATAAAAAAATTCAGGAATAGAAAGGTCAGAAACTGGGTGGAACACAGCGTATGGTGCATGCTAAGTCGCTTCAGTTGTGTCGGACTCTTCGCAACCCCGTGGACTGTTGCCCTCCAGGCTCCTCTGCCCATGGGATTTTCCAGGCAAGAATAGTGGAGTGGACTGCCATGCCCTCCTCCAGGGGATCTTTCCGACCCAGGGACTGAACGGGCATCTCTTACCCCTCCTGCATTGGCAGGCGAGTTCTTTACCACTAGTGCCACCTGGAAGGCCAGAGCACAGTGTATAGATTAGGGCAACTGGTTCTGGACCAAGACCCTTGAGTAGTGATTACAAACCAGCTTCAGGACTTCTTCGGTTGCCCAGTGGCTAGGACTTTGTGCTCCCAGGGCCTGGGGCCCAGGATCAATCCCCGGTCAGGGAACCAGATCCCACATGCTGCAATTAAGACCTGGCACATTGAAGTAAGTAAATAAATGAAGAAGCCAGCTATCATGTGATGTCTTGGGTGCAGAGCTTATGGACTGAAGAGCTCTTGACTTAAAAAATAAAGAAAGAGGGACTTCCCTGGTGGTCCCATGGCTAAGACTCCGAGCTCCCAATACAGGGGACTGGGGTTCAATCCCTGGTCAGGGAACTGGATCCCACGTGCTGCAACTAAGACCTGGCACAGTCAAATAAATAAAATGTTTTTTAAAGGAGGAAAACATGGTCTCTGTTTTATGTAGCTCATTTCTATTAATTAACTTCATTGTTTAACTATGACTTGAAGCTATAATTTATTATCAGTGTCTCTCAATAAAGTAAGATAGAAAGGAGTTATAGGATTTGACCATGATTCCCAACTAAATAAAAATAATTGAGGCTTGACTTTTTTAGAACCTAAACAAACACTTTCTCTCTTAAATGTTGGATTCACAGGAAAATGGCCTTATTTTTTTCTTGACCCAACAACAGGTTTGACAAGTGAAAGCTGCTCAGTCATGTCTGATGAATTCTCCAGGTCAGAAGATTGTGAGGTAGCCTTTCCCTTCTCTAGAGGATCTTCCCAACCCAGGGATCAAGCCCAGGTCTCCTGCATTGCAGGCAGATTCCTTAACAGCTGAGCCATAAGGGAAGCCCAAGAATACTGGAATGGGGAGCCTATCCCTTCTCCAGGGGATCTTCCTGATCCAGGAATCGAACTGGGGTCTCCTTCATTGCAGGTGGGTTCTTTACCAACAACACGTTTAATTACTTTTTTTCTCTTAGTATCCAAAACCTATTAATTAGGGTTTATTAGCATGTGGAGCGGAGAAGGCAATGGCACCCCACTCCAGTACTCTTGCCTGGAAAATCCATGGACGAAGGAGCCTGGTTGGCTGCAGTCCATGGGGTTGCTAAGAATCGGGAACGACTGAGTGACTTCACTTTTACTTTTCACTTTCATGCATTGGAGGAGGGAATGGCAACCCACTCCAGTGTTCTTGCCTGGAGAATCCCAGGGATGGGGAAGCCTGGTGGGCTGCCGTCTCTGGGGTCGCACAGAGTCGGACACGACTGAAGCAACTTAGCAGCAGCAGCAGCATGTGGAGAAACAAATCAGTTACATAATCATATATATTATAATGATCAATAAATTATATAAGCCTATAATAGAAAATGTGCCAGTATTTCATAAAAATAATATAATTCTTCACTCTTGAATAATTATGCAGGCCAAACTTCTAGAAATCAGTAGAAGTTTTAATTTCAAAATTACTTAGCCTATTTTTAGTTCATTTTAAATTAACAATTAGATTTCCTCCTGCGTATTAATAATTATTTGGAAATGTTGAGTGATTTAGGGCAGTCAGAATGTTTGCCAACAGTCACATGTTCTTGGTAGCTGCTATTGTAGTCATACTTTAAGGCAAATATTAGATTTTTTAAATTAAAGTAAGAGACAATATTCTTAAACTACATTTTAAAAAAGTTCAGGAATCTACACGTACACTCTTTCTGGAATATGTAATCTACTGGGAAACATTATGAAAGAACATAACATAAAAAAAAACTCTTTTGCTCTCCAGAGTGGTTATCATGAAAGGCTCTCAGAGTACTTTGCCATCAATTTTTATGATCAGCCCTTTACAAAAACCCTCAAAATCCAGTAATTGACTCATAAACTAAATAGTAAGTGGAAAGGGGAAAAATTAGGAAGCACAGTGCATTACACATGGTATCATAAACAGAAGCCTAAGTTACCATTATTAATGCATTTGGTTATTGATAAGCATGCAAACAGAGCCACATTTTTTGTGATAAAACTTTATCACAGATGCACAGTCATTTCAGGTCTGTTGCTGCCATCATCTCCTCGGTCTCAATGTTCTAGAATGCAAATCAGAGACATTAACACTGAGGTATGCTGGGAGGAAATGGTTTTTAAAGAAATTTGAAATTTTGAGACTAGCAAAAATTTTGAAAAAGAAAATATGAGCCAGTAATTGCATATGTCTGTAGATATTCTGAATGGACATGGAAAAGGGGTAGTTTTAGAAGAAAGGTAAAAAGAATCTGAGAAATAAAAAGGTTCACGGGTCCAGATAGAAAAGGCAGCAGCTGGAGATCCATTAACGTGGTTGTACAAGAACACGTTTGTGTCATATTCATTAAAATAACTTTACATTTAATGTGCATACTACTGAAGCACTATAGTTGCTAGAAATATTCTCTCTTGGTTATTGACATTAATATTTTTGTGTGCCTTTGGCTAAAGTTGACCACATCATTTTGACCAATGGTTGACAGCATCTATTTATATAAGCTTTTCATTTTTCTTCATAAGTACGTGCTATGGTATTAATATGTTTAGTGTTCATATTATTTGGCAAGGGTTAGCTTTATCTGTCTGAATTATCCTAAAAATAATATTCATCTAATTTGTTTTTGTATTTAAAAATTAAAGTAATTATTGGGTGGATGTATTGGGTGGGTAGTGGTGGTAGAGGCAGGTGGAAAAAGGAGAAGAAAAGAGATAATTATGAATAAAAGAAAAGATGGGAAATACACATTTTTTGACACTGACAAAAAATCTTGCCAAGCATACTGAGATTTATTGTTATAAAATAACTTAGTACAATATGTGTTTTCTTATTGCATGGGGGAGCAATTCTACTCTTTCCCCTTCTTCTCAGAGACTTTCTTTAGGTTAAATCCAAACACTTAATAAACACATATGTTATGTTATATCACACAATTTTCCATCTAGATGTGATCTTACAGACCATCCAGTTCTTTTAGAGAAGACAAAATTATTTTCTGATTTCTTAAAACAAATTCCTGCATTCTTTCTATTAAGTCTGTTGTTCACACACAGGACCAGTTTTTTTCACCTATATCCCACTCTGTATACTGTAAATATTTTTTATCATTTAGCTCCTATAAAATCGAATTGTCCTCATTTATTTAAAGATGTATTTCCCAAATCTGCTTAATTTATCTCCTTCTTTCCCTCCCCTCAACCACTTACCAGTTCAGGACCTCTATCCCCCTTGCCTAAATTGTGATATCCTTGAAGATGTGAAGGACCAGGTTTTAATTTTTGTGGCACTTTCAGAGACTTTTGAGCTTCCCAAGTGACCCTAGAGGTAAAAAAAAAAAAAATCCACCTGCCAATGAGGGAGACGTGGATTCAATCCCTGACTTGGGAAGATCCCTGGACAAGGAAATGGCAACTCACTCCAGTTTTCTTGCCTAGAAAATCCCATAGACAGAAGAGCCTGCAGGGTTACAGTCCATAGGGTCACAAAGAGTTGGGCCCAAGTGAGTGACTGAGCATGTACGCACACACTGTGCCTGGTCCAGTTATGTTAAATTATTGCTGAGTGATTAACTTTATTGCTTTGATGAGTGTCAGTGGCAAAGATGGACCCAAACATCTCTTTTTTTAATTCTTGTGATAAGTTTATCCATACTCAGAGAATGTTGGATATCCTGGAGAATTAGAGCCAAGCTCAATGAGTGAATTAGCTCTTAATGGAGTTGGCGTCCCTTCCTTAAATGCTTCTTCTAGAGTGTTTAATGAAGACTAATGAAGGTTAGGTCCTCTTTTTGTGTTGGCTTAGTTGTGAGTGGGGTTGTTGTATTATTACCATGGCTGCAAAAACACTTTGCTACCTGATGAGCTCTGACATTGTATTCAGAGGCTAGAAAGAAGATGCTGATTTAAAATAGATCAGGTTTCTCCTCTGAGGAATTCTATAGAGGTCAGTGAGTATTTTAGAGGTGCTAAATATACTCCTCAGAAAAGCAGCTTGTTTCCACCTTGTCTCTAGAGTTTTAAAGATGTCACTTCTTATTTTCTCCAGAAATTTCATCTGAAATTTTTTTTACCATCAAATCAGTACCTAATTATTAGAGTTTATTAAATACTTGCAAGCTTTCATTAAAAACCAACCACATCACTGTATTTCTTATTTTGATCTAAAATGAAAATCTTTTGACTCTTATTTGAGGATAAAAAGTGCTCAGTTGCGCCTCTATACACTTTATCCCAGTAGTTTCTGGAATCCGTCTCTTCTACACGTAATGTGTGAGACGGTGAAAATGTCAGATGAAGGATTATGGAGGGCCTTGTTAGCCATGTTTTTAAAAAAAAAAAGAAAAGAAAGAAATTTTAATTCAAAGGCAGTGGAAAGCCAATGGAGGTTTTCAGAGAAGTGTGATGAAATCAGATCACTGTTTTTAAGTAAACCCTCTAACTCAGTTGTGAAGAGTGGAATGGAGAGGGTGCCCAAGGGATCTAAGGAAACCAGAAAAGAGGCTATCTTTGGAGTCTAGATGTCAGTTTCTGGCTTAGACAAGAATGCAAAAGCAAGGAGGTTGGAAAGAAATCAAAGCTTTAAGTGATATATTTGGGAGAATGAAATAATACAGGTCATGTATTTCAGGGGTAAAGGAGAGTCAAGGTCACAACTGTCTTCCAGGTTTCTTCCATGAACCATGGAGAGAAGAGAGAAAGATGTATTCTGAAGGAGGGAACACATGTGGAGCAGCAAGTTTAGGAAGCATGGAAGAGAAAAATTCAATTGTATACTCATTTTCATCTGGTGATGTCTTGTAGGCAGTTGGACTTGTGGGCTGGAGCTCAGGAGAGTGATCTGGCTAGTTATATAAACCTGAGAATCATATGCATGTAGGATATAAGTTATGGATATAGATATACAGTAAGTCCCCTACATACGAACCTTCAAGTTGCGAACTTTCAAAGATGTGAATGTATATTCCATCACCGTCAGGCATGAGTGAAATTGCAGCTCGTCCTCTGTCTCCTATTGCTGACAACCCTTCAGCTCTACCATCTCCCACCTCCTCTCCCTCCTCCATCAGTAACTCTTGTTGCCTGTCACTTGATGCCAGCCACCTGTATGCCAGCTGTTGTACTGTGCTACTGTACTTTTCAAGGTACTGTACTGTAAGATTAAAAATGTTTCATTTCTGTTTGTTTTTTATGTATTATTTGTGTGACAAGTATTATAAACCCATTACAGTACAGTACCACGTAGCCAACTGTGTTAGTTGGGCGCCTAGGCTAACTTTGTTGGACTTATGAACAAATTGGACTTATGATTGTATTCTCAGAGTGGAACTTGTTTGTACATAGGGGACTGACTATAGTCTCAGAACATATAGAGGCAAGAAAAAGCCCAGAAGAGAACTCCACGACCATTGAACTTTTAAAAGCCAGTTAAGGGGAAGAGGAGCCTGCAAAGAACACAGCAAAGACAGCTAATAGAAAATCAGCCATCTAGTTGACCAACCAAACAACTGGTCAGAAATGATGTGATGGCAACTGAAGGAGAGTTTTGAAGAGACGAGAGTGGTCACAGACTCATATGCCCCTGAGAGTGACGTAGTATGAGAATAGAAAAAATTGCCTAGGAGGCCTTCCCTGGAGGTTCAGTGGTTAATACTTTGAGCTCCCGATGCATGGGGCATGGGTTTGATCCCTGGTTGGGGAACTAAGATCCTGCATGCCACTCAGCCAAAAAAAAAAAAAGCCTAGGATATCATCATTGCCTGTGATAAAGATAGTTTCAGTGGACCAGTGCATAACATTAGATTGGGAAGGGCTGAGCAGAAACTGTATGGTTAGAACATGGGAATAGGGGCAGTTGCTAACTCTTTCAAGAATCTTTGCTGTGAGAGATGAGAGAGCTTGTAGCTGAAGTGGACTGTGGAGTGGAAGGCTTGTTTTAGGGTTCATTTGCTTGTTCTAAAAATGGGGAAAGAAGTGGGGGAGAGAGAAAAGGAAAGAGAGAGGAAGAGAGATAATGATACAGGAGTGAGAAGGGATAGTCAAAATAAGAAATCCTGAGAAGGCAGGAGAGAGCCAGGGTAGAATGAAGGTCTAAGAGGAGGTGAATCTCTTCTTTTGAAACCAAAGGGAAGAAATTGAAGAATTGATATGTGAGTAATCTCGTAGGATATCTAATCTGATGCCTTTTACTTCCATTGTGAAGTAGGAGTTAAGATGATCTGCTTTGAGACAGGAGGATATAGGGTTAAAGAGAGAAGACAAAGGAGGAAAAGTCACTGCAGAAAATAAGAGTGATTTGAAGGGAAAAACACATAGTAAGATCGGGGGTGGTGCCGAGCAACCATCTGAAACTGGCAGCTCTGCACTGGTCGCGGTGGCCATCTGTTCACCTGCGATGCCTTCTGAGAGCGTTTGGCTCCTCAGCGGGAGTGGTGCATTAGGGGAGAGCCTGATATCCATGTAGGCAAAGAGGTTGAAGGAATTTTCAGTGGAATTGCTAGGAAAACCTTAGAGAGTCGCTGAGAGCCCAGTTCTGAGAAGATTGTTGCAGCTACCGTATCCACCATTTATTCCAGAAAAGAGATGGTGAAGGCTTAAGTCTATGGGGTCACAAAGAATCGGACATCACTTAGCAGCTGAACAGCAACAACAACAAAAATCCCATAGCACAGTAACTTCCAAACTTTTATTAGCTTCTGTCACCTGTCAGCCCCATTCCTGGTAGCAGTTACCTCTGGTCTTTCTTCTGGATCCTTCCCTTTACATTGTCAGAGGCCAGGAGAAAACTGGAATTATGACACATGGACATATCACGTCTGCATGAGCTAGAAGCTGTGGAACCAGAACTCCAGCACTTTAGAATAACAGACGATGTGGAAGTCCAGTGATCTCATCACAAGAAATAAATTCAGTGTTGTTTTTATTACAAAGTGCAAAAGAGCTCTCCTTGACTGATGATTAAGCACTAGTCCTCATCTGCAACCCACAGGAACTTCATGAGCAATAGGGCAACGTCAGACACAAGTCTCTTATCCTTTTAGAGTGAGCATTATGTTTCTCTTTCTTACAATATGGTAATGTATTAAGTGCAGTTTAATAGAACCTCAAGTTCTTACTCAGAGTGTTTAGCATCTTATTAGCATAATAAACAAGGCATTTCGTTTCTATCATGTCAACTTACCTAAAGTATGTTTTCTAGTCACTTTCCCAGATACCATGGTATATTGCTGGATATTTGGAAATAGAAAAGCACAAAGCTTAATTGGAAATTTTTTCATACACTTCCACTTATACTTTGGTAAGTATAATACCAAAGCCTTTTTATTTCAAAGAGATAATGATGCTTAGATTTTTGCTTACATTCCCATGACTTTTATTTTTATATTGTGTCATTTTTTAAACTCAGTAAACTGAGCTAAGGGCTTCCCTGGTAGCTCAGTGGTAAAGAACTCATTTGCCAATGCAGGAGACGTGAGTTCGATTCCTGGTCGAGGAAATGGCAACCCACTCCAGTATTCATTCATGTCCTGGGAAATCCCATGGACAGAGGAGCCTGGAGGGCTACAGTCCATGTGGTTGTAAAAGAGATAGACATGACTTAGAGACTAACGGCAACAAAACTAAGCTAAATATGGTGTATATTTTGTTATTCTTACATAGCACATGTTTCTTTCATCTTTTGGAGTATTGTTGTGAATATAGATATTCCTTGCTGGTCCTCTTGCAAAGAATGAAATATCCAGGATTGGGTGCTAAATTCAGGTTTCCATCTTTAAAAATCCTGGACTACAAGTAGGAATGCATGTTACCCAAAATAACTGATCATAACAAAGACTTTAAAATAGGAAATAGAGATCTGCCAAAGCTCATTAATTTCTCAGGCACAGGTCTGAAAGTGCTTTTAAACTTAAATTGAAGGTCAAGAAAAATACAATTGACTTAGGCCTACCATCATTCAAGCTTTTCTTGAGAAGTAAGGCTGAATTGATATTTTTTTCTTCCACTATGTATAACTTTGGCCACCTCATGCAACGAGTTGACTCATTGGAAAAGACTCTGATGCTGGGAGGGATTGGGGGCAGGGGGAGAAGGGGATGACAGAGGATGAGATGGCTGGATGGCATCACCAACTTGATGGATGTGAGTTTGAGTGAACTCCGGGAGTTGGTAATGGACAGGGAGGCCTGGCGTGCTGCGATTCAGGGGGTCGCAAAGAGTCGGACACGACTGAGCGACTGAACTGAACTGATGTATAAAGAAACTAATTTGTTGAAAATCATCCTCAGTGTTCTCCGTTGGAACACATTGCTAGATTCATTGACTTGAAGCATTTTCATGATTTTTTAAATTTAGATGTTTTAGGGATTCCTTCATCAAAGAGCTGATGGCCAAATGGTAACGTTTAATGAGGTTTCCACCAAAAATACATAGTCACAGTGGATCCTAATAGAAGAATATACAGGCAAACAGTAATCTCAGATTTTACTAACATATAGGTCCTTGTAATCAAATTGTTATGGTTGAATAAACCCAAAGATTCCACCTGCAATGCAGGAGACACAAGAGATGTGGGTTTGATTCTCTGGGTTGGGAAGATGCCCTTTAGGAGGAAATGGCAACCCTATCCAGTATTCTTGCCTAAAAAATCCCATGGACAGAGGAGCCTGGTGGGCTACAGTCTATGGGGTCGCAAAGAGTTGGACACTACTGAGCAACTGAGGATGCCCACGCGTGCCCGTGCACACACATACACACAGACAGACAGACACACAGTTTCCCCAGATTCTTTATGGTTTCTCAGAATGCATGAGATCATGAAGGAGGAGGACTTCAAAGCTGATATGATAATATAAGCACTCTGGAGGCTTCAACAGTGACATGTTTTGTTTGTACGTGATCATCAGTCATTTTCTTCGTACCCTGTCTTACTCTAAGATTATTACCTCTGCAAACTCTTCATTCAAGCATTCAAAGCCTTCCTACCAATTTGTCTCCTTAGTCAGATTCCTTCCTTCTGTGCTCCTTCCCGGGTTTCTTTTTCCTACACAGGACCCAATCTTTCTTTGCCTCCACATCTTGGAATATGCCACACCTTTTGCTTCTTTATTTGTGCTGATCCACGTTCCCTTTCACAATTTGACATATATATGTATTTCTAATAAATACAAAACCCCAACTTTGATAGTTAATTCCATGTGGCCCTTCAAACCTCGATTCACCTTTCTCTTTCTGGGAAAGCACGAGTAGTGAGTTGTTTTGCTATTTTTATCTCTAAGACTTTGGCCAATCCACTTAGATTCATTCTGTTTCCATATTACGAATAACGCTAGTGCTACTTTCCTGGTGGATTTGTAGTCATGATTAAACAAGATAATGCATATAAAGCATGCATTTAGAACAGGGCTGGCACATGATAAAATTTTAATAAATATTATCATACTAAATTAAATATATATTTTCTAAGCCTTTCCTTGTGCTCAGTTCACTCAGAACAATGAGGAGACATTAGATAATAGAGAATACTGAGACCTAGATAATCCAGACAGAGAAGGCAATGGCACCCCACTCCAGTACTTTTGCCTAGAAAATCCCATGGACGAAGGAGCCTGGCGGGCTGCAGTCCATGGGGTCGCTAAGAGTCGGACACGACTGAGCGACTTCACTTTCACTTTTCACTTTCATGCATTGGAGAAGGAAATGGCAACCCATTCCTCTTCTTGCCTGGAGAATCCCAGGGACGGGGGAGCCTGATGGGCTGCCGTCTATGGGGTCGCACAGAGTCGGACACGACTGAAGCGACTTAGCAGCAGCAGCAGCAGCAGATAATCCAGAATCCTGAGACCTCTGTCTCTTATCAGGTAGAATGCCTTAAGCCACATGGATTTTTCCCTCAGTCTTGAGCTATTTGAATTTTCATGTCTTTTTAGGCATTAGATGATGTCAAAGTGTTGGTGGTTGTTAATTTTAGCACAGATACTAGCTAAAGATGTAATCCATTGTTGGTACTTAGGACAGTGCCTAGCATGCAGGGTGCACTCGATAACTGGTATTATTATTATTAATGTCATTGTTGTATTATGAGTGTCCAGGGTTTTTTTCTCCTTTCTGTTCTCCTAAATCAAGACGACATTGTACTTAAAAATAATGTCCAAAGTGCCACTTAAAATGTAATTAATTAAAAGACAAGTTACTGATATCCTAGAGATTATTGTTTCCAGCACTTAAAATCAGAACATTCATGACATTCTAATTTTGAGAGGGCCTTTTTAAAGTAAGAAAGCTAACTCAAGGTGAAGTATCTTAACAGATGTTTTCATTAAAAATTTTTTTGCACTTCTGTGGAAAGCTTCAAAATTAACTCGGTAAGTACTTAGAGAGCAACTACCACAGACTCAAGTGTTGTACTATGTGTTAATTCCCAAGGATGATTTGTAGAACATTAAAATCCAAAAATGGATTCTGAAAAATTTTGCCAGCTGCCAGGGTGGATTACTTTAAATCCATGTTTTCAAAATGTAAAACTCTGTTCTAAAGGAAAAGTCTTTAGTAAAAACCTTTGCTTTCTAATTTTCCACAGATATTTTACCCTTTAAAAGAAGGCAGCTTCCACAGGCCAAGGTCTTTGTGTGTTTACTGAAACTTAAAGGTTAAAAAAAAAAAGTTAAAACAAGCGCCTGGGGCCAAAAGAAGTCTTCAAAGATATTTTCGTTCAGTTAGTTTCCTTTGGGAAATTCGTAAATTCTTTCTCATGTTCAAAAATTAGCAATAACTTAAAAATAGGTGGCCCAGTGGTAAAGAATCCTCCTGCCAATACAGGAGATGTAAGAGACGTGGGTTCGATCCCTGGGTCGGGAAGATCCCCTAGGGAAGGGAATGACACCCCATTCCAGGATTCTTGCCCCGGAAATCCCATGGACAGAGGAGCCTGACAAAGCTACAGTCCATGGGGTCTTGGAAAAGAGTCGGGACTGACTTAGCAACTAAACAACAACAACAACAATTTGAAAATGTTATTAATGTTTCTTTTGTTAATGGATTTATTCACAAGTCCATTTCTAGAAATTTCTGTTTTGAGACACTCTGCAAAAATGGACCTTCAGTTACCAGAGAACTAACCTTGGTAATCTGGTCCTTCACAGCATTGATTTAGAATGAGACTAGAAGCTCTGATCTGTAGTATTTTGTCTACATATCCTGGCAGGAGTTTCACCTTTCCAAATTTTGGATTGCAATTGTCTCTCTTCCAAGACTACTCATTTTTATCGAAGTGCGCGTCTACTGAAGTCGTCAGACCTGAACTTGGGGAGGGTAATTTGAGACAGCTTTCCTAGGAGTGAGGCGGGAACCTGAAACCGTAACCAGACACGGGGGTGGGATTAACGCCCCAAACTCCGCACCGGTTTCTAACTGATTGGAAGGGACGAAGTGGGTGGAATCTTCTGACCCTGCCCCCGGGCCTCCGTAGCTAGGGACGCTTCGGCCACGGCAACAGCGATGGATCAGGACGAAGCGTTGACCACCGTGGACAATATAGTCACGCAGTTCAACACCTACGAAGATTTCCTGGACTCGCAGATCACGACCCTGGACTTGTACTACCTGGAGGTAAGGGCAGCCGCCCAGTAGGGTGGCCACCGCCTTTGCGTTCCCTGGGTCCGCGCACGATCCTGAGCCCCCGGGTCGTGGGGTGTTCGCCCCCTGGCGGTGAATCTTGGGGACTGCAGGCGCGGCAGTTTCCTGACCGCGGCTCCAAAGCCACCGCGGTGGAGTGCCGCCGTGTCCGTGTCCCTAACCCGCCCCCCGCCCCCCGCCCCCTCCACTACCTGGGTCTGAGCGGCATTCCGGCCCCTTTGTCCGTGGCGCCGCGCAGACCCGTGCCCGTGCGCACGCGCACACACGCGCCGCGGAACTTCGGTTGTCTGCCCAGCGCCGCCCTCGCCGTCTCCTGGCCGCCCCGCTTCCAAAATCCTCCCTCTCCGAGCTGAGGGGCTGGATTCGGAGACCCGCGGAGACCCTTCCGGGGGCTGCAGTTCAGGTCTGACACCCTGTTTCTTTTTGCCAGTTTGTACCAAAGAACAGAAGGCAGTATCCTTCCAGGTGTATCTCGTGTTCTACTGGGCATTTGGTTCCCTGAACTGTCACCCCCAGCTAGTTGGTTCAGAAAGCGCTTTAATTACAGGTACAGTTACAGCTCCCTGTAACTGCAGGCATAAGCTGACTCCTGTTTACCGAGTTGATGGAGCACAACTGTTGTTGACAGTTAAAAAAAAAAAAAAAAAAGCCTGCAACACAGCAAAATCGGACGTAATTGGGATTGGCTACAGTCCTTCTCTGGCTTCTTAAAGGTGTTGGGGATGGGTGGGGAGCAAGTGGGGGGCTGGGAGGAGGGCAGAATGATACAGTGCTTGGCCTCCTGGAGGAGAATCAGAATGGAGGGGTGGATAATGGGCTGCGGGTCCTGAGAAGCAGGATATGGACCGAACGTCCCTGTAGCCCTGATACAGTCCCCAGACCAGGCCGACTAAACGGACACTGACTTGGAAATTCTGGTGTTTTGGAGCCAGACCCCGGACCCCCAAGTTGCCCCATATTTAGGCCAGAGAGAGCAAGCACTGCCATGTGGGTCCACTCCACATGTGAGTCTGAGAAGGATCTGTATCCTGCAGTGAACTCCACAAATACTTATTCACCACAACAGTAATTCTTTTAGTGGATTGAAATTTTTGGATTTGGAGTCCAAAATGATCATATTAAAACTTAGATTTTACTTCAGTGGGGATTCCAAGGTCTGAAAAGTGTTTCTTCAAAACACATTTATGTGCTACATAGGAACATAATTTTTTAATACAGTATATTTGACATGTTCACAATGCTTTCATTTATTTGTATATCCTTAGCTGCACTGGGTCTTTGTTGCTGCACTGTAGCTTTCTCTAGTTGTGGTTCTCCGGCTTCTCATTGCTGTTCCTGGGCTTCTTCTTGCCATGGCTTTTCTTGCTGTGGGAGCACGGGGTCTAGGCGTGAGGGCTTCAGTGGCTGCTGCACAGGCGCTCCGTAGTTGGGGCTTGCCGTCCCTGGAGCTTCAGTTCAGTTCAGTTCAGTCGCTCAGTCATGTCTGACTCTTTGCGACCCCATGGACTGCAGCACGCCAGGCTTCCCTGTTTATCACCAACTCCTGGAGCTTGCTCAAACTCATGTCCAGGGAGTCGGTGATGCCATCCAACCATCTCATCCTCTGTCATCCCCTTCTCCTCCTGCCTTCAATCTTTCTCAGCATCAGGGTCTTTTCCACTGAGGTAGTTCTTCGCATGAGGTGGCCAAAGTATTGAAGCTTCAGCTTCAGCATCAGTCCTTCCAATGAATATTCAGGACTGATTTCCTTTATAATTGACTGGCTTGATTTCCTTGCAGTCCAAGGGACTCTCAAGAGTCTTCTCCAACACCACAATTCAAAAGCATCAATTCTTTGGTGCTCAGCTTTCCTCATAGTCCAACTGTCACATCCATACATGACCACAGGAAAAACCATAGCCTTGACTAGACAGACCTTTACTGGCAAAGTAATGTCTCTGCTTTTTAATATGCTGTCTAGGTTGGTCATAGCTTTTCTTCCAAGGAGCAAATGTCTTTTAATTTCATGGCTGCAGTCACCATCTGCAGTGATTTTGGAGCCCCCCAAAATAAAGTCTCTCACTGTTTCCCCATGTATTTACCATGAAGTGATGGGACTAGATGCCATGATCTTAGTTTTTTGAATGTTGAGTTGTAAGTCAACTTTTTCACTCTCCTCTTTCAGTTTCATCAAGAGGCTCTTCAGTTCTTCACTTTCTGCCATAAGGGTGGTGTCATCTTCATATCTGAGGTTATTGATATTTTTCCTGGCAGTCTTGATTCCAGCTTGTGCTTCATACAGTCCAGCATTTTGCATGATGTACTCTGCATATAAGTTAAATAAGCAGGGTGACAATATACAGCCTTGTCATACTCTTTTCCCAGTTTGGAGCCAGACCATTGTTCAAACTACTGCACAATTGCTCTCATCTCACATGCTAGCAAAGTAATGCTCAAAATTCTCCAAGCCAGGCTTCAGTAGTATGTGAATCATGAACTTCCAGATGTTCAAGATGGTTTTAGAAAAGACAGAGGAGCCAGGGATCAAATTGCCAACATCTGTTGGATCATCGAAAAAGCAAAAGAGTTCCAGAAAAACATCTACTTCTGCTTTACTGACTATGCCAAAGCCTTTGACTGTGGATCACAACAAACTGGAAAATTCTTAAGGAGATGGGAATACCAGACCACCTGACTTGCCTTCCTAGCGCTTCAGGCTTCAATAGTTGTGGCACATGGGCTCAGTGGTTTCAGCTGGAGGGCTCTAGAGCATGGGCTTAGTAGTTGTGGCTCATGGGGTTAGTTGCTCTGAGGCATGTGGAATCTTCCCAGCCAGGGATTGAACCTGTGCCCCCCCTGCGTTGGTAGGTGGATTCTTACCCACTGTGCCACCAGGGAAGTCCAGGAACATAATTTTAAGGAAGTAGAAACATCTCACTTTAGTCCTATCTTTTCCATGAGCAAATTGTGTGACCTTGGGCAGAAAATTTGATCTTTCTGGAATTATGTGTTAAAAAAAAGCCGGGTGGTATTTCCAACATATTTTCTGACTTCAAAATCAAGCTTTTAATATTTTATACAGATAATATAAAGTTAAAATCATGAAGGTTCAGTTTTATGCCTTGCAATGGAAGTCACTGAAGTAAATGAGGGGCAAAAAGTAGTGGTGCCAAACAGTGTTTGAATGTAAATTTTTGAATATCAAATAAATAATAATGAAATATAGACAATAAATACTCCAATAGGATATAATTATCTTTGTAGCACATGTGCACAATTGCCAAGCATCAGCTTAATATTGTTAAGAAAGGTTTCAATTTTTTTTTAAGGCAGAGTTTTTCATGTGAGTTAGCAATGAAACTTATTGACATTGATTAGGAGTGAGAAATTAAAACTTTGTGTTATATTAATCATAATTTCAAAGGTCTCCAAAATGGAAAATGATGACTATGTTTGGGGGAAAGGTAAAGAAATTTGCTTTTACATTTGATGTTAGTTAAGCCATTTGCTGTCAGCCAACTTCTTTCACTGGCCACTTTAGTGCTGCCATGATGGGCACATGGAGGAAGACAGAGGCTACACAGGGACCCAGTGGCATGGATGCCCTCTTGCAAAGGCTGATGTTGCTGAATATCTGACTCAAATGACAGGAGTTTGACTGTCAGCAACCAAGTTGAATACCTGCAATATTGCACCATTTCTCAAGGGAACCAACCAACCACTTGGTGGCAAATTGACCACATTGGGGCCCTTCAACTTTGGAAAGGTCAACAGTTCAATCTGATAGGAACAGATACATTTGGTAGTAATGGGTTTGCCTCTTCTGGCTGTAGTCATAAGTCTGCTCCACTATCTAATGGCCTATGGAGTATTTTTTTCTCTTGGAAAAAAGCTTTTTAATATCATGAAATTATATCAAATGTTTTTCCCTTTCAAGATGGAGGTAGTCATGGGTAACTAACCTGCTACCAAGTGATTGGCTAATTCCTAAGACTTGGGCTTTTCATTTTCTTTTCCCATAGCATTCAACACACTTAGAAGCAACCAATGCCATTATCTTTCTTATTGCCACTAAATTATACTCTGGCAAAAAACACTTGGTTACCCAAAGCCCTGACTTCATTGCAGGTCTGTAAAGTTGATAAATTAAAACTTGGCCTCTGCACTTCACTGACTACAGCATAATCTTTTCTACTGTAAAGAGGGCTTGTAATACCTTTAATAAGGTCAGAGAACCAATTCTAGGTAACCTAGAACCATTCAGTTCAGTTCAGTTGCTCAGTTGTGTCCGACTCTTTGCGACCCCATGAATTGCAGAACGCCAGGCCTCCCTGTCCTTAACCAACTCCCGGAGTTCACTCAGATTCACGTCCATCGAGTCAGTGATGCCATCCAGCCATCTCATCCTCTGTCGTCCCCTTCTCCTCCTGCCCCCAATCCCTCCCAGCATCAGAGTCTTTTCCAATGAGTTAACTGTTCGCATGAGGTGGCCAAAGTACTGGAGTTTCAGCTTTAGCATCATTCCTTCCAAAGAAATCCCAGGGCTGATCTCCTTCAGAATGGGCTGGTTTGATCTCCTTGCAGTCCAAGGGACTCTCAAGAGTCTTCTCCAACACCACAGTTCAAAAGCATCAATTCTTTGGTGCTCAGCCTTCTTCACAGTCCACCTCTCACATCCATACATGACCACAGGAAAAACCATAGCCTTGACTAGATGGACCTTTGTTGCAAAGAAATATTTGCAAAGAAATAGAGGAAAACAACAGAATGGGAAAGACTAGAGATCTCTTCAAGAAAATTAGAGATACCAAGGGTACATTTCATGCAAAGATGAGCTCAATAAAGGACAGAAATGGTGTGGACCTAACAGAAGCAGAAGATATTAAGAAGAGGTGGCAAGAATACACAGAAGAACTGTACAAAAAAGATCTTCACGACCCAGATAATCACGATGGTGTGATCACTCACCTAGAGCCAGACATCCTGGAATGTGAAGGCAAGTGGGCCTTAGAAAGCATTACTACAAACAAAGCTAGTGGAGGTGATGGCATTCCAGTGGAGCTATTTCAAATCCTGAAAGATGATACTGTGAAAGTGCTGCACTCAATATGCCAGCAAATTTGAAAACTCAGCAGTGGCCACAGGACTGGAAAAGATCAGTTTTCATTCCAGTCCCAAAGAAAGGCAATGCCAAAGAATGCTCAAACTACTGCAGAATTGCACTCATCTCACACGCTAGTAAAGTAACGCTCAAAATTCTCCAAGCCAGGCTTCAGCAATACCTGAACCATGAACTTCCAGTTGTTCAAGCTGGTTTTAGAAAAGGCAGAGGAACCAGAGACCGAATTGCCAACATCTGCTGGATCATGGAAACAGCGAGAGAGTTCCAGAAAAATATCTATTTCTGCTTTATTGACTATGCCAAAGCCTTTGACTGTGTGGATCACAATAAACTGTGGAAAATTCTGAAAGAGATGGGAATACCAGACCACCTGACCTGCCTCTTGATAAATCTGTATGCAGGTCAGGGAGCAACAGTTAGAACTGGACATGGAACAACAGACTGCTTCCAAATAGGAAAAGGAATACGTCAAGGCTATACATTGTCACCCTGCTTATTTAACTTATATGCAGAGTACATCATAAGAAATGCTGGGCTGGAAGAAGCACAAGCTGAAATCAAGATTGCCAGGAGAAACATCAATAACCTCAGATATGCAGATGACACCACCCTTATGGCAGAAAGTGAAGAGGAACTAAAAAGCCTCTTGATGAAGGTGAAAGAGGAGAGTGAAAAAGTTGGCTTAAAACTCAACATTCAGAAAACGAAGATCATGGCATCTGGTCCCATCACTTCATGGGAAATAGATGGGGAAAAAGTGGAAACAGTGTCAGACTTTATTCTTTTGGTCTCCAAAATCACTGCAGATGGTGACTGCAGCCATGAAATTAAAAGACGCTTACTCCTTGGAAGAAAAGTTATGACCAACCTAGATAGCATATTGAAAAGCAGAACCATTCAATCTGTCCTTTAAATTTCCATTCCTCTGGAATCATTGCCAATAGCCAACTGTGACTCATTCAGGGTTCACTAAGAGAAGCAGAACATGAACACACACACACACACACACGTAGATGCAAATATGTGTGTGTCATGTATATTTACCTTTTTATAGAAATTTTCCCCTGCACCATTATGAAAACTGTTTAAATGGTTGAAGACGGGCTGTTTCTTTAGTGTCTGGAACCTGAAGTCATTAGGACAGACAGCCAGGAAGTAAAGTTACCTGAGAAGTGGGGGAAACGAGGGGAAATGGACCTATAAAAGTGCACTAGAATTCATAAGGACAAACTGGAACTTGGATCAGGCTGTCACCTTTTCTACACTTCCAACTTTGATGGTAGGAGGAGATCTGCAGAAGAAACTAGTATCTTTAGTCACGGAGATAAACATACTCATACACCTGACCCAGGAGTTGGAGGAGGTAAAGGAGAAGATCCTGTAAGAGCTAGAACAATATGGTTGCTCTTCTTCTATCATCCAAATCTATTGCAAATGTCTCTTGTGGTCCAACCTAACCTGTAACTAACTAAGGAAGGAAAGTTATGGAAACAAAGCTCTAACTTAGCTAAGTTGACAGAATACAGCATTCACTGCATCTACCACATTTTACTTTTCACAAGGAGACTGAATTAAAGTATAACTTATATAATTAAAAATTAATAAAAAGAAAAGCATGTAATTTTCTTGAATCATTTATAGGATTTGTATAGCCCTGACATCAATCCATAAAAGGATAGCACAAAATGGAAAGCTAAAGACTAATTTTACTTACTGAGTGAGAAATGAATCTAGGAATATAATAAGAAACAATAGATCAGAGACTGCTAAATACTACTCTTAAGTAGTATGGTTTATCATAGGAATGCAAAGATGGACTCAAACAGGAAAGATAGCACTTCTCATCAGAAGTAATACAAGCCATGGTATAATGGGATAACATTCTCTAAAGTGCTGAAAGGTTAAAAAGTCAACCTGTAACACTAATCCAGCAAAAATGTCTTTCAAAAATTAAGTGAAATAACTGAAGAAATCAAAGAGAAAACAACAAGTTCCTGAAAAAGATAAAAGAGAAGACCAACAATCCAAAATCTAGGGGATGAAAGCAAAAGCAGTTCTAATAGGGAAGTGTATAATGAAAGAAGCTTTTTAGGAAACAAGAAAAATCCCAAATAAGCAACCTAAACTTGCACTTAAAGGAACTAGAAAAAGGAGATCCAACCAGTCCATTCTGAAGGAGATCAGCCCTGGGATTTCTTTGGAAGGACTGATGCTGAAACACCAGTACTTTGGCCACCTCATGCAAAGAGTTGACTCATTGGAAAAGACTCTGATGCTGGGAGGGATTGCAGGCAGGAGGAAAAGGGGACGACAGAGGATGAGATGGCTGGATGGCATCACTGACTCGATGGATGTGAGTGTGAGTGAACTCTGGGAATTGGTGATGAACAGGGAGGCCTGGCGTGCTGCGACTCATGGGGTCGCAAAGAGTGGGACAAAAATCCTCAACAAAATGTTAGCAAACTGAATTCAATAATACATTAAAAGGATCATACGCCATGGTCAAATGGGATTTATTCTAGAGATACAAGGATGGCTCAATACTCACTAATCAATCAAAGTGGATTAATAGTCACTAATCAAATTTCATTCAACAATTTATTAATATGACATTATTAACAAATCGCTGAATGAAAATGATATGATCATTTCAATAGATGTAGTAAAAAGCTTTTAACAGTATTCAGTATCCATTTCTGATAAAGACTCTCAACAAAGTGGGTATAAAGGAAACATACATCAAAAAAATAAAGGCTATATATGACAAACCCACAGCTGTCATCATACTTAACAGTAGAAAGTTGAAAGCATTTTATCTAAGGTCAAGAATAAGAGAAGGATGCCCACACTTGCCACTTTTGTTCAACAAAGTATTGTAAATCCTAGTCATAGTGATTAGAGAAGAAAAAGAAAGAAAAAGAATACAAATTGGAGAGGAAGAAGTAAAACCACCACTCTTTCCAGGTGATATGATACTATACATAATAAATCCTCAGTCATGTCCAACTCTTTGAGACCCCATGGACTGTAGCTTTCCAGGTTTCTCTGTGCATGGAATTCTCTAGGCAAGAAAACTGGAGTGGGTTGCCATTTCCTTCTCCAGGGGATCTTCCCAACCCAGGGATCGAACCTAGGTCTTCTGCATTGCAGGCAGATTCTTTACTGTTTGAGCCACCAAAGAAGCACTGCAGGTGGATTCTTTATCATCTGAGCTACCAGGGAAGCCCCAATAAATTCTCATACACCATCAAAAAATTATGAGAACTCATCATAAGATTAAGTAAAGTTGCAGTATGCAAAATTAATATGCAGAAACCTGTTGCTTTTCCATATGCTAACAGTGAACTATCTGAAAGGGAAACTGAAAAAACAATCCTGTTTGTAACTGCATCAAACAGAACAGAATACTTAAGAATGAATTTAACTAAGGAGATAGATTACCTGTACTTGGAAAACCATAAGACACTGATGAAACCAAAGACAACACAAACAGATGGAAAGATATACAGTGCTCATTGGTTGGAGGAATTAGTATTGTTAAAATGACTCTACTACCCAAGACAATCTACAGATTCAGTGCAATCCCTATTAAAATACCAGTGGGATTTTTCATAGAACTAGCACAAATTCTAAAATTTTATGGAAACACAGGAGATGTCAAATATCTAAAGCAACCTTAATATAGAAAGAACTGGATTTAAAATTATACTGCAAGGCTCTGGTAATCAAAATAATATAGTATTGGCACAAAAGCAGACACAGATCAATAGAACAGAAGAGTGAGACCAGAAATGAACCCAGACTTTAGTGGGCAATTAATCTATGACAAAGAAGACAAGAATATACAATGGGAAAAGACAGCCTCTTCAATAAATGCTTTTGGGAAAACTGGACAGCTGTGTGCAAAAAGGTCAAACTGGAGTACTTTCTTATACTGTGTACAAAAATAAATTCAAAATGGATTAAAGACTTAAATGCAAGACTTGAAACTATGAAACTTCTAGAAGAAAGCATAGCCTGTACATTCTTTTACACTGGTGTGGGAAATACATTTCTGGATATATCTGCCCAGGCAAGGAAAACAAAATCAAAAATAGACAAATGGTACTACATCACATTAAAAGGCTTTTGCATAGAAAAAGAAACTATCAACAAAACAAAAGGCTGCTTAGTAAATGGGAGAAGATATTTGCAGATGATACATTTGAGAAGCGGTTAATACCCAAAATATACAAAGAACTCATACAATTCTACATCAGAAAAACCCAAACAAGATGATCAAAGAAATGAGAGGTAATCAGAATAGACATTTTTCCACAGAAGATACACAAATGGCCAGCAGATGTATGAAAAGTTGCTCAGTGTCACTAGTCATCAGTTCAGTTCAGTTCAGTTCAGTCGCTCAGTTGTGTCCAACTCTTTGCGACCCCATGAACCGCAGCACGCCAAGCCTCCCTGTCTATCACCAACTCCAGGAGTTTACCTGAACTCACGTCCATTGAATCGGTGATGCCATCCAACCATCTCAACCTCTGTCATCCCATTCTCCTCCTGCCCTCAATCTTTCCCAGCATCAGGGTCTTTTCAAATGAGTCAGCTCTTCACATCAGGTGGCCAAAGTATTGGAATTTCAGCTTCAGGATCATTCCTTCCAATGAATATTCAGGACTGATCTCCTTTAGGATGGACTGGTTAGATCTCCTTGCAGTCCAAGAGATTCTCAAGAGTCTTCTCCAACACCACAGCTCAAAAGCATCAATTCTTAGGAGCTCAGCTTTCTTTATAGTCCAGCTCTCACATTCATACATGACTACCGGAAAAACCATAGCCTTGACTAGACGGACCTTTGTTGGCAAAGTAATGTCTCTGCTTTTTAATATGCCGTCTAGGTTGGTCATAACTTTCTTTCCAAGGAGTAAGCGTCTTTTAGTTTCATGGCTGCAATCACCATCTGCAGTGATTTTGGAGCCCCCCAAAATAAAGTCAGCCACTGTTTCCACATCTATTTGCCATGAAGTGATGGAACGGATGCCATCATCTTAGTTTTCTGAATGTTGAGCTTTAAGCCAACTTTTTCACTCTCCACTTTCACTTTCATCAAGAAGCTCTTTAGTTCTTCTTCACTTTATGCTATAAGGGTAGTGTCAAGT